>NC_088204.1:12030270-12651032 GCF_037126465.1 Ornithodoros turicata
TGCACATACAACGGACGATCAATAAAATAACTGACGGCGAGTTCCGTCACAGTATCACTCAGTCCGTCACTACTTAAAAAGAAAGTGGTAACTGCTAGTGTAAAGAGCGCTCATCCCAGGAACATCACTTTGGCTACTCCAGAAAGTTTTGGTTCAGCATAGCTGAATAACCTTTAACAGGTACGCTATATAGCCTTCAAATTCTGTACGCAATCGTTCCGTAGGTTTGTTGAAAGTCAAGGCAATCCAGAAGCCGATCCTGTGGTGCTGTGGCTGAACGGAGGTCCAGGGTGCAGTTCCTTGGAGGGTATGCTCAGTGAACTGGGACCGTTCCAAATCGACAAAACGAGGCCTCAACTGCACCTTAACCCATTCAGCTGGAATAAGGTATCTATCACCCTGTGCGCGCTAGTGTCTGATCTGAACTTCACGACTACAGGATAGCGGCCTATTTAATGATATTTCAAAAAAAAAAAAAAGAAAAAAAAAGCCGCTGGTATTAGAGGGAAGGTCGCATCGTTTCCAATCGGTTTCGAAACTATGGGGCCATCTCATTCTTCGTGGACCGCCGAAAATTCCGAAAATCAAGGACAGAAAGTCCAACACAAGAACGCAATGAGTCCTGGACATGCCCTGGTCACCCGTCACTGCGAACGTCACCAAGCACGTGACCATAAAAATGGCGTTTCCCGTGATAGACACCCAAGCTATAAGATTGGATTGGATTGAATTGGATTAAAAAAAAGAACAATATGGAGAGGTTAGACCCGACCAAGTCAGAACTGGCTACTCCAAAACGCGTTTGTGGGTGAAAAAAAAAAGACAAGAAAAAGTGAGCTACGGAAAAGAGAAGAACAAACTAACAAACAACCAAAAACAGGAAACATGAAAGGGGTAGAGTGGGTGTTGCAGGATAAAGCATAAAGGAAAACAGGGGAAAGGAAAGGGGGAGACGTTCGACGCCGAGAAACCCTCACTGCACAATGTCAGATACAGTGCGAACACAATGTCACCGAAGTTGGCACAGAGTGTCAAGCAAGTTCGACGCGGTAAGGAAGTCCACAAGAGCGCACAATGCCGGCACCTGGTTTTGGGCAGGCCAGCAGCCTAGAACCTTCCCAACGGAGAAAGGGCGATTGTCGAGGCGGGCTAGTGCCGCCTCAAGGGAAAGACGAGGCGCTCTGTATCGAGGGCAGGCTTCGATAACATGCTCTGTGTCCTCCAGGACCCCGCAGTCAGAACAATTCGGTGTGGAAACCTTCCCAAGTTTAATGAGGAGGCGGCCGGTATATGGCGCATTGAGACGGAGCCCGTGAATGATGGAGGTAACGGCCAGGGGGAGCGCTGGGGGCATTAAAGACTGCACGTCTGGATCCACTTTGTGCAGTAGTGAGGAAACTCGGACGCATCGATGCCAGTGTTCCACGCTCAGACGTATCGCTACTGCGTTTATCGTGCTCTTTGCATCCCCTCTTGTGAAGTAGACGGGGTGCGTGCG
This sequence comes from Ornithodoros turicata, assembly GCF_037126465.1. Taxonomy (NCBI): domain Eukaryota; kingdom Metazoa; phylum Arthropoda; class Arachnida; order Ixodida; family Argasidae; genus Ornithodoros; species Ornithodoros turicata. The sequence continues at coordinate 12,031,769 of NC_088204.1, forward strand.
AACGCCACGCGCTAGATGGGCACGACCGGCAGCTGCATCCGCAGCCTCATTTCCGGGGACACCGCAATGGCCAGGGACCCACTGCAACTGGATGTCATGTCCCCGTGATACGGCAGAGTTGTACACTTCAAGGACGTCATGCACCATTGGAGCCAGACATCCCGATCCTGTAGAGTACAGAAGGACTTTTAAGGCGGCTTTGGAGTCGGTGTAGATGGACCACTGAGCTGGGGATGGAGAGGATGCAATGAAGACAAGCGCCATACAAATCGCGTGCAGTTCCGCCGCCGCCGCCGCCGTGCGGTGTGAGAGTCTTGCACATCCTTCAGCTGACAACTGCGGGATCACATAGGCGCAAGCAGAGCCGGAACGCGTCATTGATGCGTCGGTCAAAACCTGAATCCTCCCTCTATCGCTGTCAAGTACGGCCAAGGTGAGCTGCCGTAGAACAACCGTCGACGCAGATTTCTTCGAGCACACTCCAGGTACGTCGACACGGACAGGGGGTGTGGGCAGGGCCCAGAGTGGGTGAGGGTGCCTTGGAAGAACGGCTTGGCTGAACCCAGACGCTGGACGACGAATCAAAGCGCGCGCTAAGGGGTGTCGATGGTGGCGAGTCGCCAGCCTCAGATAGTGGCTAAGAGGCTGATCGAGCCTCATGACGGGTACAGGTGGCTCCTTGGCTTCAGCGAAGACAAGAGCAGTCGATGTGGACTTGTGGACGCCGAGGCACGTCTTTATGCCCTTCGCAAGAATGGTCTCCAGCAGTTGCTCAGATGTGGGACAGAGATGATGCAGTACTGGAAGGTGGTAAGCCAACACCTGACGTACAAGGGACCGGTGAAGACCGAAAAGAGCCCTAGAGGTGAGCCCCCACCGGTTACCGGTTACCACAAAGGTAGCGCAGAACATTCAGCCGGGACTCCTGCTCTGTCTTTCAAGCAGCGAACTTCTGCTCTCCACGATAAGCTGCGGTCGAGGATGAGACCAAGGAACCGGTGGTGCGTAACGCGCCTCAATGGGCGCCCACTGATGTAGAGCTGAAGGTTTCCCAAATGGCGACGTGTGAAGGGCAAAAACACAATCTTTTCATGGGACAGGTTTTTCTTTCTGCCAGGAAGGAGGCTGTAATGTCTAGCGCGCTTTGCAGGCGGCCTTGTAGTGCTGGCCGCTGCTTTCCAGAAGACCACATACAAATATCGTCAGCGTACAAGCCAACATTGTCGCCCCGTGGCAGGAGAGAGGGTAGTGCGGCCTTGACAACGTTGAACAGGAGCGGGCTAAGGACGCTTCCCCGTGGGACACCAGCTGCTGTACCGTGATGAAGGGTTTCGCCCTCTGAGGTTTTCACGTATACGGACCTGTCTCGCAGGAAGTCTAAAGCCAGCCTGCGCTGGATTCAGAAGGCTTCGGGATTCCAGGAACCAGTGGAGACGGTTCAGAATTAACCTTTCAACAAGTTTGCAGAGACAGCTAGTGGGGCTGATGGGACGAAACGATGCCAGTTCTCTTGGTGGCTTGCCTGGTTTCAGCACCGGGATTACGCGGGCAGTCTTCCACATGTCTGGTACGACTCCGTCCCTCTAAGATTCATCTATGAGACACAGCAGCTTTCCAAGCGTCTCAGGTCCTGGCGACGAGCCTTTCTTTGCGACAAAAATTGCAGACTGTAGTTCGTTGAAGGAGAAATCTAGGTTCATCAGAGGCTCGCGAGCAGCGCAATGGAAGTCGACTACCTTGAAAGCATCTTCGGCAGACTGCTTGTGAGCGTCACCTACGGAGGCACGGGATGAGCGAGTGAGGAGACGGCAGAAATCGTCGCCAACAGTTCATTCCGGTATGTCCTGGTGAAGCGCCAGTGCTCGGAAGGGCGTCTCCTGTGCAACAGCAGGGCAGCTGAGGGTCTCGATCACCTGTCAAATTCTTGAGGTCGGCGTATAAGGGGAAAGGGAGGAACAAAACATCCTCCAGGTCTTTCGATCAAGGCGTTGAATGTGTTTGCGTATAAGGCATCGTAATTGACAGACGTCATTGTAGTCTCGAGGACATCCAGTTCTGCGGAACCGTCGCTTTGCTCGACGTCGTATTGCTCTGAGGCGTTCAAATTTAATATCGACAAAGGAGTGCATTGGCGGTACAGAGATTTGCTTGCTTGCCATATAGAGGCTGGACCCCAAAGCGCGTGTAAAATTTTGCAGGTTTCCGGACAACGGGGTCAATTCTTCTGCCCGTAACTTAAAAACATGCCAATTTATAAGCCTCCTTTTGTTAGGACCTTGTATCGCTCTATGGGATACGAGCACGGCAGGTGGTCACTACCCATGGTATTCAAAGCAGGCATCCAGTGCAGTGTCGGGGCAAGTGCTGCAGAGCAGAAAGTGAGATCTAAGCAGCTGGAGTACGACGGTCCGCGAAGAAAGGTCGGGGAACCATCATTCAAAACAATGGCACCAGAAGTAGACACTGCTGTAAGAGGCGACCCCGCGCATCCTCATGTTGGCTTCCCCACACGTTGCCATGGGCATTGGAGTCCCCACACACGATGAAATGTTGAGGAAGCAGTTCAAGAAACGACGCGAACTCGCGTTCTTCGGTGCGTACTGAGGGAGCGATGTAAACGCAAGCAATAGCGACACTTGTTGACCGTGAAGGCGGACACTGCACACAACATATTATAAGTGGTCATCGGAAGATGAACAGAGAAGAGTACTTGGAAGGTCTTTTCTTACGCAGAGCATCGCCCTGCTGAACCCAGTGTGTTTCTCAGAGCGATAGATAACATAATTTGAGAGTCTGAAAGAGGCGGGCACACGTGCTTCGCAGAGAGCAAGGAGGGGCATCCGGTGTGTGAAGACAAAATTTCGAAAGCCGCTAAACTTGTTGTGTAGACCGTTGCAGTTCCACTGAAAGACGCAAGACGCAAGATTGGATTTAGAAGTAATATGGAGATTGTGGCTCGAAGCCATTTCTAAACAACGTGTACGCTGTGTCTGTGCGTCGTTTTGAACCGTCCTTCGACCTCAGTAATCTGTTCCATCCAGTGCTCCTGCCGTCCGCACTCTAAGAAAAAAATAAATAAAGAAGAACAAGGTAGAATTTTCTACCCAAGCTGGTAGAACGACAGTTTCTATTCTGCAGTTATACCCAAAAAATAAAAATAGTTTGAGTAGAAATGTGGTTGCAGTACAGCCCTACCGAGATGGGTAGACAATTCTACTGTCTTTTCTTTTGTCCTTTTTTTTGTTCTTGGAGTACAGTATTCCTGCAACGCTTGGTAATGTGGTGATGTTGTTTATAACATGTGACTCTAACCTCTCCATATTTTTCTTTCTTTTCCAATCCAATCCAATAACATGTGACTAGAAGGGTAGTTATAAAAAATAGCAGATGTAGGAAATTCCTGTGAGTGCCTGTGAGCCTGCGCTCCGAGCTACTAAAATATGGGTTGCATCTTGACCACCACCAGGTGGCCAACGTGCTGTTCTTGGAATCGCCGGCTGGAGTCGGATTCTCGTACGACCCATCACAGCCGGTTGACTATGACTACGAAACAAGCGATGATCAGACAGCAGATGACAATTACCTGTCCATCCTGGACTTCTTCCGCAAGTTCCCGAACTTCCAGGAAAACGAATTCTACGTCACGGGTGAAAGCTACGCCGGCGTCTACGTGCCAATGCTTGTGCAACGCATTCTTGATGGTGATAATGACATCAAGTTAAAGGCAAGTTCTGTAAACGTTATACTGAAAAGTATGTCTCAGTTAGTCCTCACACCGAAGAGAGTTTTGACGCCTATAAGTGCGGAACACATTCACACACTTTCGAGCTCGAGTTTTAGCAGGCTTTTGAGCAGATACGTCATTTCACTGGGTTCCTTTAAGGGCTCTGATGTTGGTGGCTTCACATCTTTGGAATGATTCTGTTTTTCTTCCCTTCAATTCAATCCAATCCAATGCCATCTTCAGGGATACGCCATTGGAAATGGATACCTTGACCAGGGCAAGCTCTGGATTTCTAGGCTCTATTTTGGCTACTATCATGGACTTTGGAGTTCACGGTAAGCAATGCTGCGTTACTTGAAGGAGGTCTCCGTCGCGTGTTACGTGGTTGCGAAACGATATTGTTATTGAAGCCCACTGCTGAAGTTCAGACGGCTAACTATCCATTTTTTGCAGTGCTACTATTGTTTTTTTTCTTCTTATTTCAGCCTCTGGAGAAGCATCATAAAACACTGTTGCAAGGAGGACGGCTTGACGGAGAAGTGCGATTTCTACAATGGCAGCATGTCATGTCGGACGGATGTGAGTAAAGAAAAAAATACAAAAAAATCAAGAATGAAGAAGTTGCCTTTTACAAACATGCCGCACCAATCTGTTAATTTTTTTTCTGGCATCAAGAACAAACTGCGTGAAGCTCCATAGGCTGGCGTGTTCCTTTGAGTCGGAAATTTCGTCTTTCATAGTCGTTACGTGTATGAATGTATTCTCGGGTGTATAACGATCCCGTTATTCATCGAAACAAAAAGTCATAAAACACGCCCACTGCACTTCTCAAGCGATACGTGAAGAACACAGCATACTGCATACGTCACGCGCAATGTGTCACGTGCCCGTCTTCTTTTAATCTCTCGCCACTCGTTAGCTCGTTAGACGTGCACGCGATGATTGGATAACGACGTGCATTTGCAGCGGCATAGCACGAAAGAGTCAGCTTGGGATCAGAGACCCCACACTATTAAAAATGAACTTCACCGCATAGCACGCTTCTAGCCAACCATTATCTCGAATGATATCGTTATCTGCACTGATTTGTTGAAAACTAGAGGCGTACGCCTTTTCTGTGACAATTATGAACAGCATAAGTGTCACAGAAAAGGCGTACGCCTCCCGTTTCCAACAAATCAAGGCGGAGAACGGTATCATTCGAGATTATGGCTTGCTAGGAGCGTGCTATGCGGTGAAGTTCATTTTTAAGAGTGCAGGTGACTTCGGAATACTGGTGCGCCCTTGTGACTTCACGTGACCTCACGTTCTCGAGGTGACCAATCAGCTGGTATATCTGCGCTTCAAAACAGAAGCCTTACCTCGTGCGTAAGTAAACGACAATCAACGATAAACGATACTTGTACTCGCCGTGCGTGCTTCTGTTGCTATGTACAACGAGGACGACACAGATCCGAGTTCCTGCTCAAGGGTAAAGAACCGGATATTGCATGACTGCCGTGCGCTTTATCCCTCTGTGCGCGTTATATGCACCGGAAAATTTGTTGTTATTGTTCCTGTTTCAGTTTCAGTGGAAGGACAAATTTGAGAGAATTTAAAAGAATGCAATTTTTACGGAGTGTGTAGGTATGCATGTTTGATCAGGTATAATATTATAAACTGAATTGCCTCAGGATGAGATCCGACGGCATTTCGAACAGAGACTGTTCTTCTGGGCACCGTTCTCATCATTGGCCATGCCAACTATATAGTATTATATTATATTGTTATACAGTATAGTATTTTATGATATATACGTATAGTATGTAGTATGTAGATTAGGTAGAACCAGGATTGCTAGCATACGGAGCAATGTGCAGGACAGAGCTCAACAGAAGAGTGCAGGAGTGAGTGAACAGTACGTAAGTATGTAAACGCAAGTATTAGTGAGTCTGTAGTATAATGATTAGTAGAGAGTGAGTGTGTATTCGCATGCCGTTTCGATTATTCTCGATTAATTCTTCATTGTAATGTCTTGTTCGGAAGAAAACGTTTGATGGTTGATATATTCGGTAGTCCATATATTCGATATGAGAGAAATTCGACATATGAGACATATTCGACATTTGTTGAATTCCGTATACTGGAAACTCGGTATATTCCACGCTGGTTAGCATATCTGATATGCAGGAGCATCTGTTGTATTCGGTATAACGGAACATCGATATATTCCACGCTGGTTAGTATATTTCATACGCAGGAACATTTGTCGTATTCGGTATAATGGAAATTCGTGATATTTGATATTCATTATGTTCCTAACTGAAAGTCGATAAATTCGACACCTGTTGCATCCGGTATATTAAAAATTTGGTATGTTCGATATTCGTTATATTTGTATATTGGCAAATGTTAGTCCCTATTTTCGATTGAACGTGTGAACATACTGGAGTTCCGTTGTATTTATTAGAATCGCAACAGAATAACGAATTATTTGATTTGCATCCTCTAGTTTTGCTTAAATCAATTCGGGTAAGCATATTACTCTCCCTATTATTTTTTCGCCAACATCAACATCATATTACTAACTGAATTTCTTTCTTTAATCTAGGTTCACTTAGCGCTCCGGAACATGAACGCTTTGAACCCGTACAACATTTATGCGCCTTGTGAGCATACTGTCTCGGATCCCAAAATAGCGTATATACACAATGTCCTGAATCTGTACATGCGGAACCTCAGCCACTTCAACGCGGTACGTTGATTGCACAATATCTCTCGTGAAAAGGGGTTCAGAAACCATGTCTAACTGCACGCGTTTTACGTATACTCTTTCTAACGTTGCAGTCCCTATAAATATCCAGCAAGAGCGTCACTTGTCTCGACGTTTTCGTAAATACTTTTACAGTAAATACAGTTTCGTAAATAATAACTTTTACAGACAACGTGCTTTCGCTTCATCCGACGCGGAAGAACGGATTATCCTCAGCACGGGCAGACTGTCACAACGGGAACGGACCTCCCCTTGCACCTTTTAACCCCATTAGTCAGTTTTAGTAAGCTAGTCGCTAGTACCGTAGTAGCTATTGTAGCAGTAGTAGTAGTAGTTGTTGTTGTACCAACGGAATGGTGCAGAAGTTTCCAATGAGTTGTACATAACGTAAATATCGTTATTCATTCACTCATGTCATTCTTGTACGTAGCGCCATGAACCATAATAAACGTGAAAAAAACAAAAAAAAACACACACACAAAAAAACACAGCGGCATAGCTGAGTGGGCCAAGGCGTCCTGCTCGTTGGCGGTAACCAAGGTCGTGCAGAAGACTGGGAGGTGGTGGGCTCGAATCCCACCACCGGTGTCCCACAGGAGGTTTTCCCTGGGTTTTTGCGAAGACTTTCCAGACAAATGTCGGCACAGTTCCCCTTGAAGTCGGCCCAGGACGCATACTAACCCACCTGTCACCCCACTCCTTCCTGCTGTCCTCTCTCCGTCTGTCCACATCTGTACGCCGCTCATAGCCATAGTTACTTCGCGGCGTTAACACACAATAAAAAAGTAGTTGTAGTAGTCTCCGTATTTATTTTCTTCTTCTTCTTTCCTTTATTTATCTTTTTTTTCTTTGTGGAATAGCAAGCCGGCGTCCCGTTTGGCTGAGGTTTCGCCCTTTTTTCCCCTTTGTTCTAATAAATATACCCCCCCCCCCCCCGTAGTGGTTACACACCATACAATCTCCGACAGCATGTCCCTCTGGCCGTATAACTCAATTGCAACAACGACATGTATGGGGTTTCTGGCTTTTTCATCAAATTCTGAAATCATAAATAAATAAAGAAAACGCCCTGTGTAAAAGGGTTTGTAGCAATAAATCAGAGTGGTTAGTTCAGCGGTGTCTTTGTCACTCTTTTGTACCCATCTTCAGTTTCGCGTTGTACAAGGGACATCGGTGCATGGAACGAACCGACGAAGCAACACTGGCAGGGTAATCTAATTTCAGCGAACTGACGTGCTGGGTTACTTTCCATATCCCCGCAAACAATCACTTTCCTTTTGATTCTTGTATTCCCAGTCCGTTGCCTTTTCCGGACACGTGCTATGAACCCAGAGCATAATAAAAACTATAATAAAGGAAAACATGGAGCAGCATATTGACCTCTTGCTGGTTGCCTCGCCTCTGCATATAACCTAATCAAATTACGTGTAAGTGAAGAAGCGCAGCGGCGAATGTAGCTCGATGTATGTTGCTTTCGTTCAGGCACTGAAACCCGAACACTTCAGTACGCCGCCTTGTACCAACGACCGGTCTGTCACTGAATACCTCAACAGGAAGGACGTGAAAGCGGCCCTTCACGTCGAAGAGTCGCCTCTCAAATGGGTCCTTTGCAGCAGGTGACTTCACTATTCATTATTTGATCCGCGCCCTGTACTCTTAAAAAAATCTGATCTTCACCTCATACACTCTTACAAATGAACTTCACCGCATAGCACGCTCCTAGCCAACCATGATCTCGAATGATATCGTTATCTACCCTATAGGGCGTCAGGTGTGTGGCGTAGGGGTGTAGAGACGAGTAGTAGGGAGTAGTACACTCTTAAAAATGAACTTCACCGCATAGCACGCTCCTAGCCAACCATTATCTCGAATGATATCGTTATCTGCCCTGATTTGTTGAAAACGGGGGGCGTACGCCATTTCTGTGACACTTATGCTGTTCATAATTGTCACAGAAAAGGCGTACGCCCCCTGTTTTCAACAAATCAGGGTAGATAACGATATCATTCGAGATAATGGTTGGCTAGGAGCGTGCTATGCGGTGAAGTTCATTTTTAAGAGTGTAGTAGGGAGTAGTAGTAGGGAAGTAGTAGTAGGAAGACTTGCTGAAAACGGGAGGCGTACGCCTTTTTTGTGACACTTATGCTGTTCATAATTGTCACAAAAAGGGGTGCGCCTCCCGTTTTCAACAAATCAGAGCAGATAACGATATCATTCGAGATGATGGTTGGCTAAAAGCGTGCTATGCGGTGAAGTTCACTTTTAAGAGTGTAGCACGCTCCTATCCAACCATCATCCCGAATGACAATGTTTTCTGCCTCGATTTGATGAAAACGGGGGGCGTACGCCATTTCCGGCATAACGACGCAAAAATGGCGTACGCCCCCCGTTTTCAACAAATCAGGGGAAATAAAGATGGCACTCAGGATGATGGTTGGTTAGGAGCGTGAAGAAGAGCGTGGAGGAGAATGAAACACGAAGTCAGAGTAACTATTAGGTATTACGTATTAAATAGTTACTCTGTCTTCGTGCTTCATTCTTTCGTTTCTATTTTGCTTGACGACATTTCAACAAGCTGGACTGTGTTTTATTTTACCCTCTTCCTCTGAAGTTCTGAAGTATGAGCCTATTTTCTGCATTATGAACGGCACAGAATAGGCTCCACCTCTCGTTTTCAACAAATCAGGGGCGATAACGTTGTCGTTAGGGGTGATGGTTGACTAGGAGCGTGCTATGTGGTGAAGTTCATTTCTTAGACTGCATGTAAAGTCGCCATAGAATCCCTAAAGAAATATATTACTGGCCACGCCTAGAGTTACCCCTATTAGTGAGTCCTATAGAAAGCGCCCCTTTTCAGTGACTCTAGCCACGTCGAGGCAGACTGACCTCGATAACTGGCATTTAGACAGTTCATGACCGTCGTCATCGTTATCATTTTCAGCGTCCTCCGCTACGCAGCCCAGTACAGTACCATGAGGGGGTGGGTAAAGAAGCTTGTGGACGCAGGTCGCTTGAGGGCGCTCATCTACAATGGGGATTTCGACTCGGTCTGCGACTACCTTGGTGACGAGTGGTTTGTAGACTCACTGGGATATGAGGTAGGAAAAGTTACTATGTATTTATAAATGAGTGCACCATGTCACACAAGACGCACTGGGAACATAGCTGAGCATAAAAGAGTGATGAAAGTTCTTGCCGAATCAAGATTAGGTTTTACCAGAGAAACCTTAACTATAACGACAACCCATACATTAGCTAAATATTTAGGAATGGCAGGTTGTGGTGATAGATAGAAGAAAAAAGGGGGGGGGAGGTGAGTCATGATCATGGGGTTTTGATGATGATGGTATGAGAAAAAATGGAGATTTGTGACGCGGCACAAGCAACCCAGGTCTAGTAGAGAAGAAAGAACAAGGAAAAATAAACGTCTAAAAAGACGAGAGCTCTGCTATGCTCTTAACGAAGATGATGAGTAAGCGCTGTGCACCCTGAGGATGAATCGCAGGCCAATCGCCCAGCACTTTCACGACGTTAAAGTGTTGGCTATCAAGACGGTGCTTTCTTTTGATTCCGCGTTTGCGCCGCGAAGCAACTGTGGCTATGAGCGGCACACAGGTGTGGACAGATGGAGAGAGGACAGCAGGAAGGAGTGGGGGGGACAGTGGGGTTAGTATGCGTCCTTGGTCGACTTCAGGGGGAACTCTGCTGACATTCTTTTGGAACGTCTTCGGAAAGCCCGGCGAATACCTCAGACGGCGCAGCCGGTGGTATAGGATTCGAACCCAACACCTCCCAGCCTTCAGCAGGACCTAGGCTGCCACCAACCAGAGGGACGCCTTAACGCGCTCGGCCATGCTGCTGGTCTCTGATGTTGCAAACGTGCAGTGCGAAACTGCACACATTCGAGAAGAATATGTTCCCAATCTTCACGCACACCACATGCTGAACTCAACGACGAAAGTTGAGCACCTATATCTTGAACAGAAATATGTTGGCAAATGGGTCATTGAGTCGGAGTCTGTATCATGCACATTCTAAGAAAAAAATGGTGTGAAAAGGTAGTATCTTCTATAGTTACCACCTAGGTCAACATAGCGTCCGATAAAGGGTGTAACAGGGTGGCAAAAGCAATTATCATATACCCAAATTGCTACAAAAAGGCGCGTACGCCCCCCTCGCTCACCGAATCAGAAGCGGTAACCCTCTCATCCGAGGCAGAGAGTTAGGTAGCAGGTAGAACGTTGCAACCTTTTAGGCACAACATATGCGACAACTATTAACTCCTAAAAGGCGCTCCACCCTTTTTTTCTGAGAGTGTATGGTCTTTTTGTCATGGCTAGTGATTTATTTCCGTTGTGTGCTGACCACATTAGATTAGATGAAGCGGGTACTTCTGAAATCGTGGTATTTCAATTCTGGGCCATGCTGCTGAATCCCAAATTGACCTTCCAAAATTTGCGAAGTCTGAGAGAGATTTATCACGCTTTGGGTAACGCACACCACGAATCCCACGGTGGGTGGCTGCGCGACATTAAAACACTGGAAACGGTTCTTGCGAAGGATAACAAGGTGGGTTACATCCACTGACTCTTCTGTATACACCAGTACATCATCCATGGGTTACATGCAAGAAAATACGGTGTCTTGAAACGCCGAGGTCACAATACAGCCATAGACACTTGCATTTTCATGTGTCACTCATACGCATGTAGGGAAGCAGCTGAACAGTCGCTCTGCGCTTGACGAAAAAGAAAAAACTTTGTTTCAGGCTACGTCCGGTTATAACCCGTGGTTCGTAGACGGGCAAGTGGCTGGGTACTACAGAACCCACAAGGGGAACTTGACTTTCTTGACTGTTAAAGTGAGTTTTCGTGTTTCTTGTTCAACAACAAACTAGAAATAAATTAATGATAATGAATGGGTTCTTCTGGTGGTGGTGGTGGTGAATGGATGGTTTCTTATTCAGTTCCTTGCATAGCAATTGATTTCTTGAAGAGGCACGTTCATGGGAACAGTCATGGTAGTTGATGAGGGATGTTAAAATACGAGGTACCACACGCTGTCATTTCCGTGCACGTTAAAGGACCCTATCGTCTTTATTAACGAACTATTATAACTATCTTTATTACGATAATGAGTAGTATAATAGTCACTACTATTTATTTGGTAATACGCATTAATATAATCGAACGGCAGACCACTGTGGGGTAGCCCATGATCGTTGCTGTCCCATGGCACAATACCCCGAATTATTATGACTATTATTTTGTTATCTGTGCAACGCCCAGAGCATGTGTCACTACCTTGTAACTATAAAAACACCAGTTAGACAATCAAGGAACGCATATTATGAGGGCATTTCTAAATGATACGCTGGGTCCGCAAATTATTTGGTCATCACAATTTAATGTAACTACCGCAAACAACAATTAAAATCATGAATAATGATGTACGTCATGGGGATTTTCCCCGCCGATGGGTGTTGCGAGACCTAGTATTCCCGTTGAGTAATCACCTCCACGTGTTTTCTTTTCAAGGGTGCCGGCCACATGGTACCAGAGGACAAACCGCAAGAAGCCCTGCAGATGATCACACGCTTCCTGAAGAACGAGCCATATTGACCATATACTAAAGCTCTGGTAGCCGGAACCTCTTAACAGAAGAAAACAGATTGGAGCAATCCGTTATTTCAATATTCAGCCGAATTCGCTTCAGCCTGTCCAGTACGGGCACCGTCAACCCTTACCTGCGACCGTGTTCTCAGAGCGGTCCGTGCAGCTGTCATATGATGCCCCTAGAATCTTGCCCCGAATCATTTTAACAAATCGATGGCTCGAAGTTTTCATCAGGACAGAGGCCCCATACGTTTATCGCAATCCTAAGACAGCCTCGCTGAACTGTGCTTGCAACGCACCTGTCTCAAATCTCGGGCTGCTTCACAATGTGTCCGGTTGTGTTGCCCTCGGTAATCTTCGCTCTCTTTCTTTCTTTGTTGGCGAAAGGCGAGGTCAGCTAAGGCGAGCTAGCTTGCCTCTCCTGGGTCTTATCCGCTCTCACTGCGCCTACGTACGGCATGTCAGCCTCCTCTCAGTTCCCTTTTCATTACTTTGTTTTTCAGAGTACGCTACCGGCATTGACAAATGACAAACAATCAGAATAAAAATATTTATGATCAGATTGGAATGTATGTCTTACATTTATGAAGCGCACGCAAAAACTCGTGTGTGTGGGGGGGGGGGGGGGAGGGTTGGCGGTGGGGTTCGAGCAGGGGGGGGGGATATGTTTAATGTAAGAAAAAAGAGAAGGGAAAGGTTAGCCACGGTGTGGGCTTGCTATTCCCTAATGCTTTCAAGCAGGCTTACAAGTCTAAGTTCTGATTTTCTGACCGTGGACCTTGAAGCCATTTTTTTTTCTGGCTAAGGAAACATGATTTTGTAACAGGCGTCCACGGTGTGCTTCGTCAGGGGACTCTCCATCTTTATGAAAGCATGCGAAGAGAACTCATCTAGGAAGGAGCACATAGCGTAGCCAGCAACAACAGCAGATACTTGATGATGCTGACATGTTTCGCTGCTGCAGTTGCACCTTACACAGTTCCATGATGTAGCCAACTCTAATGTTTGGGAAAACACTTCCTATAACCAGAACGAAATATGTCACAGGCAATTTCGTGCGGGAATGACGTCAGTGTCCTCGCTTCCGTGTCAAGCGCCTCACAGGATCCGATAGGCAAGGTGCTCTATGGTCGCTACGTGTTTAAAATTGGTTTCCCAGTCGCTTCAGAAGCAGTATGGGTGTCTGTTGCGCTGTTGTGAAGTGCTGACTCTTCCCTTCAAGACTACAATGCCAAGCATCGACACAGCGACGGTAATGCTGCATACTTCTCCTGCATACGAATGTATGGAAGAATATGAAATCCACAACATCAAAAACGAATTTTTGACATCTTGATCTTTTTTTTTTAATTTTCAGCTGTAGCTGAAAATCGCTGCCCACACACGTGGCGCACGCTTGAAGTTTGCTTGTTGCAGCCGTTATACTCAATGTTACATTACGGCGTGCTTACCGTCGGTAAACTAGTTTATGTACACACGGAAAAACACAGTCTATTAGCAAGGTTCTAACAGCCGCGCTTTACCGCTTTCTAAAGACATTCGTAGAGCCTTACACGTCCACCTCCAGCACTCATAGCGTGCGTCGTCTGCTAGCGTAGACATGGGGGTCGACCCTTGCCATGATTCTTAGAATGTACAAGTTACCTATTATCCCCCTTATCTCCCCCTCCTTATCTAGAAATCCATCCAATAGCCGAAGGCATCAACCTCTGCGTATTGGAAGAGGCAAACAGAAAGGAGGCCATGTGATTCGCACATCTAGACGAGCGGCATTCCGCCGAATGTACTCCAATGGAAGACGCGCAAGACGTCATAGCTTTTTGCTACCACGTAAGCGCGAGCGTCATGTCCTTCCGTGCTCTTCTCACCATGTGGGATATCCCGCGGCTCAGCCTCAAGATGGCATTCCATTGGGATAAGCAGCCTACCCTCATGACAGTACCGCGAGTATAGGCACTTGACCCACGTCCGTCGTGGGACAAAATTCGTTCCCTCAGCGGAATTCGTCGTTATGTGGTTATGTTAAAAAAAATTTAAGCTAAGGAGTTTAAATTTTGAACAAGTTGTGGGGATCCATATCGGTCAGGTAGAGTTGAGGGGCAGCAAATGCTGTATCTATTGGTGGCCGCAGAAATTGTCTATCGGGTTTGGCTTACTAGGTGTAGGGTTGTTCGTGGAAGGGCCTGTTGGAGCAAGACGGAATTTAGAAATATCGCGAGCTATTATATGCGCTTGGGAGGGAAAGGTTACGGCCGGGGCCGCAAAATTTACAGAGGCAGTGCAAAGGCTTTAGAGTGGTGGACGGGGTCTTCAAGCTGCATTTCAGTGAGTAAGTATGAATGAAATCATGTTTCTCCAGCATTTTAGAGCTTCCCAAGGGAGGGAATCGGTGAAATATGCGGGGTGGTTTAGGTGTGAAGCACAGCGGTGTTGGCACTCCTCGAGAGTATACGATGGGATGGCACTTAAGTGCGATAGCAATCTCAGTTGTACACTCAGGAGCAGAAATAGGCAAGATACGGTTAACAAGCGGGCTAAATGGTTAGGGAGAGTTTAGGAAGATGGAGTACACAATCTTTAGTGGCTCATCTCGTAGACACACACACGCACATAAATGGGATGATGATGTGGTGGGTCATTCGCCGCCGTTATGGCGGTACACCGCCTCATTGCTCTTGTGGAAGGGATGAGAAAGGGATGATGATGGAAAAGCGTCCTATTAGAGTTCATCCATTAGTCCAGTGCTGGAGAGGAACTCAGCAACAACTCGTAGACATTGTATCTGATGTGAGGGGTCCGACCATGACCCGAGAATTTTGGCGCCAGTCAAAATGGCGTTGTCGACGCGTTTCAGAGCAGTTCCCATGAGGGCGCGCTCGCGATCGTACTGTTCGCAGACGAGGAGGATGTGGTGGGGGTCACCGCGCACACCACACGCGGAACAGAGGCTGGGTGTGCCGACACCGAGGAGATGTCAACATACATACATAGACACACACACACACATAAATGGGATGATGATGAGCTGGGTCATTCTCCGCCGTTATGGCGGTACACTGCCCCATTGCTCTTGTGGAAGGGATGAGAAAGTGATGATGATAAAAGGTGTCCGGTTAGAGTTCGTCCATTAGTCCTGTGCTGGAGAGGAACCCAGCAACAGCTCGTAGGCCTTGCATCAGATGTGAGGGGTCCGACCATGGTCCGAGAATTTTGGCTAAGTCGAAATGGCGTTGATCGACGCGTTGGAGAGCAGTTTTCATGAGGGCGCGCTCGCGATCGTACTCTCCGCAGACCAGGAGGACGTGATGGAGGTCACCACGCACACCACACGTGGAACAAAGGCTGGACGCTCCGACACCGAGGAGGTGTTTGAAGGCCGGTGTAAACGCCACATTAAGTCTCATGCGGTGGAAGAGTGTGGCAAAGGAACGCGGCTTTCGGCGGGGGAAAGTAAGGGACAAGCTGTGGTCAACGGAGTAAAGCAGAGAGTGAGTGGTGATGTCACGTTGACATTGAGACTGCATCATGGGGCCAGTGAGGCTTGAGACAAGGTAACGGCGATCCCCCCGAGACAAGATGACGGGGGCACGCCGCGTGTACTGTTCGATCTGCGTCCTCGTTTCCGCTGATGCCCACATGACCCGAGATCCACTGGAAGACGAGAGTGGCCCTGTACGCTTGGTTTCTTGTATTCTTGTAGAATTTCAATGACCACAGGACTGTTGAAGCCGCGAAGTCCCATAGTTGCCACACAGGAGCGAACGGGGCTGTCAGTAATTTTCCGCAAGGCGAAAAGAACAGCATAAAGCTCAGCGCATGTTGACGACGTTTTATGTGAGAGATGATGGCCATCTGAAATTGACTCGGAGGGAATGACAAAGGCAGACGACGAACTTCCCCTCGTGGTTGAGCCGTCCGTGAAAACTGCGGTGGAAGTATCACAACACGAGCTCAGCATAACGAGAGTCACGCATGGAGCGACATTGCCATTCTTCCCTGTTAGCCCAGGCACCGACAGAGAAATGCAGGGCATCGGAAAAGTCCAAGGAATAGTGTGTGCTAAAGTCAGGTATGCTAGTCTTCAGTTGAGAGACACATGGGTGTACACTGTTGTGCTTGCATCTCCGAAGCTTCCTAACTACCGGATGCCTCCGATGGTGAGCTAGGAGGCGGAGGTACTGCCGACACGTCTCCCCGTAGCAAAGCACTTCCAGCTGGGCTTCCTTAGCCTCAGCAATGACCACATGGGTCTCTGCCGCAAGAGGGATTCCCAAGCACACTCGGAGACTGCGCGCCAGCGGGCACTGAAGGTTATGGACTGAGGAAGGGGGAAGACCATTTAACACAGGAAAGCTGTATGCAAGTGACCCGAGAACCAAAGCTCGGTGGACGGCCAAAAGCGACGCCATGGCACTGCCCCACTTCATGCCTGCCAGATGCCTGATCACCGCAATCCAACGGTAGACCCTGGCTTCCAAGCTCGCTATGTGCTCCACCCAAGACAGCCTGGCGTCTACCGTAACACCTAGGAAGCGATGAAAAGATGCCCTCCTCAGCTGCGCACCAGCAACTGAAAGAGGGAAGGGATGCATGTTCCTTGTCGTAAAGGGGAGTACCACGGACTTTTCAGTCGAGATGAGCCGTTGAGTCGAGCCGTTGAGCCGAGATGAGTCGAGATGAGATCAGCCGTTGTTAGGTAGTGCTCAATAGTGTTCAAAGCGTGTTGCAGGCGCCGCTGGATGGCCGGACAGGATTTGCCGCTGGTCCAAATACATAGAGTCTACAATGCAAGCATTTAATATGAGGAGCCACCATGCACAATAAATACAATTAATAATAGATGTATAACTAATATTACGGCGAAATGAAGAGTGTTGTGCGAATTAACAATACAGGCGCTAACTTCCGGATCACTTTTGTGCTCCATCGACCCTTATGATCTTCAATCCTCACGTTTACGCGCTCATCGTTTACTTTGTACCCGGTAGTACCCATATCGTCTTACACTGCCTGAAACGAGGTTATAGTCGGCCTTACGAATGCTTTATTAAGCGCGATTACTGTGCATAAAGCTTTAGCATAACGGTATCTCATGTAATAAGGTTGCCTCGGCTGAGCTCCAAGAACTCTAACGGAATCGGAAGCTCTTAGACACTGGACAGCGGCAGGTGAGGGGGACGTTCCTCTGTATAACGGATGGCTGTATGTTTAATCGGTTTCGAATGAAAACCTGTACTTTTTTCGGCATTCGTTAGAAACCAGAGACGCGATTGTTTGTTGTTACCGCAGTGTGTACCTTGCGATTTGCTCTTTCACGTAAGGAGGTTGTTTATGGACATGACATTTCGAACGCGGCATTTCGAGGTTGTTGAAATGCTCACGAAACGAGATCAAGATATCAGGATAACTGAGTTTGCATTTGCAAAAGTAATAGGCTCCGGTTCAGGGAAGATGTATCTAGATGCTGACCGAAGGTTTTCAATTTATAGAAGGAAATGCTCGTGGCAATGCAACGTCTGTACATCATCAGATGAAATGCAGGCTGATGAGGTGCAGACTCTGCACGGAAGCTCGTCAATAAAATGAAGTGAAATTAACCTCCTTCGTACACGAATTTGTACAGGCTTTGAAATGACAAGGTGGCAGTGGATACTTTACCGTCTAACCTGTCGACTGATGGTTTTCTTCCAGGAATACATCATGAAGGTCCTCTTCGTCGTGATTGTAACATCGCTATTATTTTATGGCTGCTCATGTAAGAGCATAAACGATGACGAAGTTACCCATCTACCCGGATTGGAGGAGCAACCACAATTCAGACATTATTCCGGATATCTGAAGGCAGGATCCACACGCAAGCTACATTATTGGTGAGGCTAATCGTCCTTTTGACTTGATTAGATTTCAGTCCTGACTTTCTATAATATGTCGAGGAAGCAGGTGAACCGGTGGTGACGCACAACCACAATCAACCCTAAGACTGGGGGACACAAAACAAACGACACGACACAAGTCTCACACAGTTGTGTCGTGTCGTTGCTTTTGCGTCCCTCAGTCTCAGGGTTGATTGTGGATGACTTTTTAGCTAGTTTCGAGTCTTATGGGATTCCTAGGTTGTCCTCTTAGAAGTTCGCAATAATGCGGCGGTGTACCTCGGAAAAGAGCACAGTCGATCTTTAAAGTCACGTGAAACAGTAAAATGGCCTGTAGAACTGTAAATGTTTTGTAGGTTCTCTTATTTCAAGACTGCACGGTGCACATACAATGGACGATAAATCAAATAAATGACAACGAGTTCCATCAGTATTACTCAGACTTCGGAACAAAATGTATTTCAAGCTTGCGGTATTCCCACCGTCGATGGAAGAACTTGTTCCTTTCTCTTGTCGGCCAACGTCGCCGTACATTAGTCACACCGCTGTTTCCTGACTCTCATGGAAGCAACTTGCAGCCGGTCTCGGCAGGCAGACCGCCCTCTCTTTCTTTCTTTTTCTTTCGACAAACGATACCCCACCCCGGGGAAGCAGATGACCGTAGTTTTTTTCCATCCGTGTCGGAGCGATCTGATCCCCAATCTTCGTCCATTTATTTGTCGGAATGTAACGCATCGGCTACAACCGGCGTGCTATACTACTTGTCCGCTCCATGCAGGGTGACGTAACGCGTTGGCCTCCGGAGGGGAATGTTTCTGAGACTTCTCTCCACATTCCTGCTTCGGTTTGACTGGTCGCTTATTTGAGCCAAAATTCGTCACACAAGGAAGGAAGAAAATTGATGGCAGGTATATTGTGGATGTTATGCACCAACTACGATACGCAGCAATTTTTTCACCGATCGTTCCGAAGTATCCCTTCAAGAAAAGTGTAACTGCTAGTGTAAAGAGCGCTCATCCCAGGGAGATTACCTTGGCTACTCCAGAAAGTACCGGCTCAGCATGGCTAAGTGACCTTTAACAGGTGTGCTATAGCCTTCAAATTCTGTATGTAATCGTTCCGCAGGTTCGTTGAAAGTCAAGGGAATCCACAAGTCGATCCTGTCGTGCTGTGGCTGAACGGAGGACCAGGGTGCAGTTCCTTGATGGGACTGCTCACTGAACTGGGACCGTTCCGAATAGATAAAAAACAGTCTCAGCTGCACCTTAACCCCTTCAGCTGGAATAAGGTATCTATCACTCTGTGTGCGCGCTAGTGTCTGATTTGAACTGCTACTTCAAGACTACCTGATAAGCGGACTATTTATTTATATTAAAAAAATATTGATGTTAAAGGGACGTTTGCATCCTTTCCGGGCGATTTCGAAACTATACTGTACGCTATATACTGTACTGACACTATACTGTTCGAAACTGTACAAACACGTACGACGCTAACCAGAAACAGCATTCCGCGAGCCAATCTCAGACCTCTCCCTGTCCTACAGACGCCATCACTCCCGCCCGGCTGTCAGACGCCAATGTCTCTCTGCCGCTCTGCCGCTCCCTGATTGGCCTCGTCCGCGTCAGAGGGCGCTCACCGGTTGGAGACTATCGCACATATCTGTGGCGTGGAAGCTGACATCCTACACAAGCTCCTACGTTGTCAGCACACATTTACCATAGGGGCACCCTTCGTTGCCGTCTTGTCCAGATTGGCCGTAACGACTTTTCATTGGCCGCTTTCATTGGCCGCTCTCCTTGGCCCCGTCTTGCACGCCAACCAGTGGGCTGTCACTGCCGCTATCCTCAGTTTTCTCCGAGTCTCAGGACCCGTGAACTGCATGTCAACTGCATGTGATGTTGTTCTAGTGTCTCTTTTATCTTTCTTTCTTACCTTTTCCTTCATTTTCTTTTCCGTTTTTTTTTCTTTTTTGGGATAGCAAGCCGGCTCTTTGCCTGGCTAACTTTTCCTCTCTTTTTTCTTAATAAACATATAGCCCCCCCCCTCCCCTTCTGTACGGGGTAGAAAGCTATAAATGCTCCGTTCAGTCGTATGCAGCAGGTACGGAAAGGCCGATGGTGCCGCGAAGACCTCGCTGTGCGGAATTGCACAACCTCTGTTCATTTCATGTCGTCAGAAATTCGAAAGAATAACTAAAAAAAAAGTGCGAATCCCCAACGACCAACATGGCGGATAGGTGAAACAGCTACAGATGAAGGCAGATGCAAACCATTTATGAACTGCCTTGTGTAGTACTTAGAGAGACTATGAAGAGACTATCGCATCTATGCCGGTCGATTTCGAAACTACAGCGCCATTTTCGTCCTCACGCATCAATGGTGCCCAAAATCCGACGAAATCAGTGGAGTTGCTTTCTGTGCAACTTGAAGTAATGCATTGCAACAGCAGCCGACGTATGTTGAGAACATTTCGGAATTCCCTCTCTGGAAACGGCACTTGGAAAAGGCCATTTCGGGGGGGGGGGGGTTGAATTAGCTCGCCGTTCTTGGCCACACTCAAGTGGGCCCTGGTCACCCGTCGTTGCGAACGTCACCATGCACGTGACCATAAAAATGGCGGCTCCCGTGATCAACACCCAAGCCATTAGATTAGTTAGGATTAGAACTAAAAAGTAATATGGAGTTCGTGGGGCGAACCCCTTTGTAAACAACGTGTATGCTGTGTCTGCGCGTTGTTTTGTACCGTCCTTCGACCCCAGTAATATATTCTATCCAGTATTCTTGCTGTCCAGCATTCCTGGTATGCTTGGCAATGTGGCCTTGTACCGCTGACCAAATCCAGTTATGCGATAATGGCACCGGTGGCAAGACTACCTCGACTGACGCGATGCACTTGGGCTTCGGAGGAACACGCTGCCTTATCAAGGAAGCATCGCATAATATGCGCCGGCAAAATACAGGCATCTTATATCCTTCTTGTGCTGGCAGCGCCGAGACGGAATGAAACGAAGTCACCTTAAAATGATGTTGCTTATGACATGTGACCGGAAGGGTAGTTATAAAAATGGCATGAACAAGGCGTCCCTGCATGTGAGCCTGTGTTCCGAGCTACTCAGTTACGCATTGCCTCTCTACCGTTACCACCACCAGGTGGCCAACGTGCTGTTCCTGGAATCACCGGCTGGAGTCGGATTCTCCTACGACCCATCAAAGCCGATTGACTATGACTACGGAACAAACGATGATCAGACTGCAGATGACAATTACCTGTCCATCGTGGACTTCTTCCGCAAGTTCCCGAACTTCCAGGGAAACGAATTCTACGCCACGGGTGAAAGCTACGCCGGCGTCTACGTACCAATGCTTGTGCAACGTATTCTTGATGGTGATAATGACATCAACTTAAAGGCAAGCCCTCTAAACAATATATTGACAAGGCTGTCTCTGTTAGTCCATACCTACCGTATTTTCCAGTGTATAACGCGCACTCCTAAAAAAAACGGTCCGAATTTGAAAAAACGTTCGAAGTATAATGCGCACCGGTGCATAACGCACACCGCAATGGTGCTAAAAGCTTCTGCACTGCCACCAGTACACGCAATAAACCAAAGCGGCATATCGTATATTCATATGCGATATTTGAAACACATTTAGTCAAATCCGTCAAACTCCGACGTAACGCTTAACCTGTTACAGCGTCGATGTAACGCTCCGATGTAACGCTGAGAGATGTAACCTAGCGTCGCTGTCATAGTATACTTCAGTGACATCTCTGCTTTCCGTTTCGCGTCCCTTCTCAATCACGCCGTTTTTCTGAAATGAATTCAAGGTTATTGACTTTATTGACTGCTGTTCGCCGGTTTTTGTCAACTGACTCTAAGGGATATGGAAGAAAGCCACAGCACACTCTGGAAGAGGCTGTAATTTGTACGTCCTGACCGACCTGAAAAGGAACTATGCAGGAAAATATTTCCGTGTACAACGCGCACCCTTAGATAACGCGCAGGAACTCTTCAGAACACTTTTTACTCTATATAACGCGCGCGTTATACACCGGAAAATGCGGTGACTTTTGACGACAACAAGTGTGGAACACACTCGCACCCTTCTGAGCTCGAGTTTTTAGCAGGCTTTTGAGCAAACCATACATCATTTCGCTGTTCCTTTAAGGGCTCTGATATAGGCGGTTTCACATCCTCGGAACGATTCTGTTTTTCCTTCCTTCAATCCAGTCTAATCCCATCTTCAGGGATACGCCATTGGAAATGGATACCTCGACAAGGGCAAGCTCGCGCATTCTAAGCTCTATTTCGGCTACTATCATGGACTTTGGAGTTCACGGTAAGCAGTGTTGCGTTACAATAGAGAGTTTAGTACATCGCTCGCAAACGCATCGCACGTACGTCGCCTTTGCGTCCGTAAGGGATAGCGTTGATGGTTCTGCGCTCGCGCAAAACATAAAGAGAGCTTCGCGCAGTGCGCAGAACCGCCACGCTATTCCTACGTACGCAAATGCGATATAGCGTACGATGTACTAAAAACCCTCTAATATTTGAAGAAAGTCTCCGTCGCGTGCTTTGCGCCGCTCGCTTGGTGGCGCGTGCATCTTTCTAAAATCGTCTATTGCGTGAAGTTTCATTAGGCTCGCGTGTTCCTTGGTGTGAGAAATTTCGTTGTTTCAGCTGAAGTTGAGGGAATAAGTACAAATGCTAGAGAATTAGAGAGCTAGAGTTTATACCTGTGTGTGTGGGGGGGGGGGGTGCAGATATGCATGTGTGATGAGGCGGCCACTGTTGCGCCGTTTATGATCAGTGTGACGTGACGCAAAAATGAGAACGATTGTTAGCACGGAAGAGTGCTGAAGTCAGTGAATAGTATGTACGTATGTAAATGTGAGTAAGAGTGACTCCGTAGCAGAGCAAGTAGTAGACAGAGTGTCTATCCGCGTGCCGCTTTAATTATTCGCGATTAATTATCCACTGTAATGTGTTGTGGAAGTAAGCATTTGATGGTCGATATATTCGATATTCGTTACATACGACATATTCAACATTTGTGGAATTCGCTGTAGTCGACATATTCCACGCAGGTTAGTATATTTGATACGCAAGAACATTCGTTGTATTCGTGATATTCATTATGTTCCGTACACTGAAAGGAGATAAATTCGACGTCTGTTATATTCGATACATTTGACATCTGTTGCATCCGGTATATTAGAAATTCGCCATTCGTTATATTTGTTTATTGGCAAATGTTAGTCCCCATTTTCGATTGCACGTGTGAATACATTGGAGTCCGGTTTTATTTATCAGAATCGCAGCAGAATAATGAATTATTTGATTTACATCCTCTACCTTCGTTCCGATCAATTCGGGTAAATATATTATTAACAGAGTTTCTCTCATCTAGGTTAATTCAGCGCGCGAGAACATGGGCGCATTGAACCCCTACAACATTTATGCGCCTTGTGAACGGGGCGCCTCGGATCCTGAAATAGCATACATACACAACGCCCAGAACCTGTACATGCGGAACTTCAGCCACTTCAGCGAGGTACGTTGATTGGACAATATCTCGCATGCATAGAGGTTCCGGCACCATGTCTAACCGTCCGTTGAAAGATGAAAGTCACTGAAAAGATTAGCCAGCTGTAAGACTCGAACCCACATCTTCTGGATTGCTAAGACACCTCCCCATCGTCTTCCAAGGGTGAGTCATCTGAAGGGACAAACCAGCCACACTCTCTCAATCATCCTCCCGTCACTCTTACATTTTTGCTCACTCATACACACATTCATACGACGGGATCGACGCAAGCGGCAACTGTTGAACATGAGATAACTGGTAGTTGAGATGAGATGTGATGTGGCAGCCACATTGCCAATTCTCCTCCCGCGCCTTCGTACAAGCTACGCGCCCCCGGCGCGAGAGCCATTAGTTCGCCTCTGGCTGTGGGACCATTCGGTCGCATTAAAAAGGCTACATCCACTCCAGATTCTCTTGTCGTCTCAGTCACAACAACTGGTGACCCGGACGTGATAAAACTTCGTCACTTGGTTGGTGATGCCTCTGAGAGCAAACTGCGTTTCCGTTTGCCAAAACCAGACTACCGGTTCCGCGGACCAGAAAGAGTGGCAGCTTGAGTGACACGGCAACGAAGTGGAGTGGGGCCGGAGCTGAAGAAGGAAGTGCAGTCTGGGAAGCGGCGTAATGGAACGCTGGATTGGCAAGGGCTGGCGAAGGGGACTGTCCAGGAACCTGAGGCGGCGGTGGCATGGGGACTGCTAGGGTAGGAGGAGATGCTGCTGGGGCGGAGGTCGGTGGGGTAGCCATGCTACCGGAAACATTCGGTGCCGTAAAGGTTCAGAAGTCGTCCAGATCTCGTCCGGGTCATCAGTTGCTGTGACTGAGACAAGAGAGTCTGGAGGGGATGTAGCCTTTTTAGTGGTCCCAAAGCCAGAGCCGAACTAATGGCTCTCACGCCGGTGGCGCGTAGCTTGGACCACGGTCCCTTGATAGCTTCAAAGGACCGTGCTTGAACGAAGGCGCGGGACGAGAATTGGCAATGTGGCTGCCACATCACATCTCATCTCATTTACCAGTTATCACCTACCTCTCACAGATGAAATAACAGGTGGAGATAACTGGATCAATGGTAGAGCACCTGGACCGGCAATTCAGAAGATGTGGGTTCGAGTCCTACAGCTGGCTAACGTTTTCAGTGACTTTCATCTTTCATCGTTAATTTCTTGGGCAATTTTGAGGCTTGGTATGTATTTGTCCTTTCTATGTTGTTCCAGCCTCAGAACATCAGTTATCTCATGTTCAACAGTTGCCGCTTGCGTCGATCCCGTCGTATGAATGTGTGTATGAGTGAGCAAAAACGTAAGAGTGAAAGGAGGATGAGTGAGAGAGAGTGGCTGGTTTTTCCCTTCGGAAGATGCAACCTTGGAAGTCACTGGGGAGGTGTGTTAGCTTGGCTCAATGGTAGATGAAAGATGATGAAAGTAACTGGGCGGGGGATGAAAGATGAAAGTCACTGAAAAGGTTAGTCAGCTGTAGGACTTGAACCCGCTCGCTAATTTCTCGTTAATTTCTTATGCAAATTGAGGCTTTGTTTGTATTTGTCCTTTCTATGTTGTTCCAGCCTCAGAACATCAGTTATCTCATGTTCGACAGTTGCCGCTTGCGTCGATCCCGTCGTGTGAATGTGTGTGTATGAGTGAGCAAAAACGTAAGAGTGAAAGGAGGAGTGAGAGAGAGTGGCTGGTTTGTCCCTTGAGATGACGCACCCTTGGAAGTCGCTGGGGAGGTGTGTTAGCTTAGCTCAATGGTAGAGCCCTAGACCGGCAATCCAGAAGCTGTGGGTTCGAGTCATACAGCTGACTAACCGTTTCAGTAACTTTCATCGTTAATTTCTTAGGCAATTTGAGGCTTTGCATGTACTGTCCTTTCTATGTTGTTCCAGCCTCAAAGCATCAGTTTTCTCATGTATAACCGTACATGCTTGACGCACTCTTTCTAACGTTGCAGTCCCAATATATATGCAGCAAAAGAATACGGCCTCACCTGTCTCGATGTTTTCATAATAAAATTTACAAACAACGTGCTTTCGCATCGCTCAATGGCGCGACACCAAAGAAGGAATTCTCCCAAGGAAGGGCATACTATATTACCGTGGACAGCATACCTCCCTTTGCACCTCTTCATTCCATTGCAGAGATTAGTGAGTTTTAGTAAGCTAGTCACCAGCGCCCGAGTAGTTACACGCCGAGCGGATGTCCGTCTGACCGTATATAACTCAACTGCGAAAACAACATCAATAGTACTGATCTGATAGTTTTTTAAATGAAATTTATGTAAATGATAAAAACAATCCCGGTATAAAAGAGTTCGTAGCAATAAATCTGAGAGGTTAGGCCAGTGGTGTCGTTGTCATTTCTTTGTACTTATCTTCACGTTAGCGCTGTACAAAGGACGGTCACGACGTGCTGAATTACACCCCTATATCACCGCAAACGATCACTTTCTCTTTGACTCTTGTGTCCCCAGTCTATTGCCCTTCCAGGTACATGCTATGAACAACAACAAGTGCAATAAAGGAATACATGGAGGAGGATAACGACCTATTGCTTCTTGCCTCGACCCTGTATACCCTAATCAAGTGACGTATAAACGAAAAAGCTTAGTGACGAGGTGTCACTCGATGTACTTTGCTTCCGTTCAGGCACTGGAACCAGAACACCTCCGTGCGCCGATCTGTACCAACGACCGATCTGCAACTGAATACCTCAACAGGAAAGACGTGAAAGCGGCCCTTCATGTTGAAGAGTCGCCCCTCAAATGGGCCCTCTGCAGCAGGTGACTTCACTATCTATTATTTGGTCCGCCACCCTGGAACTACACCGTTTTCACAATTGAATGCCATGTTCCTCTTACGACAAGCTGTAATTTGACACACTGGCGTAGCCAGAGGGGTGTTCGGTGTGTACATCACCCTCCCCCGATAGAGAAACGTGGGGAAATCCTCCTCTTCCATGTAAAGTCGTCACAGAAGTCCCCCTCCCCCCCCCTTTCCCAGAGACTTATTGACCTCGATAACTGGCACGCTAACTAGCTAGACATTTCATTACCATCGTCATCGTTGTCATTTTCAGGGTCGTCCACTCCCACTACGCAAAGCAGTACGATACCATGAAGGGATGGGTAAAGAGGCTCGTGGATGCAGGTCGCTTGAGGGCGCTCATCTACAATGGGGATTTCGACGCGGTCTGCGACTACCTTGCTGACGAGTGGTTTGTTGACTCGCTGGGATATGAGGTAGAAAAAGTTACTACTAGTAATCGGTGTACCATGTCGCACAAGACGCACTGGTGACGTACTGTAGCTGAGTACAAAATACGAATAGATTAGATGAGAGTGGTGAAAGGTTCCTGCTGAATCAAAAAATTAGATTTACCAGTGAAACGTTAACTTTTCCACATCAGACATTATAGCTAAATGTTTAGGAATGGCGGGTCTTCTTCTCATGGCTAGTGACTCCTTTGCGCTGCTTACTCATTACGTTAGATCGTCAGGTTAGATTCAATGGGTACCTGGGTACCTTTGAACTCGTGGTATTTCGATTCTGTGCTACGCTGTTGAATTCCAAATTTACCTTCCAAAACTAGCGAAATTTGAGAGAGATCTATCACGCTTTGGGTAACGCACACCACGGATCACACGGT
Source organism: Ornithodoros turicata (assembly GCF_037126465.1). Taxonomy (NCBI): domain Eukaryota; kingdom Metazoa; phylum Arthropoda; class Arachnida; order Ixodida; family Argasidae; genus Ornithodoros; species Ornithodoros turicata. The sequence goes on from NC_088204.1 coordinate 12,058,965, forward strand.
GGGTGGCTCAGCGACATTAGAATATTAGGAACGGTACGGCTTTTGTGAAGAATAACGAGATGTGTGGCGTGTGCACTGCCTCTTCTGGGCACTATGACGTCACCCGCGGCTTCTATGCCAGAAAATACGGTCTCTTGAAACGCCGAGGCCGCAACATATCTATAGACGCTTGCATTTTTCATGTATCTCTCATATGTATGTAGGGTAGCAGACGAACAGTCGCTCTGTGCTTGACAAAAATCAGAACAAACGTTGTTTCAGGCTACGTCCGGTTATGACCCGTGGTTCGTAGACGGACAAGTCGCCGGGTACTACAGAACCCACAAGGGAAACTTGACTTTTTTGACGGTTAAAGTGAGTTTTGGTGTTTCAGTTCCTTGTTTGTTAGTTGATTTTTTGTATAGGGACATGCAAGAACAGTCATGGTAGTTGATGAGGGCGTTAAAATACGAGATAGCACATGCTGTGATTTCGGCGGATGTTAAAGAACCCTACCGTCTTCATTAACAAACTATTATAACTATCCTTATTATGATAATGAGGGTATGATATAATTGAAAATACCAAAAATACGAAATACCGGATGTTCCCAAATACCCAAATTCGGAATGGCAGGAAACTTGTACATTGATTTTCTTCACGTTCTACGATGTCTAATAATTAATACGATTTAGATATTAATTTTCATTAAAATTTAATCGAAGGACCGACCACTAACGCGTAGCCCATATGATCGTTGCTGTCCTGTCGCACAAGACTCCGAGTTATTATGGTATATTATTTTGCTATCTGTGTACGTCTAGAACATAAGTCACTATCTTGTAGCTATATAAAAGCACCAGTTACATAATCAAGGAACGCATATTTTAAGGGCATTTCGAAATGATACGCTGGGTCACCTAATCATTTAGTCTCCACAATTTGACCTAATTGCCGAGAACAATAATTAAAAATATCAAATAATGATGTCATGGGTATTTTCCCTGCCAACGGGCGTTGCGGCACCTAGTATTCCCGTTGAGTAATCACCTCCACGTGTTTTCGTTTCAAGGGTGCCGGCCACATGGTACCAGAGGACAAGCCGCAAGAAGCCCTGCAGATGATCACACGCTTCCTGAAGAATGAGCCATATTGACCATATACTAAAGCCCTGGTATTCGGAAACTCTCCACAGAAGAAAACGGATTGGAGCGATCCGTTATTTCAATATTCAGCCGAATTTACTTCAGCCTGTCCAGCACGGGCACCGTCCACCCTTACCTGCGACCGTGTTCTCAGAGCGGTCCGTGCAGCTGTCATATGATGCCCCCACAATCTTGCCCCGAATCATTTTAACGAATCGAAGGCGTTTTCATCAGGACAGAGGCCCCGTACGTTTATCGCAATCCTAAGACAGCCTCGATGAACTGAACTTGCAACGCACCTGTCTCAAATCTCGGGCTGCTTCACAAGCGTCCGGTTGTGTTGCCCTCGGTAATCTTCGCTCTCTTTCTTTCTTTGTTGGTGAAAGGCGAGGTCAGCTAAGCCGAGCTAGCTTGCCTCTCCTGTGTCTAATCCACTATCACTGCGCCTACGTACGGCATGTCAGCCTCCTCTCAGTTCCCTTTTCATAACTTTGTTTTGCAGAGTACGCTACCGGCATTGACGAATGAAAAACAATCAGAATAAAAATATTTGTGATCAGAATTGAATGTATGTCTTACATTTATGATGCGCATGCAAAAACTCGGGGAGGGGGGGGGGGGGGGTTGCTGGTGGGGTTCGAACAGGCTGCCTTCCGAGATTGGCGGCACGTTGCTTGGGGAAGGGATGAAAGGGGGTAGAGGACAGCTTACAAGTCTAAGTTCTGGTTTTCTGACCTTGACCTTGAAGCCATTATTTTTTCTGGCTAAGGAAACATGGTTTTGTAACAGGAGTCCACGGTGTGCTTCGTCAGGGGACTCTCCATCTTTATGAAAGCTTGCGAAGAGAACTCAGCTAGGAAGGAGCACACAGCGTAGCCAGCAACAACAGCAGATACTTGATGATGCTGACATGTTTCGCTGCTGCAGTTGCTCCTTGCCCCGTTACATGATGTAGCCAACCCTAACGCGTAGGAAACCAGTTCCTATAACGTGAACGAAATATGTCACAGGTAATCTCGTGTGGAAATGACGTCAGTGTCCTCGCTTCCGTGTCAAGTGCCTCATAGGATCCGATAGGCAAGGTGCTCTGTGATCGCTGCGTGTTTAAAATTGGTTTCCCAGTCGCTTCAGAAGCGGTATGGGTGGCGGTTGCGCTGTAGTGAAGGGCTGACTATTCCCTTGAGGACCGCAATGCCAGGCGACGGTAATGCTGCATACTTCTCCTAAATATGAATGTATGGAAGAATATGAAATCCATACATATACCTTGATACATACATATTGATCACCTTTTAAATTTTCAGCTGTAGCTTAAAACACTGCTCACATACGTGACGCACGCTTGAAGTTTGGTCGTTGCAGCCGTTATACTCAATGTTACATTACGGCGTGCTTACCGTCGGTAAATTAGTTTATGTACACGCAGAAAAAACACAGTCTACTAGTCAGGTTCTGACAGTCGCGCTTTACCGCTTTCCAAAGATATTTGTAGAGCCAGACACATCCACCTCCAGCAGCGTGCGTCGCCTGCTAGCGTAGACATGGAAGTCGACCCTTTTCCCATGATTCTTAGAATGTACCGGTCACCTATTATCCCCCGTATCTCCCCCTCCTTATCTAGAAATCCATCCAATAGCCGATGGTATCAACCTCTGCGTATTGGAAGAGGCAAACAGAAAGGAGGCCATGTGATTCGCGTATCTAGACGAGCGACATTCCGCAGAATGTACTCCAATGGAAGACGCGCAAGACGTCATAGCTTTCTGCTGCCACGTAAGCGCGAGCGTCATGTCTTTCGGTGCTTATCTCACCATGTGGGATATCCCGCGACTCAGCCACAAGATGGCATTCCATTGGGGTTCGCAGCATACCCTCATGACAGTACCGCGAGTATAGGCACTTGACCCACGTCCGTCGTGGGACAAAATTCGTTCCCTCAGTGGAATTCGTCGTTATGTGGTTATGTTTCAAAAAAATATTTTAAGCTAAGGAGTTTAAATTTTGAGCAAGTTGTGGGGATCCATATCCGTCAGGTAGAGTTAAGAAGCAGCAAATGCTCTAGCTATTGGTGGCCGCAGAAATTGTCTATAGGGGTTTGGCTTAATAGGTGCAGGGTTGTTCGTGGAAGGGCCTGTTGGAGCAAGACGGAATTTAGAAATATCGCGAGCTATTATATGCGCATGTGGCTTGGGAGGGAAAAGTTACGGCTGGGGCCGCAAAATTTCTTCGAACAGTGGCAGTGCAAAGGCTTTAGGGTGGTGGGCGGGATCTTCAAGCTGCATTTCAGTGAGTAAGTATAAATGAAATCATGTTTCTCCAGCATTTTAGAGCTTCCCAAGGGAGGGAATCGGTGAAATATGCGGGGTGGTTTAGGTGTGAAGCACAGCGGTATTGGCACTCCTCGAGAGTATACGATGGGATGGCACTTAAGTGTGACACCAATGTCAGTTGTTGACTCAGGAACAGAAATAGGCAAGATACGGTTAACAAGCGGGCTAAATCGTTAGGGAGAGTTTAGGAAAATGAGTACACAATATTCAGTGGCTCATCTCGTAGACACACACACGCACGTAAATGGGATGATGATGTGGTGGGTCATTCACCGCCGTTATGGCGGTACACTGCCTCATTGCTCTTGCGGAAGGGATAAGAAAGGGATGATGATGGAAAAGTGTCCTATTAGAGTTCATCCATTAGTCCAGTGCTGGAGAGGAACTCAGCAACAACTCGTAGACATTGCATCTGATGTGAGGGGTCCGACCATGTATCCCAGAATTTTGGCGCCAGTCAAAATAGCGTTGTCGATGCGTTTCAGAGCAGTTTCCATGAGGGCGCGCTCGCGATCGTACTGTACGCAGACGAGGAGGACGTGATGGGGGTCACAGCGCACACCACACGTGGAACAGAGGCTGGGTGCGTCGACACCGAGGAGATGTCAACACACATACATAGAGTCAACAATACAAGCATTTAATATGAGGAGCCACAATGCACAATAAATACAATTAATAAGAGATGTATAACTAATATTACGGCGAAAGGAAGAGTGCTGTGCGAAATAACAAAACAGGCGCTAACTTCCGGATCACTTTTGTGCCCCATCGACCTTTATGATCTTCAGTCCTCACGTTTACGCGCGCATCGTTTACTTTGTACCCTGTAGTACCCATATCGTCTTACACTGCCTGAAACGAGGTTATAGTCGGCCTTACGAATGCCTTATTAAGCGCGATTACTGTGCATAAAGCTTTAGCATAACGGTATCTCATTTAATAAGGTCGCCTCGGCTGGGCTCCAAGAAGTCTTGCGGAATCGGAAGCTCTTAAACACTGGACAGCGGCAGGTGAGGGGGACGTTCCTCTGTATAACGGATGGCTGTGTACTTACCCTGTTTCGAATGAAAACGTGTATTTTTTTCGGAGTTCGTTAGAAATCAGAGACGCGATTGTTTCTTGTTACCGCAGTGTGTACCTTGCGATGTTGCTCTTTCACCTAAGGAGGTCGTTTATGGACATGACATTTCGAACGCGGCATATCGAGGTTGTTGAAATGCATACGAAACGAGATCAAGATAACTGAGTTTGCATTTGCAAAAGTAATAGTCTCCGGTTCAGGGAAGATGTATCTAGATGTTGACCGAAGGTTATCCATTGTTAGGAGGAAATGCTCGTGGTAATACAAACGTCTGTACATATCAGATGAAGTGCAGGCTGAGGAGGTGCAGACTCTGCACGGAAGCTCGTCAATAAAATGAAGTGAAACTAACCTAACCGTTTACACTCTATTTTGATTACCTCCTTCGTAAACGAATTTGTACAGGCTTTGAAATGACAAGGTGGCAGTGGATACTTTACCGTCTATAACCTGTCGACCGATGTTTTTTTTTTTTTTTTTTCAGGAATACGTCATGAAGGTCCACTGCGTCGTGATTGTAGCATCGCTTTTATTTTATGACTGCTCATGTAAGAGCATAAAAGATGACGAAGTTACCCATCTTCCCGGATTGGACGAGCAACCACAATTCAGACATTATTCCGGATATCTGAAGGCAGGATCCACACGCAAGCTACATTATTGGTGAGGCTAATCAGAGTGTACGGCGAAGGTGGCGTGGCTGCGTATCGGTCCGTTTGAAATTGATTAGATTTCGGTTCTGACTTTCTATAATATGGCGAGGAAGCAGGCGAGATGGTGGTGACGTACATCCATAATCAACCCTGAGACTGAGGGACAGAAAACAAACGACACGACACAAGTCTCACACATTTGTGTCGTGTCGTTTCTCTTGCGTCCCGCAGTCTCAGGGTTGATTGTGGATGACTTTCTAGCTACACTCTTAAAAATGAACTTCACTGCATAGCACGCTCCTAGCCAACCATCACCTCGAATGATATCGTTATCTGCCCTGATTTGTTGAAAACGGGAGGCGTACGCCTTTTCTGTGACAATTTTGAACAGCATAAGTGTCACAAAAAAGGCGTACGCCTCCCGTTTCCAACAAATCAGGGCAGATAACGATATCATTCGAGATGATGGTTGACTAGGAGCGTGCGTTGCGGTGAAGTTCATTTTTAAGAGTGTAGTTTCGAGTCTTGTGGGATTCCAAGTTTGTCCCCTTAGGAGTTCCCCAATAATGCGACGGTGTTCCTCGGAAAACAGCAATCGATCAGTCACAGTCACAGTCACGTGAAACCGTAAAATGGCTTGTAGAACCGTAAATTTTTTGTCGGTTCATTTATTTCTAGACTGCACAGTGCACATACAATGGACGATTAATAAAATAACTGACAGCAGGTTCCGTCAGTATTACTCAGTCCGTAGTCAGTACTCAGTCAGTAGGTTCGGTTAGGTTCACGTGACTGTCCGGTCGAAAACATGCGTCTGGGAAACACCGTCTTATGATTTCTAATACTCCTCACAACCACTCACTGTCTTCAGAGGAGTAGGTTTTATTCGGTGTCTTCGAAAACCACGCCGTTTTGTGAGCTGAAACTTTTGACACAGCGTGTAAGCCTCCGTGGCAGTTGAAAAAAAAATCAACTTCCGGTTTTCCCGGACTGTCCCTTCACAACCTTCATAAGCCTTCACAACCCCTGGTTACTGGAAAGTGTATCTGCTAGTGTAAAGAGCGTCCATCCCAGGGACATCACCTTGGCTATACTCCAGAAAGTATCGGTTCAGCACGGCTGAATGACCTTTAACAGGTGTGCTATGTAGCGCACCGTCTTCATCTTCTTCATCCTCCGCAGTCTCATCGGTATCGTCCGCTCGACAACCGCGACAGCGCGGGAATTAAACATTCATTCTCATCCCGACCTTCTTCGGACTCAGTCGTCTCTTCTTAGTGGTCACAACTGGTGACCCGAACGTCGCAAGCTGGACACCGCAATGTTCCCAGGCGACGGCTCCCAAGCATCCACCCCTGCCACGGCGGCCACAGCGGCAACGTCCATGGTTCCCTCTTCCTCAAGCATCGCCCGTGTTGCTGTTCGGCTTCCCTCATTCTTCACCGCCCATCCTGACCTATGGTTCAAAATGGCCGATAGTCAGTTCGCGCTGGCTGGCATCACCCAGCAAGCTACGAAGTTTCACCACATAGTCAGCAACCTACCTCCGGAAATCGCGGTGGAAGTCACAGATATTCTGACGGCACCCCTCACCCCCAACGCCTACGACGACCTTCGGAAGGCCGTCACGGACAGAATCATGACGTCGGAGCGCGAGCGCTTGCGCCAGCTGCTAGCAGCCGAAGAACTCGGCGATCGCAGACCCAGTCAGCTGCTCCGACGTATGCACAGCCTCCTCGGCTCTCGGCTTCCAGCCTTCGACCGATCCCTCCTGAAAGAACTTTTCCTGAGCCGGCTCCCTCAGCAGACAAATGGTACTCGCGGCACTTCCCGACTCTTCCGCGGAGGCACTCGCTGAAGTCGCCGACCGGGTAATTGAGGTTTCACGAGGCACAATTGCCCACGTTCCCACCCCATCTCCTGCTTTTGAGGTTGTGCCGCCCCCCACTTCTGGCCACGTTCCCCAAGCGACCGAGCGACCCTCCTACCCTGTGCCTCCTTCGCCTGCAGATCCAGTTGCCCTTCTTCGTTCGGAAGTTCAGGAACTCCGACAGCTTATTGACGATCGTTTGGCATGCAGCGTTTCGCAGCCGTCTCCCTTTCCACAACCTGCAGGACGTCAACCTCGACCCCGCTTCCGAAGCCCTCGACCGCGCAGTCCCCGCCCGTCCTCCCCTCGCGCGCGTCGCCTTTCATCACCACCTGCGAGCTGCCCATATTGTTTCTACCATTACAATTTCGGTGCCTCGGCGCGCAAGTGCACCGCCCCTTGCCAATGGCCGGGAAACGACATGGGGCGTCGCTAGCGGCGACAGGCGACACCCTCAACCACGCACCCAGTCGCCTGTTCTACATAACAGATCGAAACTCCAAGTTGACGATGCTCGTCGACACGGGTGCAGCCGTGAGCGTCCTTCCTGCAACAGGGGCTCACAGGCGTCAAGCTCCTATCTGGTTCCTGACGGCGGTGAATAACACCGGAATTCCCGTTTTCGGCCAAAAATCTCTGACCCTCGATCTCGGCCTGCGAAGGCAGTTCACATGGTTGTTTACCATCGCCTCCGTCAGCCAGCCCATCCTAGGCGCAGATTTTCTCGAGCGGTTTGGCCTTATGGTGGACCTTGCTCGGCGTCGCCTCGTGGACTCTGCGATATCGCTCGCAGTGCACGGAATCGGCACTTTCGCGACTCCTCAATTTCACACCGAGCCGCTGTCTGCGCTTGCATCGCCGCACGCCGACATCCTCAAGGACTTCCCGTCGCTTACACAGCCCACCGATTGGTCCAAGCCTGTGAAGCATGATGTCGTCCACAAGATCATAACTTCTGGCCAACCAGTCTCCTCGCGGTTCCGCCGACTGGCCCCTGAAAAACTGGCCATAGCCAAGAGCGAATTCCAACACATGATCGACATCGGCGTAGTCAGGCCATCATCGAGCAACTGGGCGTCACCGTTGCACATGGTCCCCAAGAAGACCGGGGACTGGAGACCATGTGGTGATTACCGCGCGCTAAACCTTACCACACTACCTGACCGCTATCCACTCCCCAACATTCAGGACTTCGCCGTTAACCTCCAGGGCTCCACCATCTTCTCCAAAATTGATTTAACGAAGGCGTACCATCAGATTCCCATGGCTCCAGAAGACATCCATAAAACAGCAGTAACGACTCCATTCGGCCTCTTCGAGTTCGTTAGGATGCCTTTCGGATTGAAAAACGCAGCCCAAACATTTCAGCGTTTTGTTGATTCGGTGGTAAGGGGACTACCCTTCGTTTTTGCGTATATGGATGATCTACTCGTCGCAAGCGAAAGCCCCGAACAACATCGCCTCCATTTACACCAGCTCTTCGCGCGCCTTGAAGAATACGGCATCATAATCAATGTGCAAAAGTGCCAGTTCGGAGCCGCGTCCCTGGAATTCCTTGGCCATCACCTCGATTGCAACGGCATCAGACCGCTTCCTTCGAAAGTACAGGCCGTCCGCGAGTTTCCAAGACCGGCTACACTGCGCCAACTTCGACGCTACCTTGGGCTACTCAATTTCTACCGGCGCTTTATTCCGAACTGCGCGTCTGTGTTGGCACCGCTCGAAGCCCTCCTGCGTTCTCCCAAGAAGTCTCCCAATGCGGCCGGTTTTGCTTGGACGGCGCATGCCGAGGACGCCTTCCTGGCTGCCAAAGAGGCACTCGCCAACGCCGTCATGCTCATCTACCCCCAGCATGATGCGCCCACCTCACTAGCGGTGGATGCGTCCGGCTCAGCCATGGGAGCCGTGCTCCAGCAGCACATCAACCAGCAGTGGCAACCCATCTCCTTCTTTTCCGTCAAACTCTCGCCGGCCCAACAACGCTACAGTGCCTTCGGTCGCGAACTCCTCGCTGCGTTCGCTGCCGTGAAGTACTTCCGCTACTTTCTGGAAGGCCGATCTTTTATACTTTATACGGACCATAAGCCACTCGTCCACGCCTTTCGAGCTAGCCGTCAAAGCCACTCACTCCGGGAAATCCGGCAGCTAGCCTTCCTGGCGGAATTCCAAGTGACGTTCGCCCACATCAGCGGCCAGGCTAACATACCCGCTGACGCATTCAGCCGTATCAACGCTTTTCCGCCCGAAATCTTTTCGCTTGAACGTCTCGCGTCTGAACAGCGCGCCGACGAAGAGCTCAGGGCGCTTCGTGCGTCCAAGCAAACATCGCTACAGTTGGAAGAGGTCGCTCTTCCCGGCACCGCCTCCACCATCATATGCGACGTGTCAACCGGCGTTCATCGGCCGTTTGTTCCATCCAGTCCGTCCAGACCGTCGACATTTCGCCGCCTTCCCCTAAGCCCAAGCGCGTTTCCTGGGGACCAGCTCCAGCGATGCGCCTCCGTCGCATCTGACGGCGGGGGGACACCTGTAGCGCACCGTCTTCATCTTCTTCATCCTCCGCAGTCTCATCGGTATCGTCCGCTCGACAACCGCGAGAGCGCGGGAATTAAACATTCATTCTCATCCCGACCTTCTTCGGACTCAGTCGTCTCTTCTTAGTGGTCCTGACACCACATGCTATAGCCTTCAAATTCTGTATGTAATCGTTCCGCAGGTTCGTTGAAAGTCAAGGCAATCCAGAAGCCGATCCTGTCGTGCTGTGGCTGAACGGAGGTCCAGGGTGCAGTTCCTTGGAGGGCATGCTCAGTGAACTGGGACCGTTCCGAATAGATAAAAAGCGGCCTCAACTGCACCTTAACCCCTTCAGCTGGAATAAGGTATCTATCACCCTGTGCGATTGTCTAATTTGAACCGTTACTTCAAGGCTACAGGATAGCGGCCCATTTATTTATATTGCAAAAAATTATTGATGTTAAAGGGACGGTCGCATCCTTACCGTGCGATTTCGAAACTATGGTGTCATTTTATTCCTCGTGGACCACTGACCGAAAATCCCGAAAATCCCACGCGAAATAATGGCGTAGCTTGACTGTTCTGTAGCTTGACGGAATCACACGACAAGAGCAGACGCCGGATGTTGAGAACATGCCGGAATTTTCTCTCCGGAAAAAGGACGAAAGCGTCATGCCCTATACCACCAATCAGAGCACGGCCTTGAAAATAGGAATGTCCCGGCAGTTCGGGCGACGCCTTTCTCCTCTGAGCGCCGCCCTCTCACTCTTCCTGTTAGGGACTGACGTCACGCTGATGTCTTGTCGCCGGAGCCTCCGCAGATGCGGGAGCAGCGCTGGACTTTAAAATTCGTTTATTTAATATCTAAGAACTTTTCGGATGAAAAAAAAAATTACAGCCAAGTAGACTGTCGGCCATGCCGAACATAGTGGTGTCTGTCTTCCGAAAACAGCTTAAATATTAAATAAACTGGTTTTAAAGATTCACATTCCATCTGCAGCTAAGGAAGTCCCAGCGATAGCAACATCATGATGACGAACGCCAAGCAGACGAATGGGAGCGCGCAGAGCGGGCGATTGTCTCCGAGATCAACGGCTTTTGCACCGCAATATACCAAGAGAAGAGTCCTAGCTAAATACGCCAAACTTTCGCGTACCAGTGTGTGTTCTGGCACGACCATGTCGCGTGGAAGTCGGTGTTACGTTCCTGGCTGTACGAACACGTCCGACGCTAACTTAGAAGTGACATTCCACAAGCCGATCGCGTACCCTCCGCGACCTGCAGACGCCGTCCCATCCGGCCGCCGGTTGTCAGAGGCCCTCCGGCCGCTCCGTGAATGCACTTGTGCGAGTGACGTTTTCTCCGATTTCCAGAGAGGGAATTTCGGAATACTCTCCACATCCGTCTTCTGTTCTTACCATGCATTATATCAAATTCCACAGAAACTACTCCACTTCTTCGCATCGTTTTCTCGACGTTATTTTCGGATCCTCGGCGTGATAACCGGGAAGTAAAACGGCACTATGGTTTCGAAATCGATCGGGACGGATGCGACAGTCCTTTTATAACCCGCTAAGAAGAAGTCTCTATGATCTGCCGTTTTTTCGTGCTGCCACCGCCGAGAAGGAATGAAAGGAAGTCACATGATGTTAGAATGATGTTGCTTATGACATGTGACCAGAAGGGTAGTTATAAAAATGGCAGGAGCAAGCCGTCCGTGTGAGCCTGTGTTCCGGGCTACTAAGTTACGGGTTGCCTCTCTACTGTTACCACCCCCAGGTGGCCAACGTGCTGTTCCTGGAATCACCGGCTGGAGTCGGATTCTCCTACGACCCATCAAAACCGGTTGACTATGACTACAGAACAAACGATGATCAGACTGCAGATGACAATTACCTGTCCATCCTGGACTTCTTCCGCAAGTTCCCGAACTTCCAGGGAAACGAATTCTACGCCACGGGTGAAAGCTATGCCGGCGTCTACGTACCAATGCTTGTGCAACGCATTCTTGATGGTGATAATGACATCAACTTAAAGGCAAGCCCTCTAAACAATATATTGAAAAGGCTGTCTCTGTTAGTCCTTACTTACCGTATTTTCTGGTGTATAACGCTCACTCGTGTATAACGCGCACCCCTAAAACCGGGCCGAATTTGAAAACTGTTCGATGTATAAATAACGCGCACCGGTGCATAACGCACACCGCAATGGTGCTAAAAGCTTCTGTACTGCCACCAGTACACACAATAAACCAAAGCGATGTATCATATATGCATATGCGATATTTGAAACACATTTAGTCAAATCTGTCAAACTCCGATGTAACGCTTAACCTGTAACAGCGTCGATGTAACGCTGAGAGATGTAACAGCCGTCGCTGTCATATAGTATACTTCAGCCTCCTCTCCGCTTTCCGTTTCGCGTCCATTCTCAATCACGCCATTCTTCTGAAATGAGTTCAAGATTATTGACTGCTTTTCCCCGGTTTTTGTCAACTGACCCTAAGAGATATGGGAGAAAGCCACAGCACACTCTGGAAGAGGCTAGAATTTGTACGTCACCGATTTGAAAAAGGAACTGTGCAGGAAAATATTTCCGTGTACAACGCGCACCGTTAGATAACGCGCAGGACCTCTTCAGAACACTTTTTACTCTATAACGCGCGCGTCATACGCAGGAAAATACGGTAAGTTTTGACGCCAACAAGTGTGGAACACACTCGCACACTTCTGAGCTCGAGTTTTTAGCAGGTTTTTGAGCAAACCCATACGTCACTTCGCTGATAGGCGGCTTCACATCCTTGGAGCGATTCTGTTTTTCCTTCCTTCAATCCAATCCAATCCCATCTTCAGGGATACGCCATTGGAAATGGATACCTCGACGGGGGCATGCTCGCGCAGTCTAAACTCTATTTCGGCTACTATCATGGACTTTGGAGTTCACGGTAAGCAGTGTTGCGTTACAATAGAGAGTTTAGTACATCGCTCGCAAACGCATCACACGTACATCGCCTTTGCGTACGTAAGGGATAGCGTTGATGGTTCTACGCACGCGCAAAACATAAAGAGAGCTTCGCGCAGTGCGCAGAACCGCCACGCTATTCCTTACGTACGCAAATGCGATATAGCGTACGATGTACTAAAAACCCTCTAATATTTGAAGAAGGTCTCCGTCGCAGGCTACGCGGTTGCGAAACGATATTGTTATTGTCGAGCTCTCTGAAGTTCAGACGGCTAACCATCCCTTTGTTTGCAATGCTACTATATTTCTTGATTTCAGCCTCTGGAGAAGCATGATAACGCACTGTTGCAAGGAGGACGCCTTGACGGAGGAGTGCAGGTTCTTAAGCAATAACAACACCTTATGTGCGATTGATGTGAGTTGAAAAAGAAAAGAGAAAGGAAGGAAAAAGCAAAAGACGCGTTTTACGAACATGCCATTTTTTTTCTTCTTCATATGGCATCATGAACAAATAGACCTTTTTGTTGTATTGTTGACTCTATGAGATGAGTCGCAGAAGATTGTGTACTCATCTTCCTAAACTTTCCCTAACCATTTATCCCGCTTGTTATCCCGCTTGTTATCCGTATCTTGCCTATTTCTATCCTTGAGTCAACAACTGAGACAAGTTCTAAAACATTACCACATTGCTATCGCACTCAAGTGCAGCATCCCATCGTGTACTCTCGAGAAGTGTGTGTATTGGCATCGAGGCGGAAGACCAGTGCCTGTGCCAGGCGGAAGTGCCTGTGGCGCGCAAGGGATCACGGGAGCTCTGAGCGCCTTAGAGCATTACGAGACGGCAGAGGCGGTGGTAGAAGAAGAACAACAAGATTCCCGGTGTGCGCAACAACATTGTAAGCCGGGGTAAACCGTAACCGAAGCAGACGACGGAGCAGTGTCCCTCAAAGTTCCCATGCTGCTTTGCGCCGCTCGCTTGGTGGCGCAGGCATCTTTTTAAAATCGTCTATTGCGTGAAGTTTCATTAGGCTCGCGTGTTCCTTCGATGGAGAAATTTCGTTGTTTCAGCTGAAGTTGAAGGAATAAGTACAAATTTTAGATAATTAGATAAATTAGAGAATTAGATAGTAAGAGTTTATACGGGGGGTGCAGATATGCACGTGTGATGAGGTGACCAGTGTTGCGCCGTTTATGATCAGGGTCACGTGACGCAAAAATGTGAACGAATGTTAGTACCGAGCAATTTCCAAGACAGAGGTGCACGGAAGAGTGCAGGAGTAAGTGTATAGTATGTACGTATGCAAGTGTTAGTAAGAGGTACTCCGTCGTAGAGCGAGTAGTAGAGAGTGAGTGTCTATCCGCATGCCGTTTTAATTATTCGCGATTAACTCTCCACTGTAATGTGTTGTTGTGGAAGGAAACGTTTGAGGGTCGATATACTCGATATTCGTTACATTCGATGTGTGGGAAATTCGACATATTCAACATTTGTTGAATTCGCTGTACCGGAAACTCGATATATTTTACGCTCGTTAGTATATTTGATACGCATGAACATTCGTTGTATTCGTGATATTCATTATGTTCCATACACTGAAAGTCGATAAACTCGACATCTGTTATATTCCATATATTTGCCATTCGACATCTGTTGCATTCGGTATATTAGAAATTCGCCACGTTCGACATGCGTTATATTTCTTTATTGGCAAATGTTAGTCCCCATTTTCAATTGAACGTGTGAATACATTGGAGTTCGGTTGTATTTATCAGAATCGCAGCAGACTAACGAATTATTTGATATACATCCTCTGGCTTTGTTCCGATCAATTCGGGTAAATATATTACTAACTGAGTTTCTCTCATCTAGGTTAATTCAGCGCGCCAGAACATGGTCGCATTAAACCCCTACAACATTTATGCGCCTTGTGAACGGGGCGCCTCGGATCCTGAAATAGCGTACATACACAACGCCCAGAATCTGTACATGCGTAACTTCAGCCACTTCAGCGAGGTACGTTGATTGGACAATATCTCGCATGCATAGGGGTTCAGAAACCATGTATAACCGTACGTGTTTGACGCGCTCTTTCTAACGTTGCAGTCCCAATACATATGCAGCAAAAGCATACGGCCTCACTTGTCTCGATGTTTTCATAATAAAATTTACAAACAACGTGCTTTCGCATCGCTCAATGGCGCGCGACTCCAAAGAAGGAATTCTCCAAAGGAAGGGCAAATTGTTACCGTGGACAACATACCTCCCCTTGCACCTTTTCATTGCATTGCAGAGATTAGTGAGTTTTAGTAAGCTAGTCACCAGTCCCTGAGTAGTTACACGCCTAGAGGATGCCCGTCTGACCGTATATATAACCCAACTGCGAAAACTATATCTACACGGATCTAATAGCTTTTTAAATACAAATTCTGTAAATGATAAAGAAAATCCCGGTATAAAAGGGTTCGTAGCAATAAATCTGAGAGGTTAGTCCAGTGGTGTCGTTGTCATTTCTTTGTACTTATCTTCAGGTTAGCGCTGTACAAAGGACGGTCACAGACGTGCTGAGTTAGTATTCCCCCATCTTCGCCCAGCGCATCTTCCCCCATCTCCGCAAGCGATTGCTTTCTCTTTGATTCTTGCGTCCCCGGTCTGTTTCCCTTCCGGATACGCGCTATGCACCCAAAGCAACAACAAGTGTAATAAAGGAATACATGGAGGAGGATAACGACCATTTGTTCGTTGCCTCGACCCTGTATAACCAAATCAAGTGACGTATAAGCAAAGAAGCGCAGTGACGAGTGATGTGCTCTGCTTCCGTTCAGGCACTGGAACCCGAACACCTCCGTGCTCCGCCTTGTACCAACGACCGATCTATCACTGAATACCTCAACAGGAAAGACGTGAAAGCGGCCCTTCATGTTGAAGAGTCGCCACTCAAATGGGTCCTCTGCAACAGGTGACTTCACTATCTATTATTTGGTCCGCACCCTGGAACTACACCGTTTTCACAATTTAATGCCATGTTCC
The DNA here is from genome assembly GCF_037126465.1 of Ornithodoros turicata. Taxonomy (NCBI): domain Eukaryota; kingdom Metazoa; phylum Arthropoda; class Arachnida; order Ixodida; family Argasidae; genus Ornithodoros; species Ornithodoros turicata. The sequence goes on from NC_088204.1 coordinate 12,074,529, forward strand.
TCCTACGACAAGCTGTAAGTTGACACACTGGCATAGCCACAGGGGGGTGTTCACCCCCATCCCCCCATATGGTACCTTTGGTAGTGCACATGAGCGAGAGAAACGTGGGGAAATTCTTCTCTTCCATGTAAAGTCCTCACAGAACCCCTCCCGAAATATTTTTCTGGCCACAACAACAACAACAACGACAAACAAATTAATGACAATGAATGGGGAAATTCGCCACGTAAAGTTCTGGCCACGCAGAGACTTATGGACCTCGATAATTGGTATACTAACCAGCTAGACAGTTCATTACCATCATCACTTGGTGGCAGGGTACAAGTTGCTTAGACACGACGTCTCCCGCGAGGGACGTTAAATACGGGGTGCCGTGTGACGAGCTTTCATCGCACGTTAAAGATTCCTCAGGTGGGCAAAAGCAATCCACAGGCCGACCGCTGTGGCGTCGCTCATGATCTCAGTTGTCTCGCGACGTAAACACCCAATTATTATTATTATTACCATCATCATCGTTGTCATTTTCAGGGTCGTCCGCCTCCACTACGCAATGCAGTACGGTACCATGAAGGGATGGGTATGGAAGGTTATGAACACAGGTCGCGTGAGGGCGCTCATCTACAATGGGGATTTCGACGCTGTCTGCAGCTACATTGGTGACGAGTGGTTCGTTGACTCGCTGGGATATGAGGTAGGAAAAGTTACTACTAGTAATCGGTGTACCATGTCGCAGAAGACGCACTGGGGACACGTACTGTAGCTGAGTATAAAATACGAATAGATTAGATGAGAGTGGTGAAAGGTTCCTGCTGAATCAATATTAGGTTTATCAGTGAAACGTTAACTATAGGTACAATCCACAACAGACATTATAGCTCGATATTTAGGAATGGCGGGTCTTCTTGTCACGACTCCTTTGCGTTGCTTACTGAATACGCTAGATTAGATTAAGTACCTGGGTACTTTTGAATTCGTGGTATTTCGGTTCCGTGCCGTGCTGATGAATCCCAAATTGACCTTCCAAAATTAGCGAAATTTGAGAGAGACCTATCACGCTTTCGGTAACGCACACCACGGATCACACGGTGGGTGGCTGCGCGACATTACAATATTGTCACGCATGAAAACAGACGAGCGAGACGGCGAATAATCGGCGAACGCTTTATTCAGCTGCTTAGCTGGCTACCGCAGAGGCGATAGCTCTCAAACAGAACTAAAGGTAATGAATGCTCCGGCTGGGAGCTCACAAGCTTTTATACACAGCTGTGAACATTGTAGAAAACACGCATCGGTGGAGAGGAGGAAATACAGAAGCTTCTCCAAGGCCGTCGGCCCGTCCTTGAGATTGATGCGAGCGAAGGAGCAGATGCTACTGGAAGGATCGCTCGATAATCAGCGCGGCGTGTCGGGGATTTCAGCCCGTCGTTCGACGCCTCGTTGCCTGTTGTTGCTGTTCCGTGTGGTCGCTTCAAATGTGATACGTGGCAGTATTAGGAACGGTACGGTTCTTGTGAAGAATATAACGCGATAGGTGGCGTGAGCACTGCCTCTTGTGGGCACTACGACGTCACCTGCGGCTTATATGCAAGAAAATACGGTCTCTTGAAACGCCGAGGTCACAATACAGCTAAAGACGCTTGCATTTTTATGTATCTCTCATATGCATGCAGCAGCTGAACAGTCGCTCTGTGTTTGACATTAAACAAAACAAACGTTGTTTCAGGCTACGTCCGGTTATGAACCGTGGTTCGTAGACGGACAAGTGGCTGGGTACTACAGAACCCACAAGGGGAACTTGACTTTTTTGACGGTTAAAGTGAGTTTTGGTGTTTCAGTTCCTTGTTTGTTAATTCGTTTTTTGTATAGGGACATGCAAGAAAAGTCATGGTAGTTGATGAGGGCGTTAAAATACGAGATAGCACGTGCTGTGATTTCGGCGCACGTTAAAGAATCCTAGCGTCTTCAGTAACAAACTATGATAACTGTCCTTATTATGATAATGAGGGTATAATAATTAAAAATACCAAAAATACCAAATACCGCATATACCCAAATACCAAAATTCTGCGTCGCCGGAAATTTATAGTACATTGATTTTTTTCACGTTCTACAATGTATAATAATCAACACGATTTATATATTAATATTCTTTAAAACTTAATCGAAGGACCGACCACTAACGCGTCGCCCATGATCGTTGCTGTCCTGTGGCACAAGACTCCGAGTTATTATGATATATTATATCGTTATCTGTGTACTCCTAGAACATAAGTCACTACCTTGTAACTATAAAAACACCAGTTAGATAATCAAGAAACGCATATTTTGAGGACGTTTCTAAATGAAACGCTGGGTCAGCAAATTATTTAGTCATTACAATTTAACCTAACTGACGACAACAACAATTAAAAATATCGATAATGATGTCATGGGGATTCACCCCGCCAACGGATGTTGCGGCACCTAGTATTCCCGTTGAGTAACCACCTCCACGTGTTTTCTTTTCAAGGGTGCTGGCCACATGGTACCAGAGGACAAACCGCAAGAAGCCCTGCAGATGATCACACGCTTCCTTAAGGACGAGCCGTATTGAGCATATATACTAAAGCCCTGGTACCCGGAGACCCCACATAAGAAAACAGACGGGAGTAATCCGTTATTCCAATATTGAGCCGAATTTACTTTCATCCTGTCCAGTACGGGTACCGTCCACACATACCTGCGATTGTGCTCTCAGGGCGGTCCGTGCAGCTGTCGTATGATACCCTCACAAACTTGCCCCGAATCATTTTAAGGAATGGAAGAACCCGAAGTTTTCATCAGGACCGAGATCCAGTGTGTTTATAGCAGTCCTAACACGACCTTGCTGAGCTAAACTTGCACCACACCTGCCTCAAATCTCGGGCTCCGTCACAAGTGTTGCGTTGTGTTGCCTTCAGTAATCTTCATTCTCTCTTTCTTCCCTTCTTTCTTTCTTTCTTTGTGGGATTAAGGAGATGTTAGCCTAGGCGAACTAGCTTGCTTCCACCTGAGTCTTACCCACTATCACTACGCCTACGTATGGCATGTCAGCCTCCTCTCTGCATTCGTTCAAGCTATTTGCCGTTTACGAAGCAACATCCCCTCAACCTCAACCTCCGCCCGGACCTCCTTTGCGCCACCCATGTGGACACTTCACTACCCCACTGTACAAACGTCAATTCCGGGCCTTAGGAAAAAGAAGGTTGTGCCAACAGTTGTGGCCTGCCAACTGACCTTGTACCACATCTACAGTCACCACCGGCATCGAACCCAAATATACACCGATGCTTCAGTTTCTCTAGTTGGGTCGTCTGCTGCCTTCTGCATCCCAGAGGATGGAGCTGAGCACGGCTTCAAGCTCCCTCTTATGTCATCTGCTGAGGCCGAGGCATTCCCACTACTGGCCGCTTTGAGACATGTCTCCTCGTGTGCACCCAGGGCCTGGTCGATCCTCACCGACAGTAAAGTGGCTCTGGAGGCGCTGGCCTCTTACTCTGCCGCAGTCATCAGTGACACCTACACCACGATCATCGCCCTGCACTCTGAACTTGTATCGCTGGGACACGAAGTGGTGTTCCAATGGATTCCGAGCCATGTCGGGATTTCAGGCAATGATCGTGCTGACGCTCTTGCTCGGCAAGCCCACGACACTGAGCAAGCAACTGTCTTTCCCCTTGCGCACTCTATGTGCCAGCTGAAAATCCGCCGCTTCACCGCCAACCGCACACAGCCCTTCTGCAAGAAGCTATACGAACCAATGCCTTCCTTAACTTCATTGACCCTTTAATGACATATGCTGTGCCTGGCCGCATCCCGCGCATCGAAGAATCGTTGCTTCATCGGCTGCGGCTGAATGTGGCACGAACTCCTCTCCTCCTATTTAAGATGAATCAGCATCCATCACCTCTTTGCCCAACGTGCAACGTAGAAGCCGATGTGCCACACATCCTCATTGCCTGCCAGCGGTATAGGAAGACCACCGATCGAGTCTCCGGCGCCGCCTTGCTCATCTAGGCTACCGAGAGCTTTCCCTCGCGGTGCTACTTGGCCTTACCCAGCACGCTGAAGTCACGTCTGCGCTGACACGATTCCTTCGGGAATCTAAACTCCTGGGCATTCTCTGATACGTCCTATGCGCAACGATTAGTGAAGGAGCCGTTTCTTCTGTAGCTTTTTCATAATTTTCTGTATCCCAGCTGTTTGTATCTTCTTTTGTTTTCTTGAAAGCTTTAGGGAATAGCAAGCCCACATCGTGGCTAACCTTTCCCTTCTCTTTTTTTTTTTGTGTGCTTTGCATTAAACATATCCCCCCCCCCTCTCTGTTTTCTTTTGCAGTGTACGCTGCCGGCATTGGCAAACGAAAAGGAAAAAGAATAAAAGTATCGATCCTCAGTATTTAGTGTATGTCTTCCATTTTTGAAGTGCGCGAAAAAACCTGGACATTGAGGCAGTTCTTCTGACTCAGGTAACTTATGGTTTCGTTCACAGGAGTGCTTCGTCAGGGGTTTTATTGTGTACCAGAGTCCTAGTTGAGTGGATTTAGCAATCGCTCGTTGGCCAGTAGACTCAAAAATCACTTTCCAGACGAGTATCGGCACAGTTCCCCCTGAAGTCGGCCCAGGACGCACATTAGCCTCCTCCCCCACTCCTTCCTGCTGTACCCCCTCCATGAGTCCACGTCTATACGTCGCTCATAGCCACAGTCGCTTCGCGACGCTAACACGGGATTAAAACAACAACAAAAAAATCCTCCTAAGGACGGGGACCTCGTAGGTTCGAGGCTGTGCTCCCCTGGTGCTTCCATTTGACTGATTGGGCACAGCTCCTCCTGGAGTGGGTAGAAAAACAGGTCTTAGCCGTTTATTGGTCTAGAAAGGTGATGTAGTATATAACGTCGCAGCTCATGGAGGCAAACATACTGGATTATTTATTTTCTAGGCTTTGTGTTAATGTAGGAACGTTGCTGTTACGAATTTTACTCGTGGATGTGTGCTTTTCTCTGTAGACGCGAGTTCGGTTGCACGAACGTTGAGGAAATTCTTCAGTGCCGCCCTCACCAGTATTGCCAGTTTTCTGTACGATCGAGAGGGCAGCGGCGTGTAACCGAAGTCGAAGCTACTGAGGACAACAGCGACGAATATATCCTCAACCTAGCATGCCCTGAACCATAAATGGACCTGCAGCTTTTGATGACTTCTCGCGAGGCTGAAAGAAATTCAACAGAGCAATTATCTCCAGACCGAATTAAGAAAGCCACGGGGGGGGGGGGGGGGGGGGTAACGAAAGAAAGAGAGGACTCCGACTTAACGGGGGGGGGGGGGGGACCTGGGAGACTTGACCGGTCAGTTGTCACACTCGTTACACAAGGAAAACGAAGCATAGCACCTGAGCCGTTTTCTCGTTGTTTGTTATAGAGCCACCAACAACCACTAACTGCAGAAACTTTCATTATCATGAAAAGTATGCCAATGTGCACACAGCACAAGACTTGTTTCAGCCACGAGTAAGCAAAATTTTCCGTTCTCGCAATTTTCAAATTTTGCGCGTCACACGCTAAAGCTCTAAAGAATGCACGTCTTCGTAATGTTTATTCAACTTTCGGATATCTTTTCACAGATTTTCAGCGAAATACGTTCGACAGTTAAGCTCGCTTCAGGGATAAAGTGATTGTGGGTGTTGTAGGGGTCAGTGATTATCGCATATCTGCCAGAGTAAGTTGTCATATGTTCTTCAACTGGTAGAGCAACTGACAGCGCAAATGCTATCCGCGAGAACGTGTTTCCGGAGCTTTTTCAGTACACCTTAAGATATCTTGTAATAATTTAGTGCCGCTCTTTACATCTAAAATGCGGATCTACCAGCCGGTAACGGCTAGCTTGCATAATTTCTGTACAGCTGGGACAGACGTGGATATATAAAATGTAAGGCTTAGGAGAATAGGTTCTTCCCTGCTCACTTAGTACGTTTTAGATATGCGCCCCTAATGGCATTTCATGAGGTATACCTCCACGATAAATATTAGAAGAAAATGCAGCAGAGACAACTTGCCCCAGTCAATGTGACTACCTGTCCCGCTACTGCATGGGGCGTATCGTCACACTTGACGACGTCCGCGCAAATCCCTTTTATAAACTGTTTCCGAAAACCAACTTTAATTTAATATGTGCGTTGTGCAGCCTAAAGGTCACACCAAGATCCAGCGTTGGTTTCATCTGCCTGACGAACGTATATATTAGTCACAACAAAGCCAGAAGTAAAAACTGTGGCAACTCTTCCCGGACCCCCGCTCAGTAGTTCTGCCCTAATGTGTGCTGTACAGCAAAGAGGAACTCCACGCGGAATGTTGGATAACGGTGAGGAGCCCTCACGGCTGACTCAGGAGATCCCCACAATAGACGCGATGTGCCTTTGTGCCTTTTGCACCTTTTGCCTTTAGTTGTTGGGCCTTTTCGTGCGTAAAAATTCTTTTGGTTTTCTTCCCGTAAAGGGCACATTGTTAGCACACGCGAACAGCTCCGAACTTACTTTTCAGACACGTTCGTTCACGGTTGGGGTGGAAGTGACTTCATTCCGGTCCTTCTCTTTCGCGTCATCGGTTGTTGGCTGATTGCTTGCTTTCTCCTGAGACGGTCGTCGATTGGAAAGCCATAATGATGATGATGATGATGGATAGAAGAAAAAAATGGAGAAGTGACTGGTTACCCACGCGGGTACACCTACATGGAGAAAAAAAAAGACACAGGGAACGGGGGTAAGCCATGACCTACTACTATACTACTATACTAGTAGGTCGTGGGGTAAGCAGACGAAGAGCCACAGTGAGAGCAAAGAGTCAGAGACGAAGCCGAAGTCAAAAACGAAGAAAGAAGACGAAGAGCCACAGTCAAATAATAACGGTACCGTGATGTTACACATTTAATGGTTTGTCTCCGCAGTGCGGCGACATGGTTGCACGTGCCGCAGGGTAGGACTGCGGATAATTTCGACCACCTGGGGTTCTTTTTGACGTGCTCCAGAAATCTCCGACACACGCGTTGCTGGAAGCAATATTTACCTTCCTCACGTTGCTAACCGCCTTCAGCCACAGTCGGGGCGGAGAGTCAAACAGTATGGGAGTCACAACAGAGGACTGTTTTTTTTGTGTGTGTGTGTGTTTTAGTTTGTTCTTTCTATGGCTGTTGGTTTTCCTTCTTGGTCCTTAACGTTTGTTCTGGCTTTCCAGGGTGATCATTGGAGGTCGTGGTACGTTATGTCTTTTGAGGCTTGCCTGGTCCGTCGGGTAGTATTTACTGAGTAAACCACGCGGGGGTATTCTGTGCGCGCTTTACTTGCTGGTCGTAACCGAAGTGTATGATCAACACGAACAACGCGAAACCCAATCAGCATCCTCGTATTTGTTTTGGAATGTGCGTGTTTGCTGTGCTCGCAACTCGGGTCACGTGATTCGTTGGGACCCGACTAAAACGCGAACGCCGCTCCTCTTCGTTACACTAATCCGGCGAAGGTGAAGTACGGCCCATCGGCCATCCAGGGTAACGGGCTGAGCACCGGACCTCATCCCACCGAAACATGGGGAATATTCGATTCCGACCAGAATCTTCTTTTCTTTTTTACAGGAATAGCAAGTCGGCCTACGCCTGACTAGCCTTTCCTCCTTTTATGTTTTCAATAAACATATATCCCTCTCATCTATAAAAGAAGCTGTAAGCTCTCGCACCTGAAAATATGGTTAAATGGCTAATAGGTATCAGTGTTAGCAATTCTGTTACCTTTATTAAGTCTGTAAACACAAACAGACAACAAACACACACAAATTGCTTGGCCCCTGCCCGCATCCAGTTCACCAACGCTCTGCCCTCAAGGCTCTCTTCGCCTTTTTGGACGTCACAGGACTTCGATCCTCATTGTAACGGGACCCATTACTTCATTCCCCGCTTCACCGACAGCACTGGGGTAGAGTATCGCCCCAGGCGATGAAACCCCCCACCAGCCACCCTGAAGTAAAGTTGTCGTCTGCTAAGTCTGTAACAGCGCCCGTGTTGTGTGCCACCTTTAGTCTGAGAGTCATGACCCCTGCAGTGCAAAGTACTAAAAGTACAAATACTGACATGGTGCTGCCTAGCTTGGTCTTATCAGTTCGGTGCTTCACTTTGCAGAGCCTCGCAAAAGAGGAACTCTCAAGTACGTTGTGTGCTTGAGAACACTCAACGACTGGGGGGGGGGGGGGGGGGGCGTGCATTCATTTTGCCCTCTGCTTAAACATCGCTTGCCTGAATGTTGATTGGCTCAACTATAAGTGCTAATTAAGGGACAAAATAATATAAACGGGGACACAAACAGAAAACGAAAGATGATAGTGAAAAAGGTATCATTACTCTCCTTTCCTTACTTTCGTCGCCATTAGATTTTTTTTTTCTTTTTCGTTACGTTACAGGATATTTTTTACAGCAAAAAAGGAAAAAGTGCGTTATCATCCACAAAGTACTGCTAAGCACCATCTCCCGTACTTCCCCGAAGGAAAAAGAACGTCCCTTGTTTTTATCACCCTCTATATACCGCATAACGCGTTTAAAAGCATACACGCCGTAAAGTGCTTCGGATCCTCGAAAGACCCAAGTAATATGTTCAGTGTATCAATCCATCATGATATCGTTTATGGGGAGTAAATCTTGAACGGCAGTTTTGGCCCTTCGAGGCTTCAAGAGAGTGTAAAATGGTGCCGCTTTAAAATGCCATACGAACGCCCCCCCCTTTTTTTTTCTTTCTCTCGCCTTCCCTCAGGGAAAACAACACTAACGGGGGCACGGCTATATAATGTCGCATATCTTTGCGGACTACTACGTGTCAGCGGTGCGACGAATGAAAGGAGGCTCGTTCATTCCGTGGAATCATATACAACTGCAACAGCAACAACTACATAGTACCACATCAATGACGATGAGATGAGGTGTTTCACCGCAACAATTGCGGTACCATACCTCTGTGCATGTGGGATAATATGTGAGTGGGATGATGATTAAAAAGATGAGGCATAGACACACGCACACACACGTGATACACGCAAATCATATATCACACACGCGGGTGCGTCGTAACTGATGGCATACACGGCAACAACAACAACAACAATAATAAATGACGACGATGAGATGGGGTGTTTCAACGCGGTGGTGCGGTACCCTACCCCATTGCGCCTGGAACATTATGTGAAGATGATGAAGGATGATGTGGGATGATGATGTGTGATGATGATGATGATGATGATGAACTAAAGCGTCTTGAGCAATCCAGTGGACGACAGGAAGTCCATGAACAGGTGAAGAACCCGACGATGGAGCACAGGATCTTCATAGGGGCCAATGAGTGCAGCTAAGGTGAGCGGCCTCTTGCTGATACGGGCAAACTCATCACACAATATCCGCCTTTGCGGGCAGTAGAGTGAACATTCCATAAGAATGTGCTGGGCGGTTGCCACGACACCGCAGGTGAAACAGAGGCCCGTGCATCTGATCATGCACTTGTCCAGGTGTCGTCGAGCAATAGATGATCGAGGACCACATCGGACTCAAAGTTCGCGGTGTGCGCGATCCGCTCCAGCGGTGTCTTGACTGGTCTCTTATTCTAGAGGCCTCGGCTTTCTCCTTTAGCCCAGATCGTCATCCGTGGTTGCACTTTGCTTCGTGCTCCTTCTGTATCTTTGAAGTTTCGAGTTTATGACCCGGCATCGGGCTCTCTACCGCGTCAAAATATCGATTTTTGTGCCAGCACCCTGGATGAATTTTTTATCTGACGCTGAGTTCCCGAGTTCACCTCCCCATACCTAATGTGGAGAAAGGCTTAGTTCCCCGTCAAAAGAAAATTCAGGGAAAGTCGGTAACTTTTTTAAGTTTATACCCCACTGGTTAGTCGGAGTACCGTCTCGACATTGCTTTTTTGCTTTTAAGTACCCACATGTAAAGTGTTTACTTCAGATGAAACTATGAATTAAAGTAACTAATCAACGTAATTAAAGTACCGTTAGATTTTGATAAACGCGTACAAGAGTAGCCTGACCTCACTTTTCCGGGACACACCTCCGCATATTTTTGTCTTTGAATCAATCAATCAATCAATCTGAGGGTCTCTGACCCTCTAGTGACGTATAGCTAGTGACGTATAGCGTCACGAGCTCCACACCGCGGCAAGATGTCTCTACATTAATTGCTGTCCACCGTAAATTTAGAGAGACAGAAAACCCAGCGAACCGTTTGAGGACATGCTAAGGGAATGCCCTCAGGACGAGAATCGCCGCTCTTCCCATAATATGTCCACTGTAAAGTCATTTCACGATTTTCCTATCTCTCCTTTCGTCTGCGACAGACACCCAAATCGATTGCTAGCCTAAAACAATATCGTTCCACGAGAGGTGATGAAACGTGTTCGAATCGAAGAAGGGCCTCTCTCATCACCGCGTGTGGGTGACATGCCCTTTATGCTGGGCAGGGTAATCATCATTTTCCGTGGCTATCTTGGGAAATCTCCGAAATGCAGAGAAGGAGGGAACAGCATAGTATAGCGATATTCACTACGACACGCGTAATGATTATTCTGTGCTTCCTGAATATGACGTGATGGGAGCAGGATTTTAGCAGTGGTGTTGAGGCAACGATAAAAAAAGGAAAAGAAAGACTCGATTATTATATGACGCAGCTTTCATATTTAAGACAGTGAGGGGCACTCTCCGTGCTTTTCTTGCTGCCTTGTTAAGGTGCGTGCTTTCCTTGTTACTCGAATGTCGCTGCTCTAATGAGGTGATTAAGCACTGACACAGCCGTGGTTACGCGATGTAAAAGGAAGTACGATATAAATAGGTCACGTGTGAAAGGAACGCGAGAGTCTGATATCACTAAATAATAATTTTTCCTTCTTCTTTGAGCCAAAGCATATCTGGTATCACGAGGCATGAGAAAGCCCAGCGCTCGGTGTCACAACAAATTGTCGATTGCGTGTCGGAGTACCTCAAATTCTGTTAGTTCTGAAGAGAAGCACCCTGTAGCCCCGAGCTATGCAAGCAGAAAAGCTCTGCGAGAAGGATTCTTTTATTACTGGAAAGTTGGTTCACATCGGTGCAGATAATCATCTTTTACGTTTATCAGAGATAACCTGTCGCAACCCGTTTAAGGTACCCACCGGAGAGGAGGGTGGGTTGGACGCGACTTGTGGGTTGGACGCGGGAGCGCCATACCCCGCAAAATGAGATGTCCCGTTTAGTAAAAAGAGCGCGCCTTTCGACGGGCCTCTCTGGCACATTGTGACGCTCTTTATGTTTGTGCATTGAGATTTCGCTTTTGGTGCCAAGCTTGATGTTCTCATTTATTCTGTTTCCATTCCGTTTCAAAGCGTCGAGTTTTGTGTAGTTTCCCTTTCTTTTCTGAATAATGCGTCCTGGAGTAGCCAGTCCCGAGTGGCTCGGGACTAACATCTCCATTTGTTTCTTTTAAAAATCAATCAATCAAAAAGGAAAAAAAAAAACAGAAGACGACACAATCTTGATTGTGTCAAGATTGTTTGTTTGTTTGTAAGGAAAAGAAACGAGGAGAAATTGAACTAGTCTCCCGACTTGTGCTACTCCTAACATAAATTCGCACCTCCCCCCCCCCCCCCAAAAAAAAAAGAAAGAAAAACTATGCTTCTCAGGTGCGCTCCTCACAAGTACGCTATTCACTATTCACATGTTCGCTATTCAGAAGTCCACTGTCCACATGTTCACTAGAAGTCCACAGTTATCCCAAGATTGTTTTTCTTCCGTGTCTCGGCTTTCACTATTGTAATTATGTACCAGCTCGCCCTTGCCCTTCTGCGATGAAACTCCCCATTCCTCATCTTAAAAAATAAAGTTGTTGTTGTTGTTCCCAAACAATCCTCGACTCGACCTTCCATTCGACCTGTTCCCCGAGGCCAGTTTTGTGCGATCCACCTTGACTCGAAGCGCCCGGCGCCCCCATCATATCATATTGCTGAACTAGGGTTGGACAGCTTCCCTGATCGTATCGTTTTCGCAGTGTCTTTCCGACCGACATAAACTGCGTTATATAGAAGCCCTGCTCCGACATTGCAGCCGCGACAGTGCTATTCCTGTATCAACGCAAACATTTGCCGCAGAGACTCCGCTCTGAGTCTCTGTTTACCCATTGCCACATCTTCACAGTTCAGACTATGTGCACTTTACCCGGGAGCAGATGGAAGACGTGCAGTGGCTGTCTGGATTGAGTGCACACACGCGAAAGCGACCAAAAACGGAACCGGAAGTAAAGACGCACGAGCAATCTCCGTGCTAGAAAGACTGTTCTCACATTTTCGCCGACGTAGCTCGGTATAATCAAGACAGACAGAGCGCTACCCGTTGTGCTCGCGTGTGCAGTTTTCTCGAAAAGTGTCGTTCACCTAATCCGTTCTGTTGAAGTGGCCGTCTCTCATCTGTACTCGCCTTAATGCACTTCTTTTTCGTAGCTTTTTTTCTGTTGTAATTTTTATTTGTCGTAGAAGTTTTGTCGTTCTCATCGTTTAAGAAATTTTATGTAATATTTTGGCGCTGCGGCTTGCTGCAAGGACAAATTAATTATGTTAAAGCATTTCAGTCAGAAAGTACATAAATGCATATAAAAATAATAAATTAATAATAATAAGTACAGAAAGCACTTCAATCACTAAGTTTTCTGTTTTTCAAGCCAGTCCGTTCACCCGCCTATTAAAATGCACCATGCGAAGTGATCCATTCAACAGATTCCGTTTTTCTTATTGTTTTTTTTTTTTAATTTGGGATTTACGTCGCGAGACAACTGAGACCATGAGCGACGCCACAGCGGTCGGTCTGTGGATTGCTTTTGCCCACCTGAGGGTTCTTTAACGTGCGATGAAGGTCATCACACGGCACCCCATATTTAACGTCCCTCGCAGAAGACGGCGTATCAAAGCAACTTGTACCCTGCCACCAAGTTGCTGGCGTCCTCGGCCGGGTTCGAACCCGCGATCTAGGGATCAGAAGGCAAACACGCTACCGACTGAACCACCGAGGCCCGTTTTTTTTTCTTTTTTTTCTTCTTACGTTTATTATGGTTCATGGTGTTATGTACAAGAATGACATGATCGAGCCACCGAGGCCCGTATTCAATAGATGTATAAATGCAGTATCGCAGAATTTGATTTTAAAAATCTCGGTCGTGCGCAACGGTGGCAATGCCCGAAACGAGCCGACCTGCCGCTCGCGTCATTTTTGACGTCACTACGGTACAGCCCGCTGGTTGGCTTAGACAAACGTCTTCTGCTATTTTTCACTCGGAACGACGCCGTAAGCCGCAGCGTTGGAAGAAGTTTTTCTTTCGCTATTTGTTTGAATTATCAGATACAGTATACGAACCACTAGACACTCCACAGACACCGTTAAATGTGAGGCCGTGAGATTGTGGAGGCCACCCTCATCGAGAAGTCCCCGAAAAGTCGGTAGTAGCCAAAAAATCGGTCAACCTGTCCCCGCTCATGCTCGCTTTTGTCTCGCGCGACCTTCCAAAGTAGGTGGATTATAAAAATAAATTTCACTCGCTAATTGAACGACGCTATTCTGTCCGTGTCTGTGTTTTCTGTCGCGTTCCTTATCGTTATGATTCTGACTGTTGATGTGCCGTTGTGTGGCGGCAATGAGTGTAAACGCAGCGCAACACTACGCGTTGCTTCAGTTCACGCTTCAAAATGATTGCCGCGTCGCTATGATCACTAACTCGCCCATCGCTTCTATTAGCAAATTTCTTGGTCATTCAGTTAATGTCTCATTCAGCTGGAGGCCTGTTCTTGCCGATACGTTGTCAGACACAGTCCAGTGAAACCTATTGAAATGCCGATTCAAATTCACCGAGGTACATTCCAGGCGAACATCTGTAGCGGATAATCCCCCCTTAAATTATTTAATGAAGTACATTCTCATCTAAACTTTGCGTTTTTTTTTTTTCTAATGGCGTTAATTCAGTGGTAAGCAGGTGCTGTGTAAAACGCTGTATCTCCCCATAACCTAATGACAGCGGGACGTCCATACAATCTTCTATAACGGTGCTTCACGGCGGCGATGTGTACGAAGATGAATTCTTACTTTCACTTGGATGAAAGAAAAAAAAAAACCACTGTCAATCGCAAAAAAAGAAAAAGAAAAAAGAGGTGTCCAAAATTTGTGATGGATTCACTAAAGATACAACTGCTACAACATGGTTATTCTTAGTTATAAAGAATGCCGTACTGATATCGGAATATAGCATTAGAGTTTATGTTGCGCCACCGAATATATCCATTGACAACAACAACAACAACATAGATGAATGGATGATGATGATGTGGGAGCATCCATTGAACTAATAATAATAATTGGGGATTTACGTCGCGAGACAACTGAGATCAATGGAGAGAGAGAAATAGATGATGACGATGATATGGGGATGACTTCCGCTCATTGAGCAGAGATCAATGGAACTGGAACTGTATATTCTGAAACTGCGCATGCGCAGAAGGAACGTGTGGACGAGCGACGCCACAGATAAGGGGGGATCTATTTATTTTCACAGGAAAGGTCAGCCAGAAAGGACGGCTTGCTATTCCTTAATAAATGATTCCTTAGAGTGTGGTCCTGCGGTAGTTGAAAGTAAGGCGACGGGTGGTCAGATGGCCTTCCGCCGTCCCACAGACGATGTCACAGGCTGCTGAGGAGACCGGTATCACGTAGGTAGTGGAGAAGCGCCGCGGTTAAGGGTAATTCTCCCATCAGTGCCGCGAAGCATAATCGGGTACTATGTGTTACCTGCCTAAGTGTTCAGCGAGGAAGAATAATCGAGTGCAATTGAGGTTAGATTTACTACGTTAAGGGAGTCGGCCAACATTTGTGTGGCAAAATTCTGCACATGCTGCAGGGCACGACCAGCGGATAATTTCGACCACCCGTGATTCACTGGAACCAAGGATTAGATTTCGTGTGTTGCCCCACCGCCGCATCGGGTGGGGGGTGGGAGGGGGAAATTTATTTAAAAAAAGAAAAAAACGAAATGTAAATGAGGCCTCCCCTTCCAGCACAGTTATAATGACGGTACATGTTTGGTAAATTGGTATCTCTCGACTAATATGTTTTTTAACCATTCTTCACTTGCTGCCACGTCAGTTTTCCCTCGAGACTTGGTTGACTTCTTTGAGGCGACAGGCCTAAAGGACTCAGCAGCGCCCTCGGACATTCCCACCATCACGATCACGTTCAGCATCGCCATCGCCACTTCGATCATTCCCGTCATTTCTCATCGTCATTACTCATCATTGTCACCACTCATATTAGACCCCTAGCTATGGGGTAGCGTTTCCACTCCCAGAGTGGAAAACCTTCACACTTCATCATCACAATATATACATGTTGTTGTTTCCCTCGAGATCAATGTGTCCCGCTAGCGAGACAGACGTCAGACACATTCCGGGGTTTCAACTTTCCATTACACATTCATTGCATGCCCCGTCCCGAGGCAGAACACAACTATCAGGAAGGTCGGAACGTGTTCCACGGAGATGTCAGCGCCCGTTAAACTCTCCGGAAGGCACGAACCATTTTGTAGTACTGATACTCGTGCAGTCTTGAGGTGTCTGCGATTTGGCTGCACTCATTGAACTAGTTTCAGCAGTGCAGCACTTTTGTATTCGTTTTGTCAGTGCCGGTCGTGCCCTCTGTACTCTCGTATTTGTTTTGTAACGGTGCAGCACGAGTGCACGCGGAGCAGACGACACGTCTGTAAGGCTGACGGTTCCTTGATACGCATGCGATGCAATACCAGTTGCATTGTCGCGATAAACACGTGGGCAGCGATAATGCGGTCATATCAGAGGCCTACCTAACGGATGATTCGAATTTTTTTGCCTGCACGAGAAGCATATTACACTTCTCTTTACTGTGTTGAGAGCAGCCGAAAATTCTTTTTCTTTCATAAAGATATACAGAGGTGAAGGACCGAGTAAAAAAAAAAAACAAGACTCCTATTGGGAGTATATTCCCACAACGTTCCAGTGATAACCGGGAACACGATTGCGATCTTCCTTCCCTTCCGCGCAAGCAAACAGAACGCCTACGTCGTCAACTCGTTGCTACCGTCGGAATCCAGCAGCTCCAATTCTGCTTACAGGTACAGAGCCATAACAAACACTTCTACCAATGGCTAGTAAAGAGAATGAAACACAACTCACGGAAACAGTGTATGTAGATGAAAGGAAAGACAAGCTTAAAGAACACGACAGTGGCCGCGGTGCTGGCAGCAGACCACTGTCCTCCTCCTGCACTCGCGTGCTCGTTTTGGAAGCGCTAGTTTTGAATATACACTTCCCAAGCAGCACAACATCTTGGCACAATATTGGACCAATATTGTTGTGCTGCTTGGGTTGCACTGTCTCAGTCGGTGGCGCACACTCTTCACGCCACAGCGGCACTCCCCTGAACTAGTGCCTGTGGTGCGGGCCAAATCGAAGAGACCTTAGGGTCTCGCGCTTCCCCAACGAAACTCTGCTGTAGAGTGCACAAAACATTGTTTCGTTGGTGGTATCTCTAAGGTGACGCTAAAGACTTGCAGGTGCTCGGGTCCAATCCGACATCTCACCGTACTGTCAGGTATTTCCTCAGGGTTTTCCGACTGACTTTTTAAAAGAGATATCGGCACTGTTCCTCCTGAAGTCAGCCCATGCATGACGCGTACTAACCCATCTGTCCACTCTCCATCTCCGTACGTCTGTATGCCGCTCATGGTCTCGGTTGCTTAGCGGTGTAACACGGAATTCTAAAAAAAGAAAAAAGAAAAGAAGGAAACAAACGTAATTCGCTTTGATTGCGCTTGAGTTTCATCCTTTCGTCGGTTCAATCCTGCAAGAACCGCAATTGCGACCAATAAGTCAGATATTCGTTTCATTTGGGCACTAGGTCCCATCTGTTGTCCTAGCCCATCTGTTGCTGCTTCGGAGCTGTCACATGGGAGTGAAATGTCCCGGAGGAACACTTACTTTGTTCGACGGCGAATGTCTTTATCGAAACTCGAGAACGTTCAACAGTCGCTTTGCACGCCATTGAGATTTTCCCTCGGGTCTGTGCTCTGTGAAGACGACACCGTTTCAGTGTCCCTGGAGCTTTTTGAAAGGTGCGTGGGCGAGCGCAACGTAAGCGATTTCTATATGAAAAGTCGTCCTCTCTCATATACTTTTTCGTCTAATTTTTTATATTTTTTTACGCTATTGCGCTTGAGGCAGGAAGGCGAGGAAGGGAAAAAAAGGAAATAGGTTTTCGATTGGCGCTAAAGTGTTTCCGATGTTCGAGTAGAAAATGGGGAAGCGAAACCTGTTCCAGGGACGTGTCATATCTGCTAAAAAAAGCGAACGGAAAGTACATCAATCTAGCTGTCAGTCGTTGCCGGCCCTCGTACGGATCGGAAAGTGCTGAATCATACAGCGAAAAAAGTGATGATACGTAAATAAAATGTAAAATAAAATACCCGCATATTTTGTTTAAAGTGGGAGTTCGCAACAAAATCACCACATATGTTGTAGTACATCCGCAATCTTTGGAATGTCAGGAACATGTGTACGAAATATCTCGGTCCAAAACTGAGGGCGCTGAGAGCAACACACTGCTGACATCACCCGGCATCCGGCAAGGAAGAAAGAATGCAGGCTAGAAAGTGGACGACAATGCTGGGTGACGTCACGGAATCCACCTCCGGACGAACCCCAGTAGTATGGAGCGCTGTTTTCTACTTTCGGTTTCGGTTTGCTATTGTCATAATTTACGAATTAATTACTCGGGCAAAATGAATGCGAATGTTGTACTCGGTATCGAGGGGTGGTTCGTGTTCGGTATATATGATGCTCACCCAATTGTTTTCGAATCATTAGTCTCCCTTTAACGGTATTTACATTCCAAATGCAAAATGGCTATACTTTTCTTTGCATATTGAATCACCACACTTCATTCTAGCTTTGTTGGTTTTTGTTCGGTGTTCCGGTTCGGAGCGCCGCGAAGCAACTCTGGCTATGAGCGCTCATTCCAGCTTTCTGTAAACGCATAATAAAATTTATACTTCTTGACATCCATCTTTTATATGTTGTTCCACTGCATCACGGGTCCTCCGCCAAAGCCAATTCTCCGGACAATACGACTTCGACAGGACAAAGTCGGATGTCATGACGACAAACTTTATCTCCAACAACGAAAATGTAGGCTGCATATGCACAATGACTTCGGTGCTTGTCCTTGCAAAGACCTGCATGGGAGAAAGTTTGTATTCGATATGTTTCATCTTAACAGAATTTTTGGAGTGTGTCAGGGAGGACCACACAACAATATTTAGAACAAGCCCTTCCGAAACCTCAATCCCGAATGTACTGCTCGAAAAGAAGGTATGGGGCCCCGGATGCATAGTCTCCACAATCTATAGCGACAATCGTCGCCGCCCTCAATATCCTCGCTTGCTTCAATATCCGCGGGGTTGATCCCACACAAAAGATGGATCCGTAGCATATCATCTCGAGCGTAACCTACACAAAAGATGGATTTCGGGAATAACGGGAACATAATCCGCCATATTTTCCGCGACAATGAGTAACCTGAACGGGCCATATCGGATAAAATAAAAATTATACCTCAACAGATTATGCAGAGCGATAGGAAAAATAATATAATTCAATAATCATGATCGATCATATTCAAGCCAACATTTTCTGCTCCCCTTTCTTCATGTTCTTTCTCTTGCATTCTTTCCTTCTTTTCCTTTCCCCGTTTCCAACGGAGTAGCAAGTCGCCGTTGTGTTTGACTGGCCCTTACCCCCTTTTTTTTTTCTTTTCGACTAAACACACACAGACACACACACACACACAAGCGGTTCGCTTTTGTTTGCGGCCAAGCTCTGTTTCTTTCTATATATAGTTGAAAGAAACCCTGCCTTTCTTTCATCTGTGCACCATAATGTTGGCACAACCCTGCCACTGTCCTCACATAAACCCACGGGGTCCTGAGGACCGTTCAACATCCCTGAGGGATGCAACCTAAAGAGAAACCATTCACGGATCTTTCTTATCCGACAAAGGCTATTAAAACAAACCACCATCTTACTGACAAGATGGCGTATATGCAGGTCAGCTGGAGGATGACACTCCATAATGTAAAACCCTGAGTCTGGGCACACAGAGGGACGACACAAACACACGACGCAAAGGTTGAAACACTTCGAAAAGTTTGCTGGTTTGAGTCGTGTGTTCTTGTCATCCCTCTGTGTGCCCTGCAGACTGAGGCTTTTACATTATGGAGGACACCGTCTCACTCTTAGTTTCGGAGTCTGTGCGGCATAGCAACGATGCTAAGATGAATAGCCGCTAGCATTCCGCTGTCCTTCCAAGGGTTCCATTACGGGTTCGCGTAGAGCTACTGAAAGATACATCATTGCTGCGACACACACACACACACAGACACACCACGCTGCCTTTATAACTGATGAGGAGGGGAAGTGGCTCGTGTAACGCATTGGTATGACTTCTGCAAGCGAGCTTCCCGGGGAACTTACTTCCATCGTTGCGCAAGAACGGTGTTCGTTCCGGTTGGCATTCAAGCAGCATGTGCTACTTACGGAAAGGGAGGGTTTCAGTTGCATCATTACTGACAGCGAAATAACGCATTAGCTTCACGTCGAGCATGAGGAATGGCGACATCCCTTTCTTAATGCCTCCCTGAGATTTTGCGTGGGCTGTGTTGGAAGGAAGCAAGATTAATTCCTCGGGTTCGAATAGCTCGCTGCGGAGGCGTCGCAAATGAGCCGGTGTACTTCCAGAATACTCCAGCGAAAGATGCGCCGTAGCTTTCTGCCTGTCACGTAGCCATGAATGCTCAACGTCATGTCTTTTCGTGCGCTCGTATAAGATATTCCGTAGAAGACGACAGGGCCGACGGTGTCGTCTGCTACGTGCGCAGTACTCCACTACCCATATTCCAGCGCCGTGCGAAGGCTCAGCATAACGGGCAGACGAACTTTTGCCCCGTGAGCAGCTTCCTTGCTTTTTCTTCCATTATAATATTATGTAGAGATGTCGCTCGTGCTAACGCACGGTTACTGTCGAGTACGTCTCTCGCATAATCAGTCTGCATCTGTACACTGTCCTTTTAGGGGAGCGCTGAGGTGATCGCCATTTTTTTTGCTTTTCGTTTTTCGGTGCAAAGTGTTTTGCAACGAATAAAATGAGTTCCTGCGGAAGAACGGTGAGCGTAGACAAGCAGAGCGACACCTAGCGTGACGCCGAGCGTGACCTACAGAGCGGGCACGATGGCTCTGTTCCGCACACCTTTGAAAAATCCTTCTCCTCGTGAAAAGAGCGCATCGCAGAACGAGAGGATGTCGTGACGTATCTACTCCGCTCACGTGACCAGTGACGTGCAGGAGCACAGCTTATCGCCCCGAGATGTTTTGGTGTCGACACCTTGTGGGGAGTAGCCCGCGACGTCACGCGTTGGATGCGGTGAAAGAGAGCAGACGACGCATAGCTGTGCGAGGGTGCTCGTTTTGTGTGTGCGGCGTTTGCGTACAACTGTGCTGGTACGACTCTAATACCAGGTCGCTTGACTCGCGTGAAATGAACGACCAAAATGACGTGGACGCAGTATCAGGAGACATATAATTGCATTTATATGAAGCAAGAACTGGCGGGGCAGGGCGTGTTTGTATATGGCGTACGAGCCGCTATTTTCCGCAAATTCAAATTCAGACGAGAGAAAAAAAAAATCCAGTCAGCATGCTTTTTGTGCACGATATAAAGAAAGCAGGATCGTTAGCTTTAGTGGGAACTTTGACGAGGCCACTTTGTTAGATTAGTAGCAAGGTGTCTATTTTTTTTTTTTTTTTTAGCATATGCACCATATGCCTCATGCACGATGTAGGTTTTACACTCATAGAACATGCTTAGGTGAAGAGATTGTTTTATTGGTGCTCGCCACTGCAGCAGTAATTGTGACAATGTCAGTAATATACGACAAGAGGTCAAAGCGGAACCTTTGCTGCAAGATCATAAAGAAACTTCATTCGCTGCATAGCGCCCACTCAATGTCAACTCGAGCACTGGCTAGCGACTGGTGGAAAAGTACTTACTGCAGACGCGCCTGTGGCGGTAATTTGCTTTTCCCATATCACGTCTCATAAGCCTTTTAGTCGCGTAATTTAACCACCGCAGCACAGTAAAAAAAGCCATCACAGCAGACTTCTCAGACGAAACAACTATCGTAGAAACCCCTTTCCCGAGGCCAAACACTAGCGGCGCTTAAGTCACGTGACGCTTTTACGTCACGCATTGGATGGGTTCTGGCGTAGGTGGAATTCTCCGAGGTTTCTGCGATAGTTGTTTCGTCTGAGAAGTCTGCTGTGATGGCTTTTTTTAGTGTGCTGCGGTGCTTAAATTACGCGAGTAAAAGGCTTATGAGACGTAATATGGGAAAAGCAAATTACCGTCACAGTCGCGTCTGCAGTAAGTACTTTGCCACCAGTCGCCTGCCAGTGCCCGAGTTCACATTGAGTGGGCGCTATGCAGCAAATGAAGTTTCTTTATGATCTTGTAGCAAAGATTCCGCTTTGACCCCTTGTCGTATATTACTGACATTGAACTGCGAGCAAAAAAATTACAGGACGGTTATGACTTCTGTAACGCGAAATTAGGCGTCAGCTGTAAAATGAGGCCGAATGAAAGTGTGTAGACATTTTTTTAAAGCGTGATGGGTATTGATTTGTGGCTGCTGAAATGGTTGGCGAGGTGAGTATTGTCCTGAACGAGGGGGCCGTTCTGAAACACCAAGTCTATGCATGAGCCATGTCTACAAGTTGTGGGTTGGCGGATGTCGGTGCACAGCGTAAGGTCCAGTTGTTCGGACATATCACTTAGGAAAGTGGTGTTCTTGGCCAGTGAAGCGTCCACGTTGAAGTCTCCGACGACGAGAAGCTTGTGCGTGCGGTAAGGCGCGAGTGCGTACGAGTACAAGATAAGGTCGCGGATGCGTTCCGGCGCGGCGCGTGGCGAGAAGTAGCAGACAGCCACCACGAGCCCTCTGGGAAGCTGCACGGCACAGCTGACGCAATAAGACTGTGATGTGCTTTGGTTTTTATCTCACTTTTCATCGATAGTGGTTGTAAACTGGCGGGATTTTAATCCATACCCCCAGCGCTGAGCGCAGATGCGATAAGAGTTTTGTGTGTACATGTGAATGCCGACGACGCCGACGCGGTCTCGGGAAGGTCTCCACTACACAACTGACGCTGTAAAAAAAAGAAAAAGAAACAGGGCAAGGAGCCTTCACCGCATCACGAGAGCATCGTGTCGGCCGTCAGTGGCTGCTTTCTCCTACTGTTTTTTTTAATTCGATTGCACAGCTATAACGCACCGCAGAGCGAAAATATTTTGCATGGTGACTCCTTGTGGACAGGTTGAGAGACGAGGCAAGATTTCGAGCGATGTTAAATGTCACCTCATTGCTCCTTTAAGCGAGAAGAAGAAGAAAGGCCACCGTAATCAATGTTCCTAAGGGCAACGCCTTTCACAATGGATGAGTTAAAGGTACTTTAAGGTGGAAAGGTGCTAAAGGATGTGCTTTCTCATCCTTTTGTTCTATGATGCATAGAAGAGAAACGGATAGGCTTGCACTGTCGCGCAATGCAATTTCATCAATCAGACGCACCCCAAAGAGGTTTAGCTGCGCAGATCGAGCGTTAGGAGATAAACCTTCCAGGGCATCAGACTTTCTGTCTCGTCCCAGGCGGGTCACTGAGGACTGTTTTTCCTTCATTTGTTTCTGCCATTGTTTATACAGGCATCGAGACTCAGGCGTTTGTGTCTGTCCCTCGAGGCGTTCTTCGATGTCCAGCAAATCGATTAGTCTTCTCCAGATAGACATAAGAAATCTCATTTCGCGCGTGCCTACCTGCTATCCCGAACAGCAAGTCACCCGAAGTATGTTCCCATGGCACCTATCCCATGCAGTTAGTCTTCTATCAATATACAGTCATTGCAATCATATATTGCTTGTGCGTCTGCTCGATGGCTCAGAGGAGCACGAAAGTCGATTCCGTATTAAGCATGTAGTGCTTTTATGGTACATAGCTGTGTGCGTTCCTTCTAAAACGTTGGTCCGAAGTATCGTTATCCTTCGCGTTTGAGCCTTTTTTCCTTTAGGTACTTTGACTTTTTAATGCGTTAACATTAGAGTCCTCGGTATGCAAGAATCGCGGCGTGGTCTGTCTGTAGCCACGACGCGGCGCACATGCGCGGTGAGTGGAGAGGGAAGGAGAAAAAGAGAGGGTGTGTGGAGAGCGGGGCACGGGCAACCGGCAGCGCAGCCAGGTCCCCACAGCTCCCCATCTTCAAGGCTTAAAAAAATGTTTTCACGTCATAACCACGTGGCATTACTGCGTCAGGCATCATGGTTGATACCCATTGGCCGAAGGACATTGCAAGCTCCGCGGTTGGTTGGCAAAGTTTCGAAATATCATTCTTTCGCGGGCCAGACGGTCTGTCGAGCAGTTACGAGAAGAGAAGAGTGGCAGCGGCTTCTCGAAGATGTCGGTTGACAGCACTGTATGACCGTATTGTTCAAAGAGAAATGTGTTCGCGGATTTGTTCGTGTGTCAAAGTGACTCTGCGCGTATTGTGATGTTTCCCGCCCCAAGAATCCCACGAAAAGTCTCTCCAGTTCAGAACTGGGATGCAGTGGTGAGCTGACGCCTGAGGGACACTTTTGAGCGCCGTCGCATTTTCAAATGCAGTTACAGCGGGGACAGGATTCGGTGTCGGTGCGACACAAGCATTTCCCGTTTCGTTGTAACCTTTGCACTGCAAGCAACGAAAGAAGATGCTCACCGTGAAATCGCATGCACTCATGTGACCGTCGCTCGCTTCTAGGAGTAGACGGTCTGTGTGTTTTGCGAGTTCGAACTTGGTTTGATTGTAGTCATCGAACACGCTTTGGACACGGTGAATATTTGTGTCAGAGTTTTTGTGTCATTACGACGTTCCAAATAAATGTGTATTTTGTCCAAAATTTGCCTTGGTTATCTTGGAATACGGGATAACCAGCGTCAGGCATGAAACGCGGTAAAAGTAGAAGCGGATGGTAGCCAGGACCGACCGAAAGGATGAGCCAAACTGAGAGACTGCTGATTGGCCGAATGGTAAGCGTCATAGTTCATCTTCATTGGCAAATTCCCCCAGTGACACACATTCAGTCGTGACGTTGCCCACCTCTGTGAGGCCGACAACGGCGAGCCCTTTCGCCAGCACCACCACCACCTTTCATTGGTTGCATGCTCAGTGTTGCCTGAATTATCTCAAATTATGGGCTCTATGCGGAGCTGCGGGGTCCTGGTGCAGCTGTGGTGGTCGACAGGTTCAGACGTGTCTGCGTGGGCGCGCCATGGGTCACGAAAGCCGTGCGGAGGCTGACTGGGAGACGGCGCCGCCAAGATGAATCGGAGTAAACCCGAAAGGCTCGTTCGGCTGATAATGCTATCTTGTGTTAGCGTTGTGTAGGGTCATGTGAAGGGCTGTGTAGAGTTTGTGAAGGGTCGTGTGAAGGGTTGTAGCATTGTGAAGGGGAGTTCCCATAGGGTTTTTAAGTTTTAATGCTATTGCTAATGCATTTCCGTCGAATCCACCAATGGATTGACCATGATTTTTTTGTTTTCGGTACCTGCAACGGATCAGAGTACCTGTCAGATCTATCTCTTTCTTCAATAATTTTCGCTACTATTTTTCTATTATTCCTATTTATTTGCATTAACATGCAGATTTAACCGCTATGGAGTAGCATACACCTACATGTTTCTCCTTTTCTTCCATATCCATTGTCAAATCGTCGCTTTCAATTTCTCTCACGGCGCGGACATTGAGAAGGTGCCCAAGGCATTCGCGGATGATTTTCGTTTACGCAGAACTACGTGGACTTCGCCATTTATGACGCGTTATCTTATCTAAACAAGAACGTACCGCAATTAACGAAATTCGCGCAGCACTTCTCAATGCGTCTTACAGCATTGTTAGCGTGCAACGACGTGTCAACAACTGTATTTGCCAAAGTTCATTTTACAGACAACCGATATATAGCAACTTTCCGCATCGTTTACCTCGTACATTTACAAGTACATTTACAAGTACGAGTCTCGAGAGTCATTGTAATATTTACCTAATCCGATAATGACAGCCAGTATATTCGTACGAATCTTCAGGAGTGTATTAGACTGCCGCGTGAAAAGAGACGGGCTGTCAGCTGCCAAGCTCAGGCGGAAGGATGAATAGAGGGACGACTAAAAGGCGTCTGAAAAGCCTGGCATCGTGACAGAAGGGGCAGACTGCAAACTAAGTTACCGTCACAACCGCCGAACCCGATTAAGGTGATTCATTCCAGTACGTAGAGTGTTTCCACAATGACTGAATTGCAAATGAGGTATGGGTTCCGTTAAATTAGCGCCAAATTTTCCCTGGCGAGGCCCTGCCTAAGTTGTATCCTCAAGAGAGGACAGCGTTCGAGACGGTGCTCGAGCTGTGTACGGGGCAGGCTTTTAATCACGAACGGCTTTCGTATTCAGCGTGTTTACGTGACGACCTTTGAGTCCCGCGATATTGTCAGAAGATTGCAACTGAATAGTGTCCTTCTACTGCACAAAACCTTCGTTGCGTCTTTTCACGTAACTTGTGGATCCGTATTAAAAAGGGTATCGAAGTGAACACTGTATAGCCGCGAAACGAACGAACGAACATCATGTTGAGGGAAGTGACAGTTCGTTCGTGGATTGTGTCCGTGGGGAATAACCGGAGATAAACGCCATCTGTGTTTACTGATACGTGGGCTACACCAACGTCACCTACACTCTTAGAAATGAACTTCACCATATAGCACGCTCCTAGCCAATCATCATCCCGAATGACAACGTTCTCGCCCCTGATTTGCTGAAAACGGGAGGAGGAGCCTATTTTGTGCCATTATGCACGGCACAAAATAGGCTCCTCCTCCCATTTTCAACAAATCAGGGGCGAGAACGTTGTCATTCGGGATGATGGTTGGCTAGGAGCGTGCTATGTGGTGAAGTTCATTTTTAAGAGTGTAGATACAGACGGTCTGGTTAGTGCCTCCTCTCCCTCCTTCGCTACGTGGACATTGTCACAGACATGTAAAGTCAGAATTCATCTGCTACAGCGATTCGCCGTTCTGCGAATTCAAGAAGACGCAAATGGATTGCAGCTAACTTGTACCTTTTAAACTTGAATATGTAGATAAAAAGTGGACACACGTTCCAGAAAATCAATCTTGAGAAAGATATGGGACCGCTCTGCGCTTTATTTTAAGGTTGTCCCATTTTGTATGCGGGGACGTTCAATCACTACTCGCAGACGACGGTGGTTCGTATCCATGGCCACGACCGCTGAAAGCACGTTCCTGATTGGCTACGGCCGTTGAAAACACGATAACGATTGGCTGACTCTTAGCTGTCACGCCACGTCGACGAGTGAGAAGGCTTTCTCTATCTAAAGGTGGTGTTGCCTATACCACGTGACTCCCTAAAGAGCTTTAGAGGGAAGGACATCTATCCGAGCGGCGTGGATTCCTGAATTAAAAAGAAAAAACAACAACTTTATTTTGAGGCTTGAAGATGAATGGGGCGTTTCATCGTTGGAGGCTTATACTCTACCCCAATTACCTGAATTAAATCGTTAAATCGTCGTATATATGTCGTACAATAGTCAGAAAACACACATGCTCTACTGTTTATATTTCTCAACAAGTCGTTTATGTAGATAAGAAATAACAAAGGACACGATACTCTTCCCTATGGTGCCTCTCATCAGGCGCCCTCAGATTATGATGCGTGCCTCTCAACAGCCTCGAACCCTTGCTAAGATATTGTGGTAAGGAAGATAGTTAATAACCTTCCAACGCGCAGTATTCCAAAGCTGATTTAGTTCATATGCATCACAGCCTGTGCTGTTGCTTGCATTGAATGAATCGTCCTCTCTTCCATGAGAGATGGAATAATATACACATAGACTATAAAACCCGTTTGCGTTGCCCCCCCCCCCCTTCTTACTTTCTACTCTACTCTACTTTAAGTCCCACTTGTACGCAAAGACGTAAAAGTCGCTGTCCGGAACTCTCCTTTCTTCTTCCTTTAGAGAAGACGCACACGCAAGCTAGACGCAAACCCTCATCCGAGTCCATCCTTCCAGCGGAATGACAGAAGATTACGGGATTACTATGGCTTTCACCGCGGCACAGTGCGGACTTGCTACTTTTTGTTGCGAGTATGCGCTAAGACGGCGAGGGCTGCAACTTCTGCAATTTCTGCTGGGCTGACTCTCTTGTTGTGATGACATTAGAACTGAACTAGGCACCTGTTTCACTGAATAAGTTTTTGACTACGTCACGGCCTGATTCGAGCGTAACGTTTTACTAGTAACTGCGTTACTTATAATCAAGAATAAGAGTAAGATGAAGATGAAGAAGTTGAAGAAAAGTACACATGGAGCTCGCTATACCTGGAGTGTGACAACAGAATCGTTATTGTTTTATGTATAGTGTTTGTAATGTAACGATGGTCCTTGCAACAGTGAAGAATTGTCGAAGCATTTGCATCGCATAAAGCGTATGTCGTATCGCGCACTCTTAGAAATTAACTTCACCGCATAGCACGCTCCTAGCCAACCATCATCTCGGATGATATCGTTATCTGCCCTGATTTGCTGAAAACGGGAGGCGTACGCCATTTTTGTGACAATTATGAACCGCATAAGTGTCACAAAAAAGGCGCACGCCTACCGTCTTCAACAAATCAGGGCACATGGCGATATCATTCGAGATAGTGGTTGGCTAGGAGCGTGCTATGCGGTGAAGTTCATTTTTAAGAGTGTGATTTCCTTTTTTTCTTGTGGTTTATCTATTTATTGCTACCGACGTGTTACGATACTCCAGTAGGTTACGAAAGCTGGCTCTTCTCATTGAACATCGCCTAGCACCACGGTCTAAAGCAGTCACTAGGTTGCGCTGTTGCAACGTTCTAAGAAAAAACATGAGTAACCCTAAAAAGAAGCCGAAACTTTTTGGCTGAACGTAGCGTATGAGTTTATAACTCAAATGTCAACATACCAGAACTGGGCAGCCGATTCGGTCTTATTGGGTTAGAATAATCTAGAGTAATCGGAGTCTTTTTTGGGAATAAGTGCACCGTCACAACCATTAGTCCCAATCAACCAATCAACCAATCAATCAATCAATCAACCAACCAATAAATCAATCAAGCAATCAATCAAGCATTAGTCCTTCTCGGGACTAAAGGAATGAAAGTTTAGCTACTATTTGCAGTACTGAGAGTAAATTTCAAGAAAAGGGGACTAAGATGAGGAGTAATTGCAGTCTAGGAGACTAGAAGCTAGAATTCCATGATAGGCAAGCCTGAGCGATGGGCAAGACACGTAAACAAACACAAACCCGAAGGCTCAAGGCTGTTTGTGTTTGTTTACGTGTCTTGCCCATCGCTCAGGCTTGCCTATCATGAGATCTATCCACCAGCTAGCCTGCATTTACGCCATTCTGTCAAAGCTGGAATTATTCTACAATATGCTGTTTCTTGTGCAATTAGCTTTTATGCGCCATATGCGAGTCCGCAAAATGACGGCGCACTAGACTTGCAATTCATCGTCAGTATTTCTCACCTATCGCTCGGGACGTCCCTTCGAAAAATCTCTTACTCAAGCAGCTTCCTCGCAGGAGGTCAAACCTTGCCACACCTCTGCCCTTTCAAGCTTTAAGCGGAGCAACACAATGACCCTTCTCTTACCCCGTTTCCCCTGGATAACGAAACAATGGCTTTCTGTGCGGAGCAATTAAAGGGACAAAGGCTTTGGGGACCGGCCGCTATGAACAATGACTCTTCCTTTGTTCATTCAAAGACCCATCTTCGTGGCATATGTGGAAGAGTCTGAGCAGTCACGCTGACCCAAATGTATGACACAGCTTTTAGCTTTCACGTCAGTATCACTCAGCACAATGGCTTCCGGAGTGGTGAGGTTTCAAGTGGTGTTGAGTGTGAAGCTGTTCGTTTTTGTTATTCCTTCGTACCGTCCAGAATCCTTTTTTGCACCACCTTTGATAGAGCGACGCGGCGACATTTAAGATAGCTCGGAACCCTGACATAACATGATCGGCCCTGCCCGGGGGATAGGTGACGTCTCGACGTTACTTTCCTCCTTCCCTCATTCTCTTACACGATATTATGTAATACAGTTTTAGAAATGAACTTCACCGCATAGCACGCTCCTAGCCAACCATCGTCTCGAATGATAACGTTATCTGCCTTGATTTGTTGAAAACGGGAGGTACGCCATTTTTGTGACAATTAGGAGCATCATAAGTGTCACAAAAAGGCGTACGCCTACCGTTTTGAACAAACCAGGGCACATAGCAATATCATTCGAGATAATGGTTGGTTAGGAGCGTGCTATGCGGTGAAGTTAATTTTTAAGAGTGTAGTATCACAAACAGACGTACGCCTTGCGGTTTCCACGAATCAGTAATGGTAGCTGTACCATTCTGTGCAGTCCCTTCAGGTGCTGCCTGGGTGTTTCCCTGAGTTTTCCTCAGGCGCTTTACAAATTTACGGCACAGTTCCCTGTGAAGTCGGCTCAGGATCCCCCATGCGGTATACGGTGACGTCACCCTCTTGAGAGTGGCCGACAACGGCAAGGAATCCCAAGGATCAATTCCACCACCACTACCATCACAACCGCATCCGAAGAAGTTGACGTTCATACACGTTTCCATTCCGCAAACGCGCGAAAACTGGAAGAGAGTCACCTGATACATTATTTGAACACTGCACATTATTTGAAGAGGCGATAGTGTGCTCTTTCACTCCCTCACATTGAGGGTGAAGGAAAGACGCGTCTCCGAAGATGCGCAATGAACAAAATAACCAGAAAAAAAGTGTTCCTTTACGTTTTTTTTTTTTTTTTCAGATGATCTAACGAACATATTTTTGTTCTGAAAACGGCAACGGTATCAGGGGACCGAAGGGACCAGACGTTCTCATTGGGACAACCTCGTAGCTTTCATAATTAAAAAGTTAATTGTTGAAAGTTAATTAAGACATTGCCTTAGGAGTTTGCTGGTGCCCTCCTAAGGAGTGCCCTTCAGCATACGCTATATTGCAACTGATTTAATCTCCGCAAAACTGATATATATATATATATATTAAAGAAATCTGTTCGCAGTTAGCTGGGACACACTGTACACTGGTGACATATACGTAAGAACCCAAATACAGGTAACACAGCAGTGCTTCACAACGGTGCAACTGCCTCATTATCATGCGTGCAAACCGTCCGCACTTCCTTCTTGGAACGTTGAGTTTGTCTTCGCGTAACAAGGCTTTTGAATTCCACAAAAAGACGTCCTCATTAGGTTGACGCAGAACATTCAACGTCACGATGCAGTCGTTGACCATCCCACAGGAAGAAACGTACTTTTACTTATAATGATGACAGGGGAAATGCGCCTTTTGAAATAAAGCGAACAATGCTCTGCAGCCTGTGTTTTATGCTATGTGGGTACTGAATCGGAAGACGTTTTGAACGAACAAAATACTGAAGGAGCCGCATAGAGAAAAAGAGGACACGCCTGGGTGACAGAAGACAATGCAGATAACGCAGGCTGGCGTGTGTGCCGCTTATTGTGAATCAGTCACCGTGCGCGGCATTTGGGCGATCCTTAAATGTATAGTTAAAACGGCATATTGGTGTGATCACGCAACGAAGGGTTCTCACAATAGAGCGCTACCGTATGAAAATTACCTTAAAACTGAAATATAGGTACACCATCTAGCTTAAAAATTGTAAACTATGAAATGTTTTTACGCCCGAAAGCAAGCCTCTTGTATATGTCTAACCTTTCCCCCACTTTTTTTCTTCACCATTAGACACACGTTCTATGAGCGCATGAAAAATCATGAAAAAAAAAGAAGAGAAACAAGAAGAATCAGCAGGCTCGAATTCGATACATAAAACATAGCTGTCCTGCTTCCTGTCATTGACTGTCCAACGCTCACCCCCTGCATCTATATCGCTCTGCGCTGACCTTTATTTCTTCCTTTTACCTCTCACGGAACAGATGAGTTTCTGCTGCCCCTCCGATCGTGCATCAAACGATGACAGCAGTGTATACGTATAGCAGTGAACATTCGTGAAGAGAAGTAATTTGTTCCTCCGCGGGCAGGGCGACACGTGGCGACGATGCGGCGGAATACGGCGGTGTAAACATGGGCGCTTCCCAAAGTTGCGTGCACCCGGAAATAGAAGAGTGGAAAAGCACGCGCAGACACACACACACAGAAAACAAAATAAAATAAAAGCAAAGGTTGTGCGGATGTATTGCGAGAGCACATCGGATAATATTTTATTTAGGGCATAGTTCGACTCAATGCATTTCTGAGTGGATGACGGGGAGCGCAATGAGAGAGAGAGAGAGAGAGAGAGAGTGCTACAGGAAATGATGGCACAGTACAGGGTTCTGTCACTTCTCGCTCGCGTAATGCATTTCCGTTTCAACTACCCAGTGTTGTTGACTTTCTCCCCCTTTTCTAGTGTATTACGGCGTTGCACGACGCGAAGGCACATGGACTATTCGATCATGCGATGTCGCATTTGCATTGCTTTGCGAGCGACTCCACTTTTTGAAGTAAGACGAGAGCGCTGGAGAATGATTGCAGTACGCCAGTAACGCCATTACAGCCCGTAACGCTTCGTTTTGTCTTTACACGTAGGATCAAAATTTGAACCGTTACATTAAAATCTGATAGGCACACGCTAGTTATAATAAGTGAGAAAAGTTCCGAAGACACTGTTATACTATGGAGACACGTATCCTGACGCCTTCGCTCTACTGTTTTCCTGCCGAAACAATGTAGACACTGCGTGTGAAATGCACATTAGATGGGGGGCGGAAAGGATGACGATCAATTTTTGGCGCCGTGTTTTTTAGTTTCGCTTCTTTAGTTCGAGTCTGTTCAGTACAGGCTCAGTAGGCCTTTCGTAATAAGTACAATCTGTCCTCAGGAATATCGAGCGAGGATCCGGGACTCACCGAAGAACAGGTCCTAGACCAATGACACGGTACAGATACCTCTCTTGTAACTCAATAATGCTCGTAAGGAAGGCCCTTACACTGCAGGGAACGTCAGCATCCAAAAGGGGTCGTATAGACAGTTTACAGCAGAGTTATCTGGGCGCCGCCATCTTAGCGCACGTGACCTTGCGTGCCACTGCTTGCCTTCTCTTTCGGCTGCCTGGTGGCACGGCGCACGTAGTACGACGGTGCAACCCAGAGACGTTTTCTCCGATTTTATTTTTTTTAGAATGAATTCCGGATGGAAGGATGACACGAGGCTTTGGCCGAAGCTTCAACGGTCAGGTGAGTGCATTTGCTTGATTTTGAGTAATATTTCTGTCCTCGTGCGTCCCAGATGATCGGCCCCACTATGCTCGAGTTACTACATATATCGGCGGGGTTTTTTTTTCCCTCTTCTTTTGTTGCGCATACGTTACGTTGTGGGTACGTTCATAATGTAATATCGTAAGATCGTGATTTCTTGCTTTTTATAGCAAGAGTTGCGGTACAACTACCTGGGAAAGATATGCATGTAAGGGCTGTTAAGTTGTCGTTATGAAGTAGCATACTTTTATTGCTTCTGCTCACTCTATTGCTTCTGCTCACACAGAAATGCTGCGCCACTTTGAGGGCTGCATTACTTACCCTCGCTGACTCTTCCAGTTTGAAATATCCTTCCTCTGAAGATTCGATACCTACTGCTGTCGAATCATCTTGTTTTTCTCTCTTTGTGGAAACCCGTGCATTGCAAAAGGCCTCGAACGCGGGCAGTGTTTGTATAGCGACGGCTCGTGAATTTAACAAACAGCTTCGTCCCACACGATCAGATCTCTGTCACAGTTTGTACACTCAATCACGGAACAAGCCTTCCCCCTGCTTTTCCAGATTTTGCACAGAACTGTAACACAGCGGCAAAAAAGGTCGGAAACACTCACATATAGGCAAAGGCACAAAGGCACTCGCAGAAGGCAAGCAATGGCGTGGCTACTGTGGCGCCATCTATTAGCGCCCGAAGCAACTGGCTGCTGTAAACGGTCTATACTTCAACGAACAAGATAAATATAGGTCCCTAATTGTGAAGTGAGTCCAGTCTGTAAAGCGTGCTTTGCCTGCATAGCACTGGGCGCCTCAGAATTGCTCGAGCGTTGAGCAAATCTGAGACGCCTACCTGAAGACACCCCGAGGGAATAGTTTCCGAGTTTCTTCGGACGCCCGTCAAAGGCAGACTCTACCCTTGTGAGGACTGAACGATAACTTTTAATGGAAGCGATAGGCGTCATTGTTGAAGCTTCACAGCTAAGGCTCCAACACGACCCCATTTTTTTCTTTATCACATCACCTCACATCACAACAGCCTTGAGCACGGTACGAGTTTTGAAGCCGAGCCAGCAATGCGACGATGCCGCTTGAAAAACAAAGGAAAAAGAAGAGGTCTGCCAACAATCTCGACAACGTGTAATAGATTGGGATTTCGGTGTAGTGTTTGCGAACATAAAAGGAATTTATTTTTTAGTGTCTTTCCCGAGCGCTTTTATTGCGGGCACTCAAATGTCGGCGTGTTGATGTCTGCGGAGCTTCAAAATAAAATGAAGACAGTGGACGAGAGAAAGGGTCTCAAATAGAAGATACAAGGGCGATTTTGTTTGCTGAGTGCTGAACTGTGCGATGAAAGTGCCCAATGGTTGAACAGTGTCAATAGACGGTGTTTCCTACATGGAGTACCGATGCCGCACAAAAATGCGGTTGAACCAAGAAGCAGATCCAGACAAGAGAAAACTCTGCACAATAGAAGCTGAATCAAGCTCGTGTTTGTCAATGACGTTTGCAGTACTCTCACACTAAGATATCACTAAGGATGACAGCAGGGCGGCATGAAAGAATAAAATTCGTTTATACCTTACGGATGTGTCTCACGAAAGAAGCAGAACCGTTGGTGCTTATTTCTTGGGTTGGAAGCAGCGTAGGTTCCAAGATCAAGGTGTGTGTGAGGTTCAGCATCGGATTACTACCATACAGGTTTACATCGACGAGTGCGCGTCAATATTACGTTCAAAAGTAGTGGCTTTTATGCTGAAGCAGCGCCTTTCAGACGCGCATCGAGGCAAACTGATCCAGATGAGATTAATTGCGCGCGACCAATAAACTATTTACCATATTAGCATAAATGTCAACGAACCTTGCAGGTGATTTGCGGTTCTCTACTGGCGGTATTAACGCATGCCTCGTTAAATGCTTTCAGTGTTACGCAAACATCTAGAATAGAACTTCCACGAACACGTGACATGAAGCTGGATGGAAAGCTGAAAATTTAAAAAAGTTACATTTGTAAATCGCTCGGTATTTTCTCTCTCTCTCACTTTTTTGTGGGTTTGCTTTGCCTGTTTTTACGCCTCTTTATTCTCGCTGTATCGCATCTGTAGGTAATCCATAAGACGCGCTCCAGTGAACCTCGAGTGAACTTCACAGACTACATGCCCTTATGAAAATTCTAATTGAGTTTCTGTTTAAACTTCATTGAGTTTGCTCAACACATGGTGTAGAATTTGTGTTGAAAGTCAGTTGAATTTCTGTTGACTCAACAGAAAATCAATAGGAGCTCAACAGAAATTCAAAACTAATTTTTGTAAGGGATGATGCCAACGTCCGTGCAGGAGCAAAACTGCGTGGTCTCTTAGTAAGCTAGGCCTACGCCATTTCTCAATTCTGGACGCCGAACGTCGTCACTAAGCACTCACGAAGATGGACCTTTCCTCCTCGCATTCAATTCTGCCTTCGAAGTAGATAATAGGGTTATGAGCGAACAACCTCGCTCGCGAAATGGAGAAGTTTACTTTAAACTTACTTGGTGATACGTATTTCGCAATAAGTTGATACATAAATGTATGTGGTGGCTACCGCGCAGAAGCGAGGTATGAATCACAAATCGGTGCTCGGCCCCCGCCTCTGTCTTTCTCTCTTCTCTCCTCCTCGAGAAGAGTGACAATGCGGTGCGACCTACTATTGGTCCGTACGGGTCTGCGCAGATAACACCCGAGTAGAACTTCCTACATTTCTCTCTTTTTAGGAGATGCCAGTGGTGCAGCAAGACTCACGTCTTACCTAACCGAAACTCGCTTAATGACACCCGATAATCAAAACACAGGGCTAAGTCCCGCCGGACATCAACACACTGAGCTATCTTCCCAGACACTGCGAGAATAAGAAGCACAGTCGGGAAGTCTGAAGGCCATAGACACACTACGTCTTGCCCTGCCAGACAGGATGACGTTGTTTCGATTCTGTTTACATCATTACCGAAGGAGATTTTCCTGCCTACCTTCTTTGCACTGGCTGCAAAAGAGATTATGTGAATAATACTAGTACCGGCGGTGATGAGGCAGAAATAACATTCCAGTGCAATCTGGATGCAGTGCTTAATTTCTCCAGGGAAATATTCATTGTGGGCATGGAGTGACATTGCGATGGAAGAGAAAAACGTAGACCGGCTGCGTGTAAGCATTTAGTGTCGAGGTCGGATTAAGCCCGGACATCTCGGTCGGTCTGTTTCTGTGCTTCTTTGCGTGTGGTGGTAACGTAGTCCCAGTTGCTATGATAGCCGATGCCAGAGTGACCTTTAACAACGACAACTTTATTTTGACGATGATGCTTGGAGTGTTTCATCGCCGTGCGTCCAGGAATCAACTGAAAGAAGTCACCATGCCCAGCCAGCAGGGCACGGGAATGAATGTTCCTAACTCCCGAGCTCGACCTAAGAAATGTACGAAATGTAGTGCGTCAACCTTAACAGAATTACTCCGCCGGAGAAATTATACTGCAGCGGCACCAGATGTCGCCCATAGGCCAGTTGTAGTATAGGTGTCGGCGACCTGTCGAATCGTAGAGTGGTGTGGCTAGCAACTGCAGCCTAGCAGCAGCAGCTAGCAATTGGAACAAGCGTACGGTGTCGCTTGGACGCGGCTTTCTTAGGATCAGAACGTTTGTGGATACCCGTAGCAATGACGAGGTCCTAGTTTTAGATAATATCATCGTCGGCTCGCACCTTCACTTTTTATTCCTACCTCATTCTCGTGTTACTCATTCCACCTCTCATGTCTAGTTGAGCTAGAGTGCCGAAACTGAAACGGCGAAACACTATGTTAGTGTTATGATGTTATTACGTTATGTTACTACATGTTAACACTATGTTGCTTCATGAGGTTTCAAAAGAGATGCGCTCTGTTCGCGTTGTGTGTGACGCAATATTTCGTGCTGTGCGAGCACCGTAAGAGCGAAGAATGGCGCCGTGCAAATAAGAGTGGCTGAAGGAATGAGCGCTGATCAGGGTCCTTGAGTGGAATGTATGTCATGGAAGAGTAGACGAGTAATTGAAAATGTCAGAAAATGGCGGGGCAACCTAAAAGCCAATACAGCGAGGGCAGCTGTCCTTATGATGTCAAGTAAATGGAATGCTGTGTCTAGCGATAATAACACGTGTCGAAATGGGAAAAAAGCAAACAAACAAAGAACGCCGTGAAGGAGCCTGCGATGAGGGAATCACAAACGTAATAGCAAAACAGTTAGGAGCAACTCAGGTTTATTTGAACGAGAACTTTCGTGAACGAGGCTGCACTTCTTCAGGTTACACAAATACATTTGCGACACAGGTAATATAGAACCAAACAAACAAAGACACAATAAAACAAGAACCAAACAATAGCACACGTAATCTTCGTTTCCTAAGAGAATGATACTTACTAATGTTGGGAAAGCTATGGAGACACAGATGTAACGTAACAAAATGGTGGCAATTAAGCAGTTCATCACCTATGCAAGTCAGGAGAAAGATGTGTTCAGAAATTACAGCTCTAACGAAGGCACGCAGAGAACGTGGTGTGCTACTGAGCGCCTACTGAGCGTGCGGAAGAGAGTCGGACATTCTACGCCTGGAGTGCAAGAATGTGTAGACCAGCTCCTGTGGCATAAGCCTCGTGCACGTGAACACGACAGGAGCAGGTCGGGTTGACTAGCGGGCTGAGCCAAACTCGACCCGACACAGTTTACATGAACTCACTACAACCGGAGGCGATCGCAGCAGCGCGACGCCGCGCCGTCGAGCCTAGCCCGAGCGTGTCGAGTCGAGTCATCCTACCTCCAGATGTCGGGTTGACTCGACTCGACAGGGTTTACATGAGGGAATCGAACCCGACAACGCAACTCGACCCGCTTCTGTCGAGTTCATGTAAACACAGCTCACGAAAGCAAAGCTTTGTCAATCAAGGGCGATGTACCTTTCCTCGAGACATCTAAGACTTCGTGCGTATTTAAACAGTACGAGCATCGCGAAAAGCAAACGCAACGCGTTCGCTAAGATAGAGTACCGTTGCCGCAGCTCTTGCAAGCAACGACCTGAGTGCCTTGATCGGATGCAGCTGAACCGTGTCACATAAATGATTTGGTACTCCAAATTAAACTTAAGTGAAACGTAAACAAATTGACACGACACTCTCCGATGTTAGATTGAACGTTTCGATACGATGCTTCCCCTTCACCGTTAACGCCGCAAAGCACTTCAAATGGGGGTAGAATTTGTCTGCTAATTTCACTCGCCTCGGTTTTGCGCGAGACAGTTTGAAACCGTGTAGAATCGTTCCGCAACCGTTTTCCGCGTTCAATTTACAGAAGACTAATGACGTTCCAGTGTACAGAATCTGGTTTGTCGACAAAAATAAAAAAATATTAGCACGTATCTCGTGTTCTTTTTCCCTCGGTATCTTCACTTCCGGTGCGGGCACATACAAGCTCAGACAGGACCAAACTTTTCATATTTTTTTTCTTTTTGAGCAGAGCAATTTTAAACGTTCTGGTTAGGCATTTCATTTCCGAAAGGTGAGATCGTACTACAGAAAATAGTTAGAATAATTCATTGTCGTTCTGATGTCCATAAGCTTTTTTTTTATCACATATAAATGATATAATTCGTGAATGGGATGTGTCGCTTGATTTTGTCGCCTCCAGTCATCTGCAGAACAGGGTTCCAGGTGTCTGTCTTAAACGTAAAGATGAAGTTTATTTTCATCTCTTTAGATGAAAGAGGACACCGAAAAAAAAAACAAAAACAAGAAAAGCTACTTTTGACAGCTTGACAAGTCCGGGTTGTGTAAGATCTAAACAACATGTACGATGGTATAATTTGTTGCAAACCTTGCAGCACCCTTTCCAACAACCAAGATCTATAAATTCGCTTAAATTTACTGCAGACCTTCTTGGGGATCATAAACGAACGAAAGACGAAATTTCGAACCATACCGATGATATAGCTTTGTTGCTTCATTGAAATGACATCCACCGCCTCCACTGCCCCTCCGTTTGCGTTTATTTATCGTTGATTTGACCTCGTATTTTCATCCTTCCTTCATCATCTTCATATAATGTTTCACGTGCAATGGAGGTAGGGTACCGCACTACCGCGGTGAAACACCCCATGTCATCGTCAGCATCTATTGTTGTTGTTGGAGTTGTGTTGTGACCCTGCATACACCACCAGAAGTGTAGATTTTTCGGCTGGAGACCGTGAAGCGCTCACACTATAGACATGGACGGGCAGTTCTTACGCTCTTTCCCGGTATACACCGTTGCGAACGTGTATTTCTAGGTTATTTTATGGTGCCTTTTCTTTCTGTCTGCATATTTTGTCTACCCATAAAAAAAGAAAAAAAAAGAAAACACGTGTAGCGCAAAAGAAACTGACAAAGAAACCATTGTGACCCACATGTGACGGCGCACATTGCATGAAGAATCTCAGATTCTCTTCGGTTTAGTTCATTTCTGGGTGCTTCAAGGGTTGCGGCAGTCCGCTTGAACTGAAAGGACGAGCTCTTCAAACGAACAAAGAAAAAAACTTGATGGAATAGCAAAAAACTCTGCCACACTTAACGCACCCATTGTGCATTTCCTTTTTGAAATACCCCACTTTGTGTATATTTTTTATATTTTCCCCGCTTTTGTCCGTTGAGACATCGTATAGCGCCAGATACCAGCACGCACTGTTCAATCGTGGAAGACTGCGTCTTAATCTCTTTATCCGACTCTAGAACATGGCAAAACAGATGAAAGGGTGCATGGTAACGAATGTAATGCTGTCCCAATGGTGCTTCGAAACGTTTATTTCTCTTTCTTTCACTTCTCTCTCTCTCTTGGTTCTCTCCTGGGCTTTCAGCGGACGTTCTGAGTATAAATCTCAAGCAGCGTTCTCAAGAGTATAAACAGCCCCTCTCACTTGACTGACGCTCCGTCTGTTAATGACGATGGTTCCAAGTATAGGCTTAAGAGATAACCATTGAAGCCACTCTTTGTCGGGTCCTACCTTTAGTACACATGCGTACATTGGGCTGGAAGTGGACAGCGGGAGTCCGTAGTTTAGAAGGCGTGTACGTCTACATCCTCTACATGCTGATTGAAGCGTCCTTGTTGTTTGACAGAAACGCACGCAGGGAACTGTACACACTACTACGTATATTCCTTCTCGTAGGATCCCCATCGCCTACCGTCGCCAGCAACAGATAATGCAGGGCTACCTCGGTGATTACTAATACAAAACACAAGGACATTGACGTACAATGTAATGAAACATAGAAAAATGAACACAGCGCTTCTGCTTCGCAATACGTACCCCATTATGGGAGGCACCCGAAGCCCGCCATTAAGAATAAACCGCTTTTAAAAAAACGCGGTTAGAAATAAATCTCCGAAAATAAACTGCGTAAAATACCCGCTTAAAGATCACCGCTTAAGAATCCACCATTAAAAGTAAACGGATTTAAAATCCCCCATCATCTAGCACAGAGGCAGATTAATTGTATTCGGCGTCGGGTTGATAAAGTTGTGGTATAGGCTAGTTTAGTTTAGTTTCGGTTAGTATGGGTTAGTATAGACTTGTTTGGTTTTGTGAGGTTAGTTTAAGTTCCTTGCTTGCAATTTACTGTGCTTTGGGCGGCGCGGGCATAAGAATGAGAGCCGGTTTCACCTCATTTTTTTAAAATATATTTTTAAGCGTAGGTTTTTGACGATTTATTACTAACGTTGGATAGTTACGCAGTTTATTTTTATCGTAGACTTATTTAAGCGTATATCCTGGACGTTTCACTGGGACAGCACCCAGTCTGCTGGCCGGAATCAGCCCCGTCTGATCATCGTCTCTTTATGTGTGTGTGTGTGTGTGGGGGGGGGGGGGGTCTGATGTACATGGCGCCTCTACTTCCTTGTTCAGGTAGCAGCAGACTGTTGCCGCGTGCTTGCATTTTCCCGCAATTCCCGATTTACAGGTACACGACGCAACATAAACTGTTCACGGGCACTTGGACACCTGGAGAGGTATCGGAATCGAGTTAAATCAACTTTCAGTGCGGGTAAAATGTGCATTCAACGTTTTTCTGATCAGGTATATCATTTTGATGTGCAGTTTAGATATATTACGTAAGATCACGCCGCCTCACCTCGAACCGGACGTTATAAACCACGCTGTCCTTCACTTATTCCGAAATGCACTTCGCTTTAACGACGATTTCGTTACCGTCCGATGCTTCGTCGACGCCGAAAACATGTTTGACTATTAACAGGCCCTTCGAAAAGTGTGATTCTCAGAGAAAAATCGTCAAGGGCTTCCAGCTTTTCAAACCCACAAAAGATGCGATACATTGCTTGCTTGCGCCAGAGCGAAACCTGCGAAACCGAAACACTCTTGAGTGCGGACCAATGTTTCGATTTGCTTCCACATGCGGCGCTGTCGTCCGCTGATCGGAACGCCGCCTGGCGGAGAGCTATAGACGTAACCCGGTTCCAAGGATAATCTTTCGTAATCTTTATTTAGTCTATGTTCCAAAAATGTACACAAAGCGGGACTGTGAGGGCAAGCCCCGTAAGGAGAGACTCGCGCGGGTTATGCTCATTAAATGGCATTGTTTCGTGTTAAAGACGCTCGCTAGAAGCAAAAGAATTTCATATTCGGATATCGTGAGCAACGTTCTTTCATTGGGCATAATAACTGAAAAATGTTCGTCGACCAGTTTTGTGCCCCTTCAAGTTTAACACGACTATAGTTGGCTACTCTGGCTATTTTTCAGCGCAGAGTTATGACCTCATTTTCGCTATTCTGGCCTACGCTGGGATTCTTCGGACGCCCGCTTAGAGTAACTCGGAGTTGCCAGAGTTGGATAAGAAAATACGCCGATACATTGCAAGGGTTTATGAGTGCGCTGTTCGACATTTCCATACCTCCCATCTTCGCTGCTAAAGCGGGGAGTGCATTGACGTCTCAGAAGTGTGGATTCTTTCCTTTCGTCGTGTTTTTCTGTTTTCGATGTTTTTCGTTCCTGCCGAATTACTTTTCACCCACAGAACCCAGAGAAGCCGCAAGGGCCCAAAGGAGGGAATTTAGTGTACTGCCCTTGATCGTGATCGCAACAACCAGGAACATCGTAATGCAACGAGCGTTCTGGGAAAAGCCGTGCATTGAATGGGCTTCCGCTTTGAATGCCTCAGTGTGGGAGTGCATGGTAGAAACGTGTGGGAGGTTTATTAAATTTCTGTTTTCTCCTCGAACGAGTGATTGCATGATTTTTTTTCTTATTCAAAGGGCTTGTTGCATCTTGTATGTGCATTTTTTTGCTAGGCGAAACACACCACCTTTGAACACACGTCTGCGTCAAGCTCTGACGTCAGAGCTATGGCCATCCCATTGGTTCTCGTATGCACATGACCTCTCCCGCGCTGCCTCATTGACGGAGACGTCCACAATGACGTCAGAGGCCGCGTATGTCACAGTATAATAAATATATCGTGATCGGAACCTAATTTTCGTTTCTATAGCCAACGAGACCTAACAAAAGCCAAAAACAAATTGTCTACGTAGCGACCTAACAAAAACAGGTCAAAGATCTACCAACCTAACAAGTAGCTACCAAAGGAACAAGCTGGCAAAAAACCAACAATGCAAGTAACGATAAAGGAAACCAGAGAAACACAACAATAAACAAAAAAAACTAGCCGAACGGAACAAACACTAGAGAAGCTAACGAGCAAACAAACAATCTGGATTAACAGGCAAGCAAATAGACTGCTAGAGAGCATTTGAAGGGCCCAATATAATGATTTAATCCGAAAAGTGATCACAAACCCAGTGATCAAAGGGCGCTGTGGGTTGTGAACGCTCGGTGTAATATACTTCATGAGCATTAGACTGAGCGGACAATTTTCAGCTGAATCACTTCATCAACATACTATCAGTGATGTGCCGCGTCGCGAACGCATATGTAGACGTCGACAACTAAACGATTTTCTTCTCAACAGCGCCCTCATTCTGTCGCCATTAAAGGTGCACTAAACCGATATAAGAGCAGTGAGGTATCAGTAGGAATATGTCTATTTAACTCTGAAACACATTCTCTTAAATTATGAAAGTCGACAACGACATAGTAGCGCAGTAATCACAGAACGCGTTGCGCACTATTTCTTGAACCTGCTCCGCCCTTCAAGTTCTCACAACAATGGGAGCGACGTCATTTTGACGTTTCGTGCGCGCCACCACTTATGCTGCCGCATTTTTGGATAAGCGTTTTTTTCAGCGTCACAACACTAAATTCACTTTTTTGTGTGTGTTTGTTTCTGTTTGCACTTTTGTGTGTGTGTGTTTGTGTGTGTTCACTTGTTTGTGTGTACATTCACTTTCACTACATTCACTACATTCACATCCACATTCACGGTGAATGTCCTTCCACAACGTATTATTTGTACATATTTTTTCTTTATAAGCCGCACTTATTCTTTGAAGTGAAACCCCTCCGCAGCCACGGAGCCGCAACAATGCGACAGCAAACAGGTTCGGCAAGTTCTCCCACGCGGCAGACCTTGTGGGAGTCCAGGATTGGTTGACGACGCAAAACGTCATTCGGGGATGAGTCTGCCCCGTTTGCTGTAGCCGAGTGACGTTAGCTGACGCCTTAGACGAAGGGGAGAGTTGCACTGATTTCGCTCTTTTATCTGCTTTTTAAATAGTTAAAGCGCTTGAGCTGCACAAAGTCTTCCACATATTTAGGTGGAGTGAAACCCCTGCTTCCACTCTGTGTAGTCTTTTAGACAAAGTACAACCATCAGTTTAGTGCCCCTTTAAAGGTACTGTAAAGCAGCCGGCAAGCTGTTAATATTGGCAGCTGCATATGAAAGCTTAGTCCGAAAAAAAAAAAAAAAACCTGCACTGCAAATTTTATGTGCGAGAGAAAAACTCGAAATATTTTTTTAATCACGGCTGAAACTGAGGTGAAAATACGCGGGGCGACGCCTGTCGGGAATCAATCGCCCATTCGGCGAGCAACAGTGTTACATGTCCCCAACCCTCTATCGGC
Source organism: Ornithodoros turicata (assembly GCF_037126465.1). Classification (NCBI taxonomy): domain Eukaryota; kingdom Metazoa; phylum Arthropoda; class Arachnida; order Ixodida; family Argasidae; genus Ornithodoros; species Ornithodoros turicata. The sequence goes on from NC_088204.1 coordinate 12,118,126, forward strand.
TAAGTCATGGGCTAAGTAGCCGGCTTCTTTGAAAAGTTTGTTCGAACGAGGTAGTTCCTGATGCATATTCTATCAATATGTAAGAACATTGGTACATCGTGGAAATGAGTAAAGAACTGTCGGCAGAATGACCATGAGCCGGCGTGGTTGGTTAGTTAGTTAGTTCAATATCCTAGGCCCTTTTGAGACAGGGCGGGCAACTGGGTGGCGCCTCAGGACTAAATTTCGCTCGGAACTGTCCTTCGAAGACACACTTGTGGGTCTATTGTCCTCTCTTCTTGGTCTCTATCATTCTTCATCCCACTTCGTTCCGCTCGCTTGGTGGTATGTGGGAGCAGACGTGTAGTTTCGGTGTCGTTCTCGTCTGGGGATCCATCTGCTGGTTCTGGATTTTTCGGGCTTAGGAGGCCCAGTGCTATGACTTGTTTCCGTTGCATTTCTTGAGCTCCGTCCATGTATTGAGATCTTCCAGGTTCTCGCATCTGAATGAAATGTGATCTATGTCGTCCTCTTCCTTGCCGCAAAGGAGGCATTCTGTAAGCGGTCCAGAGATGTCGCTGTACGCTCCCATTGTTATTGGCATGTTTATGTTCACCGCCCTACATGGCGGGAACTGCGACGTTCGTGTCGGGTCGTTGCCACAGGGTTGCTCGTAATTATAAATCTGGATTTTCTATAAAAAACAAACAAAAAACTACTAGGTGGATTTGAACGAAATTTGTGGCGTTTGTATACTGAGCACAGAGGTTGTCAAATAAGCCAGCAGTATAAAATTGTATGCCTGCTGCTTTACAGTGACTAGAGTCACTAAATAAGCTACGCTTCAGAGTATCGACACTGAGTTCCAAGAGCGAGCATGCGCCATCTTGTTTCCGCGCCACGCTACCCACGCGCACGCGCAATGCGCACTTTAGCGCACGATGCCATCTATCGTGCGCGGGTGAAATGTTCCTTTCGTTTGCAAGCAGCAGTTGACGGCCTTGAGCTCACCTTGACATCCTCGGGATGCTCGGGTTGACAATACATGGATTATCGCACAACAATCATACACGCTTCTCTATCCCACAGGGAGTTAGCCGTCTTTGATCCTCAAATGGAGTTGATACCGGTGTCGTGCGGAGACAAGATGGCACGCCTACTCTCCCATGGACCTCAGTGTCGATACTCTGAAGCGAAACTTATTTAGTGACCCTAACAGTAACCAGATGACCCGTTGCTTTGATCTCTTCCCGAAACATGATTACACAGGAAACCCAGGAATGTAACCTAGAACTGCGCCTACAACTAGAACTGCGTTCACATATCCAAGTAAATTTATTTCGTGTCCTTCGTCAAGAGGACTTTGTACGCCTCCAAAGCGATTGTAAATTATTTTTATCCCGACCTGTTACGAATATATATTCATTGCTGGTTTGAGTCTCGTCCATTTGTGCGTGCTTCCATTTATCTCCCCGTACTCAAAGAAAGTGTTACCTACAAGTCCCATCACACCAGATCGTCTGCCTCCTCCTTCTTTGTTCACATGCGAGAGAGAGAGAGATAAATAAGAGGAAGAGACAATGGAAACATTAGCGGCGCAGGTGGAGCCAGCTGCTCCCACTCGGTGGTTGTTAAACAGGGACGCTAATCACATTCTTGAGATATTATGAACGCTAAGTCTTAAAAGACGTCCGTACCACAAGTGTCGCGTTTATTTCGTTGAAGAACAATGAAATTATATACGTTTCGAAATTACACGAAATACCTCTCGTCAAGATGCTACGTTAATTCATCGGATGCGGCTAAAAGTCGCATTTAATGCAACGTTACAATATCGCTCGCGATAAGTAGACTCACTAAGATTTAGTGTACACGGGGACTAGGAAAAACACATCCATCTGCGCTCAAACTCAAACCTTTCACGACCATATTACATGATCTCTAAACCAGCTGGACTCTCTCTCTCTCTCTCTTACTATGACGAAATTTCTTGGTCTATGATCTAACTCAGTTCACAAACGTCTTGCTCCAAGAGCAATGTTCACCTCCCTGAGCACTGTAGGTTGACTTCGGTCCTCAACGTGATGATCATTTTTATTTACCACGAGCAACTGGGCAGATTTCTACGCCGAGACAGGGAGGTGACGCAGGCTCGAATGATGTCACCGGCTGTGCTGTCTGAGGTTTTCCGTGGGTTTTCCGAAGACTGCCCAGACGAATGTCGGCACAGTTCCCCCTGAAGTCGGCCCAGGACGCATACTAACCCCTCTGTCCCCCACTCCTTCCTGCTGTCCTCTTTCCTTCTGTCCACATCTGTACGCCGCTCATAGCCACAGTTGCTTCGCGGCGCTGACACGGAATTTAAAACGAAACTGGGCAGAGTATCACTTGTGTGTCCCATCTCAACGTCATCATCTATTATTGTTGTTGTTGTTGTACAGCACTTGTCACGATGAAACATTCCATTCGTCATCATGTAACTAAAAATTTGTTTGGTTATCTTCGGTACCTTGCAATGAAGCTCGCCTTTAACCGTACTTCACGTGTAACTCATGTTCGGCAAATAAGCTCAAGATTAAGAAGAGTCACCGATGATCGATTATTTATACGCATTATATGGCGGATGTTTGTACAGAGTAAATCACGCGCGGTCTTTCATGTAGATGCATTAATCATTCGTCTTCGGAAAAAAGAAAAAAAAAAGAGTTTCGCTACACTCGATACTGAATTTCAATGCAACGCTGCTTCGTCGGACGAATATGAGCTGGCATTAATCACGCTATGGATTATCTTACCGTCCTTCAATCTAACGTGTATGTGAACTCCGAGACAGTCGATACAATGTTACAGCGTTAGATGAATATCAGCAGGTCGTAGAAAATGTTTATTCTAAGTAATCGGCAGGCCATTGTAGTACGAAGTAACAAGAAGTATGATTGGAATCTACACCAGCTTGCTTGCATTCTACTTTTATGTGCAATGAAGACATGTTTCTGTAGATTTTCTTTCAAGTCTCGGTACGATTTCACCTAAGCGAGATTACTCGTCATGTAGGCGTTATACCCTGGCACACGAACTTTGTGTTCTCATAAACGTGATTCGAGGACCCCCTCATGATGTCATAGCAAGCATAACGATCTGGTCACTGCGGGCGCCTGTAACGTACCTTAGTTTGCACCGTGTAATCACAATGGATTCATGTCGAGAAAAGGAAACGTTTCGCAAATTCTCAATATTCACACGTGCGGTAGTAGCTAAACGGTGTTTTAAAGGGACAATGAAAGGATATTTGACAAGCCTACGATCATTTTCAATTTGTTCCTCTGTACTAAAGCATTCATCCTGTGAAATATGAAGTTGAAACTTGTTCAAATAGCGAAAATATTCAATATTAACCACGGCCGTGAATGGCCCAGTCCTGACTGGCTACTCCAAAACGCGTTTGTGGGTGGAACAATAGAGCCAGAAAAAAGAGAAAAACAAACAAACGGTAAAGGAGTACCGTGGGTCAAGCACAAGAAAGCATAAAGGAGAAGGGGGAAAAGAAAGGGGGGGACGTCAGGCACCCAGAAATACTCACTGGTTCATAATGTCAGAGATCGCGCGAACACAGTGTCACAGAAGTTGTCGCAGAGTGTCAAGCATGTTCGAAGCGGCAAGGAAGTTGATTAGAGCGCGCAATGCCGTCACCTGGCGATGGGCAAGCCAGCAGCCGAGAACCTTCCTAACGGAGAAAGGGCGATTCTCGAGGCGGGCTACTGCAATCGCAAGGAAACGACTTGGCGCGCTGTATCGAGGGAAGGCCTCGATAACATGTTCTGTGTCCTCCAATACTGATGATGATCACTGAAAGAAAAAAATGGGGTACTCTCTGATACCTCCTATATGACTGTCTGCACAACGATTAGTGAAGGAGCTGTCTTTTCCTGTATTTCTTCATAATCCTCTGTCTCTCTGCTGCTTTATCTTCCTCTTGTTTGTTTGTGTTTGCTCGTGGGAATGCCAAGCCTACATCATGACTAACCTTTCCCTTTCTTTTTTTTCTATCAGCATTAAACGTACCCCCTCCCCCCCCCCCCCCTCCGTTCATTGCCAGCATGGTTACCGGAGCACGTTTTCCTCTCTGAGCTTCTTCTTCGTCAGAGACTGTCTCTGTCGGTGGGCTTTTGGGAGCTACTGCGTACGGAACGATTCCCAGACGCTGTGTGCGTCGCGTAGTAATCTCTTCCTCCATCGCTGGCAATTTGCGTTTCGCCATATTTGGACGGAAGATATACGGCGTCGTTGTTGTCCAAACCGAAACCATGCAGCCACGTGGTCCCGCGGGGTGTGTGCTCCCGGTCGTCCACAATTGGCTGAGAGGACTGGACGTTGATGACGTAAAATTGCTTCGAAGAGGTGTATCCGGCGGTCACGCCCCGCTATTTTCGTGTAATAACTGCGCCCCCGGTGCACTGAATACAGTTAAACGTCGATGTGTGTATGATAGTGAGGGCTTAGGAGAACCGCTTTCGGCAGAGTACTCGGAAGTCATTTCATGGTCTATATGCATGGGCTTCTCTCAAAACGATATCAATGAGAATACGATACCATGCGAATAATTAGTCCCTTTGTTAGAGCCCACATTGCGGTGAACAAAGCTCCTCCACTCGTAAAGGGAATCTCGGACCACGAGGCCATTATTCCCCGCAATAAGCATACGTGTCGTACAGCCTTGAATTAGGGCTACTTAGCTCGGATTGATTCCTCGAGACGACGCAAGGTGGAAGATGAGTCAAATTTTTGATTGCGACAGGCTACCAAGAATACAATGGGATAACGAACGCGCTATCAACGTTTGCCATATGAGTACATTCATTTATGCCACGTGAAGACAACTGTGTCACGTGTACATTATTCCAGAGAACATAGCTTTTCTTTTTTTTTTCGGTGCAGGAGATTCTGAATAAAACACCCCGTCGCGAGCCGTGTCTCCCTTTCTCAATGCAAACCCGGAAGTTCGGGCAAGGGTGACGCTCAGGCCGGAAATACGTCAAGTATGACGTCACTGTCGACTTTTGATGAAAGAGTGGGCACATTCCCACCGGCCGTAACATTCCGTTTCTTTCGTCGTAGTATTGTAATATTCACTGATGTACCCGCATCATGTGATCGCTAGTTCGTAGTTCCTGGCGTAAATACATCTGCTGATCCAATCACAAAACCTTTCATTAGAACTAAAGCTTGCCCGCACGCAGAGCCCCGAAGTAAATAGCATGAACGCGCAATAATTTCCGGCGAGTAGGGGAAACAGGGAGTTGCTTCGCGAACTTGTCCCGCAAGCGCGTCACGCAGTGTTACATACCGCTTCCAATTAACCGAAACTGCAGCTTGTCCTCTGTTTCCGAGCAAATGCGCACTTTCGTTTAGTTGCTCGCCAAAGAAGAATTGGGGTCAGCAGAGCCGCATTCGAGAATAAGTGAGAGCAGCTGCGCAATCACACGCGAGTTCCATGGAATAACTATACCTATATAAGGCTACAACCGGGAAGCCAGCTACGGCGCGGAATCTGTGTGCTCAACACTTTGTCGTCCGATACTACATAAATAATGTAAATACTCTTACCGTTCTGTTTCCAACTCAAACGTGTCGTTCACCCGTCTCCCCGATAGGTGTCGATTGTATCCGCAGTTTTTTTTTCTTTTCTTTTTCGGTCACATCAATCAAGCATACACCGCTTTGAAATTCCACAAGTTCGTGATTGAGGCCTTTGGCACACGTGTGCCGCACTCGGAACGCCAGCAAAAACCTGCAAAGAGAGGGAGGCTACTTCAAGGTACAGAAGGTTGGCAGAAAAACGGCGACATAATGCAGAAATATGTGCAATATCAAGTAAATCTAAAAAAGAGACTGCATTAGAGACCTGTACAACCCGACAGGGCCAATTAATAAATGTATGCTTGTGCCTATTTAATGAAAACGTTATACTTTAATAGTAATTTCGTATTATACACTGAGAGACCAGGAGGAAACCATATCGAGCATGCTTTCCTGTAATGCAGGGATGCTTTCTTCTTCTGGGACGTCTTCCAGCGTGCCTTCAAGAAGAGCATCTACTACAGTGCGTGGGCTGTTCGGCACCTCACGATCCGATTAGGAAGCGAGCTCCAGTGGGGCGTACTTATTTCGTTAGGTTTGTACTCGTTGTGGATATCTCGTCGTATTAGAGACCGCAATGATCCTCCAGTCGGTTCCTGGCCTTTCTTCAGGAGGTACGTGACGCCCCGCTGTATAGGTTTCTCCCCTCCCGATTACGTAGTGTGGAGGACCCAATACCTGGCTCGGAGAACTTGAGCTCGTTGTGTCAAGTCCGACTGAGTATTGATGGACTGATCCTGGTCCTCAAATCACATCCACACTTTTGTACATACTTCATCACAAGCATGTATATTCTTGTGTTATGCTTAATCCTATTCATCACATACCGCATCTTGTATTGTAAATGACATCTACGTCTTGAACTGTAACAGTGTGAAATGATACGTTATTGAAAAAAAAATAAAAAATAAAATAAAAAAGAAACAGCTCCCGTGGCACAGTGGTTAGGATGACAGTTTTCCACGCCGAGACTGGGAAGTGACGCGGGTTCGAATACCCGCACCGGCTGTGCTGTCTGAGGTTTTCCCTGGGTTTTCCAGCGGACTTTCCAGACAGATGTCCAAACAGTTCCCCCAGAACAGATACTAATCCCCCTGTTTCTTACTCCTTCCTACTGTCCATCTCTCCATCCATCTCTCTCCACTAACACAAAAAATGCAGCATAATATTTCGACGGCGCGGCCATTGCTTACGGAACAGATTCATTTTGATGGGGAGGACAATTAGTTTTAGTAGTAATTGTAATTGCTTGAGCAAAACTGAAAGAAGAAGTAGGAAAGGCCAGAACTTTTGTGCGAGGTTGGCCACTATAATATTTCCCTCGATATGTAACACGAGGTTCTCGAAATAACTGATGCCGATGGTGATTATCCGGGCGAGGCAAAAACGGTGGTGGTGGTGGTGGTGGTGGTGGTGGAGGGTTTAAGTCGTGACACGGTCGGCCATATATTCTGTAGTGACTAAGAACGTGGAAAGTAACTCTCCTTCACGATTTCAATAAAATGTGGGAAACAACACAAAATGGTTGCCTTCTCCTAGAATGTGGAGCTGAACTATAATTGCAGGATAATTACAAGAGCCATCTTACCCTAAACAAAACACACTTCATATTTCCGTCTCGCTATGCGCAGTTCAGCGCACCGGAAGCAAAAACATGTCTGATCAAACACGACGACGACACGAAGAAACACAAGGATATCGAATATGGATACACGATCCAACCTAACCGTCGCTCTTATTCCGAATCGTGCACGAAGCGTCACCGCATCTCAGCTTACCAAAGAGCTGGACGTCTACATGGCCAACGTACTAAACAGCTACAGACGTGTATGAGGCATTCTAGGGCTCTGAGAGAGACCTAAGCTGTCTGTCTCTTACGTCAGACGAAATACAAACAGATGATATGTCAGCAGGAACTGCACCGATCCCGAAGGAGTCTCTCACAGAAGTACCCATCCCACGCGACAATCGAGTTGTTCCTTCCTGCCGCACTGTGTACGCTTTATCTCGTCTGTTTCTGCAGATAAATTCATGGAAGAGGTTTCAGCATGTGCGGTAGAAGGCACAGTGTAATATGTTTCTCTCAAGCTTCTTTCCAAAATGAGAAGACTTCATGTTCGAAATAGTTCTGGAGAGGATACCGGTTTATTGCTTCGAAAACAGGGAAGCTTCGAACATTCCATTTCTTTTTTTCTTTTTTTCTCCTTTCCTGGTCAATGTGAAACTTTCTAGGATGTTGAAGTCATTGCCTCTTCGTGCAAGGCCAGTATTTTTTTACGTGTTTTTAATTGTTTCTTTCCTGTTGTTTCTACACTACTGTTGCTATGATGCCGTTCAGAAAGCACAAACAGGAAAACAGAAAGAAGCTTCCACAGCAACTTTTCATTCAACATTTCAACAAAACGGGCAAAACATGCGGATCATACAAACATGCGGAGCGGTATACAAAACACCTGCCGTGTAACTCTTACATGGCGGTTCTGATAACGACAGTCACGCCGTGTGCGAAGGGACCCAATGTCTTGAACCCAACGTTAACTGTTCGGAAAGTCACCGTTCCGAGGCTGAACATACAGAGAAACACAACACAAGCGTCAAGTTGTCCCAAGTTTGAGAGATGCGTGGTTCAAATCCCACAGCTGTCTGGCTTTTTCGATGAGAGCCATATTTCAAGTGCTCACGTGCGCTCTCTGCGGCGCCTTTACCACAGTACCACACCAGAGTGTAAGGCTTCCTGTAACGCGTGCTTTGCCTGCAATGTTTCGGTGCTTAAGGTGAAGCCTCTCCTCATGACTTTGCGTTCTTGAAGATTTCGCGTTCACTGTCAACGAACGACTCATGCATTAAAGAGGGATGCGGCTAATGCGATGTGAAGCATCATTAGCACATTACCGCAAGCAAATTACCGCACAGGATGCAATCGCACACGAAGCCCGGAACTGTTTCTGTTCAGCGTATGGGTGGCATTATTGTGTCTCTTAACTGACAACAGACCGAATTCACGGGTGCGTTTCTTTCACCGCGGTTGTCAGCGTTCAATTATGCGTTTACTAACTACACCCTACAAATGACACGCATAGTTTTTTTAGCGCTTGCGATGAAACTCCTCATTCATCATCTCACAGTGAAGTTGTCGCTTAGCGCTTTAGAAGCAGCTTCGTCTTCCATCCACCTACATTCCTCTGAGACGATTCCCTTATTGTTCTGGCGGAGAGAGCGTAGTATTAGAAGAATACGCATTATTTCATGAGTCCTTGATTTTATACTGATATGCGAACTTACGTGTTTACAAATCTCCCAGCAACATTTCAGCTGCACTAGACGTATTTTAATCGCTGTTTTGCGCCATACAGTCACGGACTCTTGTGCGCGGCGAACATGTTTATAACTATATCTATTCCATCATGACGGCATTTGAGCTTCAGACAGATCTGTACGAATACGTCTGTGCCAGCAATGAAGCCGTGTGGATTGCTCTTTGAATGCACGTCTCAAATTCCTCGAATATACATACACTACGACGCGTGCATTCATGTCTTGCCACCGGAATGCAAGACCTTGCAATATAAAACAACCAAACCCATATAAGCCCATATAAAAAACCAAAAGGCAAGAAAGAAAGCATACCTGCGTGGAAACATCGCTACACTAGAATATTTTCAAGTCGCAGTTTTATTATTTTTTTTTTTTTTTTTTTTGCCGCTTCTAGACAGAGAAGCAAACGACGATGCTGCGCAGAGGAAACGGAGCATTTTATCGGGTTCTCCGCAGCTCATAAACTTCACGTGCATAGAACTAGCATGCTAAAAAATCTCTTTTACGAAAGTCTCGAACGTGACTTCTTCCGAACATTTTGTCACATCCCAGCGAGGCTTCGGAGAGAGAGAGAGAGAGAGAGGGAGAGAGAGCGCGCCGGCCTTATTATAAGGCATTATAAGGCTCCGAACTTCCAATTAGTTCACGTTCTTGAAGAATATGTAATTACGGTAACAATGATAAAAGCTTAATGTTACCACTGTCCAGGCATTATCATGCATCTGCAGTAAGGGCCTTGAAATAAGTATCCAGGAGAAGGAATAATGTCGCACAACCTTTAAAGGAATGGAGCGTGTATTAATGCGCTGTTAATTAACGTGCCGCTACGCATTCTTTAAAAAATGCTGCGTCTCTTCATTCGTATTCTAAATCAACCTCCTTCAAAGGCTCGCTACGCATAATACTTATGTCGTCAGTGCGCACCATGCACTTCAACGAATTCTCGAAAGAACCCGCAAAACTTCATAGTTTCGCATTCTCCAAACATACGTGACGTTACCTCGAGCTCGGGAGATTGTCCCCAGCCACAGCCGCATGCACCCTCTCGGTCTCCGCTCTGCGCACCACATTGGAAGACTGCCAGAAGCTGTCGCGAGGACACGGAAACTGCTAAGGCGGAACTTTGGAGGAGCAATGTTACCAGGCAGATGGCGCCACACTGTAACGTCATATTCCTGAAAAGTATTTATGATACATCCACGTCGCATAGGGAAACAATATTTTGTTATAGACGCGCAGATTGAAATGAAACAAAGTTAAAATGAAATATCAATTTCATTTTAAAATTGTGTGTTAAAAAGTGTGTTACAATCAAGGTTACCGATAGGTCATACATTCCTTACACACAAGTTACAGACACACTTTACAGAGAGGAGCCGCCTCAATGCACGCATTGTGGTGAGCTTCTCTCCGTCCTGCACATACTCATCACATGTTCACACCACGAAACTCATTATCAGCATCATTTTAAGGAGTTTTATATACATTTCTTACCTCTTTACTAAGCGCTATTGCTCCGTGAAGAGGCTATCATCCCTTGTAGAAGAGTTTTCAATTTTTAAAACAAGACACTGAAAATGTGAATCTTTTGTAGCTTTAGGCTTGCATTTTATTTGTTGTTTCTCTCCTTTTTAAACACCCCACCTATTTTTAACTAGTCACATTTTAATCTCACAGTGTTGGCGCATTATGACCTGTGTTGTCGACGTGCCATTAAAACTTCAATCACCATCATCATCATTTTAAAATGTAAATGAAACGTAAAGTACGATGCGGAAGACGCAGGATGTAGTTCGAAGCGTATCTTTAAAGCTAACACCACCTGTCGAATGCAGTCTTCACTCTGCTACGGCGCTGCTTTGCTAACCACTTCACTCAAACTGCAGGTCCTCTTTGTAAGGCGTCGGGCGTGAAGGTAAGATGCAGGATAAGATACTAAGATAATGATAAGATGCATGCACGATAAGAGTGAAGAGGGCTCAGTAGAACCGAAATAAGACCAGCCCTTAGGTTAGGTTAGGATGACTGCTTTCCATACCGAGACTGGAAGGTCGAATCCTGGCACCGGCTCCGCTGTCTCAGGTTTTCGTGGGTGCCAACACCAACTGGGTATGGCTCCCACAGCGTGCTATGTCAGGAAAAGATCGAGAGTCACACACGGTGCTTTACATTAAGCAGAATCTCGTCTGCCTCACTCTAAGCCACCAGATGACCTCCATCTCGTAGATATATATACTACGCTCACAAAGCCAGTGAAGACCCCACGCTGGAGGTATGGAAAAACATTACGAGCTCGATATATACGAGGGGAGTCTGAAGCTGTCCCATCCAATCCTTATCTCAACATTGGCCGCTGGTTTATGACTCCCTCCCACACACTTTTCTCTTTTTCTCTCTCTCTCTCGTTTTGTGTGACTGCAAGTAAACGTGAAAAGAGGGGGATATGTGTATTGTTATATGAGAAGAAATGTCAGCAATACTACCGTCGCTGTTCCTTAAAAAAAAAAAAAAAAGAAAAGAGAGAGAAAGGGGAAAACGGGCATCAACAGGAGATGGAATGTACGTATGACATGCCCGAAAGGCACTGAGTCGAGTATTGAGAAAACAGAGGACGGGGCGACATTCCATTTGTTTCTCCACCGAGACACCAAAAAATCCCGCAAGGACTGACGTGCAGTATATGCGGTTGGGTACCACGAGGAAGTGGCAAGGATAAATCAATTGCCATGTAATCAGCGCCGGACAGGACCCACTACGTTCCAGTGCATGTCGGACCACTTACTCGCGATGCCCTAAAGGGAAACAGCTTCGATCGCATAGAGTGATATTTATGAGCGCAAGCAGTCAGCATAGAGATTGATTTTCAGGTTGATACAGAAGCGTACGACTTTTAGCGTCAGACCTGTCATGTTAGAGCTAACTTAGGAAAGAATCATGGCGGACTCTGGCACTGCTAGTCCTCGTAATTGCGATAAGAAACATCTTAGTTAAAAACTTCAGCGCTCTTTATAACATTATCTACTTTCCAAGCGGTACCCTCGAGGTAGGTTTCCTACTTTATGACAACACACAAGTACCATGAAGAACAAATACTTCGGGGGCACAGCTTTACACCTGTCTGCGCATCTCAAGGAGGGAGGACTCCTTGGAGATGGTAAAGTAGGGTAAAGTAGGGATGGTAAAGGAGAGCAAAACATGCAAGTCGGCACAGATGTCACTAAATGGAGGGTACGGGTTGGATTAAAAGCATAACACGTATGTGCTATATGTGTAAATGTGTGTAGATATTGTACGACGAATCTTCCACAGACCTCCTCTTTAACAAAACATAAGGCGGAAAGTTTTATTCTGTGGTTTTTCTTAAACTGGTTAGACTGACTAGATCACTCCTATGATCCGTCTGTCTCACAGGACGTCCTCAACTGCTGCAGAGCTCTACGGCATCGAGGAAGCTGGCCTACACATAGCGTCAAAAGAAACCCCGACTTCATGGGTTGTTTTCTCTGACTCAAAATTTGGCCTCAAAGCAATGCAAGGTTCGACGAAATCCTCACTCGCGCCTGCCGTCTACAGTGTTATCGCAGCATACAACTCTGCAGAAACAAAAGGTCACAACATCATCATCCAGTGGATCCCAGGGCCCTGCGGTACCAGTGGAAATGAGAAGGCGGACCAGGCTGGCTCGAGTTGCTCAGCATAACAGAATTACTCATAAAATCTACTTCACGCAATCTGACGCAAAGTACTTGCTCCCTTCCCTGCTTAATCGCCTCTCTAAGACCATGTGGACGTGCGACGTCATGAACCACTCGTTCCTCTGGCGAATCGACCACTACTGCATCCTATAGAAGATGCAAAGGCCGTTAGAGTCAGTCATCCATTGCCTGCGACTAAACGTCCCGTTAGCAGCAGCGTTCCTTCATAAGATAGGTGTCGTTGGATCGCCGAACTGTTCAACTTGCGTAACCGTGGAGGACACGGAACACGTGCTGGTCACTTGCCGACGCTTCGACTCTAGTCGGCAAACACTGAAGAACGCCCTTGCTAAACTCAACAACCGACCTTTTAGTGTTGAGAAGATACTGGGGAGCTCTGAAAAATAGCGTCAACAACCTGCGCTGTGTGCCCTGGCAAACTACTTGAAGGACATACGTGCTGAAGTAATCTTTTAAATCACTCAATGCTTTTACACATCAAGCGTCATGGAACAGCTCGTCGCACCAGTGTGACCTAAGTTTTTAATTTTTTTTCTAGTTTGAGTTTGAGATTGATTATATATATAGATATATATATATAAACGGTGATAAAATATATTGAATTCGTCACCTGACGAATTCTGCTACTCCCACAAAGATCCCGTACTCACATCCCCATATTGTTTCTTTACCACATCACCATCCCCACTCCTATGCTACTTAACAAATGCAATTTGAGGAAATGACGCATGCAAACGAAAAAAAAAAAAAGTCAAATACGGAGATTAGTTTATTACCCTGTGAGCAACTCTACCTCATCAGTCAAAATTATGCGTCGTACCTGATGTATTTTACAGGGTTACAATCATGCAAGGAAATCCTCTCTAACGTGCATACATACGCATATGCATTCATTCAGTTCCTTCAGTCATCCAATGGTTAATTTATTTATTTATCCGTTTATTTCTTTGATGTATGCGTCTTTGCAAAGGGGGACTGAGCCCTCTTGGAGGCAAAGACACATTAGTTGACATCTTCAACGACATCCTAATTTATTCGACTTGTTATAATTTTTACGAGTCTATAGCTTTTGAAAAAAAGAAAAAAAACACATAGTGCAGTCCATCCCCGAAGAAAAAATTAGGCGCGCAAATTACACGAAAAATGGAAAGGCTGTAAAAACAAAGGAATATCTCGAGGCCAACAACGGCAAGCAGTCACCACCACCACCAATGTCTTGGCGGGAACAAACGATCAAGAATCGCAAATGACCAACGGACTAATTACACGGACTAATGAACAAAATTTCGAAAATATTTTTCCAGGAGCGGTAATGCATTAGCGGGAATGAACAAACGGCCACTAATTACATATAAGTTGATTGCGTCCGAAGTTCCATTATTGCTGGCAACCTTTGTTCCAACTTAATCAATAAAAGTACTTGAGTGACAGCTAATAGCTGGTGAGATAAGTTTATGAGGTTTGCTTTTTGTAACTCTAACACAACGAAGGACACAATAAAACGTAATGTGGGCGCCATCAAGAAAATGGAGCATGTCATTTGTACGGAGCTCAACAGTATGACAGTTCATTAACGAATGTTTCTGAAGACTACGTTCTGATCGCGTGGCAATATGACAACAAATCGAGAGATATTTCCACAAGAATATGAGGATTATAAAAGTGACCTAACAACAGCGTCAGCGGTGTTGGGGCAAACTTCCGACAATAGAGGTGCAATGGCAGGCCCAATACCCCTCAGTCTTGGTGACGGACAACAGCTCTACATCGTCGTCGCCATCATAATCACCATCACCACCACCCCTGTGTATGTGTGTGCGTGTGCTGCGTAAGCAAATTCTCTTCCATTCGTATTTCCATTGATTTAAGCTAGAGCTCCACAATACGCGAAAACTCACGGCCCGAAGTACCCCCCCTTCGATACAAGAGCTGATTTCAAGAAATACTTTTTTCATCTGCAAAAAGAATAGTATCGTGAAGAGATACTGCAACAGCTTGATGCTTAGGGACATTTTTCTTTTTACAGTGAAACGTCAACAACAAGTTACACACAAGTTATTCTTTTTCTTTCTTTCTTTTTTTAATTACAAGGGCATGTACAGCACCGATATAACATTCCCTGAATTTCGATGCGTCCGAAGCGTAAGCCATTTTTGCGTCAGCGCTCCACTGGCGCATTTGCAGTTGTAAAAAGAATAAAAGAAGATAAAAATGCACTTTCGACAGTTCATTAGCATGCTAGAAGCAGCAGCAGTTCACTAACTGCTTCATCTAGCTGTTTTCAGTTGAACTTGCACGCTATCGCTTAACTGCGCGTTCATTTTGTTAACCAGCAAATATTTCGCACCAGTTCATCAGCGGTGCATCCTGCGAAAATATCTGCAACATCCGGTGTCGTTCTACGATGCCATTTATTTTTACCACTAATGAAGCAACATGTTTACAAAAAGGGCGCTGCATCCACTCTGCTTTATAAAGACCCTGCCAAAGAAGGAGTGCGCGTGGAGATGCCTCTGCGTGCATTATTAATTCTATTAATGATGAAAGAAGAAAGTCACTAAAAAGGTTAGCCAGCCGTCGGGCTCTAACCCACATCTTCTGGGTTCTAGTCTTACAGCTGGCTAACCTTTCCCCCCCCCCCCCCCAGTGACTTCCTTCTTTCATCATTAATTTCTTTAGCATTTGAGGCTTTGTATGTATTTGTCCTTTCTATGTGTTTCAGCCTCAGAACATCAATTGCCATCATCTTAAAGCTATTGCCATGAATACTCACGCATTCTATTCAAAGACTCGCTATTATCTAAAAGATAATAATTATTATTGTCTAAGCACCGCCCACTCGTTGTTCCCGCGATACTTTATCACACAACCACTAATCACTATCTAGGTGTACAAAAATAATAACATGATGCCCCGTTCTATAAATGGATTGAAAAGGGAGGGTCTATATCTGAAACAGGAAGTTGCAAAGAGGACAGAATAGGTTGTCGAACAAAAAATACAAAAGGATTTTCTAGTGCGTCCAAGATAGGAATTGAAAAAGAAAAGGTTTCAAATAAGAAAGCTACACTCGCCACCGCACTACAATGAGTTGTATCTTTACTGTTTTCGACACCACCTCGTTATTACGTCCACAAATGATCGAACGCAAAATAGAGAATTCCTTGACTCTTTCATCTGTTATACTGTATCGGGTGCATCACATGCACGGGTATGGAAATTACAGGTTACCGGTTTTATGAGCACCGCTCCCCTATATTATCGGTGATCGAGATTCCTCGATAGCAGCCGTAGCGATGGGCGCACCTGCTTGCCATTCGGAGCCGCGGGCTTTGTGTGTTCAAAACCGTCCGCGGCGACTGGCTGGGCGGTGACAACGTGAATGTTAACGTTGCGAAAGAGGGAGAGAGTAGGCATCGACAACGCCACCTAGATACAAAAAGCATGCTTCATGTATTGGCATCGAGGCGGAACACCAGTCACAAGGACTGGCTCCCACATGGCATGCTTAATGCCCTGTCTCCATAGCAACGGCGGCCGAAAGCACGCTCGTTATTGGCGGACTTTTAATTGTTACGTCAAGTCATTTAGACATTGTTTCTAGATGGTGTTGGCGTAGAGAAGGACCTTGTTGATGACGACGACGGCGACGATGGCGATGACGCCACTTAGCGTAAGACCAGCTACTGCCGTACAGCTACTCCAGAACGGCCCTTATCTTCTCCGTATGCCGTTAGCTATGCGCTGAATAACAAACAAACGGAGAATAACAAGAAACCATATTTAATAGTGCTTGAAGAAAAGGAAGAAAAGAAGAGCGTGCTCAAGAGGCAAACAATGCTTTCGTTATTGATGTTTTTCAGCGACTTTTTTCGCACACAGCTTGCACTCGTTCTGTGCTTTGTTGCTGTCGGCTGTGTGTGTGTGTGTGTATGTATATAGTCACGAGAATCCTTGGTTTTTACAATGGTGTTACTATAGGCAACTGATAGTATAGTTTGCGTTGGCAACACTGATACCTTAGTGCACAAATTTGGGATAAGAAACCTTATGTGCGGTTTTCGTCACGAGTAAAACATATATTGCCCTGCCGGTACGGTGCCAGTATTGACAGCATGTTAGAAGTTAGAAGGTCATTACGCAATCCTCTGCGAATTCATCGTATGCTCCTTTATATCAATAAACAACCAATCCAAGTGTGTTACAGTGTCACGTGTCAGTCTCATTTTATGGGGTGACATGGAAGCGTGCACGTTATTCATGCATGCGTGCTATATGTTCGGTGTCAAATGCCTCTGTTTTCTTGTGCGTCCAGAAACCCTCGGGTGATGTGCACATAAATCACTTTCTCTTTCTTTCCTTTTCTCTTTTCTTTTTTTTTTTGTTCGTGTGATGATGGAAACGACTCACTCCAGTCTAGGAGCCCTGAGGTCAATGATGGTACTTCCGCGGCTTACCATGCCACGATCTCTTCTCCGCCCATTTTTCACAGACTTCTTTTTCTACAACTGCCCCGCGTGCGAATCGCCCAAAGCGAAAGGAACGTGCGTCTGACACCCACGTATTATCCCGCAACTTGCAGCGTCCCCGTATCTGTGGGTGGAGTTCAATTTGCTCTGGGGCACGAGATATGCGAGAAATATTGTGGCGTCCGCGTTATTAAAAAAAACAACAAAAAATAAGAGAAGAGAGGTTGGGAAGGCAGAAGACAGAGAAGGACAACTCATAAAAATGTTCCACCGCTCACCAGCGAAGGGAAAAAATGTTCAAGAATCCTCTAACTTTTGAGGGTAATGACGTGAAAGTTTGCAGCGTTTCTATTCGCCCATTGTGCATTGTATTACTACGTCCACAGAATAGTAAAAATAAAATGGACAACCTTGTCAAGTAAGAGCTGCCGTGATCACGTGAACGTGACGTTGTCATGTTGCGGCGTTATAGAGCTACGTTACGGAGTTATACACGGTGTTTGCTGTAGCGTGTCCAGAAATTTTATTTAAAGTGAGCGATAAAAGAGAAACGAGAGATACTTTTCCGCTACTTGACTAAGAAACAAGTGCTACTAGTGAAGCAGTACCTGTACCACTTGCTTTTCTTTTATCGCTCGCTTAAATTATATTTTTCGGACACGTTAGAGCAAACACCCTGTAGAGTTATGTTATAGAGTTCTTCTATCTTCGTATCTTATCTTATCTTCGTAAGCACGCAGGATTCCAATTACGGAAACCCAATTTTTCAAAAAGCGGTCCTGCAGATTCTTTCGTAAAGTTCGCTAAGTGACACTGACGTGATGCGAAGACGGCGAAATAGTCCCACACGTAATTTTCACGTAGTTCACGTTGTTCCATCTATCTAGGTTGCGCCATTCTATCTATGTACTCTTGGTATAGCTCTGCTTGCCTTGTACAAGGATAATTAGGAATTGGACATAAATGCTATAATAAATGTGCTATGCAAGTCAGCAGGCGTAGAATTGACGTTGGGAAAATATCCCCGAGGTTGCTGAAAAGGCAAATGGACAGAACACAAAACGAACTGCACTAGACAAGTGTCAAAGCACGAAAGCCCGAATGGCCTGATTTGTTAGTATTATCATCATACGTTTGCCCTCGAAGATAAGGAAAGGTCAGCCTATGAGGACCGTGGGATTCATTGAGCGCTATTGGCGGCGAGACCCTCACTAGGGGCGCCACTGTGCCGCCTCTTGGTGGGGATCCCCGTTTCGGTTTCGTTTCTGTTACTTACAGTAAAAACTGTCATATTGGAACGAAAATGCGACTTACTTGGAACACATATGTCGTTTTCGTCATGAATCACCAGGAAATATCAACGCTGGACAGTTTCTTACACGTGCAATGCCTTGATACGCAATGCAATATGCGAATACTGCCCGGGGACATCCCCACGACACGGTTCGTTCCACACACCCCCACATCCCCACAACACCAGGGGGCGTCACCCAAACTTCTCGGCACCGGTGATCGCGAAAGCGGGGGGGGGGGGGGGGGTTTATTCTTCTTCATCAACATCAACATCAACTTTGGATATTTATTTGTTTATTTGGGAATACTACTAGCCGACCGTTGGAGTGATTATAGTAATATAAATATATAATATATAATAATATATGTACTATAAATATATATAATAATAAGTATATAAGATATAAGATAAGATATATAAGATACACTAGTATACGTGAATACAAATAGTATATCAATAGTAATAAACATGACTAATTTACAGTTAAAATTCGCTGAGATATGTCTGACTGAAACGGCTCCGTGCGTAAACTGCGAAAAACAGCCCACCCGTGAAATAAGTTTGTCCGGGGTGCAGAGACCGCAAGATTTTTAATTGCGTGCCGCATACGGAATCCCACCCCGTCACGGGAGGAGCGGACGTGCCTAAAAAAAAGAAAATCGTGTACGCCACCTGGCGGTCGTCTCTGTTCTGCTGACGTCACCCATGCGGCAAAAAACCGAAAGCCTTCCTTAGCAAACGATAGGGCGCATTTAACCGTTATTTCAATTCGTATTTTAAATCACCGGCTCTAGTGTACATTTATTTTAATGTAACTTTATTTTCCATTATTTTATCTATAACTTTTTATTTTATATAAAATTTTATCTAACTTCCATTATTTTATCTGCAGCAATAGAACGAGGTCTATGACCTCCGTCGGTGACTGACACCCTCTAGCGCCTTGTCTGATATCAGTGTTAGACATAGGCAGCGCTATGTTACTCTACAACGCAATCAAGAATGACATTTCCACTTCACTCGCTTGTCATCGCTGTCACCCCTGTCACTCCTTTTAGCTGTGGGCGTGGTAATGTTACGCGTCGCTAATGTTACCCTTTTCTCCACCACTTATTCCGTGGGACAGCGCCCTCTCACTGACATGAGGCAAATGAAAGTGAGTAAAATGAATGAAGAACAGTTAGAAGGCAATATGTAAATAGTATACAATTACTTTACTCCCATCAGGCCAATGTTGTATTAACTGCTCATACTTTGCAGAATGCCCAAAGTTAGCTCCGCGGCTTGATATCTGGATGGAATGGTTCGCAAGAAAAAATGCGCCTTGCAAAGCGAGAAGAAACAAAAGAAGTTGCTGAGGAGGATGCACGTATAGTTAGACCTCCATGGTTATTTCAGGCAGAGTCATGCAGGGCGGTCTGGTGGACCTCGCAGATTTTCTTTTTTGTTCCAGCATATATTGAAGCCTGGTGCAAGGAAGTACATTGGCGGAGTAAATAGCTTAAAATATATTTGCTGTACTTGTTTTTTTTTTTTAAAGAAATAATCTCCAAGACTGACCATTTCGAGCACTGCGCCTCGTCGCAATTTTCAGGCCTCGTATTTTCGTAACAATGAAGGCCATGTAGTTAATTTTGTCCACGCTTATTGCCTATGGGCTACTGTACTGTTTGCTCTAGCTTTGAGGCTCTAGGTTTTGCGGGTGTCCAGATAAAAAATCGCAAAATCGCCTCATTTGCAAAAAGTCGCATTTTTTTCGTCGCGTAACTGCATTTCTGCTAATCCCAGAATGCTAACATATGCGGCATCGTTCTGTTCGTCTTTCTTTCCATTCTTCTCTTTCCATTCATATAAAATAGATTGTTGGAAAATCTCGGACGTACTTCGTGACGCGCGTTTAGTGAGGGATGGTAAGGCAAAAATGCGCAACTTCAGTACCATATTTTCCATATTCGCCCACTCGTGACGTGGTCATGACACGCTCGCATATCGTAGTGAAAAAAAAAAAGAAAAGAAAAAATAGACTTATTCCAACCGAGGCGACTTTGTGTGTGTATAAACTGATGGGGTGTTTCCATGTTTGAGGAACAGCCTGACGTCAGTTGAGAAAGGGTGACACCAAGATGGGGAGAGGAGAAAGTGGCCGCAAAACCCACGCAGCGCTTGAATATGCTGCATTTTCTCATATTTTTTTACTAGAGCACAGAAAAGCGCTGCGGTTTCGATTTTTGCATGGTAGACCCCTCATGGTTGTGCTCTACAACTTTGCAATTACGCAGTCAACCTATTTTCACTAATTATGAGAGTTAATTAACGGCAGCGCCTATTACTGACACACCACTGCCTTAGAGGCCCCATCGGGAATCGATATTCAACGACTTTTGCGAAATAAAAATAAATCGCGATTTTAATAAAATTCTTGTAAGTCTTACGTGACGAACCCTGTATATTAGGTTCACATTCCTTCTTTTCTTTCTTTCTTCCTTTTTTTTGGATTGGATTGGAAAAAGAAAGAAAAATATGGAGAGGTTAGTCCCGACCCAGTCAGAACTGGCTACCGGCTTCCTTTTTTTTAACGGTGGGCACTACATTATACGCACTATTTCTACACATTACCACACGAGTGACGTATTAGTCTGAATCAGTGGCGAACCACTAGTGAGTTTTTTTTTTTTTTTCACTCTTCTGATACCCTTCAGTGAAAGAATGAAATCAAGCAACTCAGGAAAAATGTGCTGACGCCAGCATTCGAACCCCGGCCTTCTGACCTGGACCCGTTGGTTTACTTTTCCGTGTTCTTCTCGCTTTCCTTTTTTTCTTCTTCTCTTTTTTAATGGAATCGCATGTCTCTTCTCGTCAGCGGCTGTCAGACTTTGCTCACTGCCTTCCCACATTATGGATACAATCTAATATTTCTAAAAGTAGGAAGCTCGCCCACGGAAGGAGCTTCTCGTTTTCGTCGTCGGCCGCCTCCACATCCACTGTGGGACTCTAGTATATCTCCGCTTTCCTCCTTGAGATCGGGAGCGAAAAACTAGAAGTGAGAAAGAAAAAAGAAAGAAAAAAACATCAAGGAACAAAAAAGCCCATCGAGGAGATAAACAAAAATGAAGTGGAAGATAAAGAAAAGGGGCGACAACCTGTGTAAATCTCTGCGACATAATAACACCGGCATCGTGAAAAGTGTGGTAGGAGGAACGGTGGCAGGAAGAAAAAAAAGGGGAAAAAAGAAAGATAGACGGTTCTTTGTCCTTATAATGGCGTCAGTTTGGCTCAGATGTAGCGCGCTTGTGATTACGCAGAACCAATAGCTTCACGGAACAGTAATTTATCGCCAAGTTGAAAATGTGTACCAAGAGGGCACGTCCAACGCCTTTTCTTCCTCTCTCTCTCTTTTACCTTTTCCTTTTTTTTTCTGTCTTTTTTTTTAAGCATCACTGAATGAGTTGCACGTCGTGATTTACTTTCTTAAAGGACTTTCTTAAAGGTAGCTTTATTTTATTTTCGGATTATTTCTTTGCCAATCGTGGGTACGGTGGGTGGGTCAAAAACCTAAAACTAAACGATGCTTTTTTTTGCGTCAAGTAACCATGAAGACAGTTTATTGTGTGTTCGACATTTCTAATTATTATGTTATACACTCGACCAGAGTGTCCTGGTACAAACTCCCATGTACATATCGTGTTGATAGGTTACTTAAGGTTTGCATCCGACAACACTGTGACATAAAAACCCGTCCAGTGGCAATGTAAAAATACTACCACTGGAAAGGTGAACGCCACCTCCATGTCAGAGTAAGAGTGAGAGATTATTTCCGCCTCAAACTATCATCATTTCCAGTAACTTATTTGCACCCTTTCAGGGGTGGGGCTGCTATCCTGCGTGGGTGATGAACAAGGGCCTAACTATTGTACTTTACAACTTTTCTTGTTGTTTGGAATTGCTCATTTTCTCAGCAGAAGCGCTTCTACTTGCACTAGGTCATGCAATGCTTTCAGCGCCCACAATACCTACAAACAACCTTCTAGATCACAAACTCTTTATGACGACCCCGAAAGTAAGTTACACCTCTTAAAAGGGCCCTAGAAATGATAGGATCAACTAATAAAGGAAGAAATTGATCGTCTATCCCCTGTGATGTGCACTTGAAGGAGTTGAGATGCCTCACTATCCACGCGTGTTTGATGCACTGTTTGTAATATTGCAGTTTGTTATACTCGATACACAAATTCCCAAATTCCCAAATTTGTCGTTTTCTTTCCCTGCCCGTTTATTAAGTCATTTTACCTTCCTCCCCCGTGGACTCCGCCTCAATGTGGCTTTCACCCCACAATTCAAGTGCATGATCCGATGCTGTGACACAAGCCTCTGTTCCACATGCGGTGTCGTGGCGAGTACCTAGCACATTCTTATGGAATGCGCACACCACTGTCTGCAAGGGCGGATACTGTGTGATGAGCTTGCCTGTATCAGCAAGAGACCGCTCAATAGACGTTTTCGGAAAATCCCAGAGCTCTTTGCGCACGCATGGCATCCTGGGTGCTTACTAACTGGTGGAACGAAGAATAACCCTTCACGTTTCGCTTTCGCTGAGCTTGAAACGTCGTGGACAATAGACGGGTAAGTGTGAAATCGAAACAGGTTGGAGGCCACCCGTTTCTCTCGTATTAGTAGACATGCTCCCACAATTCAAAGCGATGCTAAGCACTCTGGGATTTTGTGAACTCGTCTATTTAGCTGCACTCATTGGCCCTTGTAACATCACAGTACCATTACCATTCATTGACACCCCTATGAAGATCCTGTGCTCCGTCGTCGGGTTCTCCACCTGTTCATGTACTTCCTGTCGTCCTCTCGATTGCTCCAGACCCTTTAATTCTTCTTTGTATTTTCATCCTTCCTTCATCATCTTCATATAATGTTCCACGTGCATGGGGGTAGAGTACCGCACCACCGCGGTGAAACACCCCATCTAATCGTCCTCATCTATTGCTGTTGTCGATAAAGAAAGTTTACACTTGCCTCCAGAGCACAAATTTTCGCGTCATCAACGTGATTCGTCCAAATGTGGGAGAATCGTTTCGCAGCCTATTTCAATCCTCCTCCTCAGATGCAAAAGAGAAAAAAAAGAATCTTTCATCTTTCGAGGAACATGGCTGCATAAATTTCGCCGGTCTCGCGAGAAAAATTTCCCTGAGCAAGTGGATCTTACAGAAGTACGAAACAAATACGCTAATAAACAGAGGAAGTGAGTCAAACATAAATAAAGGGTCCAAGCATGCCAGTCATCGAAAAAGCCAGACGCCGCTGTCTGGCTTTGTCAATTACTGCCACATACTTCAACTGTTCGTGTTCCCAGGCGACTTGAGGCTTATGTTGTGTTTGTTCTTTCATTTTTTCCAGCCTCAGAACAATTACTTTCCATCTTACAAATAAAGGGCTTCAGTACGAACTCAGCCGTTCGCAGAACAATTCTGCGTGCCCAGCGCAATCTCGCAGCAGTGCTTTGGAATCTTCTCAGGTGTCCTAAAGATTTTTTTAAAGCAAAACTTACACGTTGCTCCCTGAAAAACGATAAAAAGAAAACAAGACGAATGAAAGCTGCTTTAAGTCTTATTCCTGTAGAAATAATCATACTTCAAAAGCTTAGGCACTGCGTAGGAGTACAAAACAGGACGCGACAAGAGAACAACACTGCACACAGTACAAGTTCCACTAGCAACTGTTTAATCACCACTGTCATCTTCATTGTTTTCTTTTACAAATCAAATCAATCAACTCCCAAGCAGCACAATGTACTGAAAGTCGAGTGCAATACTGAAAGGCCGTACTGAAAAACTGACTGTACTGACTGTACTGAAAGGCCGGTATGTGTTTTGTCAATGTTCTTTAGTTTCACAAGTCTGTTCAAGGCCTTCCACCTACCCGTCCACCCGTATTGCACTCGACTTTCAGTACATTGTGCTGCTTGGGCTGTTAAATGAAATGTTCAAAGAAACGGGGTGAGGAAAAACACGACGGGAGGGCAAAACATTCAAGTTCTTTAGCGCTGCGCGCGGAAGATAGCGATTTAAAAGATTAGTCTGTTTTTCACATTTCACTGTTTCTAATGGATGGCGCACTATCTTCCTTTCGATACGAGTTTTGCAGTCACTCGCGAGGGTGGTAGTTCGGTCGAACGCAGAAGTGCACCCACAAGTGGCCAGATGACTTGAGATACGGGAGCTCACGCACGCAGATTTGTGCTCATTTAGGGTACATTTATGCCGCAGCATCGCTGCTGGCACATGGCACATCGCTGTTTGGCGATGACGAAACAAACACATGTATCTCTGTGGGCGCGTTCATGCTGCAGCATCGCTGCTTGCCAAAGATGCACGCCATGATCATCGCCACAACAATGCTGCCAAACATGTTTGAACATGCCCGGGGACTACCTGACTTCTGGCGATGACAGGTCAAACACAGAGCTTTCTGTTGGTGCATTTACCCTGCAGCCTGGCTGCTCGCTTATCCTCGCCGCTGCTTGCCGCTCTGCTCGCTGCACCTAGGAATGTAAACATGTTTGTCTTCCTGGTATCATTGATGACTGGCGTCTTGAAATCCGACCTGCGATTGGTTGTGATGAAGTCGGTTTCCTCCTTCCCACTTTTCCTCGTTTCCATCCTTCCACAGTGAACGCTGCTAGGCGACTGATATAGCGGAAGCGAGCAGCATCTTGAGCAATCTGCAGGGTAAACGCACCCTAGCGGTTATGCGAGCAGCGATGTGCTTGAAGCTGCAGCGAGCAGCGATGCTGCAGCATAAATGTACCCTTAGACTCGGGCAGACTGGCAGATGTGTCAACGAAAGACGTATTACAGAATGGAATTTATTACGTCATGAACTTTTCTTATTTAAGTGTGTTCAATTCTCGTTTTCTCTCTTTCTCTCTATTTCACCATTCCTGTACTTAGAAGCAATACACGAGACAGTTAAGTTCAACACTAATAATGTTTGTTATTGACTGAACGAGCATCTAATTTCATGCGGCAGTTACTCCATTTTTTCTTTCTATTGCTATTCCTATTTCTATTCTATTATATAATTTACCTTCAAAAAGATGAGGCACAGTTCGTTAGTGACAATGCGTAAACGTTGACGTTTCTTTAATAGTGTTACTGGAATACTTTTGTGAAGAAGGTTAGAGCCGTCTTCACTTTTATGTGCCTGCAGCTATCCCCACTGCATGAGGGATTACACTTCATTAATTATTCCGCCTCTGAAAAGAAGTCAGTTGCCTCGGCCCCCCCCCCCCCCCCCCCATTCTGGGCGCACCCACTCTTTCTAGTTTCTCGCAACGCTTTTCTTCTTCGGGTTTACGACGAAGCAGACGACAGGCCTTCGACACACATTGCAGACGACAACGTGTCATCCTTGCTTTTTGTGGCTTTAGCGCGCGCTCTCGTTAATTATGGGCGAACGCACCTAACAATGTTCGCACATTGTGAATGAAATTTAAGTAGAGGTAGAAAATTAATTCTACCTGCTACCCTTTGTGTCGCTCCTGTACAGTGTCCGAACAAGGCCACGAAGCTACTCCAATTTCCAAAATAATGTCAGAGAATGAGAGAACTTCTCTGGTTACTGAAACCCATTAAGGCAATAAAGAGGACAACATTTTCTCACATACTCAGTTTGATTCATGTATTGCTTTATGAAAAGGGTCTCCCACATCGTGTTGGATCTCTATTGCATCGACGGCATGCAGCGTAATGGTGGTTGTGGTGCAACCGCTTTTCGTAGTTCGCTTCGGAAGACGTCCAACGCACGTCCAGGGAAACAGTACAGTGTATGTTCGGCTTTGCGGCGAAGTATGCCCAGGCAGGAGCTTAGAACGTGGGTGATGGCATATCAGAAAATGAGAAGGTACGAGGGAATGAGAAGAAAGGAAAATGGTGCTCCCTTATAAACGACATGTGTATACAGGAGCTTGGTGTCCCTCGGGAAACAAGTCTTGAGACGCGACAGCGCTTTCTGCCGGAGCTGAGCCGCCCAAAATGACGTCATTTGTTTGTGAGCCGTTGCCGATGATGGAGGCGAGGTGTTTACGTCTTTGGAGTTTTTTTAGTCTTTTTATGATATAGTTGAGGTGTTTACGTCTTTAGGCTCTTTTAGTCTTCCGTCTTTTTCGTCCAAGTCAGGGACGGTAGCTCATCTTTTCTGCGCACACGGATGGCCCGGGAGAAAAGGAAAGACAAGATAAGAATGATACAGATGATAGATACGCGGCAAAAAGGTGATCTCTAGTTAAAAATAAAGATCGAATTAAACAGCGGCACACAGAACGTCAACATCTCGGTCAACATCGCGGATTAACACGAGGCCTAGCAACGGCAATCAATACAATGAAAGCGACATCCGAAATCAGAAGATTTGTGACAGTTCAAGTAAACAACGTACCGACTGTGTGCATCATCGTAGTTTATTCACATACCTTAGGACTAGTGGAGTGCAGCTGAACTAAAAGCGAAGAGTCTCTTTCCTCAGCTTTTTCATAATAGCGTGAGGAATTAGATATTCCATTCATAGAAGATATTCCACATAGATATTCATAGATATTCCTTCATTGTTAGATATTCCATTGTTGTCATTCCCTTTCCTTCTTTCCCATCCCATCGTTCCATTTATGCGCGTTTCCTTCTTTCATTTTCATGCATTAATGTTGAATTGCCATGTTTCTCCTGATAAATGTTTCTCTCCATGTTTCTCCTGGGTTTGTGTCGCCCTCAGTAGCTGAAGACCGCGGGGTTTCTGTTGACTCTTAATTTCATTTATTGGTAGAAATAAAACTAATAAAGTTAAATTAATCATATTGCTTAAGTTCATTATTAAATAAATATAAAGTTAAAGACATTAGTTTACACACGCACACATACAGCCATCATTGTTAACATTTGGCGAGCTGGGAATCGATAGATTAGGCTATGACCGGAAACACGTGACCATACGGAATAAATGCGTATGCTGCTGCTTATATTGTACATATCATGAGGTTAATGTAATAAATTTTCTTTATATATATGATGCACGTACATCTTTCAAGACAGAACAGTAAAAAAAAAAAAGTAAAAACATGGGGTGGCAGCCTAAGGTTTGCAGCAGAAGAGCAAAGAGTCCCATCCCATTCTTTCCTTTGCGGTTACCCCTGTGTGCTGCACAACAGAAGCGTTTCGAAACGGCGTTCCTCTCTGAAAATACGTTGAAGATTTATCCGGCCATCTAGCCAATCTCAAACTCCGTATGGGCCTCCTTTCTTCCTGTAACGAAACAAGGATGGATGCGGCACAGCGAAGTCTCTACTGTACGGTACATTTACAGGGAATGGCTTTTTGCCTCCATCTTTACATCTGCAGTCTTCAATTTTGATATCAGAAAATTTTTCATATATATCTATGGTGGTGGTGGTAGTGGGGGTGGGGGGGGGATATGTTTATTGAAAACGAAAGGGAGGAAAGGTTAGTCAGGCGTAGAGAGAAGGAAACCACACACACACACACACACACACAAGGGGGCCCTAGAGGCTGGTCGAGAGGCAGCAGGCATCAAGATATCTGTGGCATAAGAGGTTCTTCAACGGGTAGCTTCTCTTCAGACAGTCGTCACCAAAGCACAACACACGTCTGGTGCCTGACAGGCACGAAAGTAGAGACTGTGCTTTAGTTACGGGCGTAGTGATGCAACGAGGTGCATTATTCTCTAATTGGGATACTCAAGCACTTGTAAATGTTGTCGTAATTAAACGTAAAACAATAAGCATGTACGTCATGAGTGTGTCATATTCGTTTTAATACGAAAATTCGTCACTGAAAAAATAAAAAAAGTCTTTAGTCGCGTCCTTAAACCATTGTTTCAATGATAAACTGTGAGACCCCTACCAAGTACTTTTACCCAGGGAAGAGCCACTAGAAATAGTTGATACCATGCCGTAGACTGGTAGACTCCAACGTTATGAAACATCCACCAAATTTATTTTGCTTTCTATGGAACAGACGCGACCCCAAAGTTCATCCTCTCTCTCTCTTTTTGTTTTTAACTATTTCTGCGCTGGCACACAGATTTGTATCGCAGAGTTCTTCAGTCACATTATGCAAGCGGAAGTTGCGTGCATAAGCCTATCGTTGCATGTAGTATGCTCTGACTGCTAGCTATTTATGCAGCGAGGCTCGCATCTTGTTTAGTTGCACCATCATAGGATCCAAATTTTTACTATGACATAAAAGCATACCGTAAAACGGGATGCAGAAAGGCATCAATGCGAACCAAACTCGTGATTGATTGATTGATTTGTAAAAGAAAACTGGAGATGTTAGTCCCGAGCCACTCGGGACTGGCTACGAAACTCGTGCTCTGCTATGTATGATGACATAAGTCGTATGGATCTATATCATCAATAAATCCTCAACTCATCCTCAACTCATTCTTTCCTTCTTTTTCCTTTTTTTCAGGAGTGAGTGTCACTCCGAAAAAAAAAAAGATAGGAAACAAAACATGCCAAAGTATAGTCAACAAATAAATTAATGATAATGAATTGGGAAATTCGCCACGTAAGGTGCGGCCCACTACCCCAAGGCACAATGGGGCAGGATGAGGCCTGATGATGAGGTGATAAACGATGCTAAATAGGGTCGATAGTCAAGTATAGTCAAGTCAAGTACATATGTGGTAAAAATTTGTTTTTGTGTTTGGTTTCATCGATCTTCTAATTTGGTAAATGACGTATCAATGACAGTATTGATATGAATACATCAATTACATGTAATATTTTCCGAGCAAATAAAATTATAGGCAGCACAAAAACAACTTTATCTTGACGTGATAGTTGACAAAAAATACAGTGCGCTTCTACCTAAACGGGGAGTATTTTTGGACCTCATCTGTGCCGTCATCTGTTGCAGTATTGCGTAGCTTCTTTTATAGTACATCACTAGTGAAATCATGTCAGGCCTAGAGCGATGTCATTCCTTGCCGTTCTTTTTTTTTTGTCCTGTCTCATTGGTCCGAAAACAGGTTGCGTGCATACAGTCAACGGTTAAAACTTTCAAATTATGTTCCCAAACTGAATACCATGTGTGCTGCATGATATTTCCTCAAGTGTAACTGTGTCATTGGACTTGACGTCCCAACAGTGGGTGCGCATTATTACAGTACCAGTGCTGATAACGCGTCTTGCTGTGGCCTTGAAATGCAGCACTAAGCTGCTGTGGTGACAAAGTGACACTTCGCTTAAGTTACGCTGCAAGTTATGCCGGATATATTTAAGACACGATTATCTGTATTTTGGTGTTCGACTATTTGCGTGTTGCATGTTTGCGCGTTCTGTGACATCTCAGTGTGTGTGCAATTGTTTTCTGCCGGGATCACTACCACCACTAGTCATCATAATCATCATCATCATCCTCTTCATTGGCATCATCATTACAGGAGGTTTCCACCCAAGTAACTGGTGCAAGCGACGAGGGGCTGCGGGCCTCACACTAGTGAAGCCAAAAAATCAATTTTATTTTTTCTTAAAACCAACCAATCAACCAACCAACCAACACAGTTATCTTTTTCAATGACATCACATCACACGGTTATATTGACATCCATAAATAAAGTTTCACAAGAAGGACGATAATAGACACTATACCCAGGCACTATACAAGGGCACCGAGTAGGCCTTAATTTTTAATATTAAGAGGTGCGAAAATCTTTTGGCAGAAAGGTAAAACATCCAACGGATTAGGAAACGCTAAAGGTAAGGGCGTCAGGAGGAGATCACCCTATACTTCATTCCGCCTGCGGTGTTACTCGCAGTTATCAAAAAAAAGAAAGAAAGAAACGCATCAAACATCCAAATAGCAAATAAGTAAACGCAAAACTGGTGAGAGTAAGAAACGCCGCAACCACTTTGCGCACCCTAATTGTGTTCAGTAGCATTGTGTTCGCAATTAGTCGCTCCACCCAGCGGAAGTCATCCCGCGCATGCTACGATACTCTACGTGTCTGAAACCTAATTATCGCAACCGCTACTTGAGGCCCACTCTAGCAGATTATACCCAACGGCCTTTTTTTGTTGTCTGTCCGGCCAACTTTGCATTAGACTCTCTTTTTATCATTCGCAAGTGAAACTTCCCTCAGACTTCGAAAGCGCGTCGCGGATTACTCCGCCTTTAGTGGTGTAACAGGAGAGGATAATTTAATCCGCGCACTCAAATCATGACTGTGCATAGTGGAAGGGGGGGGGGGGGGGGCTGAAAATAGCGGATCAACATTGCGTGATCTAAGCGCACTTCCGCTTTAAGCGTCCGAAAGCGCCTCATTCTGATGGGGCCTCTGCTTCCCTTTCTAGATAAAATCATCAATATATTTTAAACGGGTCGCAATGCATAATTAAAGTGCAGACATAGGCTTACACGTAGAATTTTTTCGATAGCTAAGTTTCGTGGCTACTAAAGCTGAAACTATTCGTTCTAGCTGTGCAAAATAACGACACACACGAGAATGAAGAAAGGAAAAGTACACAAGGCAAACACAGAAAGACAATTACACAAACACACAGGACACAAGACAAGATATAGTTGTCACGAAAGCGGAGTGTTTCTATTTCCTGTTTTTTCTCCTTTTGGAGGGGGGGGGGGGGAGTGGGTCCGTTTGTGGGAGCAGCCGAATTTATCGTGCGTCGAATTGAATCTCTCCCTATTATTTTTTCATCAACACCAACGAGACACACATAAGAGACAACGCACAAGAAAGACGAAACGACACATTCGCTGCTATGTGTCGTTACTGAATGAACAGTTTCAGCCCATACTAGCTATACCACGACTACGAACATTGGCTAAAGCTGGAAACACGATACCAGCAGAGCAACGAAACACACGCGGGTCAAGTTTGTTTGCCGCGGATCCACGTTGATTGGACGCCCTGGGATAACTGCTGCATAAATGTCTTTGGGAGTGTGACAAAAAAAAAAAAAAAAAAAAGAGCCTGTTAACTGTAATTCGAAGTCGAGAACGAAAAGAAAAGAAAGGTCTGCAGTACCAATAGGCAAGAAAACATCTACCTGAAATAAAAGTACTCTGATGTATTTGGCCATTCTTTCTGTAAGCTTTGTTTCGTTTTTTTTTTTTTTTCGCTTTAGAATCGGTGAGCTTCCTTTTTCCAAAAGCATCTTTCTTTCAACACTTTTTCAGAGAACACGTAGCACAAACAGGCCACAAAGAAACCCGCAAAAACCTTACCGTCACTTTTCGTTCCGCCGGAGAAACGCTATCTCCTTTCCAGAGAGTTTGATCGACGGTGTCGCCACGCATTCACTTCCTAACAATTACGTTTGCCTCGACTATCTCCCGTGTCAATCGGAAACGCCAAAAGTGTTGGAAGAAGCGCTAGTTTGTTCTCCTCTGTGTCCGTCTCTTTTCCGGCGCTACTCTGCCTCAATTACGTTCCAACCACGACCTACTAGATTACAACGACCACGTCATAGGTACCACTTCCCAGCGCCGCATTTGGAAGCTAGCGGTGGCGCTACTCGTCGGCCCGGTTATTGCTTCTTCAACTTCTACAATACTTTGTACTTCAGCTTACCTTAGTATTTTTGTACAAGCGGGGGGATGTCCCACGGGAGTTGCTTCTTCCCAAAGTTGATTATCGTCATCATTCTACGCGTTTTCATAGGAGCTGTTGCTGTCGTCTGCTACGGTAGTCGTGAGTCTTACGTCTGCTTCTGCGCGTTCAAAATTGAAACTTCCATTGTTCAATCATGATGTAGATCTCGCAGGCTGATGAGTAGCGCCCCTAGCGGATCGTTAGGGCAGGCTCCTCGTATGGGTTGCCGATTATGACATGGTCGTTACAATCTAGTAGGTCGTGGTTCCAACACGCCCAACGCCTCACCTTGTTGGTTCCTCCCCCTCCATCGTCTCAACTTCTTCCTACTTTCTACTTCCTTCTCCTTTCCAATTATTCTTCGGTTATTACTACGTAGGAACACCGATATTCAACATTGGACACGCTCAAATCCAACACTGGAGACGAAGTTATTCAAAAATCCGAAAGACATGCATACGGCAGTAGTGAATCACAGTATTATAGCTGTGAGGCGAACTGAAAGAACCTCTAGACTTAAAGGGAGACTTCGCAACCAAATTCACGCTTCGCAATTTCGCAAAATTCGCAAAAATTCAAGCTTGCGGTATTCCCACAATCACTTACACGAACACTGAACACAGCTGTGAAATATCTCACTTGAAAGCGAAAGTGGAATCATAAAAACTACTTTTGAAATTTGAAAAAGTCTTGCTCCCTCCGAGCGTCGATGGAAGCACTTCTTTCTTTGTCTCTTTATCTGGTCGGCCAACGTCACCGTGCATTAGTCATATCATTGCTGCGCTGCTACCTGACTCTCAGTAAAGCAGGTGACCGCTGCTTCTTTCCATCTGTGTCTGAGTAATCCGATCCCTAATCTTCATCCATTTCAGGTACCATTGCTTCAGGAACACAGCGGCTACGAACGGCGTGATATACTACGTGTCCGCTCCATATGCAGGGCGACGTAACGCGTTGGCCCTGAGAGGGGAAGGTTTCTGCGACGCCTCTCCACGTTCCCGTTTCGGTTTGATTGCTCGCTTATTTGTGGCATAATTGGTGACATGAGAAAGAAACGAAGTTGATGACGTGTATACTGTGGACGTTATGCACCAACTACGATGTGCAGCAATTTTTTTCACCGATCGCTCCGAAGTATCCCTTTATATCACTTAACGAGTCTTTATCCTCATCGTGATCATCATCTCTATCGTCATCATCCTCTTTCGAAATGTCAAGTTCGGCCTTCCAGTATACATTCGCAACGAAACCGAGTTTTTAATGCATATACTCTTCTTACCGGCAGGTTGAGCACTTCCAGAGGGCTGTGCGGGAACACATAAACAAGGACGCAGATTTACTTCCTCAGGAAGACGGAAAAGTTCACATGGTACAAAGAGGGAGGTGCACGTGGGTTCAAGAATGCTTTCTTCCACTTATCCTGAGCTGGACCCGCACCGTAATGCGTTGCTCGTGTGGGTACATCCGTGTACGTGTGCGTGAAGGCTGATTATGCCGCAGTCACGTATCGGCTCGAAAAATCAAGACAACACTGTCGGAACAAAAAAAAAAAAAAAAGAACGGTGCACTGAAGTCGTTTCTCTCAGTAAAGCATTTTGTCCTTTTTTTTTTCATTCAGAAGCGTTCGAAACATGATTCATCCTTAAGGGGTACTCCGTACCAAAAACGCGATGATGATGATGATGATGATGATGATGATGGAGGTGTGAGCTAGAGCCCTGCACCATCCGCGGATGGAAGCGGATATCCGCGGATACCGCAATATACTTGCGGATTCGGATGAAAATTTAGCACTTTTTGCGGTGTGCGGATGCGGATGCGGATGGCTCGAGGTCGGATGCGGATCGGATGCGGATACGAAGGCAGCGGATCGGATGCGGATATACCGCGTGCTCTCATTTTTCCACCCGCAATTTATTTGTATTGCGCGCCGACAGCCGACAGCGAGCGCATGCTCTGGTTCACCTTTGACCATGCACGGCGCCAAGACGGGAGAGGAGGCATTCAGGCGTCCCGAACCGCGCGAGCGCCGACGAGGTAGCGTTCCACGCGTTCCAGAAGTCTCTCCATATCGCGTTTGTTGAAAGGTTTACCTTTGCTTGTCGTCATGACTCAGTCCTTCCGTGACAGCATGGAGGCATCCGAAATTATACCAACATACTTCCGGCGGTCTTTACGCGTCTTTCGAAACGTGCGGATTTTTGCGGATCGGATGCGGATGGTGCGTTTTACTCAGCGGATCGGATGCAGATGTAAACTGTTGTGTATGGTGCGGATGCGGATCGGATGCGGATAACGTGTGCGCGGATGCGGGTCGGATGCGGATGCCAAAAACCTCATCCGCGCAGGGCTCTAGTGTGAGCCCACTCACCGCGGAACAAGCTACTAGCAAAAACGTGTTGAAGTACCAGCGTGACATCAATCCATACCGCATGATGTTGCAGTTGACGCAATTTCTTCACAATTTTCCCAATTTCCCAGAGGGGTGGGTGGGGAGGTGACATAATAGGAACGCTGTTGCCGTGTTGTCATGTGTTTTCGCGCACACGCAAAAAGGCATGACGTTGCAAGAGGTTTGGGCCGAATGGTCGAGGGTTTCGTGAGGTTTGTGTGGCAGAGTGTGCGGATGAGGGAGAAGGAGGGGGCCAGGAAAATTCCGTGGTGGTTGCTCGGACAAAACACTTACTACAAGTCTGTGCTGGAGTGCTGAATTTTTAGATAGTCCGACTAAAGATTATGAACGGTCACACCTTGATATACTGTTACCAATGTAGATTGGGAAAAAGGAGAAGGAAAGAAGAGGAACTTGGCTTGTGGCAAGTGTTGTGTTGTGTGCAACCACCCAGTAATTTTCTCTGCCCCCACCCCTCTCCCCCATCCACACACTCTGCACACAAATCTCACAAAACCCTTAGTCCACCCCCAACTACGCAGCCCAAAAATTTTGCAACGTCGTGCCTTTTTTTTTTCTTTTCTCTTTTTTTTTTTTTTTTGCTTGTGGGCGAGCGCATGGCAACACGGCACCCACCCCTCATGGACACTCAGTGACAGCGGTTCTCAAGTCCACAAGCCAGGGGCAAAAAAAAAAACAAAACAAAAATAGAGGAAGGGACCGGTAATACGCGACAGCGGCGCACCGGCCAACGGCAGCCGCATCGTTGCGCATGCGCACAGACCCGACGGTCCGTAGCCGATCCGAGCCACGAACGAGGCGTATGTCCCGTGCTTTCCACGAATCCGGCATGATAACCGTATCATTCTGGACAATGGCCCGTGCAGCACAATATATTGGCCCAATATTGGCTGGATATAGGCAATGCTGGCTGAATATTGAACCAGTATTGGCCAATTATTGCCGATGTCCAGCCAATATATGATGTGCGCCTTGGGGGTTGGTCCTCCGCGTGCTATGTGGTGAAGTAAATTTTTAAGAGTGCAATGTTCAGGAGCACTGAAATTGTGTATTAGCACACTGTATTGTAGCCTTTGCTTGCATTTTCAACGCGAAAAAATACAAGAAGAAGAAGACAAATAAGAGAAAACAGCAATAATTAAAATTTTATTACAATGACCCTTGAACATAACTGTTCCATCTCTGTTTCTTTTTTCTCTGCGCCTCTCTGCTCCGTACAGTTTTTCGCGCATGATATCCGGAGATGCTGCTGCTATATATTGCAGGTCCATAAGGTGAAGCCATTTTCTTCACTTCTCTTCTCTTCACTATTACTTCTTAATTATAATATTACCTTTTGTAGTTTACCAAAATCAACGTGCAGGCCATGTCCCTGTGACGATTACTTGTTGAGGTTCATGAGCCACAAGAACTGCTAAAATGTTTATCTGTTTCCTAACATGAACAGCAGCAACAAGTACGACGAGCAAGGGTAAAAACAGTGCCTGAAAACCTGGTTTCATTCCTAATTCTTCATTATTTTTGAGGGAGGCTTGCTTTATTCTGTTTAGTGGACAGGAGCCCTCAGTCCACAGAATAGCTGACTGCGGGCCGCGTGCGGCCGTCCTCTGTAACGACCCCCGGTCCCCTGATCTAGGCATTGCTTCATCTTCGTCCAGAAATTAATAAGTGCCCTCGAGAGCGCGTAGCACTTGTTTGGCGTTCCATGTCATTCAAAGATAGCGATAACACACGTCGAGCGCATTTCAAAACTGACCCAAACAACTCATTCTCTTGTGATGTTGATGTGATAAAAAGAAATGCAAGCTTGGTTGCGTCACAGATTTTCCTTTCCCACAGTTCAGCCAAACAAACTTTCCGCACCTTCGGAAGACAAAATCTGACCTGGGGCTGATGTCGTAGCCTCCGCAATATCTTCTACAGTGATTGGCAAGGTGGAAAAAGTATGACGCAGGACAGCATTCGCTTCTGTGAGAAAGACATCAAGCACGCCCTTCTCCATATCTGTGTCAAAAAACTTGTCTGGGCCTTCCGGAAGTCTGGAGAGACCGTCTGCGTTTCCAAACTTGGCCGTCGGTACGTGCTCTATATCAAACGTGGAATTCATTAGAATCTACGCCAAACGTTGCATTCGGCTTGCCGATCTTACAGGAATTCCCTTCTTGGAACCAAAAATCATAGCAAGCGGTGTACAACGTAAATTTCTCGCCGCACAAGTACTGATGGAACTTTCTAACTCCAAAAATTATGGCGAGGGCCTCCCTCTCGATCTGGGCGTAATTTCGTTCAGCATCCGCAAGAGTTTTCGATGCCCGTGCTATAGGCCTTTCTTTGCCCTCGATTTATGACTGCTCGGAGTCCTGTAGATGATGCGTCGGCGGCTAAGAAAATGGGCTTTGCAGGGTCAAAATGTGTCAATGTGTCCGCGAAAACCAGCGTTTCCTTGGCCTTCTCAAACGCTTCTACACATGAACCGGTCCACTCCCAAGATGCTTCTTTCTTCAACAAATCGTTCAGTTGTGAAATAACATCGTAGAGTGACTTCAAATACTTGCCATAATGTTGCACCATACCCAGAAGGGAACGTAGCTGATAGACATTCGTCGGGGGTGGCATGTTGAGAACGGCAGACACCTTTTTTGGAGATGGACGAAGACCACTAGCACTGACCACGTGCCCTAGGTACTCCACTTCGGGTTGAACAAAAGCACACTGTTCTCGTTTCAGCGTGAAGCCGAAATCTCGAAGCGGACTCAAAACACTGCGGAGATTGTCCAGATGTTCAGCGTCTGTCCTGCCCACAGCAATAATGTCAAGTAGCAGGCCTCTGGGGGAATTCCGCTGAAAAAGTGCCGGTGCCGAGGCAATACCAATACAAAACCAAAAACAACAACAAATAAATTGTGACTGTGACCTGGGGTGATTCACCACTGGAGAGCATGCAGTGAGGCAATGCCAAAAGGCATGCGCGTAAACTAAAAAAGGCATTTGAGCGTGTCGATGACCAGGACCTTCTTGGCCTCTTCATCCAATTCCATTTGGAGATAGGCTTCGGATAAATTCAATTGTGAAAAACGCTGTCCACCATTTAGTGTCGCCAGTACAGGAAGACAGGAAGCTCGCGATTTCCGTTTGTAAACGTCGGTTATGCAGCGAGGTGGAAGCGTGGTCTGGGCTCCGTCCGCATCGATCGCGTTATTAGGACAAGGCTACGGTTTGCGGATCGTATGGTCGAGGCTCCTATAAAACGCTGAGGTGCATTTAGGGTCATAATCAAAGAAAGATACCCGGTATCTTGGCACATATCTTTACGCGCAGGTGGTAGTTACTCAGAAAGCTTGACTCTTTAAAGCTCGATTAAATTAGAAGGAAAATGAAAAATATAGAGAACGAGGTCATGCTCTTGAGGAGATCTTTTTTCTTCTTCTTCTTTATACCGTACCTACACCCTTAAAAAATGAACTTCACCGCATAGAACGCTCCTAGCCATCCATCATCACGAATGAAAACGTTCTCGCCCCTGATTTGTTGAAAACGGGAGGCCGAGCCTATTCTGTTGCCATTATGTACGGCATAATGGTACAAAATACGCTCCACCTCCAGCAACAACAAGCAACGGCAAGCCCTATCACCATCACCACCACCACCACCATCATTTTTAAGAATCCCATCACCCCATCTCTCATCTCCCTCGCTCCAGATCGGGCACGCTAGCGGACATCCTCTACCCCGATGGTGCTTCTGCCGAACGTTCTGCTGAAGCAAGAAACCTTATTCCTTATATTCCCTATAATTCTCTTTCTGCAGAAGGCAGGTCTTGGTCAACGACCCATCTAACACTTTGTTCTCCCCGACGAACTCATGCACCCTCTACGCATCTCCAGCCTTCATCCTCTATCCTCCATCCGTCTCTCATTTTCTTTTTGCTATAGTCGTGGCGACGCCAAACTTCTGAGTGGCCAACAACGGTGAGTCGATCCTGCCATTACCCCCCCCCCCTTTCCTTTATTTTTAAGGGTGTACCTTTTCATAATATTTCCACTTTTTGATCGGGTTGAGGGATGGGCGGTAATACACGTATCTTGTAGTACAATACCGATACATCATACTTGTCAGAAATCAATATTACAATACTAACAGGTAATACCTTGACTCTGATCACAGGTGGGGAAATTACTTTTATTTTGTAATGCATCATCATTACTCTTTATAAAGTAATGTATTAGTAATGCCATTACTTTCATAACACATCCCCATTTTTTCTTCATCACATCACATCACTGTCATCAAGTAATGGCATTACTCTGGCATTACATTTACGTGTTTAATGCATAAGGCTCAAACGTGCCACGCATGACTTTTCTTCATTGCTTTCTTTGTTATCGTCAATAGCTACCCGAATATTCCCCAAATCGGTGCCACTAAATCCCTGCAGAAACGAGACTGATAGGCAAAAACTACGGATAAGATTTATTGCAACGTAGCATCAGTTGATGCTCAAAGTTGTCACCCGCTAGCCTTGCCCGCTTCGGCGACCATCTTTTGCCATACCGGACACTCATGGAGATTAATGTTGGGAGACTGGAACACAGAATAAGGAACAAGTACACAAAGCTTCGAGTGCATAAGAACGATGAAAGATGAAAGAAGGAAGTCACTGAAAAGGTTAGCCAGCTGTAGGACACGAACCCACATCTTTTGGACCGGTAATCCAGAAGACGTGGGTTCGAGTCCTACAGCTGCCTAACCTTTCAGTGACTTCCTTCTTTCATCTTTCACCGGACATTCGTTCAGCGGGAGGATATGATGGAATTCCCGTGTTGTAGTGCATGAAGAGCCTCTTGGCTGTCGGGAACGAAGACGGACTAACACGGTACAAGAACAAAACAGCCAATCGCTAGTGAACTGTCGCTTGTTACCCGCATAGAGGCTACGTTTCTGTTCCGTTGATTCTCCTTTACCCGAAATTCGTACAGGAGAAAGGATGTGATATCAGCACGTGGACGCTAATGACACATACTGGGCCCTTCTCATGTTCCCAACTTTCACGTGGCGGGACCTTCATTCAACGAAAGTAATGAGTACATATATTGCCACCTTGCATTACTCAGTCAAAATGTAATGCATTACCATTACTCATTACTCCCCACCTCTGATTCTGATGTACTACTATTATACATAACACGGGACAGCTATAAATAAAATATATGAAAGACAAATATATAATTCCGCCGCGTCGTACTATTCACCGATTACTCGATGCAGGTGGAAAATTCCTGTGTCCGCGTGGAACTCTGATTGGAGCTTTTCATGGTGGAAAATTTCGAACCGATTCAACATCGCAATCCAAAGTTACAACCAAAAACATCCAAATCCCTATGGGAAAACCATTAAATTGGAAGCGATGTTGGGTAAACTTATATAGGTAGCTACCCTTTACTAATATGTCTGTGTATTGAGCGAGTAATAGTAGTAATACATTGATACTCGAACAGCGTGTTATCAAGAAAGAAAAGGCAGATAAAAATTAGATAATGTTAGTAGATTTACACGTAAGGTGTGTCAGCCTGTTTGTGTGGCGACATACTGCAATACGGTAGGACTGAGGATAATTTGTGCGGGGACATGCTGCAATGGAGTAGGACTGCGGATAATTTCTGCGGGGACATGCTGCAATGAGTAGGACTGCGGATAATTTGTGCGGGGACATGCTGCAATGGAGTAGGACTGCGGATAATTTGTGCGGGGACATGCTGCAATGGAGTAGGACTGAGGATAATTTCTGCGGGGACATGCTGCAATGGAGTAGGACTGCGGATAATTTCTGCGGGGACATGCTGCAATGGAGTAGGACTGAGGATAATTTGTGCGGGGACATGCTGCAATGGAGTAGGACTGAGGATAATTTGTGCGGGGACATGCTGCAATGGAGTAGGACTGAGGATAATTTGTGCGGGGACATGATGCAATGGAGTAGGAGGATAATTTGTGCGGGGACATGCTGCAATGGAGTAGGAGTGAGGATAATTTGTGTGGCGACATGATGCAATGTGTGGTGGCATGCTCCAGTAGGGTAAGACTGAGGATAATTTTGATCACCTGGTGTTCTCCTGACGTGCGCCGGAAATCTCCGACACGCGGCGCTGGAAGCAATTGTTTACCTCCCACACGTTGCGACCGCCCTCGGTCGGGATTGAACCGAACACGTTACCGACTGAGCTGCCGAGGCACAAGAAAAACTAAGCACAATTCGCGTACTACTTGAGGGAGTCATTCTCCGATCACGTTTTATTCTAGACGAATAGTAGATGAACAAAGGTCTACTTGTGTTTTGTGTTCCTGTCCCTGTTGGGAAAATTAGCAAAGAAGTGAACCGGGTTGGACTTAGGACATCTCAGTTAGTATCGCAACTTTTTGAGCATTATAATACACGTAATACGATGATTGTGTACATTGTTATACATATACAAATGCATCAAATATATTTAGAGAATATGTAATACGTAGTACAAATACTCAAACATATGTACAGGAAATAAATATTACAATTCAAAATGTTACTAATACCGCCCACCCTTGAGCGTTCAGACCGGTGTAATCCATGGTACTGCGGAGCATAACCCAAGAACAAGGACGAGAGAGTGAGGGTAATAAACCTAGAAACCGACAACTACATCAAACAGGTATGAATCACGTACGCTGCCGTCGTCTTTTGCGCGCATCGGATATCGGTTGCTTAACAACCCGCATGCATCATGTATAGTTGAATATGGCTTCTCTCTGCATTAACGACAGGCCGCTATCACCTGCGCGCGCGCGCATCGCGCTAATGAAGATTCAAGCGGTACCCGCTTCCCATTACAAGTAGTGTTAAAACTCCCGCAGGGAGCAATACCGAAGAGGGTGAACGAACGTGTGCATTAAGCCACACGTCAACTGAACACCCGAAGGCCGCGAAAGAAGCCTTCGCAGTGGCATTATCGAGAAAGTGAACGTGTCAGAAAACATGAGCTTCTTAATGGGCTTCCTCGCTGCAGCTTAATTTCTCTCTTTTGCAACATTTTTATCACTCTTCGAAAGGAGGAAGGATTTTAAAAAAGTGTCTTTCTAACCCCAGTCACATCTACTACCTACTTGAGCGTGTGGAAAACCTGCTAATTGCTCCGAACTTCCCCATCGAGCAAGTCTGGCGTAAAGCATCTCATCAGACCAAGCAAATCGTCTGTGATTCTTCTGCGTATTTCCTTCTTTTTTTACGTACAATTTTTGTGTTTTCGATCTTTCATGGTGCTGACGCATGAGAAAGTTCATGTAACCTTCTGCCGTTACAGTTTGATATTGGACCAAACTAAACACATTATTGAAATTATAGAAAATGTTAATTAGTCGGTTAATTTAAATTAAATAGTTAATAATTAAAGTACATTGACTAATTAATAAATAACTACATTGATTATGTGGAATTACGCCAAGATAGTAAATTCTACGTCCAAAACCTCGCGGACTTTTCAGCCTTACTGAGACTGCCCCCACCTTGTTTCTTACTTTTTCTTTCTTGCATGTTGATACCGCACCTAAATCGGAACTCCTTGATTTTTAATGCGTGGAGAGAAGAGACATTCAAGCAAGTCATCGTAAACAGCGCGAATAACCAACGCAGGGCCCTTGGGGTAGTAACCTGCGTTATATATATATATATTTTTTTTTTTGCATCCATTCTCATCCATCTTTTTCCTACAAATCAACAGCACAGTCAGCATCTATGCCACCGTTCTTACAGCAGCGCCGATCGACTTTCGATAACACTCATAGGCGGAGGCGCCTCCCCGCCTGTGCTCGTCTTTACATCTGTAAAAGCTTACAGTAGAAAAAATAAGGTTGTTATTCTTACCGAGAGACAGAGAGAAAGAGAGAGAAAGAATGCTGAAAACGTGTCGTGATAATGCAGAATAAACAACTTTAAATCGAACTGCGAACTTTCTTTTTCTCGTTTTTCCAGTGGTGCGCACGTGCTGGCTTAGATAAGGATGTTTCTCTCTCTCTCTCTCTTTTTTTTTTCTATACAAGAGTCGCACAAGTATCATAGTAAGAGGATGAGAAAATATGAAACGAAAATAGTAAGTATGGGCGCATCTGCGACTAGAGTATACGTTAACGCAGAGTGATATGCCACAACACTGCGCTGTCAATGTGTTCACAGTAGAAGTGGAATAAGGTGTCGCGGTTTCTCGTTTTAAAAACCCCTCTCGTCTTTCTCCATAGCTTTCCTTCCATTTAGTGCAGGAGAGAAGCCGGATCTCCGTCTTTCTGGTGGTTGTTTTATTACTATTTTTTAAATATTATTACATCATATTGAAACTGCATTGAATTGTATTGAGTTGTATCGAACTTGTACTACACAAGTTTACTTGGTCATATTAACTATTCTGATCAGCATGAAACATATCCCCCCTTTTTGGTGCAGCTTCCTGTAAAGCGTGCTTTTGCTGCACGACTCGGATGTGCGCAGGAGAAGCATGCAGCTGATGTTCCGTTATATCAATGCGTCTATTCAGCGACCGAATCCCGCATGCACTGTTAAAAGAGAACTTCACCACATAGCACGCTCCTAACCAACCATCACACCGAATGATATCATTCTGTGTCATGATTTGTTCAAAACAGGCGGGAGGCGCCTACCTGAGACAGATTATCTTGTCCCAGATAGGCGCCTCCCCCCTGTTTTGAACAAATCATGACACAGAATGATATCATTCAGTATGATGGTTGGTTAGGAGCGTGCTATGTGGTGAAGTTCTGTTTTAACAGTGTGCAGTACGATGGAATGTAACCTGCGCAACGAGATTTTAACCCTTTGTTACATGGTGATGTCCTTTGGTGTTGCGGGGAACGAATGCCAGAACGTTTTTTTTTTTTGTGTGTGTGTGTGTGTGTGTGGTCTCCGTGGTAAAATGTTCCTTCGTAGTGCAGACGTAGCATCGGACGGAATAACACTTGCAATACAGAGGCTACACAGAAAATGTATTGTATAGCCCCTTCAAATGTACTTTTAAACCAATGCCACATGTGCCCGCTCCAAACCAATCTTTGTTGCTTCCGTTAATGTTCGGTTCCGATTGAAATCAATAATAAAATCAATCAATGGTAAAGAAAAAAGAAAAAAAGAGGACAGACGTACACTTTTAAGAATGAGCTTCACCGCATAGCACGCTCCCAGCCAACTGTCATCTCGAATAATACCGTTATCTGCCCTTATTGGTTGAAAAGGGAGGCGTACGCGTTTTTTGTGGGACAATTATGAACAGTATAAGTGTCACAAAAAAGGCTTACGCCTCCCGTTTTCAACAAATCAGGGCAGATAACGACATCATTTGAGATGATGGTTGGCTAGGAGCGTGCTATGCGGTGAAGTTCATTTTTGAGGGTGTAGAGGTATGCTACGAACCAAGGAATCTGAACTCCTGGGACCTGTTGAATAATCCATGATACATTGTTGTGAAACCGCTTCCTGCTTGGAAACAGAATGAAAGCGGGATGAAAGAAGACCTTTCAATCTAATAAAGGGCGAGCTTGCCTTCAAAAGTTCCATTGACACCACAGCGGTCGATAATATCCCCAAAGTGCAAAAGTCGTCGCGTCCACTGGCGAAGTGATTCTTGATTGGTTCCCCACGGAAAGGATAAGTGCAGAAAAAGCTTTTAAGCCCTCGTAACTAGGCTCTTCAAACCACTCTGATTACGCTTCCCGAGTTCACATTTTTGAGCATTTCTGAAAGCTTTCTGGAAGTTTTTATCTTCCCATCGCCAACCCGCATAAAGTACGCACGCTAGCGTACCTTAGCTCTCCTTATTTCGGTACGCGTACGCTTGACTTGCGGCGGTGAAAAAAATTAAATGAAAAGTCAATCATGGGATCGGATTTTGTTTCGCAGGCTATAGTTTCATGCTAAGCATTACACGCCAACCTGCACCCATGCCATTGCATCTTATTATTTTTTTTTTTCAGACGGTGGATTTGATGAAAACCAAAGCAGATGCAATTGGGACATCTCGAAGGTTTCTGCTCTTGCAACGTGGGACGACGTAAGGAGCATATGCGGTTGACAGCATCATTGAGATAACACCAGGATTGGGGCCTCTTTTCTATACGGTTGACAAACGAGGTATATTTCGTTTTAAGGGCCACGTTTTGGAGCTTACAGCTGCAAGCCGTGGGTCAATGTCCTCGAAATTTGAAAATTCTTGATACACAAGGAAAATTCCTTATTCCCGTAGGTGATGGTCGCAGTCAACAAGGTTGATTGGTCAGGAACAACTAGCACTCTTTTATTCCTTTGTTTTGTTTGCTTATTATTCGACTCACCATGGCTAACGCGCCAACGAATGCAAAGAGGAATAGAGTGAGCATTGTATACTTTCTCGTTTCTACGTCTCCTCTATCGTTACATACGGCACACTATGTTTAAGTAGATTGAGATAGAAGACAAGACGATTCCACTACA
This sequence comes from Ornithodoros turicata, assembly GCF_037126465.1. NCBI lineage: Eukaryota > Metazoa > Arthropoda > Arachnida > Ixodida > Argasidae > Ornithodoros > Ornithodoros turicata. The sequence continues at coordinate 12,163,082 of NC_088204.1, forward strand.
ACTGATAAATCGGATACGCTGCACGCAGTTGAAACTTGTCTCGTTGTAGTTAACACCAACCTCTGCAAGAAAAATAAGCTGCACAGCTCCCCGACACGCAAGCTGCCACTGGGCATGTTCCATTCTCAAGTATAAAACAACAACAAGTTTATTATGAGATGATGAATGGGGAGTTGCTGGATGGTGATGCGGGGAATGAAATAATGTTTGAAGCAGGGAAAGGTAACGGTAATGGTAACGGAAACAGAAACGGTATATTACCGAAATTGGAGATGGTAACGATAACGGAAACGGAAACGCATACCACGGTCGTCCATTACGGGAAACAGAAACGGAAACGAATTTTTCGTCCGGTATTGAATTCGGGTAATGACTATTCCTGTTGTGCGATGACATTTGAGTGACATTTTATTTTTTTTGTTTTTGCTTTGATGACTCCATTCCCTGTAATGCTCTCGATACTACACGAAAGCACGGAAAGAAAGCGCAATATTGGATCTCGAAGGTTCATCCATCGTTTACCTCGTCCCAGTCCTCATAACTCCATGACATCAGCACATGACTATAATCCATCATAGCACGAGGATGACAGCCTACGATTTTTAGTTACTTATTTTGAGCTCTAATCCTTGCTTCTACTCCAAAGCTATTTAGCGAAAGCAGTAAAATGACATTGGGCGTCGCTAAGATCTCCGTTGGATAGCCCAGTCTGCAAACGCTTTTCGATGTGCTTACTCGAAACGGACAAAAAAAAAAAAAAAAAAAAGGAAACAGGAAAAATGTTCGACAAAGTTACGTCAGACAAAAGAGTACTAGACTTGTCAAGAGTACTTGTTAAGCAGCCTTGGTGCTTTTTGTCGAGCCTCCTCATCATCATATGATGAAAGAAATTTGAATTTGACTATGTGTCCACGATACAACGGGGGAACTTTCTGTTTGCGTGCGATGCTCAAGTCTCCCACGCGACTGGGCCATCTTGCCAGTTTTTTTTTTTAGCGCGAAGTGTGGGTGTCTACAGCGCACAAGGGTGTGCAGATTCGGGGTAATTCAGAAGGAATTTGGAGCCGGATTCCCACGACGTTCGTGCAAGCTGGACGCTGCAGGTATTCACGAACAGGATCACTTTTAACCTTTGCGTGAGCCTCATTTTAGTGGCAACCAATCTGTGTACCAGAAGACAAAAACAGCACCAGCTCAAATGCCAAGTTGACCAAAAACAACGACCTCTTCCGGGCGATATCGCAGAGCTCGCGCACGCTGTAGAAGTAAAGGTAGCTCAGACACCAGGCCAATTATTCAGCTTCCAACCTTACATAAACTCATTGCATGGGATGCCTCGGTTTTCAACGATTGCTTTGATATTATAGCTCGAGGAGAGCTCGGATAAGATTTAGATAAGGATAAGTTTTAGAACTGGCCTCAGTTGTTGACTTGGTTGGGGAAAATAAAGCAAATCAGTAAACTAAGGATATAGGGAGTGGTAGGCTAAAAGATAAGGAAGATGGACTCACTAATTTTGTGACTCATCTAATCACTCAATAATACAAGATTGACAGTATCTACATTCGCATAATATTCGCGAGCGTATCCGCACTAGTTAAAATAAATGTACCACATCCGCGCAGATACTGAGTATACCGCACATCTGCGGTAATTGCGTTTGCAAGAGAAAAATTGCACGATAAAATGTTATATTACAAACGTTTTTACTTTTCAGCATACAAACTTTCTCAGGGGCGCTATGCCATTCACAGCTGGCTAATAATAGTAATAATGCTAATAATAGTAATAGTAATAATGCGAGTAATTTCGACACCACTTTGGATTTACACATTTTATTTCTGTCCGCAAGACCATGATGTGGTGCAGATATCCACGCGCACCCGCCGATAAAACCAGAAAGAGCTTTCGAACGGGAGTGTCACCCGCCCCCCTCCCCCCCCCCCCCCAAAAAAAAAAACTGGCTGTGGGCGAAGGCTTTCGGTTCAGGATCTTTTTCTCGCACATTCGTGTTCCTCTCCCCTCATACAGTGACCTTAACGTCAATAAACACAGTAGTACTGGCCAAAATGTTTTTGAATGTCAACAAGGTAAGAACAGCGTACACAGCTATTTACTGCAGATCACAGCAGGCAGCTTGCGGGGGCCACAGAGCAGTGCGGAGCGGTACATCATTTGCGCTGGGGGTCGCTTTTCCGCAATATAGTCTTATGGCAACCTAAATAACCACGACGAAACCTGTTCTTTCACGCATGAATATCTTTCTCTCTCTCTCTCTCTCTTTTTTTTTTTAGCTCTGTCATTGAAGGGACGATGAAGAGTGCACACGCCACGGCACCATTTGCTGTCAACAGACGCCCTTTCATTTTCACGATTACTTCTTGTTTATGACGCTGGAACTGACCCTCTGCAATCTCTGCCCAAAGGAACGCCCTCTGTTGATGATGACGCCTCCTGCCTTGATGACCGACCTCAGCACAAACATTAGGGCAATAAAAATAAAAAAAACGCCTATCGTTATGCGTTTAGTATTTGTAACGATACTAACAGAAACGAAGAAGGAAATCGTACATTGTGGTGTCTTTCGTTCATGTATCACGTATGACGCAATTGATGAATGCCGTTCCTTTTGTGTTGCTCTTAGGGTAACGGCATCTTTCATTGCGCGAGGAGAAATATTTGCGCTTTAATGCCCTGCTATAGTCAGTGACAACAAAAGTCATACACTTAACCCCGCCCCCACGCAAGAATCGTTCCGCACGCGCGAATGTAGTGCGGCGCGGCCAATTGGGGACTGGAGGAGAGAGAGCCGGCACTAGGTCGCGAAGCGGAAGCGTCGTGCAAAAGCTGGTAGCCAATTGCAGGAGGCTTCCACGGATGAGTGGGCGGTCCCCAATTGTAGGACTTAAGTTCTCTCTCACTATAAGTAGTGCACGCAGCGGACTGAGACAGGGGCGTGGCACGTTAGGAATACGTTAGGGTTTCGTTAAAGCGGTCGGGACACTTCGCCCGGACTTATGTACGATAAATAAAGTTAGTTAGTTAGTTAATAAATTAGTAAAATAAAGATATATGCGTCGATGCGAACTTGTATTACACGTCTTATAGCAAAGCGGGCAGCAGACGAATAAAAAATTTGCACCGCGAATCCTGAAACTCATCACGGCGGGTCTTACCGCCGGTGAGACGGCAGCGGGCGCGATCACGTGCTTTGGAGAACCAATAGGAATGTCCGAGGCTGTCGCTCCTCTGACATCAGTTAGTTCGACCTATTCTTTCGCAATATCTACGACACGTGAAAAAAAAAAGTTATTCCCCACAATATTCTGAGGAATAGAATCCTACTTCTTTATTTATCTTTTTTTGCTCACGCGCGTCTCACTGCAGCTGTGATCAAAGCAAACTCCTGTACTCACCACCAGAAGGTCATTTCACGCAGTCCACTAAGAGAGCCCTTTTTAAGTGATTTGCTGTAGCTGTTCACGACGTGAATTCACGTTTCTAATGTCACTATACTGCATCTCTCACTTTCTTCAGAACCGCACGTGCGAACTCGATCACGCGACACGTCATCAAACTCAAAGCCACTGCGCTTCACAGCTTGCCTTCGCAGCTGCCATTTACTTCAACACCATACCTTTCATGCCACATCGATTAAAGCAGCGTGAAGAAGACCACCGAACAGAATCCTGCCGATGTCTGTCACACGCATCCTCCCGTCTGCACTGAACACGCGTGCTTATCACATAGCACCACGTGGTAGTAATGCACCGCGTCATGGCCACGTGAAGAGAGATAAGGGGGGGGGGGATCTTTTATCGGATGACATGAGAGAATAAGTGACCGAGCGCGGCTGTTAGAACCTGACTAATAGACTGTGCTTTTCTGTGTGTGTACATAAACTAATTTACCGACGGTACGCACGAGCGTAATGTAACATTAAGTATAACGGCTGCAAGGTGCAAACTTTAAGCGTGCATCACGTGTGTAAGCACCGATTTTCAGCTGCAGCTGAAATTTAAAAAAAAAATTGTTAAAATCAGAATGTCAAAAATTCGTTTTGTAGGTTTCGTGTTCTTCCATACATTCCTCTGTATTCAACTAATGAGTGAGCCCAGTTAATGATACCATAGTTCAAAATACCGTATATCCAAATACAGCAACAGCCCACAGAATGTGTATTGAAGAATGTACACTGCCCTGAGGACAATAGCCGAGTCACACAAAGACCTCACCCCCTTGTACCCCACGCCTCCCTGCTGTCCTCTCTCCATCAGTCCATGTCTGTACGCCGCTCATAGCCACAGTTGCTTCGCGGCGCTAACACGCAATAAAAAACAAACAAACAAACAAAGACCTCAGAGAGTGTCGTGAAGGTCACATGGTTGCATAAGTTACACAACTGTGTGCATGGCCGGCACTTGGTGCCCTGCAAGCCAGCACCCAAGAACTTTCTTGGTGCTGAAAAGGCGGTCTTGGAGGAGGAGGAGGAGGAGTGTCGTTGGGAGGAACCCGAGAGGTCTGCCTGCCTGATTAGGCGGCATGTTTCTCGGGAAGGGAAAGATGGTGGACAGGAGGAAAGGGTGAAGTGGAAGACCGAGCGGAAAAGAGCAGCATTTCTACGGGCTGATTATCGGACAAATAACAAAGACGAGGCCCATAATGCGAGAGGAAGGCGCCATATATCTTTCTGCATGCGATGCAGGCCCAGAACGCTTTCAGTCGCATTACCCTTGGCAAATGACTCCATCATTAGTGATGACTGCCCTTCCGCCTTTACTATGCAGGCTATAGGATAATTCCATTACGTTTCGGCAGAAATCTCTCTCTCTAGGCGCTGTGTAGTTTTCATGCGTCTAATGACCTGTTGGCCCTGGTCGTATTAGTCATATACCGCGTCTGGTCGACGCTTCTGTATCGATGCTCGGACACAAAGGTCTACATGACTTTTGTTGTTGTTCCTTGAATTGTAGTTGAGGATTACCTGATTGGGTGACTAAAATGGGGAAATAATTAGATCAAGCCGAGTGATGGGTCAGTATCGAGTACTCGTGCCTTGACGTTAAAACAGACCTCTCATTCCGCGGCCGCGAGGAGGGCCGATTGATTAGTTGGAAAAAGAAAATTGTCCGATGTCCGATTATGGCCAGTAATACTGTAGTATACCACTGCATCATTACGACAATTGTCATTGATGTCCATATCTTCTTGAATATGTCTTGAGTATATGAAAAAAATTATGTCTGGTTGACGACATATGTCTTATGGTCATCATCAAACAAGAGCATATTTCGTTTTGCACAGCACCTTCTGTAGATTTTTTTAATATTTCAGGTGAACGTAAATTATAGAAGACAGAAAAGATCATGGTCAACTTATATGGGTCATGTGGCTCCTGGTACATGCCCCTGTGGAGTAACCTTTTCAGAACACACAAACACTTTGCTCACAGAACAGCTTCCCACAAGAAACAGCTTAACAGTTGTTGCACTTGATATAGACGAAGAGAGTTTGTTTCAACCACGTATGGTACGTGCGAGGAAAGAATACATAAAGGTGTTTATTAGTGAATGAGGTCTTTTTGTAACATCGATACAAAAACTTCTCATCAGACGCAGGTTACTAACTTTAGCCCACATAAGTATGTCGATCTATCCTATAGCAACATCGGTGCCTTTCAGTATTAGACTTCAATTTTAGCCTTCAATAATAAAGCTTTATTGCACTTTCTAAAGTGCTCTGGCCTGGCCTCTAAGCTCTGAGCTGCGCGCTCCTGGAGTCTCACCTTTTCTTTTCTTTTTCTCTTCTTTTCTTCTGTCTCATTTTTTTTAATGAATTCTCACCTTATCCTTTTTTTCCTCGTTTTCTTTTCTTTTTATTTATTTTTCGTTTTTTTTAATGGAATAGCATGCAGACCTTGGTCTGGCAGACCTTTCCTTTGAATAAATGTATATCCCCCCCCCCCCCATGCCTTCAATAATACCCTTCCAAGTTTAAATCCACGCTGAATATTATCCAAATCAGGTTTATACTGAAGTTCCTGTATATGGAATATTTATTACCGTAGGCGTTAATGTATATACTTCTATGCCCGATTCTGCGTCCTGCAAAACTATGCTTCTGAGGCTAGACACGCGTAATCAAATACAGCCCTAATAACTGTTTTATATAAAGAAGGCTTCGAGTCTCTGTTTAAAGGCTTTAGATTGCTTTTGTCGGGAGCTTTTTTTGTGCTTTATTAATAATATAATTTATATGTGAATTCCTCGATAAGCATGATTGAAATATGAGCCCTAAATGTTTCACCTCCTCAACTCGCTTGAAAGGTACATTATGAAAGCTCATCCAATATTTCTTTGTGTGGTCTTCCTCTTCACTTTTTTTTTTCTTTTTCTGCATCTGGTTCTTGAAGAGTCTGAAATTGGAGAGCTGCTCAAATTATTCTTACGACATCTTTCAAAACATCCTTCATGCCGCGACATTCAAGGAAGCATCGAATTATGACGTCAGAATAAATTACCTGACATACTACACTCCTTTTCATTGAACAAAAAAGGTTTATGATCAAATTCCATGCGATGTGATGTGACGTGATAGAGGAAGAAAAAAAATTTAGATTTAAGGGGATCAAGTTTCATGCTCTGATCGTTTGCTCTAAGTTGTCCATATGGGCATCATAATTAAGAAAGACAGAAAAAGTTGCGGCAGAAATCGCTGTGCACATTGTCATTGAAATGCGATAGCATTTAAGAGCTCATCGCTGGCGTTCTCCGACGATGGCCAGTATAGAAGCCTGTGAAGTCTCAAGTAGCTCACGTACTTGACCACCGCTAGCTTGTCCATGCTCCCGACAAAGACACAATCTATAACTCTTCGCGTACGAGTTGTGGTAATTTATCGTCACAGACTAGTCGAAGCTTTCCTTCATAAAGTCTGCGAACCAGTTGTTCTGGGGCACCTTAATGTCCTTATTGAAGTCTCCCATGCCAATCATGTGTATGTTATTGTGTTCCTTCAATTGTTCCATGAAGGTGTTGCTCGCAGAGTAATTGAAGACTTTGGCTGGAAGGAACTTCTTGACTTTGCCTTTAGGGGATACCGGCGTAGTGTATACAGCACGATGAGGGTTGGGGGCATCCATGTCCACGCACGGCCAAGCTGCATGGTCGTACAGCCTCCATCGTGCTGGCCTGCTGGCCATGTTATGTCGAGACTGGGAGGTACCCGGGTTCGAATCCCGGTGCCGGCTGTGCTGTCTGGGGTGTTTCCTGGGTTTTCCTGAAACGCTTTCAGACATGTGTCGGCACAGTTTCCTTAGAAGTCGGCCCAGGACGCACATTCCCTAGGGCGTCAGTCGTGACGTTGTCCACATCTGTGATGCCAACAATGGCGAGCCCTTTCATCACCACCACCACGCCTCCGTCTTTGTTTTTCCAACCCCGCTCTACACGGAAGCTATGTTACTACCCATTTTATGCGTTTTATGTGTTATATACCTGCTATGGGTGACCGTTTCTACTTACACATAGCTCGGACCCGAGGTCTTAGCGAATTTTGTTAGCTAGCCACAGCTGAGAAAAAAAACGGTGTAGGAGACTCATAGCCGTACGTACACAAAATATTGTTGGTAATGGTAATGGTACCGTGACGTTACACGTAAGGTTTGTCTGCGCAGTGTGGCGACATGGTTGCACGTGCCGCAGGGAAGGACTGCGGATAATTTGGACCACCTGGGGTTTTTTTGACGTGCGCCAGAAATCTGCGACATACGGTGCTGGAAGCAATGTTTGGACTGGATGGACTGATTTTAGACATATACTTTAGGGCCGAATGAGATTCAAATCCTCATTTGAGGTGCGTTTATTTTCTGAGTGCTCAAAGAGCGCAGAATGAAGCTGGAAATGCGATTCTCTCTCATCTCCAGAGTGCCGTAGGAGAGTTTCTAATGCAGCAACGAAACTCAATCATCATTGAGCACTGTAAATCACCGAGATCTACCAGCGAAGACATATTTCACAAGAAACTCAACAATGCCGGGCGACGTTATACGAGTTTTAAAATGCGCGGGGAATCCGCTGGAGACTGAATGCTGTGGCTACCTCTTGATGCAACGGCGACGTAGCTCAGAAGAAAAGCAGACGCATATGTATACATGTGGGTTTGCGAAAGAGACGCAATAAGTCTCTCACGCAAAGCCGAGTGCGGAACCACAAATTCCCCTCGTTTGCTGCTCAAAACACGCATTAGGGAGGCGCACCCCTGCTTTTGAGAGCAGACTAACCTCAGTCCCGGTTTCATTATGCCTTCTCATTCCCTTCATTTCTTTATCGCCAGGACGACGAAGAAAGTCTACTAAATGACACTGCGTATTTCTTTCGGGAAAGTCGGGCCAACATGCCTGTATTTGCCCTGTCTGCATCGTGGGACTTTCCAGCGTAAACAAATCCTAAAGTGCTGGATGTTCTCGAGTCGTCTCGAGTCGGCGTCCTATTGCTTATGGAATGTCGAGTTGCTTCGAATACTTCGAGGATTCAAGGTTATGTAAAACGGTCGTGCTCAAAATTGTGTGCCCGTAAGCTTGGACAGGGTGTTTGCTGTAACCTGTTCACGAATTATATTTAAAAATCTAGACGTTGTACAAGGATGCCGCTTGCTCCATTGGTCTCCGCTGCACTTTTGCCACCGGGAAAGACCGATTTTGCTAATTTTCAACTAACAGAAATTGAATTTTTTAAATTGATCTCGTTAATTTGCAAAGTCAATCCAACGGCAATGGAAAGCGCATGTATGATTTACCGCGAAACATCACTGATGACATCCAGCATCACAGCAGAAACACAAGGAAAAAAAAAAAGAAAAAGAAGAAGAGAAAAAAAGCCGCCGTTTTGTGTCTCGCAATTTGCCGAGCGCGCGTATTTCAGCGCCAAGAGGCCGTCGTTGCTCCACCCTCTTGACATTCCTTCGCCGCACAAAACCTGTTCCCTCTGATAAGGTCACGCCTTCTATTGCACCTGACGCTTCTGTCTAACACACACACACATAAAAAATACTATGAAAGCCAGATGAGATATGGAACGACAGGTACTACATGTACTAGAACTTTATCTGCCTGACCTGCATTTAGAGTGCATAATACATTTAGTCAGACGACATAGTCCCAAAAAAAGTGCCTTGCTGTCATGAACTTACCGATTAAATAGTTGGTGGATATACCGCAGTCACTGACCACAAGCTGACAACCCCACTGACGTCTCCTTCGTAATCCTACTAACCACGTCACGCTCGCGCCGATTAGAGCGGCACCCGTGTTCGCGCTCGGGGCGATGTTCGCCCCAAGCGCGAGTCACCGATCGAGTGTCACCCGTTTCTTGAAAAGAAAACACCTGGCTGTGGGGGAAAGCTTTCGATTCAGGATCTTTTTCTCGCATCTTCGCATACCTCTCCCCTCATACGGTGACCTTAGGTGTACTACCTCAAAGACAGACGGCAAAGCCATCTTATTTGTTATTTATCGTCTCTTCAGAGGCTTGTGAGATTATTGCTCAAGCACAGTTTCTTTTCTTTTCTTCTTATTTTTTGCTAGAATTCATATAACTGGATGCCATCAAATGAGTAAAATAGAAAAAAAAAAGCCAGCCGTCCTACCTATGAAATGGGTTATTTTAGAGGGTGTAACGTCTTCTCTGAGGCTGTAATCTGGAAGTCGTGTTCAGGGCTCACACCGCTTGCCTCCGTCACATACGCTAGTAAGGTACAATCGTTAAGTAAGTAAACTTCACAATAACTATCGACGCGTTGAGACTACATAAACTTTCGTCTGCCGCTTTTCCATTAATTCCTACAACTACGCCGACGCCAATTTCTATCTTGCAGCTACATATTCACACTCGCCAATTCAGGAAAGGGATTCCTAGACAATCATAAAGGATCATCGTACTCTCAGCACTTACTTATCCGCCCGCGTAATATAGCGGGGCCTTTCCGCCACTCTTACGCTGCGCGTATACTGCAACGTCCACTCTGGAACGAAAGTACCTCACGCGCGCGCATCATTATCAACAACAACAACAACAACAACAACAACAGTACACAAACTGTAGTTTCTGCACCGACGTCGATGTCTGGCAAGGAATAAGGTGGGGGAAGTGATGACGATCGAGTGTCACGTGATGACAGCAAGGTTTACCCACATCCGGTCCACCCGCTGAATATATGACGCTGCCTCTACACACGAAGCTGCCTGTATATACGACGCTCTCATTAACCTCTACACGTACAGAAGTAGTTGTGCGGTGGAGATAGGAAGGTTCGATCTTGTCATGATTCGCATGGTGTAGTGACAGCGTGAATACGGAGGGACAACAACAACAACAACAATAAGTGATAGAGAAGAGATGATGACATGGGATGTGGTAGTCACAGGATGCTACCTGACGGAGGGACATTTTTAATTTCGATCCTGAAGTTTAGATAATTACTGCGTTTAAGGCGACACAAGTCGACTCAACTGAATAAACCGATATATGGTTTGCATGTAAACCGGCCTATATTGACTTTAAAAGGGAAGAGGATGCAGGATAAGTCAGGTGGTGTGTTCGAATCCTACCACCCGCTGTGCTGTCTCGGGTTTTCCCTAAGCTTTCCGGACGAATGTCGGCACAGTTCCCCTTGAAGTCGGCCCTGGACGCATACCACGCCCTGTTCCCCCATTCCTTCCTGCTGTTCTCTCTCCACCTGTCCACGTCTGTACGTACGCCCATAGCCACAGTTGCTTCGCTGCACTAACACGGAATAAAAGGCAAGTCGCTCGGGCTGGGTAGTTAAGACGCCAAATGTTGACCGAACACCTCCATGTGGATCGCGTCAATCGACTTATTCAGTCACTTTCCATACGTCACTGAGGAATGCCTCGTCCTCCCTCATCTCAGAAAAGAATAGGTGGATGACGGCCAGAGACAGAGGCAGAAGAAGAAGTAGGATAGAAGAATGACGTGCCGAAAGGCTGCAAAAGTATTTGACAAGTAAAAAAATCCACGCGATGTCAAAGTTCAACTCAAATTGCTTGTTTCCCATTTAGCTCTGGGTGGGGCCGGGAAAAAAAAGTTGTGTGCGTCAAAGTTGTGTGCGACCTATCTAAATTTCGGTGTTACAATTCAAAGACGAGGGTGGCGCTTCAGTGGGGGGTTAGTCAACTGAGGCCCCGTTTCACTAACGCTTGTTAACTTTGAACCGAGATTAAGGGTTGCTAACACTTGAAGTTAGAACTGAATTCTTTTTTTACAAACGTTAGCTCGTGACGTGATGAACGTTTCAGTGACAATAACTTCGTTTGGTGAAGAAGAGTTAAGCAATTAAATTCAAGTTAATGGATTGTTAATCTCGGTTGCGCTATTATTATGTTGCGCTTCTGGTACCCCTGCGTTTGTATTTATGTTCTTTTCATTTTTACCTGTATTTGCATCCTTTCCATCACGCTGTTACCCTCTCATGCCAAAACTCCCCCGTCAACTGTATATATGTTCCTGTACCATGTTCATATTTTTGTAACCTGAAGAAGTACAGTCTCGCGCACGAAAGTCTCGTTACTATGTGTAAATAAATAAGTTGCTCGTACCGTTTAATATCCCTCTTTGATTTACTCGGTTTAAATGTTAATCGGCGTTCGTGAAACCGTGTCTGAATCCTGCAGAGCTCTGTGACAGTCATCACCGTCAAACCGTCGCCAGTCGACTTTAACGATCAGTCATCTGGGGCCTTCAGTCGACATATCCGTTCACGTAAACACAGTTATTGAAGCAAATCCTTCATTCTTTCTTTAAGCTCTATTTTGCACGGATGGTGTCAAGGCTATATGGTTATACTTTCTTCTTATTATTATTTCTTTGTAAATGTAAGTGCATGCAACTGACTGCAGTACTCCCCAAACTGCATTACGCCAGTATGTCTTATTTACTGATTATATTTTGTGAGACGATATTCATAAGGCGTGCATTAAGTGGGTACTTCATTTTATATGTGAGTCGTGAATCTTGCACACTGAGGAGGTTCCTCAGTGGTGTTCTCCATCGCATCGATTGTGCTCCGGGCACCCGCTACAGCCCTCAACGCTGTTCGTGCGTAGAGCACTACCAAGGAAACCTTTACTCTTATTTTTTTTTCCCTAATCTATATCTAATCTAATCTAATGTACTTGAGGACGGCATTGAGGAACCTTCTTGGCGTTCGTGCAATCCTGTTCACGAGTAGGCGTAAGAGTGATACACATGCAAACAGCTGACGGTTCACATGTTTACAACAACGGCGCAGAAACAAGAAGGATGCAGAAATATCTTTTAGCTGTGCCGAGTGACACTTTATCCAATGTCCCTTTGTTTTGAAGTCAGGCTACTTGCCAAAGCAACGTAAGCGAAGCTGTGCGGATCCAGCGTTTATGTTTTCCATAATACTGATTTTTTTCCCCATCGTTGATGCGTTGTCCACACTGCATTCGGTGGTTAACTGACTGGGAAGGTGCAACTTGAACTATAAAGGGTGTAAGAGTTAGAGGTGGTACTTCAGAATAATGCCCTTCCTACAAGCAACCCTCTCATAATAATGCTGTGCAGTGAGTACATTTTATCTTCGAAGTACCCTGCTTCCCTGAAGTCAAAGGAATGTGTCGCGGATATAATAATACAAAGGTGCTGCTTCTCATCAAGCAACGGACAATATGTCTTGGATTTATCTCGTTTCATTTCAGAAGAAGCTGGAGTCAGCGCAATAGTGCTCCACAAAAGAATCCTCCCACTCAGAATGTGCTCAGCGAATTTTACAGAGAGATTACATTTTGTCACGACGCACCAAAAATTCGATGGCTGCCACAAGTCTACGCCTTACGCGATCCGTGCTTTACACGAATTCTTCAAATAGTGTGCACACATTTAAAGTCAGTGAATATGTCCTCTTTGCATTTCACTCTGTAGGAATCTCTCTGTATCTTCACTCTGTATCTGCGGGAACAGTCGTATTTGTCTTACTGACTGACGAAAGATCAAAGGGACCTGCTTTCCACTACAGGACTGGGACGCTGGTTCGGATCCCCGCTCCGGCTGTGCTGTCTGGGGTGTTTCTTGGGCTTTCCGGCAGACTTTCCAGACGAAAGTCGACACAATTGCCCCCGAAGTCGGCCCCTACTCCTTCCTGCCGTCCTCTCTCCATCTGTCCTTGTCTGTACGACGCTTATAGCCATAGTTGCTTCGCGGCGGGTGCTAACACGGAATAAAAAAAGGACCTGCTCTATCGCTTATTTGATAATACAAAAAAAAAAGCTAACCATTTAATGTGAAACGTAAGATAGCGTGAAACTTTTCTGCGTAGTATTGTTTCGTTGCCTTAAGAGATTTTTATTATTAGTTTTTCTGTTCACTAACGAAAGGGACAGGTTAGGGAACATGGGGTAACGACCCTCTCATGTGCCCTCACCCGTACATAGAACTCATTCCTTCCAATTCATAACGAACACGACGTCCCGCCATGTGTTGAATCAAACGGCAATCGTTCATTACGCGATTCCTTCTTCGTTTCTTCGCCTGGCATTTCAACTTCGCATATCAGCAATGTATGATGGATCGTTTTGTGTGTGTGTGTTTGCGCTTTTGATCCAAGACAAGTCGTCATAAGTCAGCCCCTTATGAATTGCCAGCACATCTTTATTCTATTTTTATATTTTTACTTTTCCGTTCGTTTCCAAGAAGCAGCCAACCAGACAGCTCAAAAAGGGAGCACGCACACGCGCATATATTGCACTACTCAACTCTTCGCATGCACATATTGTAATTTCTATTTGTGTTTGTTTCTGTGTGCGTATTTTTCTCTACCCCCCACTCTTAGCTAGGTTTTCCTTCATCACATACAAGAAAGTCTTAACGCAACTGCGACCGAGCATCCTCTACTCACTAGGCAACGCTAACGACCCGAAACGCTTCAGCACGACAACGTCAATCCGGGGTAACAATCACTTACTCCCAGGAAACGCACGGAGTGAACGTGTGTGTGTGTCTCTGTCAGCGTTTCCGAGTCATTGCCTCTCCACAAGTTGTACGTCATACTCAAGACGCTTCGAAATCCTGATATACAAAACTTTATAGAAATTGATCCTGCGGGGTTTAGCAGGAAATGTGAGCATCCTTTTATATTGATGTTTCATGCAGTGCTGTAGTACGACTCAGATATGTCTTTAAAGGTCATCTCTGATATCACGCACCCGATGCTTATCGCAGTCGCAGTTAATTCACATCTGAGAATCAGAAGCCATGACTAGCGCTGTGGATGATGCAAGTCGCATATACTATGGCACCCTTGTCACGCGGATAGTCTTCAATGATAATCGAACTCAATTGCCATGGAACAAGCGCGGTGCGCCACCTAGCGTGTAACATCTCGACCTGCCAGATCGTGGTCAGGTCGATCCAATGCTCTTTGAGACGTTGAGAAGTAGTTTGAGGGGTTGACTTCTCTCGACACTTAAAAAGAAGAAGAAGTTGACACCTTAGGTTGAGAAGTTGACACTTGAAGTTGGAAAGTTGAGAAATTGAATTTGTACACTTGAAAAAGGTATGAAAGGGTACGAAGTGCTGATTTATACCTGATTTATTTTCTGTGATGTTCATTCATCTAGTGGTTCATTGTGGTAGTAGCAGAATTCGTCGGGTGACAAATTTAATTTCTCCTCCCATTTTTTTTTCATATGAAACTCAAACTCAACCGCTTTCCTTGCACAGGGGTGCAGAATACGTATGATTAACAGTCACTATACCTCTTTTATGCCCTCCTCTCTAGTTCCACCCCTCCCAAAGGTATGGAGAGGATACGACCTGTTGTTTTATACCTCGATAGAGCTATAAATATATATATATATATATATATATATATATATATATATATATATATATATATATATATATATATATATATATATATTATATAGGTACTAACAAAATATGAGTCAGACAACGAAGATGTAGGAAGTAGAAAAAGGGGGGAGTTATTTATTTACTAGTGGAAAGTTAAGGGGGAAGTCAACGTTGCGGCGGAAGCTCCGTCTTCGTCAGGACTGAAGGACAGGCACCGTTGACTTCCCCCTTAACTTTCCACTAGTAAATAAATAACTCCCCCCCTTTTTCTACTTCCTACATCTTCGTTGTCTGCCTCATATTTTGTTAGTACCTATTTAATTTCGCGGTCGCCCGAACCCCTTTCTTCCAGCATATATATATATAAATGAAGAAAAATAGCATACGTATAGCATACATATAGCATATAGCATACATATATATACACAAAGGGTAAATAGCCGAAGCTCTGTAGCTGCACGTTGAGCACATGTTTACAGTTTGACCGTGCACTCCCAGCCGAGTAGAGCTGTTTCGTCCTACATGGGATTCGTCAGCCCGGCGTAGGGCTGACGAGAAGTTTAATAAAATTAAAATAATATAATAATAAAATAATGTAATATAATATCGTCCACGTCTCATTATTTTACTTTTATATGTATATATATATAATATAACATACATACACATACATACATAATAATAATAATATAACACACACACACACACACACATATATATATATATATATATATATACTCGTATATATATGTTATGTCTATACAGCTATGTCTATATACCATGTCCGTGGAAGCCCTTGTTAACCGCAATGCTGAAACTCTATTTCTGCTACCGAATTTATCGTACACTCATCGTTTAAGCTCAAAACGACCACTGTGAAACTTTCTTTAGCGCACGTCTGGTTAGCGTGGTAGCGGCAGAGTCAATGGGAACTCATCGTCAGTCACATCACATCTCATTGTTTCAATCAATTGGCTCATTATTTCCACCGTTATTGCCCCGTTCTCAATGTGTTGCACAACGAACGCGATTGATTTGTTACGAGCAACTGGCAGCGCAGCCTGATAAGGACTCTCCACAGAAACAATCGAAGCGCTATTACCTCGACAGCCGTTGAGAAATAAAGCGACGCTTCTTCAGACGTGAGGAGTTTTCCTATAGGTGCGTAACAAGCTAGGCATTATATAAATCGAAAGAGACACGCAAGTTACACTTTAGGAGGCTTGATGACGGGACCCAAGTTACTGTCATACTGTCATACTCATACGCATGGTGCAAATCACGGGAAACGGTGAAAGCCAGCTAATTTTCTTGTTTCTCCACAACGTGCTCCCCCCCCAAAAAAAAAAAGAATAATAATAATAAAAATAAAAATAAAAGAAGCCGCTGACATCGAGCAGCATGATATTCATTGTTAAAGCGCGCGTGTATTCTTTTTTAAGTTTCCGGAACGTGATTTTTTTAGATGTTCATAATTCTGGAAATTTTGCATCTCTATGTTCCGCTAGCGCATTAATGTCTTCACCCGTTTACACCGTGACGCATTATCAGTGGTCCATTCTACTCAGCCTCACTCCACAGGTCGAACCATGGACTACACGTTCACCAGTTGTTCCTGCGCCGCTGAGAAAATGGACAGAAAATGGCGAAATATTTATCTTTATCGATGGACAGCGCCATTTATGTCGTGCTCGAGCGTAAGTGCTTGGATGGGAGTCAAATGGCGTTCTGCGGTCGAACTGCTGCAATGGATGATATGGTGCAATATCGAGGCGACCGGCCCAGACCGGTCCCGTGGCGACAATTCCGCTCCCGTGGTCCTGCTGCGATAATATATTGACGCTGTGCTTCTTCATTTTGCGCGACAGAAAGAGTTCCGGGAGAATTGAGGACTAGCGCGAGCGAAAACAAACAAAAAAAAAAAAAACGGTGGTGTAAAGTGCAGGATGAAGCGTCGGTTGACTGAATCGGAAGCAACACAAAAGAGAGTTCGAAATGGTTAATAGTCATCTTTGCAGATTTTCATGCGTTCCGAAAGAATATTGCTATTTTTCTGTGCGATGACTGAATGTCAGTGTTGCGTCGCGTTGTATTGTTGTAATTCATGTAATGCCTCATGAAGGGGTATACTTTAATTATTACCATTAATTAGTAAATATATTGCAGTGTTGAGTCAGACACACCAGAAATCGCGAGTTTTGTTTAACTTCACCCAACTATTCTTTGCGACTTTTCGTGGAGAGACGTTATTTTATTGTAACTGATTCTTCGTCATCAGCAGCAGCATGGCAGCATTATCAATGGACCTACCGCCACGCGCATGACGCCGTTCCGCCTTGTTCCACCTTATAAATTTTCGCACATGTTGATTTACGCACACTTTCAGGTTTTGTTTGAGTAAGCTTTTAGTAAGTAAGCTTTTATGTCGCGGCGCGCAGCCTGCCTTTTACGTTTCTTCCTTCTCACAAGTGCCTACGCACGCATAAAAGGTAATCTCTCGAAAACCCAGACACTGCAATGAGTAATGGCCCTCTCCTGAAGAGGAGTCCCATCTACGCATTACACTCTAACATCCAGAGCAGCACTGGAACACAATTCGATTTACACGAACCTGCCGGACTGTAACGAAATAAGAGGTCACTTGAACAGCGACTTCAAAAAGCACAACGTTCTATTGAATTATGAGCGGCCCATTTAATATAGCTAATATAGCTGAGCGGCCGTGCTTGTGTACACCGCAGGAGGCTGGATGATGATACAGCGTAACTTGGGAAATAATGATCACGCGGAATTTTCTCTTTCGACCTCATTTAATTTTTCTTTTCATGCCCCTCTAAATTTTCGTGCTGTCTTTTAGGTATACGTACGCCGTCAAGAAAACGTAGGGATAAAAAAGCAGGGGAAAGAAAGGGATATTATTGCTAAAGGAGACAGCGAGGTACATGCTGGTTTAATTTATGGAAAAGTGGGTGGCGGGATGATTGCCTTGTTCAGAATTTATTGCTGTTAAGTAGAGGACATTCGTGCGGTTGTATTGGTCTCACGTTCGTAAAATGTTACACAGTATAATAGGCATTAAATCTTGTAAGAACGAGTGTACTTTCTTTTCAAGTGTCGCCTTTTTAATGCCCGGGAGTAACAACATGCATTTGCCCTAACAAAATGACGGTATTTCGAATCGCGTCTCCGCTATGTAAGTATATCATGTACATGAGACTCCCTGCTGCGCTGCTGCAGTCGCATCATTCTTCTGCGTTGTACCGGGAAAACGCGCTTTAAAGGGACGGTGGCATCCGCTCTAGTCGATTTCCAAACTATAGTGTTACATTATTCCTCCTGGACCAGTGACCACCGTATCGAAAATCCCGCTAGAAATAGTGACGTAGTTCGACGGAATACATGACGAGAGCAGACGCCGGATGTTGAGAGTATGCCGGAATTCCCTCTCTGGAAAAATGAGAAGACGTCACTCCCTAGGATCCAACTGGCCCCCCTTTGCCTCCTTTCACCGCGTACGAGGATTTCAAGGGAGACTAAAGCAAAAATGTTAGGGAAAATATCTTGCCGGGAACAGTACCACAAAGGGCACCGCCCCGACGGCCGTTTTATAGGCCGCGCCATCAAAGACGCGGCCTCCCCGGAGACGGATCCTGTTATCAAGGGGCCTTTCTTCAATATATGCAAGACCGGCTCTGCTTTGCCTCCCGCCGGTAGGTTTTGAGTGAGATAGGCCGTTCAAAATGTGTGGGCTCAGATCTTCCTTATTTTTTAGTACCAACGTAGAAAGTCTGGATAGTTGGTGATTTAGCATGATGACGAAGAAGTTAGTTTTTGTTTCTACAGAACCAATAAGGTTTATAAAACTTCAGACAAGTGGCCATCAATCTGCAAAGTTTGAGACGGGGTAAGCTCAATCTTGTATTTTTGCAACGTGATCGAAATATGTCGTGATTGCTAAATCAGTGAAGGGTGGAGGTCAGTGCTTGAAAAGGCCTTCACACAAAATCTCTTTCATGCACCATCGGTGTACTAGCAACAGGAATGCGACCGGATGATGTTGACGATGATTTGCTAAAGGAAAAATGATTGGGCAGAAACAGAAAGGGAGTGATATTAGGTCAAAAACCACGAAGGATAAACTCAGATGGGGTCCAGTTTCATTAGCCCTGATATTGCAGTGATACTCGACGACACGTACGG
The DNA here is from genome assembly GCF_037126465.1 of Ornithodoros turicata. NCBI lineage: Eukaryota > Metazoa > Arthropoda > Arachnida > Ixodida > Argasidae > Ornithodoros > Ornithodoros turicata. The sequence continues at coordinate 12,182,173 of NC_088204.1, forward strand.
TTCTCAACTACACCTACCTGCACTATCCATTTCCAAACCTTATGAAACAGAGTCATTCCAAGAAAACAGGCACCCCCGTTCCCGAGTCATTCCAGTCGGGCCGCTCGACCATCTAGAATATCCTCGAAACAAGCTGCGCCATGTAGGGGGCCTATGCAGGTATAAGTACACCCTGCGAAAAAAAAAAGTGCGTCAAAAGGCGTGTATTAAAAATAGACCTCTACCCGAGAAACGTCATGATGACGTTGGTGGACGGACTGAAACCGAAATAAATCGGAAGGGGGGGGGGGGGGGGGGGGGGCTGGATTCCACGAATGGGCAATTGTTCGCTGCAACCTATTGAAAGAAAAGTAGGACAGACGGTCGCGTTCGTTTCAGGGACCAACGTAATCCCTTCAAGTACGTGGCTTTCGGGCGCAAAGTTGTTCGCCACTAGCTTCGACGGCGTAGGTCAACTCTACCAAATTGGTGGCGCTGTCCAACACTGTGACGTCATTTGCTTACAAATGGGGAGAGGTCTATTGGGTAGTAATTGCCTCTTCTAGTTTCTTCCTGATGTATATTCCCTATCACCATATATAGTCCCTAAACCTCCCAAATGATCTTCCGAATGCAACAGTCTACGTAAATATGTGTCCTTCGCGAACTTGATGGAGCAAGGCAATATAATAAACCAATTTTCTGCCTATACAGAGTAAGAAATGCGTAGTGATCCTTTCGTGCCAAATTGGGCCCTATATGCATGTCAAACAATTTGATAGCCTGACATGTGTAAAACTCTTATCTTGTTCCTTTTCCTTTTCTTCTTTCATTTTTTTCCCTTCTTTTTACGTGCGCCCCTTATTTTCGCGAGTTTTACGAATTTTTGGGGCACGCGAAAACCCGAACTGACACTTCGGAAACAAGGATACCATCGGAAACTTTATTTTCGCACTTGGTTGCTAGTAAGCGCTCGAACAGCTGTAACGCACAAGCAAGTGCAATGCCGCTTTTATTAACGTAGTAAAGGCAACCCAGTAAAGGCGTATCACAAAGTGAGACGATGAACACACGTACTGTGGCATCTGTATTCTGTGAAATTTAGAGGCCGTGAATATGTGCTCGATTGGCGGAAAACTGGGGTCGCGAAATTAAAGGGTTTTCACTGTATCCGTTTAACTCAGAGCCAAAGTAATCTCTAGGGAGAGACATTGACGGAGAGAGAAAACGAGAGACAGGCGTTTGTGTTCATCTGTGCTCGTGTGTGTCCATACTTTGAGTGCTTCAGTCTTACCATGGAATATAATATACCAACAAGCCCAAAAATCTACACTTCCAAAGTACTCTGATTTCTAGGCACATAAATTATGTGCATATAGTGTGAAGACAAAGTGTGAAATGCAGTGCCCCCTCGGTGATTTCGAGTAATATGCATTTAGTCCAGAAAGGGACATGCCGTGGTAATGCATTTGATCTTGAAAAGGACTCAAATCTTTTTAATATGTGTAGTCGTAAAGGCGCCAGTTCAAAATATACTGCCGTCAGCTTTTAGATGAACGCGATTGGTGACTAAAGGTGAGAGAGCTGTTTATAGATCGATAAGAAAAAGTGCCGTTCTTTTATTTATCTATTTTAGTTTTTAAAATTTTCAACTTTATTCATCTGTTCACCTCTGTTTTTAACGCGGTTTATGATATGTACTTTTTCTGTGTGTCTTGTTTGCGTGTAACATTGTGGGGCATGTGTGGTAATACTACACAGAGCGCAATCACGAGCGGCACGCAAACGCGCTGGTCAGCGGACACAAAAGTCAGAAGAAAGATTAGCAAACTGTGGGGCCTGCTCGCATGCTTAGTATACATGGTAAGACTAGGTATCACTAGGGGGCATACAACATTGCTAAACATGGCCTTGCATCAGCAACAAGGTAATATGGAAACATTGAAGTCAGTCTACGTATTTGGCTATTACCACAATGAAAATTGTCGTTGAAATTTATTGTTCGCATGTTTTATGTTGTGTTCTGACGTGACACATAAATTACAATATATTTACTATTCTAGTCCCTAGGAGACTCAATTTGGAATGACTGTCTCGAAGACACCGACGACAACCTTCTCAACCTTCCGTCACTACTCGAAGACCGCGCTGGCCTTCCGCTCGACAAGGACTGCATGGAAACTTGAGACGCCTTTCGCGTAGAATATTCTCTCGGAGCCATGTAGGATACTCTGGAACATATAATAGACGCATCCGATTCCCTCCTCGACCTGTACTCTCTCGGAGCAACGACCGAGACCTGCGACGGTCTTCGAATCTTAGACGAAACCGACGACGCTCGCCTCCTCTCCGTCGCTCCGCACGCGGCAGAAGGGAGAGTGTCCTGCAAATGTTTCTTGAAATCGCCTCTTTCGATCTCTTTCACGGTGTTTGCCAGCGGCCTCGAAAGAGTTTCTGGAAGTCTGGACAGGGCAAACTCGCCGATCACAACCGAGATCCCAATGAGGGCCATCGTTATGTTGGGAGAAATTATGTTGGGCGAAGATATGATAGCGGTAGCCGCTCCGAGCCGGCCGCAAGAGTACGCGCAGCACATGCCGATGCTTCGGACCACAGTGGGGAAAAGCTCCGCCGTGTAAAGAATGATCACCGCCACCGCCACCGTCGTCGCACCGTGGGCGACAACGAAGAAAATGTTGCTAAGGAACGTTCCGGCGCTCAATATAATTAAGGCAATGCTTGAGAGTCCCAGGAGGCCGACGGCCATTACGAAGACTATTTTGCGGCCGACTCTGTTCATGGCGAAGTAAGCGGCTGCAACCAACGGGGCCGGGCTTACGATGTTAACGATGGTCGCCCAGTAGTTCAACTCGTCGACGTCAGTCTCCAGTATCCCGTAATAAGAGAACATGACGACGAACCAGCAAAGGTACAACATCCCGCAACGCCATCGTAGAACGGTGCTTCTAAAGAGCACCGCCGGTGTCGCTTTCGGCGGTGTACGGAAGTCGTTTCGCTTCGATAAGCTTTCGTTGAGCATCCGGTACTTTTCCATTGCACGTTCCAACGGTTCGCCATTCAGCTTCGTTGCCCAGAGAAGGGCTTTCTCGGCTCGTTTCGTCTTCCTCGCGGTGAGAAGCCACCGAGGGGATTCTTCGATGAAGTAGAACGTACAGGTGAGCGGAGAAGAGATGAGCATCAAAACAAGCTGCACAGTTGTCCAATGCAGGCGCAATTGACCGATGGTGTTCAATATGATACCGGAGATGACGAATCCGAAAGATGCGCCCGTAGTAACGTAGAAAGTGCGATATTCGTGGGCCGTCACCTCAAACAGCAGGATGAAGATGTTGACGAAGATGGTACTGACGCCCCCCGACACAACGCCACGTATGCACACGAAGAAGTGGAAGTTTGTGGCGAAGTACGTGGCGAAACCGCTGACAAGGAGGAAACCGACGGCGAGGCACACGACGGGGTATCGGCCTATTTGATCGGCCGCTGTTCCCACGGCGGGCAAAGCGGTCGCCGCCCCCAACATGTAGATAACCCACGCGTACGATACAAGCCATTCCCTGCTGCAGACGAGGTCCCAAGTGCTAACAATGGATGTCCTTTCGTACTCCCACGCCGTGCACGATACTGGAGTTCGGTTCGCGCTCAGGGGATCGTTGTAGATTCGGCAACGGCTGTAGCTTCCATCGGCTTCTAGCGGTATGCCGACGTTTTTCCACTGAGCAACTGTGAGGTGGTCGAAGCGTTCGGGTCGCTTGCACCAGTGCTCCACCCTACGGGCGATGATGGTGAACGCGAGGGTGTGACAGTGAAGCACGATCACGGAGACGATGAAGCAGAAAAGAATTATGCGTTGGAAATAGCCGTGGCCGTAGAGGTCGGCCCGTCCGATTTCATCTTTGGTATCGTAGACTTCCAAGGGCATGGGGGAAGTTCCGCCGCTCGAATGAAGAAGGGCAGACTTCCGAGTGATGGTAGACTCCTCGTGTGTCGATTGGAAAGCGTCGCTCTTTACGAAGGACTGCGCTGGTGGAGACGGATCGGTGGAAAAGCATACTGGGTAAAATCTGGTCCGCGTCTGCTGTGGAATGGTTCCGGTGCCCTTCGGTGGTACTGATTCCGTTGTTTCCTTACGTGGGTGCTCCGTGGGCAGAGGAAGGCCGCCGTCTTCAACATTGTCCAAAGGTGGCCCTTCCATCTTCTCGTCTTGCATTCTCTTCGGAAGCATGAATTCAACTGACGTGTAATCTATCTTCGCGAGATTTTTCAGCGCGAGAGTGTGTTCTTCTTCCTCTTCATTTTTATTTAAACTTCGATTCTTACGTAGAGAAAGTGATGTATGTTCAACGTAAAAACTGGGAGGTGATCACTCCTAGGTGACGTCGGGCGGGCTCACAAACAACGCCCCTCAAAGCCTAAGAACATTGAACAAGAAGGGCTCTCTGTTATGTTTGTGTGTTTGTGTGTCAGCCTCTGTTTGGTAAATTTCCATGGTGCTCGCCAGGTGTCGCTAGCCTCGTGTAAGCGAAAGCGTGGAGAGAGTGAGAGCGCCTGAACGACTGAAAGAGGCCCCTTGGCAAGCCGTCAAGAAATCGTGCCAGCGTGTATGATCGGTACGAAATTCAATCAAGAAGTGTTGGTTCGAGTGCGGCCTGGCTTTCTTCGACGTCTGCCTTATTTCACTCTTTCGGGTCCAATCTATTTCCTGCCTGTCAGTAGAGCTCCAGCTCAATGATGAATTATTATTTCGTATATTTCTTCGTTTTCAATTCAATCCAATATTTACTTCCATGAAGCGTTGCTCTTTCTTGTCTTGACCAGTTGGGGAGGGTCGATATCTGTGACGGGGAGTGCTTCAAGTGCTCAAGTACTAGACACTACCAGCAAAATAGATAGAAATTAATGAAAGAACTACATCCACTTACATGTTTCTACCATTGTTACATTTTTTGGAAGCCTTATGTATTTGAGCTGTACGCGTTAGGGTGACAACTCAAGCTTTGTAATCGAACACGTCTCGGAGAAAAGAATGAATTGGCGATTCGCTAATAAAATAGCGACCTCTCTTTTATTACAGGGTTTACTTCTTTTTGGCGTGCCGTTGCACAAGGGCCTACCTGGAAATGAAAGAGCCGACACACTAGCCAAGGAGGCTGCAAGGCTTCCTCCTACACTCCCCGCTATTCCAAGTAATGCTCAAGCACAAACTGCTATAAATGAACATGTATGGCGCTTTCACCCCGATGCCAGGACAGCGATGCGAACAGCTCCCCCACTCTGCGTCACAAGGGGTTTCACAAGGGAAGAAACTTCACTTCTAATGAGATGGCGAACTCGAAGCGCCAAGACTAAGGACGTCCTCTGCATCACAGGACGAAGTAAAGATGCGATGTCATAGAAAATATAGAACATATCTTGCGTCACTGCAGAACATACGAACAGCAAAGGAAACGCCTAATGGAAAAAATGAGGAACCTAGGTCACCCAAACCCCCCCTTCTGGAGTCACTCATTTACCCTACTGGACCAATGTCAACGCGGCGGGCAACACAAACCATAGTCCTAGATTTCATGAAGGAGAGTAACCTCCTATAGGTATTCTCTGACAGCAAAGAAGAAATAGACAACGCTGGGAACTGAGTAACCAACAACCTATGACAACTGTGAACAACGAACCTGTGACCAGCTGAAAGTGATTATGGTGAACTGTATGGTGTGAGCCGGAGGTGACCACCAGATGGCACAGCCACCGAACTTTGCACTGAACATATCATCGCCATGTGTCGTGTGTCTAGTCTAGTTGCTGTGTCCCGTTTTGTCTGTTTTCTTGCCTTTTTTTTTCTTGCTCTGTGACAACTTGCCGCCCGTCTCGGCAGGCAGACCGCCCTCTCTTTCTTATTTTTTTATTTCTTTAGTTAAACGGTCCCCCCCCCCCGTTGACTGAAGCAGGCTCTCCAAACGGACAAAGTACGATTGCAAGAGGTTTGTTTGCTTTGTGCTGGACACAAGTGATTGCGAAATTACTCTGATGAAATAAGACATGGTGGAAATGGCCATCAGTTAGAGAGGCCTTCTTCAGGTGATATGATATCCTTTCGGGAACTTTACAATGCAGACATATCGAATAGAACCGCGTGCTCATAGGTTGAACGTGTGCCAGTTGACACAGTAAATGGAGACTTCATGGTTCGGAGTGCAATAGGTTGAACGAGTGCAGTTAGATAACGCGCACGACCTCTTCAGAGCATCTTTTTTTTTATGGTATAACGCGCGTTATATACCGGAAAATACGGTATTTGTCCTACAAGCAGAAACTACTACATAGCAATGTAAAACAGTGTGAGGGTCTCAGTCAGCTCAGAGACGTCGTGCGAAACCCAATCTGCGATTTTTCTTATATCTTTGCGACAGTAACTTTTCAGTAGTTCGCAGAGCCCCGTCGGGGAGGTGATAGTAATAAAAAGATGACGCAAAGGGGTTATGTTACGACATATAAGACCCACTGCTCTGCATTCATGTGTTGTTAGCTGCTGGCTGAAACGAGGAAAACGGTTTGAGACGAAAGACCCAGTTCAATATACGCAAGGAGATGGTCAAGAGCTTCGCTGGTCATAGACTGTAACGATGATCAAGGATCACGTATCTTCTCGAATTCAGAGGTCTCTTGACACGCGTACACACACACACATAAATGGGATGATGATGATGACGACTATTGACAAACACATACAGGACCGTATTGGCTGTATTGCGTAACTCTTATTTAAATATATGTGGGATATACGTGTATTCATCCATTGCCGTGATAATGATCGTTGCCACGGTGGACTAATTGGTCAATTAATTAATGGATCTAATTAAGCAGTTTGCCGGCAATGAGCGATAATTGTATGTTAGAAATGTTGCCGATAATGCGCTGAATTAACTTGAAGAACAGCCCACAACACATCGAGACGATTTCCTAATTAGTTTTCTAAGTAGAGGGGTAGAAAGCACGTCTCGACCCTACAACGTACCTTTCGATGTTGCTTCCCGTACAATAAAGAAAAAATCCTAACGTAATAACAACAAAACATGGGCACGGGGCAGCCGACTTGAGCGCTACAGTGACACAATCAGTTCTCTGATTCTCTCAGGTCACTAAATTGTCTATCTTTGAAAGGCTTCCGACTATATCGAACAATGCACGTAATCTTGGAAACACTTCTAGAAGCACTGCCGTTGGGACACTTGGAAAGTGCGTCGGTGTTCTAAGAGTTCAATTGTAGCTCAATCTCATGGCTAGATAATTACAAATAAAGGGCGTCATTTTTGTATGTCGCGGAAGACGGCTCGATTGCGTATTTGTTGTTCGAAAACTAAACGAGGATTCCAGCAGTTTGACCTTACGAGCCATCAGATACTGATTCTTGAAAAAGACAAGTAGATAAGAAAAAGTTCAAGATGGAACAATAATTAAATTATTCTTAGTGGTCCATTTAGTTTCACTCCTATGGAATCGTGGAGCCTTTATTACATGCAGAGTCGTAGTCGTAATTACGAAGCGTGACTGTTAGGCTTTCTCTTGGTCTCCCTGAGCTCGCAATGCGCGGGAAATATTTTCGTTTTTGTGCTTACCACAAGTTTTTCCATAACCCTTCTTTGAGAATCTTCTTCATACAACCTGCGTGCTACATATCATCAAGGCTGGATCATCAGTTTATGGTCAGTCGGATCACGTGGTGTCAAACAGTGCACTTCCATCGTTCATTATTTCCCCACACGAGTATTATCTTACGGAGCTGATGGTCTCAATTGTGGACTATGTTGTGTTCAAGCAAGAACTCGCCCGCTATCTCTGTATTGTATAAACTTCCATTTTTGTGTAATTCGCATTGTGCTCTATCTACGTATTCTTTCCCCTCTTGTCGTATGTTGTAAGAAATCTTATCCCCACCTACTTCAATGTAAAGCCCCACGGGCACCTTTGAGGTGTCTATCATAACTAAATAACTAAATATGAATATCGGGTTATACTAGTACCATTCTTCTGAGCTGCAAGGGCTCCACCGTAAAACCGCCACACGTACAATCCTCACGGCGTTTCAGGCGAGTCCTAAAATGAAATTGTGGCTACGCCAGAAATATTTATCTGCTGAGAAAGCGGTACCGGTAAATAGGAACCAGACGTTTAGCTTGCAGGTTTGGACAAATGTGTGTTGCTACCCGAAGCATGCCCAAGATTCGCGGACAAAAACTTAAGGCGTGCTTCGCCTGCATTACACCCATAGACGCAATGCATAAGAAAATAATTTCATATATTTCAATGTATAATTTCATTTTGACGGAGAACGCCTACACTTTCCACTGGTTCGCCACTGGATCCTGTGAGATCTATATACAAGGAATTATGCCGAAAATGAATTATACGTATATCTATTAAGGCTTTTATTCCCCCGGCGTTTGAAATCTTACACATTGTACTGAATGGGACAGGAGTAGAATTCGCACTCCATTGTGATTTCACAGTCTTATACATCAAAATATATCCGCTTTAGGTAATTTTCCACTGCAGTTTCACAATTAGGGGGACCATGTTTGGAACCTAAAGTGAATGTCTTGGTTTTGTAGCGAGCCAATTTTGTTCCCGGGGGCACCAAAGCACGACTAAAATGTGAGACATCACACTTAAAGAGGGCTTAGCCTATCGACACTTCTGCATGTAGGAAAGCCGACTGTACATTTGAGCACGTGTAAATGGGAGGAGGAATGAAACTCGAAAGGGAGGGGAATTGTCAGAGTTCAGCGCCCGTTCTCCTCTGATAACCAGCACCGCAAGACGGGTTTGATAAAAACATCTACAAAATAAAGGTGTGCTTTCTCGGCCAAAGAGGCTGAAGAACATTTCTTTTGACTTCTGCTTTAACAACAGAAAAGACAAGGCTGCAGATACCGCGTTCCACTGAGGTTCACGTTTTGGGAAATCGAACGCTCTCTTCTTCTTCGTATCAGTTTCTTAAACTCTTTCTGACATTGTACTTATGGCATTAAAAAGATGTACACAAATTATTATGGCTGTAGTGTACCGTTATTGCATTGTGTTATGCCCGTCGATGATGTCCTTTTCATCTTTACCTTATCTTCGACCGTCATGTTTTTTTGTATGTATACAATGTATGCTTACTTTGATGTTTCACACTCTTTCTTAATTTTTCCTCGCAACACCACGGGGAAGCTTGGTCGCCAACAGTATCAAATTTGATGGGTACCTTAGTGGCTGTAAAATCGCATATTTTGTCTAACGACGTTATATACCTCTATTTAGGAGAAGCAAAGGCAAGGCAATTCTTCTTTTTTCTTTTCTTCATGCATACACTTGTCTCGGCGACAACATGCTTAAACTGTGCATGGCCGAGCCGTTGCGCCTGCGCTGTTCGGGAGCGTCACTCACGAACAAAATGCGTATGTCGTCTAAGTAAGGCATATGCCCCTCGTACAACTACTTAAATTAGCGCATATAATCGTATTGTGTCAATGTTTTCTTGACTTCAAGCCGATCATGGCGGCGTACGTGTGCAGAAACTTAAAACATTGCCAGAAGCGCGCTTTTTGATCATTGCTTTAAGCAAATGATCGCAGATATGCATCATTCTGTGCAGTTGCCTGCTTATTTTATCAGCATGTTTTGCGCGTGAAATGGTGCACCCTGAGCGAGTTTTGCAAACACTCGAGGTGATGTTGTACTTCGCCTTCGACAAAGGACTGTCAATAGCCTAAGATAATGTTACCCCAATATTCCCATCACCATGGCGACATCCGATCATTTCTTTTTCCTCTTTTTCTTTATTCTTTTTTTTTTTTGTGTGTGTGTACACCAGGGGTGCCGAACTCATTCGTGTACTGCGGGCCGCATACGACTGCTCTGGGGTAGCCTGCTTCTGGTATACAGGGTGTCCCAGAAAACGTGTCATTGAATTCTAATAAAAATACTACGCCACCTTGAATCACGCGGTCAACGGCATTTGTTCTTACTTGGCTCTTGCCACCTCCTGATGTGCATGTCATGTAACCTAAGTTTAATTATGCAAATTTTTGCGAAGCGAACTCGGAAATTTGCCAAGTAAAGGTCGGTTTTTTACCCCACCAACATAAAGAGCTTGCCGAATTCTGCCGTTTTCTGACACATCATCTGGGATCTTGGAGATCACCAGGCCTACCGGTCCGTGTCTAGTAGCTTTGAAGACACTAATATTACAAATCGGCCTTGCAGGGTTTGCTCAGAAGTTTGGTAGGAGTGTACTAGTAATACTAATCGAGTAAAAGTTTGACGCTGAGACAAGTTTAGAGAGTCATTAGCCAAGAGATCGAAAGCAACACAGAGGCAGACAGGAAATATCGAACTTTCAACTTTTTATCATTTGATAAGAGGTTGAAATAACTTTTCATAAGTTTCTGCGCAACGCAGAACGAAGAAATCGTTTGATTGGAGTCGTTTCGATCGGGTAAACGGTAAGATTCCCTGACATCGCATTTGTGAGATTCCCTCACGATACCTGTGTACAAAAAAAACGACGCTAACATGAACCGGTGCACCGTGCCAAATCAGCGCTGTTTCCCGAAACGTCCCAGTGCTTCCAGTGACTTGTACGCTTTCACAATATCAGCAATGAACCGGCTCGGCGAAAATATTAAACTACAGTGTGATTGTGATCGGCGGCATGTTTTGTGGGTGGGCTGTCCAGATGTCGATGTGTAGCGCAAAGAGATCGTCACGTTGTATAACGTTCATAAACAACTTGGTCTTTTAGCGACACTTGTCTGATTCCTTCATAGCTCTAAATTATACTGGTATTGTGGAAGGGGACAGTCGAGAGCGGTGTAGCAGTGCAACACAGCCGATGTCGCACCTGCGGGAAGCATTCGCACGGCTGCGTTCATTTAATTTTTCCAACACCTCCTAGACAGCATCAGGCCTGAGTGCTTACGTCACCCCACGCCTGCTTAGCAAATGCGCCTGCACCATTTTAGCAGCAGGCCTGCACGGCTTTGCGACCTGCTTCAAGTTTTCTTCTCGTTTGCTTTTTCATCGACATCATAGCAGCATTCACAGCAGGCCTTCCTGTGTGACGCCGTGTCATGCGGGAGCAGACCTGATGCTATCTAGAAGGTGTTGGTTTTTCCCACATCAACTCCGCCCATGCGCTGATGCCGCCTCTTGTTTGAACGAACAAATCACTTTTTTTTCGTATGCGTTTGTACTGCTGTCGGGGGGTATTTCGAAACTTTAAGGGCACTTTTTTTTTAACCCGGGGAAAAAAAGAAACAGAACTGAGAGGAGGTACATAATCACGGGTAAGAGAATCCAAGACCCTCTTACCCCTCTACAACTCCGTCATTGAGAATTTTGCTATAGTCCCTGCAGTTAAAAGGTTCAAATAATTTTAATTAACGAATTATGTAATTTACGAGAAAACAAAAAATAGACTGATTATCTCTGCACCCTTTCTAACATTACGCACGTCTCGTTCAAGTGCAATGCACCATTTTTATAAAAATTTTTGACTCATTTTAAATGAAACTTCGTTCAACAATAATGAAAACAGAAAGTGTCGGAGGTATGATGGCATTGGGAATGCCATTCGTACCAGCGATACTCCTCTAAAAAGAAATCTGGCATTTGAAAGTGACGACTGCACGGCTATATCGAATCGATATGCACGGCCCCGGGAGAGGAACAAGAGCCGTGCATAGCCGATGCTGTGAAAGCCGCTACACGAGTTCCCACATATAGCACTTCGCTCTATAGGGCTAGAAAATAGCGCTCGAAACCTAGCGCTGTTTTTCCGTTTGCCGTTCTCACATACAACCGAGCACATAGCGCTATCCTGCTGGGGTCATGGGATATCTCTTTGCGACGTGATGCACCGGTGCTGCCGTGATTGCTTACTGTCGGCGTCGGGTATCCGCAGCATCAAGGGGGATGACACTTTCGATGCTGTGACCGTGATACCAGACTATAGTAACTAAACACCCATGCATCGGCCGATGAAACTCGTGGCCATTCTCAAGTCGTCGTGGTCGTCGTCGTCGTCGTCGCATTCCCGTCTTGCTGCTTCGAGTGATCGGAAGCAAAACAAACCCCAGCTTCCGCGACGTCAAGGCTGAAAGAAGCTCACGATTGGTTAACGCAGACTCACCGCTCAATATAGCGCTAGAAAAGTTGACCGGGGCTCTACTTCGACAAGAGCGGTTTTATAGCGGTTCGTAGCAATGCGAGGAGGAAAATATAGCGTAATTTTCTAGTGCTATGTAGCAAAGCGCTATATGTGGGAACTGGCCTGATCCCAAACAAACGACCACGCCGCTCAACAAGGTAGTGCTGTTCTGCCGTACAACCTACACCAGGATTTTGGCGGCCGACAAGGAAGGTGGCTTTGCCACCGTCCCGTCTGGCGTCTACGAAGAAAAAAGCGAGCAGGCCTTGTCGAAACATTTCCGTCCCGCGACCCAGCAAGAAGCGAAAGCAGCCCATAAGCTGGTTCTATGCATCTGTGACGATAACGATCTCAACTCCCTGAGCCGCTCTATCAAATGCAGTGCAAACAAATTTCTGGATGTGTTTTACACGGCCAAGACCCACAAGGAAAATATTCCTTTCAGAGCCATAGTATCTGAGAAACATACTTGGCAAAAAAATGTGTCTACCTTTCTACTCTCTAAGTTGAAACAACTAACAGTTGTCGTAAAGAACTCCTCCGATGTGATTGACTTTCTTCGAAAGGACAACCCGTGCAAATATGAAATGCTATCGATAGACGTACAGGACCTTTTCTATTCCATACCACAGGTCCCACTTCTAAGCGCCGTTCAAGACCTCATCGAAAACCAGGGTTTAACACAATTCCAGAATGCAGCGGGTATGAGCGCTCCGTCGTTCATTGAGTTTCTACGAGCTTATCTTAGCTCCACTGTAATCGCAGATAACAAACAGCTATATTTATTTTATTTATTTATTTATATACCTCATATGCCAAGAGGCATTACATGAGGGGGGTTAACAGAAAAAAGAGGGAACAAATAGTAACAGAAACGAACATGAGACAAATAGCACGCAAACAGTTAAGAAACAAATCATAACAAATACAACATTTCGCACTGCTTCACAAAATGTTCATGAGATGCTGAAGCTACAACATTCGCAGGGAGGGCATTCCACTCACGAATGGATGTTTGCATTGGGGAGTAATAAAAGTAATCAGTGTAACCAAAAGCTGCTTGCAGTTTACATACAACTCGTCTTGAGGAGTGATGTGCCATTTGCAAATAATGAGACCCATGATGGAAAAGTTTATACATGAATGAGAGTCTCCGTATTTTTCTTCGATTTTCTAAGAGAGGGATGAGTTGCATTTTCTTTTAAATCTGTGATAGTCTGCCTGTCATATTTGTTATATATAAAACGGACAGCTGTGTTGTGAATGGACTCAAGCTCATCAATGAGGTACTTCTGATAGGGACTCCATATCAGCGAAGCGTACTCTAATTTAGAGCGTACGAGTGTCTGATAGGCTAGCAATTTAGCTGTGGGTGAAGCTAAATACAACGATCTCCGTGGAAACCCAATACCTGATTAATTTTATGACATATTTCTGTAATATGATTGTTTCAAGTGAGGTCATTCGTAAGATGCACACCTAGGTATTTAAAACTAGCTACATTTTCAATTACTTTACTATTTAAGTGGTAGTCATACAAAATTCGTTCCTTTGCCCTCGAAAAGACTATACACTTTGTTTTTGACACATTCACCTCCATTAACCATTCATCGCACCAGTTTTGAATTTTCATGAGATCTAACTGCAATGGGTCATGAATCATATCTTCTGGGTCGTTATGAAATAGAACGTGTTTCCTCTTACAAGTACCTTGGCCTTCATCTGTCTTGTAATTTGTCATGGTCAGAACACTTATCTCATATCATTTCTAACGGCAACCGATCTCTAGGATTCATACGTCGCAATCTTCGCTTGAGCCCACTGTCAGTAAAAAAAACTTGCTTATATCACTCTTATAAGGCCTAAGCTTGAGTACGCCTCTCCAATATGGGATCCATACCAAGTCACTTTATGCGCATGTTCACGAAGCAGTACAGAATCGAGCTGTCGGCTTCATTTATAACGAGTTCAGTTCCCAGAATAGTATATCCAGCATGAAAACTCAGCTTTCTATCATTAATCTCAGCAGGCGTCGAATGGTTTCCAGTCTGTGCCTATTTCATAAGATTTTTCATAACCACATGTTACACTCTGAGCTACTGTTGAGAGCATCATTTATTTCTCCCAGGGTTGATCATTTCTACAAGGTAGGGATGACTCACTGCAACCACGATTTCTTTCTCTACTCATTTTGCCCTCGGGCGGCTAAGGCCTGGAATGCTCTTCCCCAGTCCATTGTTGATCTCCGTGACCCTCAGGATTTTAAAGCTGCAGTAAGCCGATTTGTTGATGGCTAGTTGCCCTTGTGTATGTTGTCTGTCGAATTTCCTCAGTGTACCACAGAGAACGAGTGCGCAAGTGTTATCTTGCATCACTGTTACCAAGTTAATATTCTTATAATCTTTGTGTGTTGACCATTACAATTCATGTCACGTTCTGCTTGCTCCTTTTCTTTACTTGCGCACCTGTGGTGCCGTTCCCTCCTCCGTTATGTAGTACCCTTTGGGTCTTTAACGTATGACAAAAAAAAAAACAACAATGTCGTACGGTCATCTTCAGACCTGACTGACCGATAAAGAACAACATCATCAGCATAAAGCCTAATCCACGACTGAATTGAAGAGGGTAAGTCATTTACGTAAATTAAAAATAGTTACGGCTCTAAAACCGATCCCTGGAGTGCACCTGATATTACCACAGAAGAGTCCGAAAAAGAATTTCCCCACTTAACACACTGAGTCCTGTTCTGTAAATATGCAGTTAATCATAAGTAGCGTGAAGATTAAGAGTATAAAGCTTTTGAATCAGACGACAGTGAGGTACGCGATCAAATGCCTTTTTAAAGTCTATAAATATCGCATCCACTTCGTTACCATTATTAAGAGAGGTACATACGTCAGTTACAAATTCGAAAAGCTGTGTCTCTCAGGAAAAGCCACTCATAAAGCCGTGTTGATTGCTATAAAGATAATTACATCGAACCAAGTGTTTCACGACAATAGAGTACAAAATGTGTTCGAGTACTTTGCAAGACACACATGTAAGAGATATGGGCCTATAGTTTTCAACGGCTGAAGTATGAGCTGACTTAGGGACTGGTACGACAATTGCATGTTTCCAGTCATTGGGAACTACAGAAGTGTCCAAAGACTGCTGAAACAAGATAGCAAGAATCTTGCTTGAAAAGTATCTTATAAGTTTTAAAATCTTTGAAGAGATATTGTCACAACCTGGGGATGATGATAATGACAAATTATTAATAATCTCAAGAACACCCGAAATCGAAATTATGACTGGACCAACAGTGTACTCGTGCAAAGTGTCAGCAACACCAACTGGACATGGTTCATTTTCACAAGTAAAAACCGAAGAAAAGTATTCGTTGAATTTCTTAGCAGCAGCTGTGTCTGCAAGGGGTTTATTGGTGCCATCAACAATCACAGGCTTACTCGCACCCGCTCGGCTTTTCACAACTGACCAAAAATTTTTAGGGTTAGCGGCCAACATACCACCAAGGTCTACACTATAAAACTTTGTTCTAGCATTTTTAAGAGTATTCCTATACTGTAGTGCAACATTCCGATAGACTGTCCACATGTCTTAACTATCTGCAGAAGACTGGCATCCCAATAGGATCCAAAGTGTCGCCTGCCCTGTGTGATATTCTTTTCAGTGCAGTTGACATTCGCATTCAGCAAGCCCTCAACGCGGGTTCCTGTAAGTTCAGGATATTCCGCTACGTTGACGATTTTTTTTTCAAGATTGTGACCCTGAGCAAGGAGACTACACTAGATAGCCTGATACAGGTTTTTCGAGACTCCTCCCACAGACTAAACTTCACGCTTGAGCTCCCTCAGAACGGATCATTACAATTCCTCGACCTGAACATCAGGAGCTCCCTTACGTACGTGTGCTGGGTCTCCAGCCCAAGATCCATGAAAGGGGTTTTGCCGTACCGTTCTGCCCACACCAAGATCGTGAAAAGAGAGTCTCGGCTACCTTATCGCGAACTGACAAATTGCAGGAAGCAGGATATCCCACGGTGCTTCTCTTAGACGTTGCCGAAAAGCTGCTACAGAAGTTGAGAGGCAACAACAAAAACACACGCGAAAAATTGCCAGGGAGGCCTGTTTCGGTTCCATATATACACAGGCTTTGGAATAACCTCAAAAAAGTAGGGGAAGACACGGAGTCCCAGTAGTCATCTCAGCACCGATCAAACTGCAAAGCGTGTGTCGGCGGGTAAATAAACCACGGGAACCAATTGAATGTTGAAGTTCAAACATAGGTTCCAGGCTGTAGAATGTCAAGAACAGGTGGTTTGCTCGATTCCAATGTGGTGCGGCAGGAAATACGTCAGGCAAACGGGCAGCTTCCTGAATACCAGGCTGAATGAGCACAAGACGTTGGTGTCCAACAGAACCCCATCGGGCCATCTTGCACTACATTGCCGGAATTGTGGATGCCATCCCCTCTTCCAACAGACTTCAGTTGTGGCGAGGGCAAAAGACAAGACGACTCGAGAAGTTATAGAAGCCTCCCTTATTACCGAGCTTGGAACGGAACGCTGCATAAGCTGTCCGTCCATTGCCCTGACAGTCCCCGAATTGGAGTATTTGGGACGTTGCGGAGACTGACCCTCAAAACCGAGCGACCCGTTTTCCCCCTTAGACCTACACTCCTCCCCTAACCCGCATTGAGCACCCATCAGCATGCAACTTTTTCCCCGCTAATGATGTCGTCGGGCGACCGAAGACACCTCCTCTCGACACTCACCGGTCCCAAGATGCAGACTCAGTGGGAACACGACATAGCTCACTCCCTTCTCTCTGATGTAGACCCCACGCTTTCTCTCGTCCTTCCTCCGCGACTACCGCGCCCCTTTACTGCTCTCTTCCACCGCATGAGGCTCAACGTTGCCTTTACACCTGCCTTTCAACACCGTCTCGGCTCCACATCAGTAGTATAGTTTAATACTGTATAAGAACCGTACTGTACAACGACCACTTTTTTCTAATCCAAGATGGCGTATTCTAATCCAATTGTAAGCCAAACTCCAGTTATAAGCCAACACAATCCACTTCTAAGCCAACACAAGCCAAATCTAAAGCCATCTGATTGACCGCCATTAGCTCCGCCCATTTCACGTTTATTGGTCCACGCCAAGCCCCACTGATCATTGATTGTTCAATCGTAGCTCTGCTCCTTTATCCTAATTAGTTGGCTTGGCTCCGCCCACTTCATGTTGATTGGCGCATGCTAAGCCTACTGATAGTTGATTGGTCAATCGTAGCTCCACCCCTTTATGCTAATTACTTGGCTTTGCCCACTTCACGTTGATTGGCCCATGCCTGCTGATCGTTGATTGGTTGCCCGTAGCTCTGCCCCTTTATGCTAATTACTTGACTCCACCCACTTCACGCTGATTGGTGCACGTCGGACCCGCTATGCTAATTAACCGGCTCCGTTGATTGGTCCTACTGATCACTCTCCCAGACTTTCTAAGCCCTCTGATTGGCCGTCCCCAATTTAAGCCTACCGATTGGCCCGTTCTAAGCCCACTGACTAAGCCCGCTGAACATAGCCTTCGTTAGCGCCCGCCCGCTCGGCAGTGACAGCGCTGTGGCTTTATCTCAGATGTCCAAACTTACCTCGTGGCACAACTGGTTCCACCCACTTCATGCTGATTGGTCCGTTCTAAGCCTACTGACTTCTAAGCCGATCGACGATAAGCCTACTGATTGGGCCTTCACACCGATTGGTTCATTCTAAGCCTACTGATAGCTGGCCCCTGATTGGCCCTCGCTACTTACCTTACAGACAGTGTTGTACCCGTTACCGAAATATGGTATCGCGATACCGATACTCGTTACTTGAGTCAAAAGTATCGAAATACCGATATCGATACTTCTTTTTTAAAGTAACGGAGTATTGCTACCGTTACTAAAAAACAGTAACGCGATACTTTGCGCGATACTTTTGTTTGAAATACGAAAATGATGCAACATGAAATATCGCTTACGTGAACAGTTTTGCAGTAAAAAAACTGCATATTTCATAAGTAGCTTGGACACGTTATGCTTGACTTTTATTGATAGCTGGTTCTCGAAGACATCTTCTGCCATTCTTGTAGGCCGTGGTCTCTCCGGCTGCTGACAGAGGCCAGTGTGACAATTACGTTAGTGTCAGCCAACACCTATCGTGGAGTGCAATGACAAAGGAATCCTATCCGAAGTTAACAATGCCACGCGTGACTCATTGCGACAGGGCAGCTTAGCTGTGGAATCCAGTGCGCACTATCAAAGACTTGACCTCTGTTCGTTGACCTCAACTCTTTTGTTGAACACAGCGTGGTTATTTCTCCAGTTTCAAGGAAAAACAGTGAACATGTGTTTTGTATAATTCCGGTTACGGAGCACGTATGCGTGTCCACAGGCTTCTTGTCGAGGGCTAGGCGGACCATTGACAATGAATAAGAGTGAGAAATATGGTCGGCGAAGAAAAGGTGGCGCACTAAAAAGTATCGGTATCGGTAACGATACAGAGATCGCGTTACCGTAAATTTGTAACGGAAATACTTTTCCGATGCTCATTTCAAAAAGTATCGCGATACGCACTCCGATACCGAAAATGTATCGATTACTGTAACGGCGTTACGTACAACACTGCTTACAGATGAAGAGTTGCAAGAAATGCGTGAATTACCGGATCTGAAACTAGAGAAGAGACTCATGGATGGATCGGCCGAAATCATCTTTACTCACACGAAGTGACGCATCCCACCGAGACCAGCGAAAGCGCACGCGTCTCATATGTAATCATCAGTAAAATAAAAGTATTTCCTGTTTTTAGGGGGACAAATTCTGTGTTGTGTGATGGAGAAGCTATATAGAGAGGTGATAGGGAGAAGGATTATATAGCACGTAGTCATCAACTAAGCGAGCATAGTTTATGGAGAGCGCCACGCTATTTTAAAGCCATTTTATATCATATCCCAAACGTTCTGCGTGATCAAACAGGTCCGAGCATTATGGAAAGAAGAAAACCGTTTCATGCATCACGGTGCGTGCGCGTTTCAGCGTGCTCAAACAAGTTCTGGCTATTAGTAAAAGAAGTAGTTTTGGGTTCCCAGGCGGGTTCTGCATGGTGTTTCCAGCGCATCAGGCGATGTTCTACAACAACGTAAATTGTTCTGCGCGATCAAACAAGTCCCGCTCCCCTTTATACAAATGACGCGCGTGCCATATCATAACTTGTTTCAGCGTGCTCAAACAAGTTCTGGATTTTGTGCGTTGTGGTGAAACGTGGGACTTGAAGAGATTCAAGGATGATCCTCCGACACGAGAAAAGTGATGAGCAGCGACTTGACAACCGTGAAAGTGCGAAGCCCCAGTGTGTCGTGTGAGATGGATCAGTTCGTATGCAAGCGCTGTGTGCCCGTCTGCGAAGGTGAGCGCATTTTTTCCGAGATGAACTCGCTCATAGTGCGACGTTGTGCCCTGAGCTTATATTTCTAATGGTGCTTCCAGTTGTGCTCTGCGTACGAGCTGTGTCGCGTGAAATATACGCTGGCTATGTTTGAACAGAATATTCTGAGGGGAGCAATGTGCAATTGTGTTTCTTCATACTCAGCTTGGTTTGAGTCTTCTTTTTTAAAGCTTGAGTACGTGCAAAGCTTCACTGCATAGCATTGTTTAATAAGCGTTGGAGCGTCAGTGCGTCTTGAGCTTCACCACATAGCGCCACTATGCTTTTGTCATTCAGTGCTTGATTTATTTAATTTCGTGTGTTGAATGCGCACTGTCTAAAATAAAAACGAACCCAAGCTCTATAGGATTTATTGATCATTAATGTTGTTTTTCTCTCAAACCAGCTTCTCTGCACAGCATCAACTATCGATGTTTTCTCGATCATGTGCTTCTCCCTGCTTATTTCGAACGCGTGCTGGCTTCCCTGATTAGCATCACTATGAGTTTTTTTGCACCTTGTTTAATACACATTGAATTTTGTTTTTGTGGTTCTGTCACAAAATTCATTCTCAAGAATGAACGCGTTCCATTGCATCATTTGCCATTCTGCTTGATTGAAACAAGTTTTAGGTTGAACTGCAAAGCACACACATTGTAAACGATCCTAAGCGAGTTCTCAGGGGTGGGCTTGACCTAACGCTGGCGTGCAACCAGGTCAAGCCAACTTTACTCGTGTAGACTGTAGAGTGTGTTTTGAGATGTGTACATTAAACACGTTTTTTATTTCCCATTAGCAACTGTGGCTATGTGAACAGCGGGAGGCGGCGGCATGTAACCTGTTCAGCCTTCTAACGCTGGCTCTCTAGAGGTATGAACCAGTTGGATAGAAATGAGTCACCAATGCAATGGCGCGACGCAGCTCTCCATCTTTGCAAAGAGGGTAATCACAAGCGGCGCCATCTCTTCTATGTGTAGGGAACCTGTAGAGGAGGTGGTGTTCCCCTACATGAGTCCTGACCGGCGATGATGGAATGTCCCAGCGGGCAGATGGACGTGGCCTCACGCTAGGACGGTGCCGGTAGAACTGCCGTGCCAGCGCGTAGCGCGTGGCAGCAGAGGCACGTCTTCGTCATCACACACGGGCCGCCACATCACTCCCCCCCTCAGACGCGGAGCGGTGTACAGCTAGCGGTTGGGGTCCGCGTCGATACATGAAGAGGAGGAAGACGGGCGACACGTGGAACAGGGACGACTTGTTCAGAAATCGCAGTAGCAGCAGAATGGTTGGTGCGGGCAAGCGCCGACCGGGCGGGTTCCAGGGGCGGTGTGAGGGCAGGTATGCCGAAGTAATTCAGAGAGGGGCGACAGAACCGCGACCGGTTCGTGAGCGCTGGGCTCGTAGTGTTGTCGCCAAGCAGACTGCGGGGAGGGCCATCGTGAAGCACGGGGAGACCGGGAGTAAAACTCACTGTGGCCTCCGTGCGTGCCCCCGGTGGAACGTTGGTCCCGGAGCCTCTTGACCACATCTGGACGAGCTGCCAGTGTCTTGTATGGAAGCCTGGTGGGAAGGCGAGGCGGGCAGGGTTCTTGGACCGCAAGCATAGCAGATGCGGGAGGGGCGGTCGACAGCGGCGTACCGCGACCGGTACAGGAACGGGTAAAGGGGAGCGGGACTTGTTTGATCGCGCAGAACAATTTACGTTGTTGTAGAACATCGCCTGATGCGCTGGAAACACCACGCAGAACCCGCCTGGGAACCCAAAACTACTTCTTTTACTAATAGCCAGAACTTGTTTGAGCACGCTGAAACGCGCACGCACCGTGATGCGTGAAACGGTTTTCTTCTTTCCATAATGCTCGGACTTGTTTGATCACGCAGAACGTTTGGGATATGATATAAAATGGCTTTAAAATAGCGTGGCGCTCTCCATAAACTATGCTCGCTTAGTCGATGAGTACGTGCTATATAATCCTTCTCCCTATCACCTCTCTATATAGCTTCTCCATCACACAACACAGAATTTGCCCCCCTAAAAACAGGAAATACTTTTATTTTACTGATGATTACATATGAGACGCGTGCGCTTTCGCTGGTCTCGGTGGGATGCGTCACTTCGTGTGAGTAAAGATGATTTCGGCCGATCCATCCATGAGTCTCTTCTCTAGTTTCAGATCCGGTAATTCACGCATTTCTTGCAACTCTTCATCTGTAAGCAGTGTTGTACGTATCGCCGTTACAAATAACGCCGTTACAGTAATCGATACATTTTCGGTATCGGAGTGCGTATCGCGATACTTTTTGAAATGAGCATCGGAAAAGTATTTCCGTTACAAATTTACGGTAACGCGATCTCTGTATCGTTACCGATACCGATACTTTTTAGTGCCCCACCTTTTCTTCGCCGACCATATTTCTCACTCTTATTCATTGTCAATGGTCCGCCTAGCCCTCGACAAGAAGCCTGTGGACACGCATACGTGCTCCGTAACCGGAATTATACAAAACACATGTTCACTGTTTTTCCTTGAAACTGGAGAAATAACCACGCTGTGTTCAACAAAAGAGTTGAGGTCAACAAACAGAGGTCAAGTCTTTGATAGTGCGCACTGGATTCCACAGCTAAGCTGCCCTGTCGCAATGAGTCACGCGTGGCATTGTTAACTTCGGATAGGATTCCTTTGTCATTGCACTCCACGATAGGTGTTGGCTGACACTAACGTAATTGTCACACTGACCTCTGTCAGCAGCCGGAGAGACCACGGCCTACAAGAATGGCAGAAGATGTCTTCGAGAACCAGCTATCAATAAAAGTCAAGCATAACGTGTCCAAGCTACTTATGAAATATGCAGTTTTTTTACTGCAAAACTGTTCACATAAGCGATATTTCATGTTGCATCATTTTCGTATTTCAAACAAAAGTATCGCGCAAAGTATCGCGTTACTGTTTTTTAGTAACGGTAGCGATACTCCGTTACTTTAAAAAAGAAGTATCGATATCGGTATTTCGATACTTTTGACTCAAGTAACGAGTATCGGTATCGCGATACCATATTTCGGTAACGGGTACAACACTGTCTGTAAGGTAAGTAGCGTGGGCCAATCAGGGGCCAGCTATCAGTAGGCTTAGAATGAACCAATCGGTGTGAAGGCCCAATCAGTAGGCTTATCGTCGATCGGCTTAGAAGTCAGTAGGCTTAGAACGGACCAATCAGCATGAAGTGGGTGGAGCCAGTAAAGAGTTGTGCCATCTGGTGCCAGTGGACTTAGAACGGGCCATCCAGGGCAAATTGGTAGGCATAGACTGGGGACGGCCAATAAGAGCGCTGGGAGAGTGATCAGCAGGCTTATCGTCGACCAGCTTAGAAGTCAGTAGGCTTAGAACGGACCAATCAGCATGAAGTGGGTGGAACCAGTTGCGCCACGAGGTAAGTTTGGACATCTGAGATAAAGCCACAGCGCTGTCGCTGCCGAGCGGGCGGGCGCTAACGAAGCCTATGTTCAGCGGGCTTAGTCAGTGGGCTTAGAACGGACCAATCGGTAGGCTTAAATTGGGGACGGCCAATCAGAGGGCTTAGAAAGTCTGGGAGAGTGATCAGTAGGACCAATCAACGGAGCTGGTTAATTAGCATAGCGGGTCTGACGTGCACCAATCAGCGTGAAGTGGGTGGAGTCAAGTAATTAGCATAAAGGGGCGGAGCTACGGGCAACCAATCAACGATCAGCAGGCATGGGCCAATCAACGTGAAGTGGGCGAAGCCAAGTAATTAGCATAAAGGGGTGGAGCTACGATTGACCAATCAACTATCAGTAGGCTTAGCATGCGCCAATCAACATGAAGTGGGCGGAGCCAAGCCAACTAATTAGCATAAAGAAGCAGAGCTACGATTGACCAATCAATGATCTTGGGGCTTGCCGTGGACCAATCAACGTGAAGTGGGCGGAGCTAATGGCGGTCAATCAGATGGCTTAGGATTTGGCTTGTGTTGGATTACAAGTGGATTGTGTTGGCTTATAACTGGATTTTGGCTTAGAATTGGATTAGAATACGCCATCTTGGATTAGAAAAAGTGGTCGTTGTACAGTACGATTCTTACACAGTATTAAACTATACTACTCACATCGTCTTCCCTCTGCCCCACTTGTGGAGTACACGGCGACCTCAGCCACGTCATCCTGGCTTGTGGGCAATACCACCACGAGCGTGCACTAATGGACGTCTCTATGCAACGCATTGACAAGCGGCCGTTCAACCTAGCGAAGATCCTCGGTCCGTGGTCGAACGCTGCCCACCAGACGCAGGGCCTTCGTCTTCTGGCGGAGTACTTGTGCTCCACAGGTCTGGCGACGGCTCTTTGAAAGCCCCCATCATCATCCCTTCATCCTCTCCCAACGCGAAATAGGGCAGTGTACTGTCTCAGCGGCGGTGAATCGCCCACCCCATCACCATCCAATGTATGTGTGTGCATGTTCCCTAACCTTTCACGTTGTTCTCCTCTGTGAATAAATCTTCAGTTGTGAGTTTGCAGTCATCGTGTTGTGTCTTCTTCTATGTGTGTCCCAGGGACGTATATAGGGAGAGTTTGGCCATTGGGCGGAGCCTGATGGCGTGATGCGTCATATGATGCCACCCGACTTCTCCGTGGCTCCGCTCTCTCACGTTCCTTCGCGCTTGGCCGCCATTCCGATCCTAGTTCTTCGGGTGGTCCCATAGAGCAGGCGTTGCTCAGTTTTTTAAGCTGGCAGTCGTACTTAACTGTTGATAATAAACGACGAAATGGACTTTGCAAGTGCGTCCTAATCATTATGTCTAAGTGCCGAAAAGTTGACATTCGTCACACTAAATACGGCGGCCGTCGGAGTCAAACGCGAGTATAAACAGACGCGGCTCTGAGCGACCGTGGTGGAGACTGATGAGCAGTAATAGTGATATTCGTGAAATGTATGGTCTTTCCGCGTGACAGTAACACATGTAGTCGTCCCTTGTGTGAAGCTTACTGCTCGAGTCAGAAAATGCGGTACGATCTTCGTGCGGTGCATACCGCATCTGTTCATTCGACCCTTTGCATCCTGCGTGCAGGCAGCACAGCGTTTAGCATGATCACGCAGGGAAGCGGGTTTGGAGTCACAAGCGTTGGCGGAGAAAGGAAATAAGTCCAAGAAATTAAGTCATCACGTGCACTTTCGCTACGTAGTTATCAAATTGTCGCACTCGTGCTTGCTTATGAGGAACAAGACGCATATGAAAAGTCTCAAAATTTGCTCTCATGCAGTACAGAGTTTATAGTTTACACACAAGCTATCCTCTTTAAAACAGTTGATATATTTTGGTTCACAGCATCACAAAAATACAAGCTTAGATTTATTAAAAGTACATTTACTTTTCTTCAAGTTTAAGTTAATGCAGCACTGGAAATACTTAAAAATGTAAAAAGTCACGGCCAAGGAACCAAACAAGACACTCAACTCAAGTAAGTGTTGCAGCAGTTTATTTCACGCATAGCACCCTTTCAGGAAAACAAGAAATAGCAGTGAAAGATGAAAGTCACTGAAAAGGTTAGCCAGCTCTATGACTCGAACCCACATCTTCTGGATTGCCGGTTCAGGGCTCTACCAATTTGAGCTAAGTTTTTTTTTTTTTTTTGAGCTAAGGGAGTTTTTATTTGGTTTTTAGGGGGGGGGAGAGGTAATGTACACGAAATTGTCTGTGCAAACATAAGAGGAAGCATCAGCATAAAAATTTCACTGCGCACTAAAAACCATGTTTTGCACTGGCATTCACATGAAAAGTAAAAGCTGTCACTTCAGCACACAAGCATAACTGTACAAGTGTCACTGCACTTTCAAGCAAAAGTGCACATACATATAAGCATCAATGCAACCAAGGAAATGTCATAGGCCTATATCTGGCGTCGTGGAGCATACATACTTTTGCTTCAAATGTCCTTTGTTTTTTTTTCTGCATTTTTCGGCTGAGCTCGGAGAAGTGCAGCTGCAGCCGTGCATGGCAGAATCGTCTGATTATTTTGTCTTTGATGGCATGGCAGTCTTGAATGTCAACATGTTTTACTGCTGCGGACATTTTGTCATGCAAAACTGAAATTATGTTTTCTTTGTCACAGCACCTGTCGATGTTTGCTCCGAAGCAGCTTTCACAAAGCAGGCGAAGCATGTTGTATACTTTGTCTGAAACACACACTAATGCACCTGCTTTGTAGGACTTTGCTGTTGTGAAGGTACTTTGTCCACATGGCGGGGTAGCGTCTGTTGTCACTTCACGGTCACATTTGGGACATGTCACATTGTTCTTCATGACACGTGAAATAATATATCCACAATAGTAGTAAAAGGCACTCTCTTCAGCTTGAGAATGTTGAGCACGCTCGAGGGCGCTGGAACGCACATGTGTATCTAGTTGAATCAAGAAAGCTACCTGTGGCAAGCATGTGTTGGAGGGTCCAGCAGCGTCAATACTAGGGTGCAGATCCAAGGGAGGTGTACAAGCCGGTAGCAAGTTCTGAGGTGGATCCTCTTCACTCTGCGGAAAACATATACTGAGAAATATTTGCTCTAAGTAATTTTTACCACTGCTTGGGACGAAGCCTTCCTGG
The DNA here is from genome assembly GCF_037126465.1 of Ornithodoros turicata. Classification (NCBI taxonomy): domain Eukaryota; kingdom Metazoa; phylum Arthropoda; class Arachnida; order Ixodida; family Argasidae; genus Ornithodoros; species Ornithodoros turicata. Next base: position 12,208,439 of record NC_088204.1, read on the forward strand.
GTGCCGTCCGTCGCAAGTAAGCCAGGGAAACTCTCTTGAGCTGTTGGTGCAACTGTAGCAGCATCAAAAGGCTACAGAAAGGGCACACATTTAGCAAAACAAGCAGAATCTTCTGAACAACTTTTGAGCAAATATCACAGGGCTTTGTATACATGCACACATACATAAGAGTTTTACATAATGTGTACAACAGAAAGTTAATGTCACAGTTAATGGAACTTACATGGTATTCTGACCCCAGCACATTCCGACATGAAAACTCTTTTCTCAGTGGCATGGTGCCCTGCATAAGAAATGGCCACATATGTCAAGTTTCAGCACTGTTGTGGAGTAAAGGTGGTATGAAATAGAAACTGTTAATGTGCAGAATTTATTATGTTATGTACTAATGATATTTCACTATAGTGTTGTCATATATATATATTTCTCGGCTGGGAGTGCACGATCAAATTAAAAAAAAAATATATATATATATATATATATATATATATATATATATTACCTGTACCATAGATACATCGGTTATGTACACAGTTCAAGAAAGAAAAAGAAAAAGGAACACTACAAAAAATGTGCGGTAGTCATGCTCAGAGGGCCGCTCGGAGTGGTGTCGAGCTTCTTTCTCTCGGGGGCTTCCTCCGGGCATCAGTTTTTGTATGGGAGAACACAGTGGGGACAGCATTTGGTTCGAGTTTTTCCCAGCCATCCACACGATGCTGTTCAAATTGGCTTTCCTCAAAGTGCACCTGGAATGATACACTTATTTACTTATGTGCATGCGCAAAACAGTTGTTACAACGTACACATCGCAAATACGCTTATCGGGGCAAGCAGGTCTAAGCTGCTTATTGCCGATAAGTAATTATTCCGCACAACGGCAGACACAACCTACCTCACAAAGTTGGCTTTTGGGTGTTGGTTTCCAACTGCCGCCACGCTAAGTCTTCATTTGTCACAAACGTCGCCTTTTCAGGTCGGAGGGGAAACGAAACATGCGGAAACCTTTTCGGTCCGAATTACTGCATCCAACGGCGCTGCAGAACCCCATTTTTTGCTGAATTCCACGTCAACGTGCGCCGTTTAAAGTGAACGCCGGTCTGGTCTACGGCATTTTAGCGTAGCCAGCAGAGACGGCGAGGATCAACATGGCGGGAACCGACGGGGGCTTCCTCCGACTCCGCTTGCATGCTGGGAAATTGGGCGGAGTCAGCAGAGCTATGACGCGTATTACGTCACGGAGCGCTGGCGGCAAAAGATCACAGAATGGCCAAACTCTCCCTATATACGGCTCTGGTGTGTCCCTGTCTTTTTGCTGCATAATATCTACAATGTCACGTTACCAACTACCCCACCTATCAACAGTGCTACACTTAAGTTGCAGCTCACATACCTCGCAGGGCACACTGGTTAGTATGAGATATGAGATGATAACGTAATGGGTGACAAATGATACTACATCAAATTCCTAAGAAGAAATTGTCATACGCATTTATAGCGCTGCATTTGCATTTTAGCTTGTCTATTTTCGTTTTGCGCTATTCGACAGCACACAAATGGACTCGATCGTACATCCTTCTACAGGGTGTCCCAGAAAACGTGTAATTGAATTATAATAAAAAAACTACACCACCTAGAGTCATGCGGTCAATGGCATTTGTTTTCACTGGGTTTTTGCCACCTCCTCATGTGAATGTCGTGTAACGTAAGTTTAATTACGTAAATTTTTGCGAGCTTAAGTCAGAAATTTGCCTAGTAAAGGTCACTTTTTTACCCCACCAATGTGAAGACCGTGTCTAATTTAGTCAAATTAATGATAATTGACAGGGATATTCAGGAGCTATCCCGTCAGAAAAAATAGCCGAACATCATGCTCTACGGAGGTCGCACAGAATAGCGCACGATGAATTTTTCAGCGCAATCTTTGTGAGTCCGACGAAAGGAGGTTGGAAACCCAGCCCTCCCCGACATCCCAGAAAGAGATAAAACAGGCACGGCTTATCACGTCCAACTTTCGCTGGAATAATACTTTCCCTCTCCCAATTTTAAGAACTGTTACTTTTTCTACTATCACTCTGTGGGCTGGCTTCGGAAACTCCTTTCGTCGCACTTAGAGCGACAGCGCTTAAAAAGACATCTCCGCTATGGTCCGGTGCCCCGAAAAGCATGATATTCGGCTATTTTTTCCGATGGGATAGCTCGTGAATATCACTGTGAATTTTCATGAATTTGAGTGAATTCGGCACGCTCTCCATACTGGTGGGGTAAAAAAGTGACATTTACTTGGCAAATTTCCGAGTTGAGTTCGCAAATATTTACATAGATGCGTATACGAAGAGGGGAGTCAAGTCCTGTAGATCACATAAACAAAATACAGAAGCCGACACTGAAGATTTTTGTTTAAGTTTAATTTGTACAAGCTTTCGCGTGGAGGTCCACGCTTCCTCAGGTACAAAGTGAAGTGGTGACACACATAAGTATATATAGTATAGACATATACACTGCTGTACAAAGAAAGGGAAGAGGAAAGGAGATATGGTGCCACATGTCTGTGTACAATGAATAGCTGGGCAGACGGATAGGTGACCTCTAACCGTTTAAGAACAGTAAAAGGTGTTGTTGTGAACAAAAAGGCTCGCCAACCCAGTTTCGCGGAAGGGGGGTCAGGAGTATGGGAAACGAGTGGCCCAGAATAGACAAAAGGGAAGGTTACGGATTATCTAACGGAGTACCAGACGATGACTGAAAGTGGGGATTCAAGAATTGTGCACAAATAAATATAGATATATAGCTACTAAATTTACATAAGCGGATATAACGAGCCAGGACTAAGATTCAGACCATTTGGTGTGAGACACTTGAATTGCGAAATTAAGTAGGACTCTCTATTCTTACGTTTAATGTCGGTGCGGAACCCAGATTCTAGCAATATAATTTTCATTAAAAAAATATATTTATAGAAAATTATATTGCTAGAATCTGGGTTCCGCACCGACATTAAACGTAAGAATAGAGAGTCCTACTTAATTTCGCAATTCAAGTGTCTCACACCAAATGGTCTGAATCTTAGTCCTGGCTCGTTATATCCGCTTATGTAAATTTAGTAGCTATATATCTATATTTATTTGTGCACAATTCTTGAATCCCCAGTTTCAGTCATCGTCTGGTACTCCGCTAGATAATCCGTAACCTTCCCTTTTGTCTATTCTGGGCCACTCGTTTCCCATACTCCTGACCCCCCTTCCGCGAAACTGGGTTGGCGAGCCTTTTTGTTCACAACAACACCTTTTACTGTTCTTAAACGGTTAGAGGTCACCTATCCGTCTGCCCAGCTATTCATTGTACACAGACATGTGGCACCATATCTCCTTTCCTCTTCCCTTTCTTTGTACAGCAGTGTATATGTCTATACTATATATACTTATGTGTGTCACCACTTCACTTTGTACCTGAGGAAGCGTGGACCTCCACGCGAAAGCTTGTACAAATTAAACTTAAACAAAAATCTTCAGTGTCGGCTTAAATATTTACATAATTAAACTTGGAGTACATGACATTCACATTAGGAGGTGGCAAAAACCCAATAAGAACAAATGCTGTTGACCGCATGATTCTAGGTTGGGTAGGTTTTTTTATTGTAATTCAATGACACGTTTTCTGGGACACCCTGTATACTATACACACGCAAGAGTTACACAATCATTCCCAAGCTCTCTTGCCAGAGAACTGCACCAAATACGTTGAACACCATACATGGACAGACACACGTCATGAATCATCAACGCTACTTTCATCAGACATTCTAGGCTGCCTTGCATATCGCTTAGAACACTAGCGTGCAAGAACTCTTGTGGCTCCTGTATCTTTATTTACTATTCCGAGATAAGAGTCACGAGTGAACGCGGCCCACTCCCTACACGCAGCGATAAAGAGATTCGACTTCCAGGATGTTTGATAAGAACGAAAGAAAGTGTCACGCTATGAATAGCATTATTTGCTAACAAATCGAAAAGGCGCTCGTTCTGCGTCATGACTCTACTAAGAAGAAGATGATTATCACTTCTTGAAATAGGATGTGAAACAAATGCCCTCCAACCAGGGCATGACACACCTGTCGAGCAGTCTTATCAACGTTGCCTAATTCATCACGGTGTATAGTACCGCGTATATAATACATGTCAGTAGATGGACCATTTAGTACCACCGGCTGACTTGGCTATAGCAGCAAATATGATACGGGCAGTCCTGTTTGTGCTCGTGGCTCTAGGTAAGCAATGTATTGTATGTTGTATGGTTTCACGGCAACCACACTTCGACCATTTTGCATCTTCGCTGAATGTTATATGTGATAGTCATATTTGGTCATGTCCTATTTTATTTCCTCTTCATGTAACGTGCTCCTTCGTGGTAACAAAATGAAAAATGAAATGAAATAGTTCAGTCTCTATTAGATGCACAATTTGGTTGTCGGGTCCCGCGGCCTAATGTGGTGATCACTCCATGATACCATCCTTCATAATTTAATTGTTGTTGTTGTTTTTAGTCCTATTTATTAGTCTATTCCGTCCTACTATTATTATTATTTATTTATGTATTCATTTTACACACATTCGTGAAGAGTGCTTACGCTGCGTCACACGGACCAACTTTTCCCACCAACAATGACGAATGTTGGGTTGGTGGCAGCAGTCCGACACCACCAACCTTCACCAACTCGAGTTGCTAGGAATCAGTCGCCGAGCGGAAACGTTCCAAGGAGGGGGGGAGGGGGGTAATGGGCCACACAGAAGTGGGCGTCATCACCACTATAGCAAAAAAAAAAAAAAAAAGGAAAGACGGATGGAGTATAGAGGATGAAGGGTGGAGATGCGTATAGGGTGCATGAGTTCGTGGGGGAGAGCAAAGTGCTAGAGGAGTCGTTGAGCCAGACCCGCCTTCTGCAGAAAGAGAACAAGATTTCTTGCTTTAGCAGAACCTTCGGCAGAAGAACCACACTCTAAGAAAAAAATGAGTAAAACGTTACAATCGTCTGCAATTACTCCCCATTTTAGTCCCCTAACCCGACATTTACTCCCCAGTACTGCAAATTGTCACTCAACTTTGCGAATGGTCCCCTGAATGCAACAGTCTACGTAAATATGTGCCCTTGGTCAATTTGAAGGGCATAGGTCTATATAACTCAGCCAACGAAGCAATTTTCCAGTCACACAGAGTAAGAAACAGCGCATCTTTCTTCACAAATTGTGCCCCATGTATGGCGCAAGATTTTATATCACTCGATATATCACGGGGGACGGTTTGCTTCAAAGTATTTTCATGCATGCAGACGAATTATGTACTTGGGACTCTTACAACAGCGCGTGAAATGCAGTCTCTATTGCAGGGACTATTTTTTGTCGCAATGCATTTAGTCCCCAAAAGGAGTGAAAGTACTCCTTTCTTTTCTTAGAGTGCACCGGGGTAGAGGATGTCCCCTAAGATCCAAGGAGTTTTTCGAGTTGCTCGTGCACCAGCCAATCATGACACGACGAGCAGTGATACGTGACTTGTAGCGTCGCATTCCAAACCTTTATTTCGTCCCATACTACCTTTTGAACAAATTCAATTTCTTGAAAAGTTTTGCAGGAATGGCCTGGCATTATATCTTTTTAAACCGAATAATGCAAAAGTTTCACGCAAATATATATATATATATATATGTGACGTATAAAAGAGGAGGTGCAGCGCGCGCAATGAACATATGTTCGTTCTCCGATTCACTGATCGCTCCGTTCCTTCGTCACATATACAGGGTGTCCCAGCGAAATGTGACCATATTTTTTAAATATATATCTATCACATTTTCCGAGATCAAATCAATTGTAATATAGCATATGCTGAAGGGCACTCCCTAGGAGGGCATTAGCAGACTCCTAAGGCAATGTCTTAATTAACTTTCAATAATTAACTCTTTAATTATAAAAGCTACGAAGTTGTTCCAATGAGAACATTTGATCTCTTCGATCACCTGATACCAAAGCCGTTTTCCGAACAAAAATACGTTCGATAGATCGTCCGCAAAAAATTCGTGAAGGAACACCATTTTTTCTTTATTTTGTTCATTGCGCATCTTCGAAGACGCGTCTTTCCTTCAGCCCCAGTGTGAAAGAGTGAAAGAGCACAGTGCACTGTCTTCGTCAGGACAACAAAACCCGGATTTGCCCTTTTTGTGTCATGACGATGACAGTGCCACTGTCGAAACGTCGACCAGTTGCCCATTTTACTTTTTAACGTCTCCATATGTAATAAAATAGTGTTTGTAACTTCCCTAGAATGTGTCTCCGCGTCTTTTTCTGCAACTTATATATATATGTATATATATATATAATTTTCTTTTTTTTTTTTTGTGGATGATGTTCTCTTGGCGAAATAAGGTTGGCTATGGGCGGAGATTTATCGAGTTGGTGCGTGCGAACACGAGGTCGGCATCGTCTTGAAGTTGGTCGTAAGACGTGCGAAAAGGTGTAAAGCGTGTTGGTCGGTACATTGAAACATGATGAGGCAACGCGACGTAAGCGCGGACAGCATGCGTGCGTGTCCACTGTCCGTGTCTCTGTCGTGTTGCCTCGTCATACTTCAATGTTCACAAGGCGCGCTCGAGTTGGTTCGATTAGGTGGGAAAAGTTGCCCCGTGTGACGCTGGCTCCCGCAAAAAGTTCAGTGTACTTGACAGGTTGAATGCGGTTTATCCAAGTAATTAATATGCGCATACGTACATGCACATACATGCAGTTGATACATCAAAATGTAACTCGGTGTCGTGCACCGTGCCTCTCTCTCGCAACAGGCTACACCAGTGCTACCACCGTCGTCTGTAGAACCACCACCTTGCACGTGACGCTCCACCGAGAAGTCGTGGTTGTGACACCGGGTTACGACCGGGCCGAGAACTACCCTAACTCCTACGTTTGTGCCATAACGCTCACGGCACCTCTCACGACGCAGGTACGAAATATATCGCGCCATAGCACCCGTTGGAGGATAACTGAAGTGCAAACATGTCTCGTCGCGGAATGAAAGCTGCCGTTACATCTACACCAACAGAAAAGGAACGGCAGTTATCCGCTTCGTCTCTCGTAAGTTATATGCTGACGAAACCGCAATTTGCGCTTTCCGTCTCCCCTCCTAATCACATGGCAATGCAGAGCGGTCTCCCATTGGTCTCCTCAAACGATTTGACCAATCACAGCGGGATACCATTTGAGGATACTAATGGGAGGCCGCTTTGTCATGAGAAAAGTGAAAAAGCGCAAATTGCAGTTGGGGTCGCGTACAAATTACGAAAGACGTTGCGGATAACTCCCGTTCCTTTTGCGTTGGTGTCAAGGTAACGCTTCACTCTTTCATTCCGCGAGGATAAATGTTTTGCACTTCAGTGCCCGTTTCGTTCGTTCCCTCAACGCGTCAACGTGATATTACATTAGTGAGTTTTAGTATACCGTTGATAAGGGGGGGGGGGGGGTATATGTTTATTCACACAAAAAGGAGATGTCAGCCAGGCAAGTGCCGGCTTGTTACTCCTTAAAAAAATCGTGGGAGCCCCGCCTTGATTGTACATAGTGTACATCGTATAATTATTTCTCTTCATACTTTCACATTTCGACATATGGTATGGTATAGCCCACATACTATATGATTAATGAATTTTAGTTGTATATAGTGTGCATAGTTATATAGTTGCATAGTGGTTATAGTGTCTGTGTTTCTCTGGGCCGTATATAGTCGTTTAGTGTTGACATTGAATTAGTTCGTGTTGAGTACAGCTTGTGTATTACGTTCATAATAAATTTATCCTTAACAACAACCTTCGCAGAAGGTTCGCGTCGATTTCGAAGACTTCGATTTGGAATCGAGCGCTCTGTGCCGCGCCGACCGACTGGACATCCAAGAGGTGCAAGGAAAAAACCTGAACCTCGTGGGTTCCTACTGTTCCACGGTACGACCAAAATCCTATGTGTCTCTCACGAACAGTCTCAACTTGTCCTTCGTGAGCGACGAGCTACGCTCTGGACGAGGATTCAGGATCCGTGTCACGCCGACCAATTCACGAAGTAAGTTTACCTGCCTTTTACGTGACATCCCTGAATGAGGGAATTAAAGCAGGGAAATGTAATCCTAATACTAATTTGTGGCTTTACGTCGCGAAGACATGTGATCCTGAGCGACAGCGTATCAGTTGGCGAACACGCTACTGAGCCACACTGCGCTTTGGATGAACATGAAAGGATGAAAAAAAAAGAGAGAGGCTCCATGACGCTTTGTGCGTGTTAGCACTGAACACTTAACACAAAACACTGGGTATCGAGCAGTGAGCTTAATCTTACCATCCCGTTTGTCCTTGAGGTAGCTCTCCAGGACTCACAGCGCAGGTTGTCGGTGCTAGAGTCACTAAATAGGGGTACAGAGTATCGCATTCGTCTTCCGCGCCGGAGCCGCCGTTCGGTGTTCGCGATTGGGCCGAACGTGTCACGTGGTTTCTCCTTCCAAGAACGCGCCGTCCATGTTGAGTCCCCTCCATCCAAAACCGGTTTCCTGGGTTGCGAGCTGGCTCGAGTGCGCGTGTCCTCCTGTGGAGAAGGGGAAGATTGTCGTCCCAATCGATCCAAGATGGCGGGCTAGCTCTCCGGCGTGGCTCAGTGTCTCGACTGTGCTCCCTATTTAGTGACTCTAGTCGGTGCTTCTCGGGCCAACTCCCCTGTACGCCCTCGACGCTCAATGGTCCGTTTAGTCTCAGGTAACCAATATATGACCGCGAAGCCGTGACCCTCGCTCCCACGTTGCAGGTATCATCTTCACTCTTCAGCCACTACACGCAGTAAGTTTAGTCCTCTTGCGGATTAGATACACTGCCACGACCGTTCATCTCTTTTGGGACTAAGTGCGCGGAAATGTATGCAAAGTTTAGGGACTGTATTTGCAGTTCTCGGAAGTAAATTTCGGGTTCCCGGGACCTAAATGGGAAGTAATTGCAAACTAGGGCACTGTCGAAGCTGTAATTGACCCCAAATTTAATTAAAACTTTTTTACAGTGCACGCTGTAACCCTCCCTGTCATTCTGCTTTTACTCCATCTTTCATTTACTTTCTAACATACTATTCAGAAGATTTCTATGCTTGGAGATAGTTCCACAAGGAGAAGGTTATTAGAGAGAGAGAGTTATTAGGAGAAGGGCAGTTTTTTGCTCTCGTAGATAAGAACAACACAGAAATGAGGGCGATGCCACAGTATGTTTCATCACTGCCCGCAAACACGGAAATTGCCCCAAGCAGCACAATGCACTGAAAGTCGAGTGTAATGGGGGTGGACGAGTAGGTGGAAGGCCTTGAACAGACCCGTGAAAGAACATTGAATATACACATACCGTCCACCCCGATTGCACTCGACTTTCAGTACCTTGTGCTGCTTGGGGCAGCTGGCGTTCTTTTTTTTTTTTCTTTCTTTCTTGTTTACTGCAATTTTCATTCGCAGTTTGGTCACTGGAATCAACAACGACTTTCTGTCTTGAATCGTAAATTCTGCAATCTAGCCATTAGAAAAAAAAAAAAAAAAAGGAGATAAAAGAAACTTATACAATGGATGTCCGTGCAGCCTTTATTGCAAGAGCTATTAATTTTCTCACTAACTCCGAATAACTTCTGAACTCACGATTGCTCGTGATAAGGTTATGACACCCTTGTGTCTTGTTCTGTGAATTCGGACATATGGCGAATTTCTTCTTGAAGAAAGCATATAGAGCATGGAGGAAACCTCCTATAATGCCCACGAGAACGATATGGCTGTGTCCACAAGTAACTCTCTTTGCCTCAGTTGTCTGCGGCAGCGGAGAGTTCCAGTGCAGTGACCGAGAGTGCGTTTCTGCTTCCAAGCGCTGCGATGGCATCTACGACTGTCAAGACGCATCGGACGAAAAACGCTGCCGTGAGTATATTTTTTCTTTCGTATTTCATACTTACAGGGTTAGCCAAGATAAAATGGATTTCGAAAAAAAAAAAAAGAAGAAGAAAGGTGGAGACGTCGAAACTTTTTTTCGGGGGCGTACGGAGCCCTAAAAAATCGTGACAAAAATTTTCATCTTACAGATTTGTTTCGGTAGATTACTAAAAAGTATAAAACCCTTCCTCTTCTTGTTCTTCTTTTTAAGTGTTGAGAAAGGTCAGCCAATATTTGGCTTGCTACTCTTTAAAAAAGGGAACGTCACCCGGGCCAAAAAACACACACGCATACAAAGGAAAAAAAAAAAAATAACGAACACAGGAAAATGAAGATGCGCGGAAGCACACGTTGATGTTCATGTTGATGTCGATGAAGAAAAATATTAGGGAGCGGTTGAATTCGTCACACGTGTCACAGGTCCTGCAGGTTTTCGGCCTTGAGAAATTGTAGGAGGTAGCCTATTAGGTATTCCGCCTTGCGGCATTTGTCTTCTGTAGACCAATGCACCCAGAATCTTTGCAATGGTAAGTGGCCGGCTCTCCAGCGTAGAGAGACGCTTTTCGATTATCTTTCTCTCGTCCTCATATTTCGTGGAGTGCAGTAGCACATGGATGTCGTCTTCGCTCGTGTGGCATTGTCTACATGTATAGGGTCGTCGGTTGTGTTTAGCTTATACCTGTAAGTTCTTGTGAAAGCTGTACCAAGTCGGAGTCGATGAATGAGTGCTGCGTCAGTTCCGCTCATGTATCTACAGCCTGTGCACTTATATGGACCATCGAGGGCGAGAAGCCTGGGGCGTCTCCAGTGTAGATTGCCCAGGAGCTTCTTCATCTCCACATTTGCCGTTCCGTTTGCTGCCCTTTTGATGTCGTCTTTGGTCAGTGGTATATTTTCCCTGCATGTAAGGGAGTGGACTTCTTTTGCAGCCTAGTCCGGCTTCTCGTTTCCAGGGATCTCTCAGTGGCTGACTGGATCAATACCTAATGTCCGTCTCGTCAGAGTTTACCGTATATCTTGGTAATTTTCGTTTGCATGGCGTCATTAGCGACTTAGCAAGCGGTTATAGGCCATTAGAAATGTTAGAGGGCATCAAAATTTTATTTTTTTCCAATTATTTCATTTATTTCAATTCTTTTATTTATTTTAAATTTATTAAATTTTATTATGGACGAGGAACTGGAACAAGTGGCAGTTTTTATAAGAAATTTTAGCGTATAATACGGCCTCCAACGTATAGTTTTGCTCACTATGAGTCTGTTTATTCATACCGTCTTCATTACAACCCCGTACTTTGTCTTGGCTAACCGTGTACTTCTGAAAGACACAATAAAGACAGCTAATAAAAAAAAGATTTATTCACAGAGGAGAACAACGTGAAAGGTTAGGGGACACACACACACACATACATTGGATGATGATGAGGTGGGCGATTCACCGCCGCTGAGGCGGTACACTGCCCTATTGCGCGTTGAGTAAGGATGAGGGGATGATGAGGGGGGGTTTTCAGAGAGCCGTCACCAGACCGGTGGAGCACAAGTACTCCGCAAGAAGACGAACGCCTTGCATCTGGTGGGCAGCGTTCGATCACGGTCCGATGATCTTCGCGAGGTTGAACGGCCGCTTGTCAATACGTTGCATAGAGACTTCCATTAGTGCGCGCTCGTGGTGATATTGCCCACAAGCCAGGATGACGTGGCAGAGGTCGCCGTGCACTCCACAAGTGGGGCAGAGGAAAGACGATGTGGAGCCGAGACTGCTGTTGAAAGCATGGAGGAAGGAAACACTGGAGCGGCCGTTTCGACCAGATTTCCGTGGGACCCCTCTGGCAGTCGCTCCTGTCAAAACCGCCATTGCTTCCTGTCCACCACGTGATCCTCTCTAAAGTTCCGAATTAGAAACGCTTTGTTGCTCGCGCTCCTTTCTCTGCTTTTATGCTTTTCCAAAGTCATTTACTCTTAAAATGGGAGCACCAGTGCGGGAACAACGTTTTGTTAACATGTTCTTGGTTGCGGTTGCCGTTCAACAGAAATCAGCTCTGTCACGGGAATAACACTTCATTCGTAATAAGTACGTACTAGATCGGTTGTTTCGTACTGCTGTCTGTGTGAGTCATCTTGAATCGTTCCTTTACAAACGGGCGCTGTGCTACAGTCGCAGATTCATTTGATTTCCCCAATTGTTGTACAGGTTTGATTACTGGCATGCTTTGCCAGTTCAGCAACAAACACACAAAACGTGGCCGCATCGACACAAAAAAACGTGGCCACATCATCACACAAAGGTGGCTGCCACGAATGATGTTTCTGGTCCTACGTGCTTGTCCTGCTGACCGTGACCGGCCTTGTAGTAGAAGGGTAAACCGAGAGTAAACTTCCGAACACACAGAAATAAAACTGGACGGGTTGCGTTCATCACAATGCAGATATCTGAACTGCAAGGCAATCACGACTCCCGTCGTCTGCTTTAGGAGCTCGCCTGAGCATGCTCTTGGGGGTCACGTGAGCGGTCATACGGTAGACAGGAGCATCCCAGAATGCAGTGCGAAGCTGGCACGCCCGTCCCCATGGCAAAAAGTTGGAAGGGCCGCTCCTGTGTTTCCTTCCTCCATGGTTGAAAGGCAGGTGTAAAGGCAACGTTGAGCCTCATGCGGTGGAAGAGAGCAGTAAAGGGGCGCGGTAGTCGCGGAGGAAGGACGAGAGAAAGCGTGGGGTCTACATCAGAGAGAAGGGAGTGAGCTATGTCGTGTTGCCACTGAGCCTGCATGTTGGGGCCGGTGGGGCTTTAAAGAGACAGTTTCACAAATATAGTATCTTGTACGTATTGCAAACTGTAAACCTTGGAGGGTTCCAGTTTTCACATTTAACTTTTACATTTTAGACTAATTTAAATTGCTTAAAAAAGGGCGTCTGTAAATGGTCTACGCGCAAGTGTGTGCACGACGTGTGCATTAAACTCAGGAACTAAAACCTGCCTCTATAAGTTGTAATGTGCGAAGAACTCTACACTGCGGGAAACCGTGAAACAAACCAAGTTTGGGTGCAAGCAATATGCCTTCTTTCTGTGACTTTGGCGAAGGAAAGTGAAATAACACATTTAAAGGAGTACAGAGGGCCATCCAAGAAATCTTCAGATTAAGGCGTCTGATGAAAGTGTGTGTGTGCGTCATTTTACCGAATACCGCGAAAGGTTTTGATGTGTGCAGTTTGTTTCCCAGAAAAAAAAAAAAAAACTTGCAAAAACATGGCTCCGTTCACCACTCTGGGTATAACAAGGTGGAGAAGGTATGATGCCACGTCACCCATGACGTTATAGGGGCAACTCGTTGTGCTTCGTCGGTCAGTGGGGTTCAGCGCGTTATCCCTTGTCGCCGTAAACCAGTTTTGCCAGTTTCTCTTCAGAATTGGGGATAGAAGGAGCGGCCGAATCATGACCGAGCCAGGAGCAATGCTATTTCAGAACCTCGAACAGCCGAGTAGCAGACGACAGCGGAGTAGCAGACAAGATTTCTCTGGACCAATCAGCGAACGCGATCCCGCTAGCGTCAGCGTGAGGTCCCAGGCAGATCACAGGATGGTACAGGTCTCCACCGCTCTTGCACAGGGTCGCTTTTTGCGGCGTACCTTAAATTCAATTTCTGCGATAATTATGACTCAGTGGTGTGAATTACTTCGCGTGGTGCATCTTACTGTCCTACTTGGCTGTTTTATCGGAAGAAAACAGTGTGTCAAAAATGACTTCTGTGCTACTTTAATGTGCAACACCTTATCATGGGACGCGTTAATGTGACAAATGTCGCAACCTCTTTTCTGTACCACAGTTTCAGTTCCTTTTCACGATGTAACAAGATACGTTCGGTATAGTGCCGATCACAGTGGTTATCATACTCCGTCTCGCTCAATTTATTTTTCGGCTTTGCAGCCAGGAGGCCCAATTTGCAGAGATCCCAATGCGGAAGGCCCGTGGTCCAGCCAGACGCAGTGTCGAATGACCGTATAGTCGGTGGCCATGAAGCTGTTCCGCATAGTTGGCCGTGGCAAGTGGGCGTGCAGAGGAAGCTGAGCGAACCATTAAACCATTTCTGTGGAGGCACCATCATCTCAAACCAATGGATCGTCTGCGCTGCACATTGCTTCCTAGGGTACGTAGCAACTCGACAAATGAGATAATGAGAGAGTTGTAGCTGGGTTTTTGGGTGGTTTTTAGCTGGGTTGCGCTCAATGAGGAGAAACGAACAATCATTCCGAAACGGCGTTGTTAACTACCTCAAGGACATACGTGCTGAAGCAATCCTTTAAATCACTGGATGCTTTCACACATCAAGCGTCATGGAACAGCTGGTCGCTCCAGTGCGACCTACGATTCCTTTTTTTTTTCTACTTCTAATCTAATCTAACGTAATCTAATCCAGTTGTTCGGTTGGATTAATGATATCACGAACAGAGCAGGAGTGTACTCTTCTCAAGTAATTGTGCATGTTATTCTTTGTGACCGCGCAGTAATCATACAAAAAAGAAAAAAAAAGGAAACGTAGTTTTTCGGAAGAACCTACCTTCGACATAAACAGCTTGCAACGCTCGGAAAGTCGGGTGTGTTTTTGTTCTTCTTGCTACCAACACCTTAAACGTTTGTATATTTAGTTTTTTTATTGCTACTTTTTGGTACATTGCATTATTTGATCATGTCACTTGAGCAGCGCAGAGGAATTCCGGTACAAATAGGACGTTTGGGATCACACGTGCCCTCCTTTTCCCTCTTTTACAGAGTGATAGGTGCAGATGAGGTCATTATTAAGGCTGGCCTTCACGATATGCTGAACCCTAGTGAGCAACTACAGATCAGGACGCCAAACGTCATTATCAAGCACGAAGTGAGTCCGGGACATTCACCTCTCAATGCGTGTATGAGAAATGTTGTCAGTTAGGGATGTAGGATGTACCCGTCAAGCGTCTATGCTTTTATGCAGAAAACTCTTTGACATGTGGTGCATGCGCATATCACAAAAAAAGAGAGAACGAAAAAAGAAAGTGTTGTTGTTCACCGACATGTTCCCATCACACTGAAAATGAGCGAGATCATATCTTTCTCATCTTCCCGTGTTTGTATTTTGTCGGTGTCATTTTTTTTTCCATGAGAGCAACAAGTAATTGGTCGACAGGTTTGTAGTTGATTGATACATACAATTTTGTGAAAGGGAGGAAAATAATGCTGACGTCACATAAATTTGATTGCTTGCCATCTGCCATTGTGAATCTATTTATTAGTCACAACAGCCTGTAACTTTCTCTCTTCTTCTTCCTTCGCTGTGCAGAATTTCCTAGGCGGATTAGATTTGAACTACGATATTGCCCTGGTCCAGGTTTCTGTTCCATTCAACTTCACGGACACCGTACGCCCATCATGTTTGCCTGAAGACGAGGAACCTCTTCCAGTGAATGCCACTTGTTACTCCAGTGGATGGGGACAGACTCGAGGTGAGAGTCGTTTCCCATAGTAGTTATGCGTGACAAGAGAGCAGTGTCGCTGTTGGGTCGTTCATGACATCGTTGTAATCTGTGGGTGCGTTTCCAGGCAGCGGCAGCGCTTTCCGTCTGAAACAGACTAGGCTTAAGGTTGAAGACGTCAACTACTGCCGAAGCGGTCCCAGGGCGCGCATCGCAAAGTTAGGCTACCACGGAAATAACTCTATCTGCACAACAAGTTTGGACATGATCTCCGGACTCTGTCATGTAAGATCACCCGTAGATACTTGTGGACAGCAGTACGGTTTCTAAGAGCTAGCTGACACAGCGGCTCCCACGTATCGCTGCTTGCAGTCACGTCCCAGTTCCAGTCACGTCTTCACATGCTATTTCTCTGATTTTTAAACTGCGGACTCGCCATCTGTCGAGTATTCCACGAAGTCTGTGTTGCTGTCGCAGTAGTGTTGCCTGACTGTTGCCAAAGTTTGCAAATCGTAGTCAGCTACGCAGCGTAGCAGAAGCCATAACGATGCACAGGCGCATACTGCGCCCCCCCCCCCCCCAATAGAACTTTCCCGGGGGGGGGGGGGGGGCAGGGGCAGGCCCCATCCGAGGAGTCACCCAGCCGACACTCAAAACGAACGTTTAGAGGGATGTCCGACGAATCGCATGGCTTCTTTCAAGTGAACTTTAAAATCTTGTAAAAATTTGCCTCTCGACACGGAATCCCACACACTCTGCTCGACCTCCATGCATGACAGGGGAGCTAGTACCCCTACCCCGTAACCTGAAGTGTTTGCGTCGAGAGGGGAGGGGGGGGGGGGCAGTCCTCCCCGGCAGTTGACAACTCACCGGTATTGTAACGATGTCTAGTTTAAAGCTCTTTTTTTGCGTGCCGCATCATAATGACGTCACTATTGCTGGTTTCTGACGTAGAACTAAGACTTTACGGTTTACGGTGCTGGAAGCAGGGCAAAATCTGTAACGCAAGCTCCGACGCCTACGGCTCTTGCACATTTGTTGTCCCAATGCTATCTCAATCACGCCCGATCACCGGGCGGCAACCGTCAGCGTCGTTGTTCTTCAGCTGTTTCGGAACTACCCACTAGTGCCCGCAAATTAGTCATCAACTCATTAACGCAATTAACGTCACGAGAGTCACCGAATCCAACGGAGAGAGATCTTCCAATTTCTCTATATAGTAATGTATAGGTGACTGGCTTCCCTTTCTCGGCCCATCTGCCTAAAATGATTGGGGAACATGACCCGAATAAGGAACGATTTTTCATTCGCTTTGCAGGGAGATAGTGGAGGTCCCCTGGAATGCAAGGCTGAAGACGGCCGGTGGGTTGTCTATGGAGTCGCCAGCCTGACCGCAGACAACACTATCGTTGGCACTGTCTGCGGCATGGGTGGAGCCACACTTTGGAACAGTGTAGCCAGACACAGGTTGTGGATACTACAACAGATTACTTCGTACCGTACCGGTCTAGCGACGGATCTGTGAAAGTGTACCGCCCTATCATCATGGCCTCATCCGTTCCCAATGAGCAATAGGGCAGACTACCGCTACAGCGGTGGTGAATCGCCCACCTCATCATCAGCCAATGTATATGTGTGTGTGTGTGTTCATACCATACTGAATCCTTTTCTCCCTTTTCCTTTTGTAAGCGGGAATAGCAAGTCGGCTGCTGGAGCCAGGCTAACCTTTCCCCTCTTTCGTGTTTTTTGTTTTGTTTTGCAATAAACCTATATTCCCCCCCCCCCCATACTGAATACTGAGACAATGAATACTGACACTGAGGCTCAGGGACAAAGGCGTGCATTCAGGGCAGCACTCTCGATTGACATTCATCACTTCACACTTCCATACGTCTTAATTGAAGGGTGCCTGTTAAGGTGTGCAGTTCTGTTACTTAAAGAGTACGGAAGACACCTCGAATGTACAGGGTGTTTAATATACAGGGTGTCTGAGGGTGTCTAATATGTATACAGGGTGTCCAAGCTAACGTGCACCGGGGTCTAAAAAACACGGTGAGTCATAAGCGAATGAAAACTGCAGACTATTGTGAGAAGTCGCGTTTTGTAATCGCCAATATTTTTTCATGGTGGCTGATTACTTATTAGGCGCTATTAATTAGATAACTTTTTATTTATTTGTCTTACAGCCGCGATGTGAATTGGAAAGTTGTAGAGCGTGTCGATAAACACCCATCGCAATTATACTGATGCTGATGATGTTGTTCTTTATCGGTCAGTCAGGTCTGAAGATGACCGTCTGACATTACAGTTAGATCTCATGAAAATCCAAAACTGGTGCGATGAATGGTTAATGGAGGCGAATGTGTCAAAAACAAGGTGTATGTATGGTCTTTTCGAGGGCAAAGAAACGAATTTTGTACGACTACCACTTAAATAGTAAAGTAATTGAAAATGTAGCTAGTTTTAAATACCTAGGTGTGCATCTTACGAACGACATCACTTGGAAAAAATCATATTACAGAAATATGTCATAAAGGTAATCAGGTATTGGGTTTCCTACGGAGATCGTTGTATTTAGCTTCACCCACAGTTAAATTGGTAGCCTATCAGACACTCGTACGCTCTAAATTAGAGTACGCGTCGCTGATATGGAGTCCCTATCAGAAGTACCTCATTAATGAGCTTGAGTCCATTCAGAACAAAGCTGTCTGTTTTATATATAACAGATATGACAGGCAGAGTATCACAGATTTAAAAAAAATGCAACTCATCCCTCTCTTAGAAAATCGAAGAAAAATACGGAGACTCTCATTCATGTATAAACTTTTCCATCATGGGTCTCGTTATTTGCAAATGGCACATCACTCCTCAAGCCGAGTTGATCATTTATGTAAACTGCAAGCAGCTTTTGGTCACACTGATTACTTTTATTACTCCCCAATGCAAACATCCATTCGTGAGTGGAATGCCGTCCCTGCGAATGTTGTAGCTTCAGCATCTCATGAACATTTTGTGAAGCAGTGCGAAATGTTGTATTTGTTATGATTTGTTTCTTAACTGTTTGCGTGCTATTTGTCTCATGTTCGTTTCTGTTACTATTTGTTCCCTCTTTTTTCTCTAAGACCCCCTCATGTAATGCCTCTTGGCATTTGAGGTATATAAATAAATAAATAAATTGTTTCCTACGGCGCACGCCCAGTGTCGAGTTTTTTCCTGGTACAAAGTACGCGCGCGAAATCCGAAAGTGTACCACGTGACACAAGGCGATCTTGTATATATAGATATATATATAGTATATATATTTTTTACCGCGTGATATGAACATATCACCTTCAGGAATCGTCACGCAAAATATTTCCTTTGGGAAGGGCGTATTTCCTAAAAAAATCAGTGTACAAGAGTGCGCGCAGCGGCGGCGATCTCATTCAGCTACTTTTGGCGTGCTGTGACGTCGGATTAGCCGGGCAATTTATTGGCTGCCAAGAGTCATCTGCTAGGGCGCGATAACAAGTCGACCGGTCGACGTCTATGTTTCAGACGCGAGACGGGCAGCGACAAATACAGCCTCAAAGAAAGAAACAAAGAGAAAAGTAGCTGCGCACCTCATTGTTGGGCGGCTGAGGTGACGCCATGAACTGGCAGACGATAAAGAGACCTTGTCTGGCCCAGCGGTATTTCAAGCTCTCTTGCGCAGCAATTTTGCGCTTTGCACTTGTATTCGTTGTACGAATATGCGTCCCGGACTAGTAACTTGTATGTCTACTGCTCCTTTTCGGGCCTCCCTTTCTACTATTTCTTTTCCAGCCCTTCCCACGCACCTGTGAGAGTACTTTAATGTGAATGTCAAGCTCAGTCCCTTTCAGTACTCAGGATGAAACGTCATACAGACATGTATGGTGAAATAGTGATGTCGTTATAGAATGTCCAAAGAAACGCCGCACGAACAATATTGGAACTTGGATCCCCAGGTCTGACGCAATTTGGAGTTTATACAGTCTATAGTGCTCTGGAGTTCACATATCCTGTATTAATCAAAGTGTTGGGTTATATTTCATAGTAATAGAAAAGAATGCAGTTAATAGTGCCGACGCTCTCAGGACATGGCTGTCCGAATGCGTTACTGTGACTGAAACATTGGGCATTCTACGCAACACTGTTTTAAGAAAGTGAGGAGGCCTCCTATCCCCTCTGTTATCATCCCCAGGTGCTGTAGATGGATTATTTATTGCGAGCCTGACGTGACATCTTCATTCTACAATGCTTTATGTTGACCGAAAATAAAGAGCTCTCTAACGAAGGGAAGTGTTTGTCAGTGTCCTACAAATGAGGTCCGCTGAGAATTCAGAAAGACGCATCAAGGATTCAACTCGAAGCCGGTGCGGACGCGATCACGGTCCAGCTTTTATGCTATTATACTTATTCCAACAGGGTATCCTACAATAACTGTAACTAGACAGTAACTAGTGACGTTACTAGTTTACAATTTCGTCTTTGTCTGTCTAATTTCACAAACAAATCGCATCGTCGTTATAGCTATACTTGTCGCTGACTGGCGCTCACCATGAAAGTCGCTCTCTTGAAGAAGATATATTAATTACTATTAATTAGTTTACTTCCCAAGACTGTTCTCTAGAACGGTCAACATGTAAACATCCCGCATGCGATGATCTTCGGCTGCTACAGAGAACTACATTAACGCCTTCCAGCCTTTCAATCTGCACCTTTTTTTTTCTTTCTTCCTAATCTATATGTAATCTAATCTAATCTAATCTAATCTAACGTAATTACTTAAGCCGAATGTCCGTGAGAAAATAATTAGTACGCGCAATCTTCCTAACGCGACTGTGACAACAGAGCTAACTCATTTACGTGTGCACGGTTCCTCTCACACATAATGAGTATCGTTCAGTAGGTTAGGGGGACAGTGAGGCAGCAATGAAGTTTGAATTAATTATTAAGTCTGAACGTGTGCTGTTCCTTGAAGCAGTGCGACAGCACGGGAAATAATTTTCTCGTCAAAAAAAACACACACACACACACAAATAACTGACAGTGATGACGATGACATAGAGTTCATATTTTTCGTCTCCATGCATAACATTTGCGTGCTCTCTCATAAGATTGCCCTAGGGACGTGCTCTGTTTGGGAAGTGCATGAACTTATATTCCTGTAATATAAGGTTGAACTAATCCAATTTAGCCAGATTAAAACTGCAGAAATGCGAGGGTGGCTCAAAGAAGTAGCCTTAAGTAGTTAATTATGAAGAATGAAATAATGAACATTGCGATATACACGGCTCGTTGGTTCTTCGTTTGCACTCAGGAAATAATTAAGTTGAATATTCCGGGAAACAATTTATAATTCTTCTACGTAGTCCGCCATCGCTTGGGAAGCGCTTATACTCCAGCAGAGAAGTCTATAGCAAGAAGCCAATAGCTTAGCCTATGTTAGCCTAGAGGCTAAGATCTTAGCTTTGTCTAGGAGCTAAGTCTATGGCAAGAAGCCAGGGGCTTAGTCTATGTTAGCCTAGAGGCTAAGATCTTAGCTTAGTCCAGGAGCTAAGTCTATGGCAAGAAGCCATTCGTGCGCTACTCCTTTCACATCTTCGTCGGATGCAAGCTTACAGCAGCCAACATCCTCCTTCAGGTGGCCAAGGATATGATAGTCCGATAACGCGAGGCTTGGAAGTTGCTTTTTTTTAAATTCCGTGCGTGTTAGCGCCGCGAAACAACTGTAGCTATGATCGGCGTACAGATGTGGACATACGGAGAGAGGACAGCATGAAGAAGTGGAGGACAGGGCGGTTAGTATGCGTCCTGGGCCGACTTCAAGGGGAACTGTGCCGACATTCGTCTGGAAAGCCTTCGGAAAAACCAGGGTAAACCTCAGAGAGCACTGCCGGTTGTAGGATTCGAACCCACCACCTCCCGGGCTACAGCACGACATTGGCTTCCACCAACGAGCTCGAGACGCCCTTAACCCGCTCGCCCATGCCGCTGGTATGGTCGAAGTAAGTCATAGAAGAAGAATGCGTGCTGGCATTCTCATGTTGCTTAGTAGTTGTAGCTTCTTGCTCAGTCCAATAAGGATGCACTCTTATATTGTTTTAAACCGCTCGCTGTAGAACAAATGAAAGCCAAAAAGAAACAACGAATGAAAACGAGAGCAGTAATCTTCCCAATTTCTGCGGTGGTGCATTATCTGCTTAGGGGTTCAAGTCTATGGGAGGCGGCCGAGGATTTTGAGCTAAGCTCCTAGCTTCCGAGCAAATTGTGTTGTACGAGGGGCGTTCAAGTCAAACTGGGACTTTTCATTTTTCGCAAAAGTGAAATGGACTTAGAGGCGAGAAATTAGTTTTTTTTCAACGTAATTTCCAGCTGCACTAATGCACTTGTCCCAGCGTTCCACGAGGGCTTGGATGCCAGCAGCGTAGGAATCCTTACCTGCGCATAGCAGCCATGATCGGACCGCATTCTTGACTTCGTCGTCGCAGCTGAAATGGCGGCCCCCAAGGAACGCCTCCAGTGGCCCGAAGGGATAGAAATCGCTGGGGGCGAGGTTTGGACTGTAAGAGGGATGTGGCAGCAACTCCCAGACGTGTTCCTGTAAGGTGCGTGTCGTGAGACGCGCGGTATGCCGGCATGCATTGTCCTTTAGGAGGAGGACTCCTTTGGTGAGGAGGCCCGGCTTTCCGACACTGGAGGTGTTCAGAATGGTAGTGTTCAACGTTCCCACTGAAAGGTCAGTCTTTCGAGCAAGTTCGAGACATGTTATACGTCGGTCCTTGAGGATCATGCGCTCCACAAGTTGGATGTTTTCAGGAACTCTGAGACTGGGCTCTGAGCCGGGCCGGGATTGTCCTGCACTGATGTACGGCCGTCTCGGTACCGTTTGCACCACCCAAACGCTTTGCTGCGGCTAAGTGTATCGTGGCCATACTGAGCCTGAAGTCTTCTGTGAATTTCAGATGACTTTACGCCTCCATTCACGAGAAAGTTTATGACAATTCGCTGTTCGACGTGGGCGCTCACCTCGTTGTCGGCCATCTTGTCCAGCACGTGTCTTCTATTTTGCACAAATTTGGACCACCACGTAGTGAACGCGGAGGCCTGTCGCGTGTGAAAATGACGAAAAAGAAGTAGCGCGAGCCATTTGTACACTCAGGAGATAGAAAGTCCTGATTTGACTTGAACACCCCTCGTACTAGATGAATAATTACCTAAAATCAGTTATTTAATTCTTTCATTCGAAGTTTCCGGGGAATATGGGAATGTCTAAGGTAGCAGAATTGGAGCCAGTCACCATTTAAAGACGCCCTATTTCTTTTAAGAATTTGAAGATTCGGAACATTTTCTTCTCTAATGTGCGCGGTTTAGAACTGCAGTTTTGCAACTTCACAGATCCCTGGAACGTCTTGATAGCCGACCCTTCGACGTCGTGAAAGTGCTGGGCGAATGGCCGGCGTTTCATCGTCAGGGTGCACCGCGCTCACTCATCACCTTCGTTAAGAGCATAGCAGAGCTTTCGTGTTTTGAGAATTTTTTTTCCTTTCTTCTCTACTAGACCTGGAGTAGCTTGTCCCGCAGTGAGCGGGCTCACATCTCCATTATTTTTCTCCTGTCATCATCATCATCATCATCATCAGACCAACGTATCAGTAGAGTGGAACCACCTTCCCGAATCGATTACAGGCATCGGGGATCACTCTCAATTTCATCATGCCATATCTAACATTGCACAATAATGTAAAGCAGGTTTTTCTTCATTGTAAGTTGTACGAGAGGTGTTAAAGTCGAACCGGGACTTTCTGTCTCCTGAGTGTACAAATGGCTCGCGCTACTTTTTTCGTGATTTCCACACGCGACAAGCTTCCGCGTCCACCACGTGGTGGTCCAAAGTTTGTGCAAAACAGAAGACACGTGCTGGACAAGATGGCCGACAACGAGGTGAGCGCGCACATCGAACAGCGAATTGTCATCGAGTTTCTCGTCAATGAAGGCGTAAAGTCATCTGAAATTCACAGAAGACTTCAGGCTCAGTATGGCCACGATACACTTAGCCACAGCAAAGCGTTTGAGTGGTGCAAACGATTTCGAGACGGCCGTACATCAGTGCAGGAAGATCCCGGCAGGGGCGGCACAGAGCCCAGTGTCAGAGTTCCTGAGAACATCCAACTTGTCGAGCGCCTGACCCTCAAGGACCGACGGATAACATGTCTCGAACTGGCTCGAAAGACGGACCTTTCTGTGGGAACGTTGAACACTATCATTCATGAACACCTCCAGTTTCGGAAAGTTAGTTCCCGTTGGGTCCTGAGGCAGCTCTCCGTGTTTGACCGGCAGAGAAGACTGGAGGGAAGAAGACAGGGAAGACTGGAGCTCTCCCAAGAGCTAAGGTACCGTTTCGACACTGGAGGGCAGCCGTTCCTTGATCGGATCATCATGTGCGATGAAACATGGGTGCACCATTTCACTCCTGAGTCTAAAGGCGCATCAAAACAGTGAAGCATCCGGGCTCGCCAGCTCCCAAGAAGTTCCGAAGCACCCGTCTGCGGGTAAGGTCATGGCCACGGTTTTCTGGGACAAGGCTGGCGTTGTTCATGTTGATTTTCTGCCCAGAGGTACCACCATCAATGCTGCATATTACTGCCAGGTTCTCAGGGATGTGCATAAGGCGCTGAAGCAAAAGCGGCCAGGCCTCATCACCAAAGGAGTCCTCCTCCTACAGGACAATGCACGCCCGCATACCGCGCATCTCACGACAAGCCCATTACAGGAACATGGCTGGGAGTTGCTGCCACATCCCCCTTACAGTCCAGACCTCGCCCCCAGCGATTTCATTCTCTTCGTGCCACTGAAAGCGTTCCTTGTGGGCCGCCACTTCAGCTGCGACGACGAGGTCAAGAATGTGGTTCAATCATGGCTGCTACCCGTCGGTAAGCATTTCTACGCTGCTGGCATCCAAGCCCTCATGAAACGCTGGGACAAGTGCATTAGTGCAACCGGATATTACGTTGAAAAATAAAACTAATTTGTCGCCTGTAAGTTCATTTTACTTTTGCGAAAAATGAAAAGTACCGGCTTGACTTGAACGCCCCTCGTACTTACGTACTGTCTTACAGAACGTCCGCATCGCCGTAAAAATGGCATATCTGCTGCTCTATTAGCTTTTTTAGAAATTTGTATCAAACAAAAATAACTATCATACACGGTGGTCATGAGAAGACAAATTGTCACAAATACACGTTACGTTTGTCGTAAAAAAACTGCACCGCATATTTGCTCCGAGATCAAACGGTGTCGGCGCGCTGCGGAGAACGGAGAACTACTGCATGTGGACGCGGTGTCTGCATTTACACGTTTATTCTGCGTTCAGTGCAGTAGGTGGAGCATTGGTGAGCCGAACAGTATCGTACCATCGCGGCACAAGTGATTTTCATGTGAATATACCCAATAATTACGGGAAAGAACCATCAACTCCAGACATCGGCCCACACTAGAATGGTGACAGTGTCGCCCCCTATAGGTCGATCTCGCAGCGAATAGTATCTACAGGGTAAATTTAGCAAAGGCTACGCAATACGATCGAGTCGTAAAAGTACAAGATAACGTCACTGTCCCGCCTTCAAATTTTGCAGACTGGTAGTCATTTGCCTGGGGTTTTATTGATTGTTTTTTTTTTTTTTTTTTTTCAAATGCTATCACTTTGTAGAGAAAAAGTTAGAAGCAAACACATTTCCTATGGCCTATACCGCCCGCAAAACCCCAATTCTTTCTTCTGTCTGCTTCACGTTCACATCGCCACGTATAGGTGGCGCTGTTTGCAGACGAAGCAAAACCAAAACTTACTGAACTAACAACCACCAGATGGACCAGATGCAAGATTTCGAGGCAGCGCCACCTATACGGGGGAATGTGAACGTCAAGCAGATGGATGCATGGCGGTTTGCGGGCGGAGTAGGCCATAGGAAATGTATCGGATGGGAATTTGCTTTGCGTGTGACTTTTTTCTACAATGTGACAGCGTTTAAAGAAAATACCGATGAAACTTCAGACACATGACTATGACGCTGCAAAGTTTGAAACGCCAGAAACGTCATCTTCCATGTTTACGACCTGATCAAAATGTGTAACCTTCGCTAAATTCACCCTGTATTTGCGATAAAGCCTACTCGGACGAAATATTGCTTGAACACACAATAAAGCTACTGATTCGACTCGCTGGCATCGTACATCCATGGTGTAAGAGTGCAAAACGAGGACAACAAAAACAGAAGGGGGCAGGGAGACAGGCACTCAATTCCAACTAGATTTATTACATGGTGAGCGAACGGAGACTTTTATACTTGAGGTGCAGTCGTTAATCCCAAACTGGAACCCAGCACTTCGAATGCTTTGTGATAGAGCGTGAACTAGTAGAGGCAACGGTTCATCAGAGCTCCTGATAAGTGTATCAGCAATGAGTCAATTGCAATCGCGACCAAAGAATTCGAAGTGCTGGGTTCCAGTTTGGGAGTGACGACTGCGCCTCATGTATAAAAGACTTCGTTCACCGTGCAACAAATCTAGTTGGAACAGAGTGCCTGTCTCCGTCCCATTCTGGTTTGTTTTCCTTGTTTTTTTTGCACTCTTACTCCATCGATTGTTTGAACAGCCGGCGAGAGTCGTAATGAACTTTCAAAATCAATTTCGTTAATTAATAGAACGGCTTCGTGGTTTAAATTAGAAAAGCGTAGAGTAGTGCCCCGAGGTCTGGTCTGTAATTCGCAAAATGGAAGCCGCAACGAGCTTATGCGGTGCAGTATGAAAGGGGCAAAAGCGCAAAATCTGCGTGCGCCTTGCGGAGGTCCACTATCATCGTCATCATCATCATCATCATCATCATGAATCAGCATTTCTTTGTATACCAGCTCCCGTGGCATAGTGGTGGGTGATCGCTTTCCACGCCGAGACCGGGAGGTGACACGGGTTCGAATCCTGTCACCGGCTGTGCTGTCTGAGGTTTTCCCTGGGTTTTCCGAAGACTTTCCAGACGAATGTCGGCACAGTTCCCCCTGAAGTCGGCCCAGGAGGCATACTAACCCCCCCCCCCCTGTCTCCCACTCCTTCCTACTGTCCTCTCTTCATGTATCCACGTCTGTATGCCGCTCATAGCCATATCTGCTTCGCGGCGCTAACACGAAAGAAAAATAAAAGAAAAAAGAATTCATGCCATTGAAATCTACGTGCATTGAACTATATTCGGCCAGAATATTGCTTTTCTTTGTGACGCGCGGAAGTATCGTAAAAAAAGAAAATACTTCATATTTTTGAGCAGTAGCACCTCATAGGGTCCGAAATATGCTTGGCGCCTGGCAACATTGCTCCTCCAACACCGAATTCAATTAAAAAAATTTAAATTATCGTTTATATATTAGTATTCTATATTACACATATCTACTACATATATCTTTGTACTATCTATCTACGAGGGGTGTTCAAGTCAAACCGGGACTTTCTGTCTCCTGAGTGTAACAAATGGCTCGCGCTACTTCTTTTTCGTCATTTTCACACGCGACAAGCCTCCGCGTTCACCACGTGGTGGTCCAAAGTTTTGTGCAAAACGTATATTAAAAGGGAGTCTGGCCATTGGGAGGAGTCACAAAGAGAGGCTCGACCTGTTCAGACCTGTCAGGCTCTGGTGCAAAACAGAAGACACGTGCTGGACAAGATGGCCGACAACGAGGTGAGCGCGCACATCGAACAGCGAATTATCATGAAGTTTCTCGTGAATGAAGGCGTAAAATCATCTGAAATTCACAGAAGACTTCAGGCTCAGTATGGCCACGATACACTTAGCCGCAGCAAAGCGTTTGAGTGATGCAAACGGTTCCAAGAGGCCGTACATCAGTGCAGGACGATCCCATCCGGGGCGGCTCAGAGCCCAGTGTCAGAGCTCCTGAGAACATCAACGGTTTTCTGGGACAAGGCTTGCGTTGTTCATGTTGATTTTCTGCCCAGTGGTACCACCACCAATAGTGCATACTACTGCCAGGTTCTCAGGGATGTGCATAAGGCGCTGAAGCAAAAGCGGCCGGGCCTCATCACCAAAGGAGTCCTCCTCCTTCAGGACAACGCACGCCCGCATACCGCGCATCTCACGACACGCACCTTACAGGAATTGGCTGGGAGTTGCTGCCACATCCCCCTTACAGTCCAGACCTCGCCCCCAGCGATTTCCATCTCTTCGGGCCACTGAAGGCGTTCCTTGGGGGCCGCCACTTCAGCTGCGACGACGAGGTCAAGAATGAGGTCTGATCATGGCTCCTACGCGCCGGTAAGGATTTCTACGCGCTGGCATCCAAGCCCTCGTGAAACGCTGGGACAAGGGCATTAGTGCACCTGGAGATTACGTTGAAAAAGAAAACTAATTTCTCGGCCTGTAAGTTCATTTTACTTTTGCGAAAAATGAACAGTCCCGGTTTCACTTGAACACCCCTCGTACATATCTACTACATGTCCTCATACACCGCTGTACACGGACACCACACTAACCCCGCTACAACGCCAGCTTTTCTTCAACGTGGGGCTTCTAATGCTGACGCATTAAAAAGACGTGAGCCATAGAACAAGATATTTACACCCGAAAAGTGTAAAAGTTTACTGAGCACTGCAGTTGTACAAGAAGACTTTCTGGGACAAAAGCTGCATGATCCGTTCCTCTAAAATGAGGTGTCGACGCAGGGACCGCGCTCTTGACGTACAAGAAGGTCAAGCTCAGTCTATCGCGGCTGTTACCCGTAGCGAAGTATAAGGCCCTCACCTCCACTTCCACCATAAGATTATCCAGTATGGTTCCCATCGCCACGCCCTTGGAAGAAAGAGCACTCTCCTCTCTGATCCAGTATACTATACATCATTAGGGCAGCTATCAGAGCCATTAAACAGCGCAACCCCGACAACCCCGCAATAGGGACCTATCTGCGCAACGCCACAGGTTCTGTCGGGCGGGTGGCATTTCCGGCCGGATCCAATATTGGTACTCCTTCCATGTCTCACGGGGACCTGAGTAAAGAGAACAGCAACATAGCTTACCACGACAGCAGGTTAATTCCACTCACTGTTTACAAAACGGTGCATGCATAGACTTGGTACATGCACACAGTACAGTGTAGTGAAGCAGCATTCTAGAGGTAGACGACAGGAACAACAGAAACAGGCGTTAGCTCTCAACTGACATGATATGAAAATAGACAGACAGATGATCAACATGGCATACTAAAAGGACGTCGAAAATAAATAATCTATATATATATACAAGGGACTGTCACCGTGATACACACACACACATACACATAAATGGGATGATATATGTGGTGGGTCATTCACCGTGATAAGTATGTACAAGATACAAGATATGCGTTATCATACATCCGTCAACAAGACTATACTTGTGGTAACCTTGCGCGGAAAAAAAAAATCTGATAGCAACTCCAACCTTCTCGACACGTCACCAACTACATCACATTCTATCAACCTTTCCGAACTGTACTATCCGGATCCCTTATCGAACTAGATTCTCGCCCCCTCTCTCCCTCTCACAAAATTGCTTGGTCCCTGGCCACATCCAGCCCACCAACGTTCTGCTCTCAGAGCTTTCTTCCCACTTTATGGATACTATAGAACTTTGATCCTTATTGTGAAGGGGCTCATTATTTCATTCCCCACATCACCACCAGCAATGGGGTAGAGTATCGCCCCTGGCGATGAAACTCCCCATTCACCATCTCGCAATAAAGTTGTTGTTGTTGTTGGTTTGTTGTTGGTTGGTGCTGATAGCAACCAGTAGAGTGAAGGAGTAGTGACGCTGTTATCAACCTTACATTCTGGTAGTGATCTAGTAAACTTCCTCAGAAGTTGCTCTATGATCCTATACAAGTACAAGGACTAAACGAACCCTAATCATTTGCTCTGCTACATTCGCGTGCGTGTCACGCTCACTCATCAGATCATATCAACCCACCGAATCGGGGTGCGGTCCAGCTGCCTAAGAGGAGACATCATCATTCACCATTTAGTTGTTGTTGTTGTTGTTGTTCTTGTTGTAGCACTATTTACTTTGCCGCAACTCCCCATGCTCGCAAAGCCACTCACCCTTATTTGTAAGAACACTAGTTTGAGACTGCGACGGCGAAAAGATCACATCCTACACAATGGGAGCTTTGGAAATGGAACACCGGCGTGAGCAAAGCGCCCTTTCATCATCGGTAAATCACCTATACAAATTGGATGATGATGATGATGACGATGACGATGATGATGGGTAGAAGAACGGAACAGGAGAGGCGGATCATTCGCCCAATCTCATCTTCACGGCTTAACGATCCGGATCGTGCCGTAAATTACAAGTCCGTAAATTGGATGTGGAGGATATGGAGCAGGGTCTCATTCTTTCCCGTGTTTGTTTAAAATGATTGGATACCTTGTTTATTCCCTCTATCGTTCTGGTATATCTTACCCGCGTTAGGAAATCGGGTCAATCTTAACACACGTATATCGCGCTGCACGTTCGTGAACGCATTCAATATTTGCTACCGACGAAACCCGGGTTGTACGACTAACTGTGAATTCTTCCGGTATATCATCGGTGTATAAGGGGATGAGTTGACAACGACAGCAACAGTCTTGTCTACGTTGTAATGACTGGGGTGCTTCGAAGAACGAGACTCTTCGAGACGAATGCGTTTTAAAAGTAGCTACCCAGGTTGTTTGGTATCAGTACCTTACATAAAATGAATGTTGTGGATGCGCTCCTGCAAATACTGAAGTATTCCCCTACATTCACTTTGTGTTTTTTTTTTTCATTCAGTATTAGCGCCGCGCAGCAACTGGGGGTATGACCGGCGTACGGAGGTTGACAGATGGAGAGAGGAGAGCAGGAAGGAGTGGGGGACAGAGAGATTAGTGTGCGTCACGGGGCGACTTCAGGGGGAACTGTGTAAGCATTCATCTGGAAAGTCTGCCGCAAAACTCAGAGAAAACTTCGGACCAACGCAGGCACGCATAATACAACCCTATGCGGAGTCCCTATATGCAGGGACCATAAAAAAAGTTGATTCAGTTTACTAAGCCTGCTAATCTACTTTACTGTAGTTTATGTTTCTTTTCGTGCGTTTCGTCGAAAGTACATCATTGGCGGGGCATAAACTATAAATTCATCGGGGCGAAGGCTTCGTCAACGAAGAGAACGGTCCAAACTTTAGGCGCAAAACTAAAGCCGTCCCGGGAAGCGAACCATGAAGCATTAAAAAAAAAAAGAAAAATAGAAAAAGAAAGACAGAAAAAGCAAAATCATGACCCGTAATTTATAATGACGCGAGACTTCGTTGAGAAAAGGATCATCTAATTCAATTATCTCGCGGCAAACACCCCATCTCATCATCATCATTTATTGTTGTTGTTGTATCTCGCGGCAAACACCCCATCTCATCATCATCATTTATTGTTGTTGTTGTATCTCGTGGCGTAGTTACTGGGCTCTATCTATTCCGGAAGACGTCATCATGATAGACGCAGCAAACACCGGAAGTGCTAGTCGCTAATAGTGACCTTAAAGGGACACTGCAATGCAAAAAACAACTTGTGCCAAGGCGAACGTTTTTGTTTCAATAAACACTATGCGACTGTTCGGCTTCGTTCTTGAAACATTCACACGAAGCGCCAGTGGAGACGTCAACAAGAAGTGGAAGAAGAACTTTTTTTCTTTTTTCAAGAAGCCAGCCAGTATTGACTGACCTCACACTTAACAAGATGAAAAAGGGCGGCGGCAGTCAGTCGGGCAACAACCGAGGATGTAAACGGATATTCGCAGAATACGTGCTAATTTGGATAAAATAAGAGTAATCATTGCTGTGTGCAGATCGAACACGGACAGCGCTAGCGCGGATGCGGGACGATGCGGATCGTACGAGTCGGATGCGGATGAGCAAAGCAACCAGCGGCGCGGCCGAACTGGTAAAAAACGTCCGCTCGTTAGAAGCCAAGGTCATGCTGCGCGCTGGGAGGTGGTGGGTTCGAATCGTACCACCGGCTGTGCTGTCTGATGTTTTCCCTGGGTTTTCCAGACATAAAGTCGGCACAAATCCCCCTGAAGTCGGTCCAGCACTCCCGCTAACCTCCCTTCCCCCTCACCTTTCTGCTGTTTTCTTTCCGTCTGGCAACATCTGTACGCCATTCATAGCCACAGTTGCTTCGCGGCGCTAACACAGAATAGAAAAAAAATGACGCGAGACGATTCGGATTCATATGATAAAAGCTCGTCTCACAGGGTTTTGTACCATACACGCACCTTCTCAATGTACAACTTGATTTTCTGTCTTTTTTTAACCGTCGTTGAATACGTACATAACACGAAAGGCACATAGCGACAGCCACAAAGAGAAAGAAGTAATTTTTTTTTAGCGCTATGCCTTCTGATTCTTCGAGTAGGAGTCCAGAAACTTCTTCTGAACAATTTCACACATGATACCTTTTACTTCGGCAAGCTATCTCAGAGAAAAGTATAATAAACACTCCGCTGTGTGTCCTCTATGGTGCAAGCTGGAATCTCTGGTATGAACTCGTCAACAAAGAAAAGAGAAGCAGGAATAAAAGGTCTCCAAAGATGTTGTGTTTTCTTGTATCAAGAAGGCGAAGGCGTATGTCAGGAATTCCTTTGTCTCGGGCCGAAAGTAGAGCCGTGAGAAGGCACTTCCAGATCGATGCAGGGCCTTATTTGTGTTTGGTCTTGTGTAAGAGGCACACTGTCTGATAAGTCAGTAATTGTTAAACCTGTTAGTCTCGTTGAGGTATAGTTCGCGTGCATGCTAGCTATGCTAGCTCGGCTGTGCTGTTCGGTGCAGTGGGTTCAGAATAAGTGCGATGTAGTTAAATAAGCCACCAGCTGCATCGTTATCTGACGTTTCGTTCGTGTCTGTAAACATGAAACTTATTTATTTACTTATCTCCATATCCCAACCACCAAGCGGCATTACACGGGTAAATACGTCCGGTTTCAGGTTACTTCACGTGCTGTCATAGAGATCAGGCTTACTTCTTGTGTACATGTGTATGCGAAGGGGAGAGAAAGATAAAATGGCACAAACGGAAACTGTACTGCTTGAAACTGGGTTGCGCCCTACATCGCTGATTGGTACAAACAGAAAGGATAAAATGGGACAATCCCAAGAGCTCGTCTAGTAA
Source organism: Ornithodoros turicata (assembly GCF_037126465.1). Classification (NCBI taxonomy): domain Eukaryota; kingdom Metazoa; phylum Arthropoda; class Arachnida; order Ixodida; family Argasidae; genus Ornithodoros; species Ornithodoros turicata. The sequence goes on from NC_088204.1 coordinate 12,241,069, forward strand.
TAAGCAACGATTTGCGGAGTAAACACACGTACCAAGTGTTCGATTATCTCGAGGAAGGCGCTATCGAAGGCAGCAAAAAGGCAAACTAGAGTCACTAAACAGGCGTATTTAGTGACTCTAAGGCAAACCTTAATGGGAGTTGGAGTTGCAGTTGGAGTTAGGAAAGAAAAATATGGCAAACCTTACAGCCATTTCACGCTCAAGTGATTTACTGGAAGTAAGGAGCACACATTCGGGAAAGTTAGACTAACGGCGAATGAGGGGGATAAGCCCTTAACTGCCTCCATTTTCGTTTTTCTCTCTCTCTTTTCGTTTTGTTGTTGTTTGCGTGGTTGTGGACAGCGACATTCCGGTAGTGGTCAGTCAAAAGTGTCGAGCTCGTTCTTCTATACCATTTGACGGAACAAAATGCAGAAATCTGGTGTCATTAACGCGGTGACACTTTGAGACTTGCGGTTCTTACACCGTGCACACGCTTTATTGTACGAGAGTATACAGGAAAAATAATGATTAAAATCCGATTATTTAACGCAGATTTGGTGCCTCGCAGGGATGTTTGGATTTAATCCACATGGATTTTATCCGGTGGATTTTTTTTATATTTTATCCACACAATTTAATCCGGATTTTTTTAGAGATCTTGTCCGGATGCGATGTGAAAGACAATCTTAATTCAACGTCGCACGGAATTCCCGCTTTATTTTATTGTAGAGTTGGCTGTTTACAAAAGACCAGGTACGCGCAACATTAACTTCCACCTTTTTTAACTTTATGACTTTTTAACTTGGCTTTTTCAACTTTTCAAATTTAACTTTTTTTTCGTTTTCCTCTACTTTTGCCCATTCAGGGAGAGGCTTTCTTCTGCCTTCTGGAGGCATTGTAACTGAAGTAACGACAGCTAATCCTGGCGTGTAGCGTCTACACCATTCACCCACGCGTGCATGGGTCTCCACCTTTCGGAAAACAATGGAAGCTCATTCAATGTTACTGGGACATGCAGTTCCATAAACCAATGCTATGAGAGGTCGCCCGAAATCAAGACGTACAGCAAAACACATTTGTTTTTACTCTCTGTCACATTTCTTGGCTTATCTATATTCTCCAGAAATATTCGGGTTCTTACAAAAAAACAAACAAAAAAAACGCGCACTTGACATGATCTTTTTGTAAAAATATCCGTATTTTTTTCCAACCCTATAGGCCTTGGTGTCCACGTCGCGTCACACTGCTCCCCCTCGTTTCGTTTGTTTATCGCGGCGCCGGTTCAATTGGGAGATTTAGAAGAACTGGACGGATTAGAAGAGATATAACAGATTGGAAGGATTCCACTATGACGGTTCCGAAAATGTGCTACGTCAATCACCTGATTCCTTTGAAGTGACCTGCATCATGCTGCTGATCATGGATTTGACAGCTTCTTTTATGCGGAACAGTTTTCGTACAGCGATTCCGATGTGATCGCTAATGTGTGCTTCTTTTGATCCCATGTTAGCGCCACGAAGCAACTGTGGCTATGAGTGGTTACAGACGCGGACGGACAGCAGGAAGGAGTGGGGGACAGGGGGGTTAGTATGAGTCCTGGGCCGACTTCAGGGGGAACTGTGCCGACATTCGTCTGGGAAGTCTGCCAGAAAACCCAGGGAAAACCTTAGACAGCCTAACCGGTGGTATAGGATTCGAACTCACCATCTCCTAATCTTGCGCACGACCTTGGCTATACCGTCAACGAGCTGGCGCTTTTACCCACTCGGTGTCTGCACAGCGCGTGTCACGTGATATTATCCACGTCGTCTGGCAACACGAAGGAGGCGGAGTTACAACGTAGGCGGTGTACTGAGGAGCATTCGCGAAGACGTAGAGTTCGCGGATGTGCCGGAGATTCCGCTGCGGGAGACGCAGACGCGGTGGCCGAAAATGCGGAAACGTAAGCGGCGTGCGGCAAAGCGTGCGGCAAACCAATGCCCCCACTCCATGCGGCCACATATTCAGAAATGCGCACCGAAGAGTGCAGTGACTTCAACAAGAAGTGAAAGTGTTTGCAGGCGAAACCCGTGTTTCTGCACGAGGCCCATGGCAAACTATTGTCGGGTTTGCCGCTGCGCCGCCCGCAAATCATGTACGGTCGCAGCGCAGGGATCGCCCTTCCTGTGCTGCACTGCTATCGCGTCTCTTACGCGTCTGACAGGGCGCCAAAGAGTACAGTGATTTTTTTTCTGCATGTTGTGAGCGTGCGAAGTACAAACATCGAACAAACTTGGGCGTCCAGCTGTGAACCCCGACACTTCCTATATACAGAAAATTTCTTTACAGGTGATCGAATTGCTGCTGGTTGAATGATGAAACTTACAATGCACATTGAAATGTACAGATAAGAACACAACAGTGTAACGACCATATTCCAATTGCCTCTCGTGTGAGCACATGAACTCGTTCCCGACTGCCCCATGCACCGAGTATCTGCACGAGCGACTTTAATGCACGAGATGTCGGCGGAGACGAGAGTGCGAAAAAAGTAACATCAGAATTATTTAAGTGCACGTGACTATCTCAGCCTTGTATGCGTCCTTCGTATGCCCTGCATACTCTGGATACTCTTGGCCATCTCTTTACGCTATATCTTCCTAGCGCGTACTTTCCTCAGTCTATATCTCGCTCGATAATGTCGGATACTTTGTCAGTGGGAAAGATGTTCCCGGATCTTGCAGTCGTATGTGTTTCGCTATTCGCAGTGTTTTCTGGCGCCAAACACATAGCGTGTTTGGCGATGTAGAACACGAAATTCTGGTTCACAAATAGCCTATGGAAGGCTCATGTATAATGGTAACCGTCGTGAAAGACAAGGTCTGGACATCTGAACCAGCGCCACACAAGCCCCAGTGGACAGCTGGGGGGTGATGTAGAGGGGAGGTACGGTCAGCCTGCTCAGAATTGGCGGCTCAGTTCACCCAGGGGAGGGTGAAAGAGGGAGGAAGAGATGATTGTGGCACAGAAGAGGGGGGGGGGAGCTAACCTTCTTGCTCTGGTATTTGGGTAGTCCAAGCAAGAGGACTGCCCCGCCAGAAAAAAAACATGCGAGCCTCCCTCAGTACTCTTTATTGTATGCTCCCTGCACCACGGTAACCATCAGGAGTGTTGGTGAAGTTACCCCATCCATGACACACCCAGCTGTCTCGGCGTTATCGTGCCCTCATCAGGAGGGCGCAGGGAGGCAGGGTGGTGTCGGGTTTTCACGTGGAACGTGCTGTCCTGAAACTCTCACCGACTGAAAACGCTGATTATTGATACGCTTTCATATTTCATGTTTCACAGACGAGCTCTGACGTCTCCATTCCTTTTGGTGACAAAGAGGGCGAATTAGGAAGTGTAAATGTTGTGTTATGGATTCCTCCCACACAAAAAAAGGGGGGAACAAATAGAGCCGAACATTTCGTATTGTGCTTATGACATGAATAACGGGGAGGAAGTGGGCGAAAGAAAAACATGATTCAAGTTACAGCAACAAAGCCCCTACTATATTCTTTTATAGCGACACGCAGTCGAGATTTGTCGTTCCCCTTCAGTGCCTAAAACTACGTTCCCAAATGTTCGCGTTATTTCCGACGTCTAAGGCTTATTACGATTCATCCCGTGCACGCCATTCTGGACATGCTGATAAGCCATAATGTTCCACAGAAATAAACGACCGCAGTTTAGGGCCACCATGAGGAAAGCCAGTACGAAATCTTCCCGGCGTTATCACCAGACATCTTGCGCGAGAGAGACAGCAGAAAGACACGTGCAGGAAGTCTTTTTTTTTCATTCCGTGTTAACGCCGCGAAGCAACTGTGGCTATATGAGCGGCGTACAGACGTTCACAGATGGAGAGGGGGCAGCGGGAAGGAGTGGGCGACAGGTGGTGAGGTGGAAGGGATCAGTATGCGTCCTGGACCGACTTCAGGGGGAACTGTGGTGACATTCGTCCGGGAAAGCCTGCCGGAAAATCCAGGGAAAACCTCAGACAGCACAGCCAGGTGCGTAGATTCGAACCCGTGTCAGCTCCCAGTCTCGGCGTTGAAAACGATCACCCTAACCACTATGCCACAGGAGCTGGCACTAAGAAAGAGAGTAATTAATTAAGGTAAGTAATTTGGACCATCTAATTATAATAATTGTATACGTCGAAAAGGGGGGAAAAAAAGAAACACTGTCAAGGAGCCCGCGAAGAGGGAATCACACACGTAACATGAAAAACGATTATATGAGCAACTAATATTTATTTGAACAAGAACTTTCGTGCAAGAGACTGCACTTCAGCACAAAAACTGCACAAAAACTGCACTGCACAAAAACGGTTAGGAGCAACTAACATTTATTTGAACAAGAACTTTCGTGCAAGAGACTGCACTTCTTCAGGTGGAAGAACCTGAAGAAGTGCAGTCTATTGCACGAAAGTTCTTGTTCAAATAAATGTTAGTTGCTCCTTACCGTTTTTCATGTTACGTGTATAATAATTGTACTATGGTAGTTTCGATGTCGGACTGTAGCTCAGAGTCGCAGCATTCGAGCAATGCATCCGAGACTTACGCTTGTTGCGCGTTTGCTCCGTGACTATACCTTGAGCACCGTCCCTTTTCGCTAGGTGAGCAGGAATTTCTGCCTCAGTGGTCTAAAGCCTGGTTCGCACTATTGCGTTTCAATACGTCCGTCCGCGTCAGTGTCTCTGTCTGGCAGACGCATGGGGGAGGGGGGGATTTATCGGCAGAAAAAAAAAATGAAGGAAAGGAAAAGGAAAGATAAAAGGGGACGCGTGGGCTTCACAATCACCTCCGCCCTTTTGCGACGATACTTTACGAGAAACGACTTACAGCCGAACACGTGAAGTGAAGCAAAGGAAGATAAGAGCCTGCGGCGGCATGGTTACCGCGGCAACACCCTGCATTTGTTTTGCGTCGCACCGTCCAATAAAAATTTAACTTTGTGAACCTATGCGTACGTCCCCTTCCAAGTGACTTCCGTCGGTTCCCAGACGGTTAGCCTTCGGTGGCCCCGACTGCGAGAGTTTAGGTCTGTTTCAGGCAGTTCGTACACTCTTAAAAATGAACTTCACCGCATAGCACGCTCCTAGCCAACCATAATCTCGAATTGTATCGTTATCTGCCCTGATTTGTTGAAAAGGGGAGGCGTACGCCTTTTTGGGACACTTATGCTGTTCATAATTGTCACAAAAAGGGGTGCCTGAAAGGTGTCACAAAAAAAAAGGTGTCAAATGCTATGCGGCGAAGTTCATTTTTAAGAGTGTACTGGACTGCGGGCGCTGATCACCAGGGAGCACGCAGTGCTCGGCCCAGTCGAGTGCTCCCGTCGCTGGCTTTGCTCCACTCGCATCTTCCGCTATGATCAGGGTGAGTGGGACATTCTGTTCTAGCCAGTTTGCTAGACTTGTACTGTCCTCCGTCGCGACTCTCCCGTATATCATGGATTGCTCGCATGGTATAGCCCGTACAAACAGCAATCTCCTTTAGGAGCGTTGTTATCCTGCCTTTCAGCATAGTGCGATACTACTCTCTTAGAAATGAACTTCCCCGCATAGCACGCTCCTAGCCAACCATCATTTGTAATGATATCGTTATCTGCCGCGATTTGTTGAAAACGGGAGGCGTACGCCTTTTTTGTGACAATTATGAACAGCATAAGTGTCACAAAAAAAGGCGTACGCCTCCCGTTTTCAACAAATCAGGGTAGATAACGATATCATTCGAGATTATGGTTGGCGCAGAGCGTGCTATGCGGTGAAGTTCATTTTTAAGAGTGTACATCCATAGGTAGCTCTCCTGCTCGATGACAATACGCAAACGTAACATTGACGGATGCATTGAAACGCAAAACTGAGGACTAGGCCTAATCGGTATACATAAATGCGTGAAATGTGTGTGCGTTGCTCTGAGGAACCCCGTTTTCTAACAAGGGATTCAGACTATGTAAATGGCGTAGATAATCAGAACCTATTTTTCAAGCCCAATTTTTGTCTGATATCTGTACATCCGAACGGTAGAGATTGTACATATATTTAGCAGTTTGTACATACTGTAACGATACTGCAAACTCATGTCCTGAGTATAGGGATCCCAACGAGAACAAAAACACACAAGCAACTCAGGTCAGCAAGAAATATTTCATAAACAATCATAGGAAAAGAAGGTTGAGCATAGGGTTTAGGGAGTTGATGCATTACTGATCGACACACCTGGTAATTGTGCGCGATCAGCACCGCCTCCTGAATCGCGCGTCGTTTCGCATCTTTATATGATTCATACAAACTGTCTGCAAACATGTGTTTGCATTCCGTACACCAGCTAGTTCGCCAACTACTTGTAACGATGGTTTGCACGCAGAACATTTACGTTGTTATGGTGTTAGTGAAAAGCGAAGTGTAATTTGGTGAGTTGCTTGTGTAATTAGATAATTATGTCAATGCAACATTCTGAACAGAAAGAAAGAGACAAACATAGCAGTTCACCCCAGCATGGTTCAACCTTCCGTACTTGACTTCCACGACGTTAGATATGCCTCGACGCAGCACCTCTTCCTTTTCCTTTCTTCATAAAGGTAGATGGAAACAGAATAATATCCAGTTGTTACGAAAAAAAAAACCCGCTTTCGATAGAGTTTTACGCATGCCGCTTCAATCCCAAAATCAACGTGACATCCTGTCCATAAGTAATATGGTAATTTATAACGCCGACATAAATTCACGCAGCACAGGATAGAGCATTTTCTCTCTCTTTTTTTTTTTTTTTTTCTGCCCGCTCTGTTCAGTTGCATTTTTGTACTCCTGTTCATCCACGCCTGAACCCGAGACGCTGTCATACGATATTGCCTAATGTGCAGTCGAGAAGTAAACGCTGTTGGACAGCGGACGACAAATATCTACTCTGAATGCGCGGGTTATATTGAGTTTTAGGTATCAGGATTTCGAAATGTAATATCGGAGCACAGTGCACAGTTTTTCTCTTCTTTTTTTGTGTGTTTTATTTCGTTTTTGCTGCGACAGCATTGCTCTGGAACGTGCTGTTATGCCACGCGTTCAGAAGCGATATATGCTTGCTATACATAAAGCAAAATTGGACGCGTGCCTTCTAAAGGTTCGAGGAAGAGTAGGTCCTGTTGAATATTTCGCTTTTATTTTCATTTCATTCTTCACTGATATTTTCGCTTTCAATATTTTTCTCTTTATCCTATTTTCACTTTCTCTGTCCGCGCAGTTCGAGTGCGGAATTTGCCGTATAAGGCGGTAGAATTCTAACCAAAAGGTAAAGAAATTTAGTCCTTCAGCTTTCGAAATATTACTGTGCCCCAGATAGGATGGCTGGACACAGAGAGGTCACGCTCGCTCCTTCGCCAGACAGTGTAATCCACGGTATAAAATTAATCAATAATTGAAATACAATTTGAATCAAGCAATCAATTTTGTTCACGAATGATGCTTGATCCAATTCTTTTTTGCAATACTACCCAGTGTGAAAAAAAACCTCTTCGCCTCTCCGCGTCAGAGAGGAAGAAAACAGAGAGTGCCTAGTGTGCACGCCGGTGTGAACAGGCAAGCGTTGCGAGAGAGCGGCTGCTGTGTGCGGTTCAGGAAAATCAAAAAGGAAGCGCACATTAGTGAGTTTTAGCACATTGGAAGCGTTCCACGGATACAAACCAAAAGCAGAACGGAAGATTTCAAATACTAGATGAGCACTGATGCCAGCCACTTCATAGGAATCTAGTGCTTGGCGTACCATTACGGAAGCCTTGTCATAAAGAACTTCCAATCTGCTAAATCTCTTCCACACTTGCGCCCATTACTCCAAAAAAACTAATTGATTACTGTTACCGTTAGTCCTCTAGCGAAAGTAATTTATCACCGTTACAAATTACTCGACAAAAAATGTAATTGAGCAACGAGTGTAGAAGGAACGCGTTACCCGGGAATTACTTTACGGTGCGTAGCGGGGTCAGGATTAACCTCTGAATGTAGCGGTTGATTGTCGGCATGGATAGCGAAGCATGCTTTCCTATCTTCGTTTTCCTTCCTTCGTCAGAAAATGTCTCTATGGGTGGCTACGTACGGAACAGTTCCCATACGCTCTGTGCGTCGCATACCCAAACGAGCAATGGCCGGTGGTCGACGGTTGGCAAAAAGTCGGATGACAGCTGGACAGCAATTCTTTCGGCCAGCCAACGTTGGCGCAATGTTGCATTGTGATAGGCAGAGCAAGGTGGTGTGGCAAACCGTCGTTCAGGTGGTGGATCTGTGCCAAGAAACGAGCCAATGTGTACGACTCCAAACGACTCCAAAATGTAGTCTGTGGCTAAGCGTATAGCTACAAGTTTGTGAGCGCATCGCGAGTAAGCGTGGGCGTCAAGATGGCGGAAATTCGTAGCAGACGACGCGGTTGTCTTCACCCTAACGAAAATGTCGGCTACGCACGTAGCCACCAGTAGCAGCGAATCATTCTTGGAGTCATGGTGTGGCTATTAAATAACGGGACTGGAGCGAAAAAGTGTATTTATAACAAAAATATTCGAACTCAATCGGTGTCCCCTTCAACGTACTCCCCTCCCCTACCTATAGAACGTCCGGCACGAGTTTGCCGTTGCTAAAAACAATGCTGGAAGTGATCAGGTTCTGGCCCCTTCAGTAGCGTTGCCGTTCCGGCCTTCAGGTCGTCCACAGTTTGGAAATGTGCTCCTTTTTCAAAGCGGATTTCATCTTCGGAAACAGAAAAAAAGTCACACGGAGCTAAATCCGGCGAGTAAGGAGGGTGGCCCAGCACAGGGATCTTCTTATCGGCCAGAAACTGCTTCACCGACAGAGCGTTGTGAGCTGGAGCATTGAGGTTTCTGGGGACGAGTTTGGCGCAGACCTTGCGCACGTTCAAACTGTTCGTGCAAAATGTGTCGTACGGTTTGTTTGTCAACATTCACCATTTCTGCTATGATCGGTATGCTCAGGCGGCGATCGTTGCGAACAATTGCATTATATTTTTTCTTCCGGTGTTGCTGCGAGGGGCCGACCCGGTCCTTCATCGTCTTGAACGGTTCCCCGTCCCTCGGCAAGCCGTTTATGCCACTCAAACACTCGCGTACGTGACATCGCATTATCACCTTTGCAACAGCTTCAAGCACTCGCTCGGAGATTTCTTCAGTTTCGCTAGAAATTTCAGGGTTGATCCGCTGCTCCACTTTGGCACTCGTCATGATTCCGGCAACAGGACTCCAGCAGATAGACTACGAGTAACAACAAGACGCGGCGTGTCGGGGCTTGTCGTGGAAGGTTCAACGTCACTAAACCGTGCGTGCGTTTCCCGCTCCGCGAGGTACACTTCCTAACAGATTCCCAGTCGCGTTATTTAATAGCCGCACATCGTAAATCACTGTTGCCTGACGAATTGGGTATTGTTTCCAGACACACGTCCCCATCCCGCGTCTTTCACCGCATTTTTTCTACCAAATTAAAAATATTAGGAGCGCTCTCACATAAGTAGTATTGTTGCGTTAGGTTTACAAGCAACAAACTGTTTACAACGGCGCCAGATAAATTGTTGATTGTGCAGTATAGCCATCACCACATTCTCGGAATTCCAACCTCTATGCTATTTTCCTTTTCAATCCAATCCAATCCAAACGGCGCTTCATGTGAGCCTCGCAAAGCATTTCTAATTCCCCGCCGTTTGGTATTGCGCCACTATTCCATTTTGCTCGCCGCAACACTCCAGACATCCTGCAAAATTCATCCCACGCAAGTGGAATCGATTTCAATGTGGTACAATACACAAAGCACGACGCGGACAATAATAAGTGTCTGGGGAGCCTCTAGGGGGTCTCATGACGTAACCGCGAGGCAGCGTGGTAATGGCAGGAACGGAGCGGCCCGCATGTCCTCGACAGAGTTCATACGGAATCGATTGCTTGGCATGCATACCGTATGTACACGGTCCTCACAATACGCTCTTTCCCCCAAATTTCCTCCCCAAAGAAACCATTCTTATACCCGTGCACAAAAGGGGCACGAAAAATGGCTAATTAAAATTAAGTGCTTAATTTGTTAAGTTTTAATGTGCGCTGCCAGGTGGCCTCAATGCTGTTTTCTACTCAATCAGGAGTTGACCACAACTGATTGGATCACCAAATGCTTACTTTCGTTCCCATTTTACTGCGCAGGGTTATAATTTTAGTGTGCTTAGAGCCCCTTTCAACTGTATAGCGTGATGTGGTCTCATTAATTTGAGCTTGCACATGCGTCTTTTGACAAAAGAAATCTCGAGTTGTTACAAATGTTCATGGACAAACGTAAAAGAAAGTTGATATGTCATATCGGCTTGTTTTGAATTCAGCGCCAGTTCGCAGGTACGTTAACTGACCACGTCATTCAAACATACTAGAACCAATCCACGTAAGAATCAACTTAATATCATTACGCGCATTGAAATGGAACGCGCTGCACGAGCTTCGTGACTAATTGGCATTCGGAACCCGAATGCCGAATACGGATTAGACAATAATACCATTTTTCGTGCCCGTGGTGCAGGTGTATTAGTTTCCAAGACCTGAGCTCCAATACGATGACTAATAGCCTGTGTCTTAAAACACTATTCAGCACACCGGAACGTAGAATTTGTGAAACGTGTCTTATATTTCCGTACCAATTCGATGGGATTACATTCCACTTCAAAGACTTCACGCAATCTTTGTGCCTATATCGCGCTTTCGTAATGATGGGAACTGTTACGCGAAAAGCTTCTTCGCTGAGAGGATGTTGAACGTCTAAGCAAATGAACCTATACACAGGCCCAGAATGAAACATAATGACAGCCTACCAGCTTTATACTTAGGCTTTTTGACTGAACAGAAAAGGAAAACTTTGTTGAATTGTGTTAAGTTAAAGGGAACAAAGATATTCTACATCAAACACTTTCGTCTTTCAAAACGATCCGAAGTGTTCGTTATGGGCTGTCGGGCCTTTCAGTGTCTTGGTAAACGAAATGAAGGCCATGTGCACGTAGGGTCAGTCTGATTATTCACACGCTCCACTTTACTTATGAATCGATATATTCTAATTATACCATCGCGCGTGGGCGAACTGGTATGGGATCCCTTAGAAAAAACTTACCACACATACTGGGTAGTGGTACTGTCGTGTGTGAGGTAACATGACGTGTAGATAGCCATGATAAAGGTCCGTTCCAACATACAGCGCTTTGCTCCAGAGCACTGGAAAACAGCGCTGTTTTTCCCTCCTCTCCCGGCTGCGACTCGATGGAAAACAGCGCTTTGCGAAGTTGAGCTTCGGTGAACTATCCCATTGCTGTCTACCAGCGATAGGCTCCCTGAACCAATGAGAACGCGGCGCCGCGTTCACGTGACGGGGCTGCCTTTTTTTTTCCGCTACTTGTCGCCGTGCCTGCACGTAGGCCTAGTTGCACGTTGCTCAGCACGTTAAGACAAACGCTGCAAGTGCGAACCCCACAGTGGAAATACAGCGCTGTTTTGCAGTGCTGTGGTGCAGCGCTGTGGAGCAAAGCGCTGTATGTCGGAACGGGCCTTAAGACGCTACGCGTTCGACGTCTGAAGAAAGAAAAGACGAGCGAATTATCTCCGGAACGAATGACGAATTCAAGCGTAAATAACGGGACACAGAACGGAGAGATAGGCAAACCCATCCGATTCGAACAGAATAACAACTGCAAAACGCTACTCAACAACTTGAATCTATTCTCTAATTTCTGTGTACTTTTTAATTTTAGCGAATGAAACGCTAAAGCCCAAGGAGAAGTCGAAACTTGCTGGAATCTCCGTGGAAAAGGCTCCTGCAAATATACGAGTTCTAGCATACGCACGCGAGCCGCCTTCACCGTGCCTAAAGTAATAGAATACGATAAATCAAACAGACAGACTTAGATAAACTAAAACTCTCTAACAAAACTGACCGAAAGTCGTCGCTTCACCGGGCTATACAGAAGCCACCCAGAGTTGATATACCTGCGTATCCCCGCCAAGCACTTTACGTCCAACTGAAAACATGTCTGCCCTAATTTGTCCTTAATAATGAGTTTTAGTATCACATACGCTGTCGCCTTTGTGCACGTAATGGATAGCGGGGTGGTTCTACACGATGCGCGAAGCTTTGCTGGTGTCTTGCGCGTACGCGCAAAACCACAAACCACGAACCGCAAGACCACCAACACTATCCCTTAGATACACTAATGTCGTAACGTACGATAGACAACAAATAAGTAATGATGATGTTTGGGGATGTTTCGCCGCTGAGGCGGCACCCTATCCCATTGCTTGAGGGGGAGAAGATGGTGAATGATAAAGATTGACCAAAGGCCGGGAACATACATCTTTAATTACCGAAATTCACACCGGCTCACAACAATTAAAAACAGTGAATAAAATTGACGTTTCGGAATCCATCCGGATTCCATCATCAGAATGCGGTCTAGGTGGTCGTACCCGCTCTTTTATACATCAAGGGGGCGTAGCATTCGGGTAACGGGCCGGGATGCCTGTTCATGGTGTTATCTATCTTCTTGATAAACCAGGACTCCAATTGTTTACGTACCCCCCAACGTTTTTCATGTGCCAAGATTGCCGGTTTTTCTAAGTTCACCTGGTGCCCTGTTTTCAAAACATGATCACAGAGCTCTGTCTGCTTACTAGTACTGTATTTCATATCCCTTTTGTGTTCTTTCATTCTCGTTTTTGTTTTCCTACCTGTTTCCCCAACGTAAACCTCGGGACAATCGTTGCAGCTTATTTTATATATAACCCCACGTTCGTCCCCTTGTATCGTCTTATCCTTAGGGCGAGATATTAAGTTCTTTATAGTCACCTGTGGTCTAAAAGCAGTGCGTATACCTACCTCATCAAGAGCCCGCCTAATTTGTTCTGAGACACCCTTTGTGTATGGAATGGTTACAGATTTGTAACCATTCCATTCCGAAACGTCAATTTTATTCACTGTTTTTAATTGTTGTGAGCCGGTGTGAATTTCGGTAATTAAAGATGGTGAATGATGATGAATGTTCAGAGTTCACGCAGCCCTGTTGCTGCTATGAAGGTGATGAGGGCTTGAAGAGCTCGTAGCTGATGCGCAGGATTGACCGGAGGCCCAAGCAGTTGAGGAAGGGCAAGTGAGGGTGTCCCAGTGGCTTCAAGTTGGCGCTGGAGGACGCGTCGCTCAGTGAAATACTTCTGACAGTCGATGAGAATGTGCTGGACAGTACTTGGAGTATTACAGCAAGGGCATAGCATTGTGTTACTGTAACCCAGCTTGTGGCGGAAGTATGGGGTGAATGTGACGTTCAAACAAAATCGACGGACGATAGACGTAATGGTCCGACCAAGTGTAGACGGCATTATGAAGGACAGTGTGGCATCTACTGAGTGGAGCAGGGATCCTTCATGGATGTCTTGACGCCATTGATGGGCGGTCTTTGCTGATGCAAGCGCCGAAAGTAAGATCTTCTATCCCATTTTGGCAATGTGATGGAGGTCGTATGTCGACGGCGGTGGGCTTCTGCAGCTATTAAATCTGCGTCTTCATTACCACGTATACCGATGTGACCCGGGATCCACTGTAAAACTGGCCGGTTTCCCTGCTCGTGTAGTCCCTTGTAAAGTGCAGTATGTCAGTAGCGATTGATGCCAAGGAGCCTCGGATGTCCCTGCCTGCAATACAGTGTAGGGCTGTACGATAAACAAATACTCACTAATGCCCCGTATGGCCCATTGCGCTGGTGCAAGGCTCACGGGGAATGGGCAGACTGAAAACGGCACAGGAGCGAGTCCCTCTTCGAGGATTATTGCATGGTCGTCCTTCCACTCTGCGACGCTCAATGGCACACCTAGCTCCCCTCCAGTGGGCGACTGACGTCCTTTCCACATCCCTGCCTGCAAGAACTGGTCCAACGCTAGTTCTCTGGATGCCACGATATACCTCTCGTCATGATGCTGCATCGACTACATTAACGACCAAGTGCATAGCTTTTACTGCTCAGTGATGTTTCCGCTTCCAACAAGTGGTCTCTGGAACACATATACTTCTCTATTGCTTGCATTACCAACCTTTCAGGGCATTACTTGCGGTGTCTCTAAACCAGCTAGACTGTCGCCCTCCATCTATGATGAAATTGCTTGGTCCACGGTCAAATCCAGCTCACCAACTTTCTCCTTTTAAAGCGCTGCTAATCTTTCTGTACAATAGAGCTTCCGCGAGCAATAACGTATATATACAGCATCGCCTGTGGCGATGAAGCACTTCAATCGTCATCATCATAACCATCAAATTAAATTTGTTGCGCAACGCTCATCCTCTCTGTGCGACAGTTGGCAAACACGAAACATATTATAACTCGCTTCAATATCAACTTATTTCAGTCGCTCCGATGATAGAAATTTCGACATGGTCAAAGTACGTACAGTGTGTTCTGACAGCCAAGAGGATGGAAGAAACACTGTTGTAACTAAAATAAAGTCACGCGTTATTGCTTTTCGAGGGTCAAACATAACATCGCATAACAGGGCATAACATCGAGTATGTGGCATTTCTTCGCCTGCAAGAATTCCCCGCATGACGTCCTCTTCGATCTTCCTATTTCACGCGCATTTTACGTTTTATGCAGTATGTAAATGACCGCATAAAACCGATCAGATTTATTCGCCTATTGAAGTTTCAAACCAGAAAGGTGCATAACTGGTCTCGGACGCGAGGATGCGCATACTTCGGCTTCAGCGCGGAATTTGTTTTAACTTTTGCGCTTTCGGCGAATATATTCCCTTTGCCACAAGCTCCAAGGAATTCCGAGCACGGAGGCTGCGTGCTATAATCTATTAATAATGTACATAATCCATAGTCTACATATTATATTTTTCTTTACAATCTGATTCAATCCAATGCGGTTGAAGGCGAGAACAAAAAAAAATGCCTTTGTTTGTCCCGACATATCCACAATGCGGTTATACATGAATGTGTCACTAGCTTCAACACAACGTTAACCAAACTGACTCATCTGCTTCCTCTTACTAATGTAATTGGATGCGCTCACTTTTGGGAATATCTCGTACCTTACAGGTTCACGTCACCTTCTTTAAGTGTTCATTGTCCGCCCAGTTGGCAATGAACACCTCACCTGGAAGGAGTGTCAATCACTGCACGTTCCTTGCCTAGCTCGTGATAGCACAACGAAATTGGTTAACGTACTCCACCGGCAATCGACAGATGCGTTGTTCAAAATCCGCCGCTGTCTGGCTTTTTCGACGACTACCATATTTCACCTGCCTAGTTCTACTGTGTTGTTTTTCTAATTATAACGAGAGACAATGTGTCATTCAGCTAAGCAATAAAAAATATCCATGGAAATGACGAGATAGCCATGACGGAGAGTGAGAGAGAGAGAGAGAGATACATGATAACGTGATTTTCCGGTGGATACCTGGCCACTGTGGGATCACCGGACATGATGCGGCCGATCACAACGCCGGGAAAGCACATGGAAATAGTACATTCCGCAGCGTTTACTTCACGAAGGTGGACGCCAAGAGTGCCTTAACGTCTCTGAGCCATAAGCTGTCAAAAGATCAATGGTTTTGTGGCGAGGCTGGATCTTCCCTTCTGCACCGGGTTGACCCCGGACTAGCTCTGGTCCTCCCAACATCCATGCCACGGCAGATTACGTCATTGTTTCACAGGCTCCGGCTCAATGTACCATACAGTGCAAGACTCCTGTACAGGCTTTGGAAGGCGGACTCTCCTAATTGTCCAGTCTGTGGCTCAATCGAAGACGTCGAACATATTATAGTTACGTGCCCAAGATACTCTGAGTGTCGTGACAGACTTGTAGCCGCGTTAGGCCGGGTTGACCATCGACCCTTCGGAGGGCAGAAGGTGCTGGGCCCATGGCCAATGAGCACTCAACTGCCAGCTTTGCGAGCCGTTACACAGTTTTTAAGGGACACCAAGCTGTTAGATGGGCTATGACCTGTCTGTGGCGTTCGTCGCCGCTTCGCGACATCTCCAGTGGGTGATGGTGGATGTGTCTGGAATTCCTTTCCTTTCCTTAGGTGATCTGGGGTAGCCGGCCCTCGTGATGAGGGCTACAATCCCCATTTTTTTCTTTCTTTCAATCAATCAATCCATCAATCACATGATAACGATGGTATGGGGATGACTTCCGCTCATTGAGCAGAATGCTACCCCATCGCTATTGGGGAAAAATGAGAGGATGGTGATGAGGGTGATGCTAACGACGCTGACGGGGTCTTAGAGGGAGTCGATCAGGTCGGTAGTTTCCAGGGATTTGATAAAGGGTCGCAAGACGGACATCTGCTTTCATTTGCCCCATGGTCCCAAAATGAGTCTGAGGTCAAGGGGTCGGCTGTCAATCCGCGCAAAGTCGTTTGCCAACAAGTGACGCTCCCTCCTCTAAGTGGCACATGCGATGATCACATGGTCCGCGTTCGCTGGCACACCACACTCCGGGCACAGGGGCTACTGCCACACCCTACCTTGTAAGTGTATACGGCGTAAAGGCAACATTCAGCCGTAAGCGATGTAGGAGGGACTTAATGACGCGCGGTAAACATGACGGGAAGCGGCACGAGAATGTTGGGTCCACAATCCCCAGTATCGTACTGACAGGGACATCACGACACCATTGTTCGACGGATAAGGAGGCAGCCCAGTCACGAAGAAGGGACCGTCTATCCCCCCCTTGGGAGTACAATTGGGACGCACTTGCACTGGTGGTGAGCGGCCGCTGCCGCAGCTTCGGCAACGTGGTTGCCAGAGATTCCGCAATGACCCGGAATCCATTGAAAAGCGATGGTCTGGTCGTGTCACAAGTGTGGCCAGTGAGCCGCGGAGACCTACGGTTTTCAAGCATCGAAGAGCTGACTTGGAGTTCGTACAGACTATACCCATCGCCATGGGTCGCAGTTGGCCGCATATTCTGAAAACAGGAGTATTCCGTACAGCTCGGCTGAGGTCGAAGAGGTGCGATGGGACAATCGACAGCCCCGAGTGAGCGGTATCGAGGGTATCACGAAGCCATGACGGAACTACCTCACATAGGTACTGCCTTTCACACCGAGTAACCCCACTGTGCTACCTTTCCCGTTTTATCTTTCGTTTTCCTTTTTTTTCTGCCAATAAAGCCTCCCCCCCCCCCCAACTGTGCTACCTGTTTATGGTTTTGTTCGTCTCGTCTATGTCAGGTTACAATTGCATAGAGCTACAAAGGCAGCGCAATGTACTGAAAGTCGAGTGCAATAGGGGTGGACGGGTAGGTGGAAGACCTTGAACAGACTGTTGAAACTAAAGAACATTGATAAGACACATACCGTCCACCCCTATTGCACCCGACTTTCAGTACGTTGTGCTGCTTGGGTATGCTGAGCCTCATCGCATATTCTGTCTTCCCAGTCTATATTATGCATCCGTCCCACGAGCCGTCTTCGCTAACTCTGCCCTCCGTGGTGATCATCGCCCGCAATTCCATTTCCGGAATTGGAAGGGCACCATATCCCTAGCGCAACGGGAGGATCATGCCCACTGAGTGTTTCTAATAGCGGACGGACATGCAGAAGGCGCAATATCAAATTAGAGCCCAGTATCCGAGCCAAGCCAGCCTTGCGAGACCGTATAGGTTCTTGCCGAGGCTGATAGCAATGACGATGACTGCTGTCAGGGTTAGCGCTTGTTGGGTCTCCTTTGTTCGATGCTTTCTCGTTTCTTTATTTTATCGCTGCGAATGCGTATGCATTTGTAAGGGCGTGTGCGCGATGTTAACGTCGTTAGATCCAGTGAACGTCTTGCGAAAGAACTTCTTCGAAGCGCGAGAGAGAAGAGAGTGTGGTTATTTAGGAACGCGGACTTTCGCTCGATGCATTGAGGCGTTTATTCCGTAGCTTTTCCTAGTCCTTTGGAGCAGGCTAGTGTATTCAGCTAGATGCTTGCCGGGACCTTCTTGCCTTGCCGCACCCTGCCCATTTTATATTGCTGCACCCAAAACACAAAACTTCACCACGTGACACGTTCTCAGGAAAATGATACGATTAACGCTTCTGAATATGTAGGAAAGTGTGGGGCGTACAATTTATTTTGTGAAAATTTTCGGATTTTGACTCTCGAAAGCAATGCAGAGAAGGGCACGCCAACAGCCCGAGCTCTAGGCGTTCTGGCCGTGCTGTTGGCGTACCGTTCTTTGGACAGTAATTGTATCCTTGTACGTGAATGCGATGTAGATATATGTGCACGTTAATACTAGTCTTATTTTTTTCGTATTCCGTAATCTATTTTGTTTCGTCTTGAGTGTCGTGTCCCTAAACAAAGACGAAGAAATGATGACGATGACATGAGCAATGACTCCTTGAACTGCACCTTGTCTTGTGATATGTTAATGTGTTAATGCGTTAATATGTTATGTGTTAATACGTTAATGTGATATGATATATACGCATGGATGCACTGTGGGTTCGCTGGCCGCGTGTACGACCCAAATGATCCACCTGTGGGATCATTGCCAATATTTCGTGAATGGTCTTTTCTCTAGATGAGTTCGCACCACGTGATGAGTCGGCAAGTAGGCCATCTACGAGTGCTCCGTTGACCACTGTTTCAATGCTATGATAACTTTATCATTCGTGGACAACAATGCTCATTCATGACGCCACATTGGTAAATCTGTGGATTAATTTTGCTCACCCATTAATGCGCACTGAAATCTCATAGTACACGGCACACTTTGCTTAACGTCCCTCGCGAAAGGCTGCGTGCCTAAGCAACTTGTACCCAGCCACCAAGTTGCTGATGTCCTCGCCCGGATTCAAACCCACTATTTCCATGCAGCTCGTATTACGCAGCATGTAGCATAATGAGAGGCCCCACACAATGTTAACGTGAAGTACATGTCGTGTTAAAGTGGACGTAGTGTACATAACTCATTTCTTACACCACTCTTCGTGGATCACAATGAAGTCAGTTTTAAAGCAAGAACAATGACAAAATTATACAGTGTATGGTTAGAACTCTTACCCGGCAATCAACGTCCAGGCTCGACTCCTGCCGTTGCCTGGCTTCTCCGACGGCTGCCATATTTCAATAAGTTCAACTAGCGTAGATTCGTAGATTCGACGGCCAGCTAAACGACAACATACAACGGTCCGCACCTTGAAAAAGGTACCGATGGTTATTTTTCGTTACTGTTTTAATATGGCCAACGAAAACCACTTTTTTTTTTTACCGTATTGTGTCGCATGAAAGCTTCGTGAGAACGTTCGCAACACGACGAAGTGGCTTCGCTTCCGCAGTTTTTTTTTTCTTCTTTTTTTCACTATACCGCTTATCGCGAAGAACTAATAAACTAATCAGCCGACTCCTCATTGGGACGAAGACAACGGTGATCGATCACCGACACCGCGGCAGGACAGCTAGGACAGTCTAGAAGGAAGAATGCATGGCAGTAAACTTTCGCGCCGGCTCAAGCCAAGCCAAGCTCATTTTCGGTTCTCGGTCTATTGATTAGAGTTGCACGTTTTCTCTGCGTTTTTCTTCTTTGTCATTTTTTTTTTTTTGCGCGTTGCCTCATGGACTTTTTTTTTCCTTTCAAACTTCTGATTGGAAACGCGTTTTTTTTCCCCCGTTCTTCTTTCACGTTTTTTGGCGAGCGACGGATGTCGTACGCCTCCCGCAATTTTCGACTCCGATGGAAGCATAATTTATCCGGCAAGCACGCTGCTATCAGAAGTTTGTGCGCGTATCTGTGCAACTGAAGAAGTATGACAGTCATGAAAAAAGCGGCGTCATTTGAACCACGCATCTCAAAATGACACGACGGCGCTTTCAATTTGCGTTTGGTTAAATTTTCGACCGAGCTATCTGCGTGCGGAGGAATGCGAGTCTCTGGACGGGAGCCAGTTTTGTTACAAAAAGTACTATAACAAGGTGACTAGCTTGGAGTGTATCACAATTTTTGCGTAAGTAATGCGCGTGTAACGTTTTAAATATTACGCTCGTCTTTGTCGTCTACGTAACGCTGACGCGTTCCTCAGACGCAAGGAAGTGCTGCCCCGCTTACGAGTTCGCACGCGCACGCTTTTATTTTGTTCTCCGTAGAACAATGCTTGCGCTTTTGCTCTAAAGACAAATATCATTTCGTTTTCTTTCTTGATATATTTCTCGCCAAATAACTTTATCACCTTCTACGTCCATGCAGCATGATCAATGTCTACGCTAGTTCTTCCTCCACTTGTTACAGCCAAACGTAACTACCGTGCAAACCCTCGTACAAACGAACACGATAAACACGAGCACTAACAGATTGGTAGACTATACCGAGTCCGAGTAGTTCTATCGTAAAGCAGTCTCGAAATGTACCATTTGGAAAGGCCAGATTGTCTATATTAATTATAATCACGCGATAAGTGATCGTTGTGAGCGTTATTGATATCGTATATTTCACTGACTGTAGCGTGTAGCAGTAATATGCCAACAGGCTACCGTCGTCGTTGTGTAACAGGTGTTGTCGTGATAACTGCATTTTATTGTTACTGCTAGATATAGTGAATCGGTTTGAATTGGATTGGAAAATAAAATAGCAACGCCCGCACCCTGCATTCTAAAATAGTATGACTTCGGCAGACAACATAACCTGGGCCTTCGTGTGTCTTAAGTCACACATATCGTTCTTCACCTTCAATGAAGATTGGATGGAAGAAAAGAAGGGAATGAAGGAATCAAGACGCTTAAGAGGACGACAGTGTATACGTGCCATCCACTGATCCCGCCTGTCTCTCATCGTCCTTGCGTTCATCTTCTTTTCTGCTTTCCTTCTTCTTCATTGACTTCGTCTAGATATTTTTCCTTTTTCTCTTCCTGTTCCTTTTACCTTTTCTTCTTCTTCTTCTGTTACGTTACGTTAATTGTCACAAAAAGGCGTGCCCCGTTGATAGCGGTGATAGCAGTATCATTCTTTGCAACGGGTCGTCTTCAACGTTTTATGTCGGGAGATTCAATTGCAAGAGCGTAAGACGTACGGTCCATGTCGCCCGCATGTTGTTCATGTGTCTATCGCCCCCCCCCCCCCACACACACACGCAAAAAAACAACAAACAAACAAACAAACAAAGACGTACGGACTCTGGTTTGCTCAGCACAAAGTTCAGTTTCAAGTTGCAAAATTTGGTAAAGTAACACGGAATGCAGGAACGTTCCATGAGAGGGCCGATAGAGCGCGGTTAATGCGACATCTATCGAACAGCCCATTCATTGAAACTCAATACTGAGCGCAGTCAAACGCTTATCTCGCGAGGTTACTAATTAACGCATCTACGCGGACGCTTGAGCGTTTCATGCATCGTTCACAGATACGTTGCTCAATGCTGTGTGATCATTAATCATCGATTACCTGCCATCAATCATCGGTGTCTCTCCGTGGAAGCTTTACCGTTGTACACCATCATCAGTAAATGTTCTATAACAGATGCTTATTTTCCAGATATGCTCCTGTGGTCCCATTCGAAGATGACATCGATTTTAATGACAGATGGGAAATATATCGTGTCTACTATTATTTTATTTTTGAGATATTTCGGTACGGCCTCCGTCTTTTAAAACGAAGCTAATAGATTACATGTCGGAGTGAAAATGATTTATTATCCCTGTGCCGAAGCTCGTAACCCATGAAGTGGTTGAAGTGTTTGTATTTGTATTTGCTTAGAGGTGTTTAAAAATAAGGAAGTTGGAAGCTACAGTAAACAAAGTGTCAGAGCAGTGGTCCTCTTTCCTGTAAAAGGCGTGATAAATCATATTTTGAGGATGGATCGAACAGCAACAACGACAAATACATTTCGACGATGCCATGGGGCGTTCAGGCGCTTAAGCTGCATTACCCCACGAATCGAAGAAAGTGTCTTCGAGTATGTACTGCTTTTGATGCACCTTATAATGACGACAGGGAGCGCTGCGGTCTAGTTGAACAACTTACGAGTGATAAATTGTGGGCGTAGGGGCGGAGGATGAATATATCATGCCTAGAAGGCGGCGGTTTCGGTTCTCGTATAGGCTGTGTGGAGAGTGGTTCATAGGCCGTGTGCGTCTGTTCACACGAGTGACGTCCCCACGGAATATTCTAGTGGAAGAAAAACGCGAAAAACTGATCACGGGACGGGAGTTCCGCCACCGCGTGTTATGTAGAGCATTCCCACTGTGCCGGAATATCGGGAGTGGCGCTCTGCACACATAGCAGACGACACCATCGGTACTGTCGTCTGCTACGGAATTTCTTGGCGTTGAGTCGCATGGATATTCTCCGTGGTTTAGAAGAGCACGAGCAGACATGACGCTTAGTCCTCGCGCTCACGTGACAGCAGAAACAGGTGATGTCACGAGAAGACTGGTTCGAGGTTATATTTTGTTGTGGTGGGCAAGAAGCGGAAAAAACACTTCGGCTGATAGGCTGATGACGCTGATAGTGCCCACGAGCATGCTTTGCGCGGCGACGTTACCTAATCAATGACGCAGGGGCTCATAGACGACCTGAGCCCCTACGTCATTGATTGCGTAAAGCCGACGCGCAAAGCATGCTGCTGGGCACTATCAGCTTTAACAGCCTATCAGCAGATGCGTTTTTCCCGCTTCTTGACCACCACAACAAAATATAACCTCGAACCGGTCTTCTCGTGACGTCACATGTTTGTAAACAGTGGGTCGTCTATAAAATTAGCTGAGAAATAATTAGCTGCGAATTGATATCAAGCACTAGTTTGCATGATGGCTTTACAGATCATGTGACTGCGCTTGTTGACCGTTGCTATGGGTATGTTTGTTGAGTATGCGTATGTACATGTATGCAGAGTATGGGTCCTTTGGATGGCGCTTGAGATCAATGGCGGATTTTCTGAATGAGAGTACTTTACGCGGATATTGTAGAAAATAATTTCTACAGCGGGGAAAATAATTTCAGTGCGGTTAGAGATCACAGTCTTTAGGTTAGCCATCGATCTCTGCCACAGCGTCGTGGAACCTACCGTACATTATCTCCAGTGAAATAATCACGCGATAAAAAATAAAACTCGACTTTTCTGTCAACCGTTCTGGCGTGATGAACTGCTTGTGACACCATAGCCCTCCTATTAGCTTTCAAAATGTCCTCTTTCTTTTTTTTTCTTTTTTTTCTTGTCACTCTGGGGTTTGTAAACACAGAGAGAGACTCGTCTCTGCAAAATGTTTTAAACATGCGACTCTTTGAACCCGTGTAACCCCCTTACAGTAATCCTCGTATATCCTCTCTTTCGGATGGCGCAGTTGTTTCTTTTCAATCTTCGCAAATAGCTCCGAGAGAAAGAAACTTAACACAAAGCCATAAAAGGTGCAATATAAAACTTTTTTTGACGTTCAGGACATCGTAGCTCCGTGTGAAAGGTTTAGGCGAGATTTATGGGATATATATTCTTCTAAAGGTCCATGACCGAACAGTGACATGCTGTCTTTATAGTAAAGTCGGAGCTGCCGACAACGTTGCTGTCTCTTTCGTAATTCTGCGTGTTTACTGCGGAGCGCGAGTGCGGCGTGAATATAAATGAACTTTAGTTTCACTTCACTTCAGCGCACAGAGTCGAAGTTTAACAACTCTTCTCTATGCTAGCTCTAAGCAAACTGCTTTACATTTCAAACGTCTTTTTGATTGATTCATTGATGAGGGGGGGGGGGGAGAAGGAACAGTGTCATTTTACTGCGCACTGTCCCGTCTGCGTAATGAATACTTTACCCTGTGCCCGGACACATATACCAAGATAAATATTTTAATGCCAAAGCGATTCAATATTCGACAAGGAAGTAGACTCTGCATTTCAGCTTAGATAAGTAGATAAGTTAGAAAAAAAAAAGAAATGAAACATTAAACTTAGATTTTACTAGTAAAGACTGTCGCCGTCCGTCTCCCCGCCTTAGTGTTCTCGTGACTGCTTGTGGCGCCGACATATTGTGGACAGCGCGCATACTGTAAGGCAATGGCACAACGTCGGGATCGCGCCTCATTGTTCTTGTTGCTGCGACACTTGCGCGTGAATTTGACGAACTTCCTGCAGCGGGAACTACTCGTGCTCGTACATGATCGTTTCGACAGGCTATGGGGAGCACACACCTCAGTTTGTGCACGGGACGGCCACGTATCCATCGTGGGAGCCCTACCTTGACTGTACATTGTGTACATAGTGTACATACGTCGTATAATTATTTCTCTTTGTACTTTCACAGTTTGACATGGTATAGCCTACAGACTATGTAACTGATGAAATTTAGATGTATATAGTGCATAGGTATAGAGTAGCTATATAGTTGCATAGTGTGTATATATTGCCTGTGTCTTGCGCGCCGTATATAGTCCTTTAGTGTAGCCACCAAATTAGTGTGTATTATGTTCATAATAAATTTTCCCTTAACAACAAGAGTCTTTTCTTTCAGACAAATTTTCCTTTATGAGAGTACATAAACTGAGCAAATTAAATTGTTTAAAAAATCTGTCGGTACAGATTATGTAATCTTTTATGGGACATTAGGGCAGGCGAGTTGCTCTATTACTGCTTAAAGTACTTGCCAGCTCAGGCCGATTAGAGCTCTCTCCAACCGAATTATGTGCCATAAAAGCCGTACCACTTTGTCGATTCATGGCGTAATGCAGCGTGCTACGTCGTGTCTCTAGACGAGAAAAGTGAAAGAGGGTAGCCTGCTATGACGAGCGCACTTAAGCTTGACCTGCTTGAGTGACTGTTGTGATTATCGTCGCCATATCGTGTGCTCCCCTAGTGCTCACAGAATCAGAGTTCCTACGAAAATATAACATGCCCATATACCACGATGCTCGGTATAGGGTTGAAGAAGACGCGGTTCTTCCTGCCACAACGAAAATGAACGTCGCACGGATTTTATGTACAATATACAACAATAATTATACCACATTGTGTGCTGCACGGAAGCTTCGTAACAGCTAAACGTTGGCAACATGACGAATTGAGGGCGGGGGGAAGGGATATATTTATTAAGAAAGAAAGGGGGGGAGGAAAAGAAAAGGACCGGTCAGCCAGACGGAGGTTGGCTTGCTATTCCAAAAATAAGGGAAATGGGAAAAAGAGAACGGGGAGAAAAGAAAAAGAAGAAGAAGGAAGGAAAAGGAAGAACACAAAACTAAAACTGAAAACTCACGCACACGGTTACACAATCACAAGGCCCACCAGAGGCATGGCCGAGTGGGCTAAGGCAGAGCCGTATATTAAAAGGGAGTCTGGCCATTATTGGGTCATGCCTATAACCTGAAGCTCCACCCACATTTTCAGCTTTCCGATCAATGAAGTCTTGAAATATGGGGCGCGATCAACTAGCCTATCCTCACTATTTGCCCCCCTATCCAGCATGGGCAGCGCCATTTTGGGTGGCAAGTGGATTGGATCGGATTGAAATGGATACCTCTCGCAATCTGCAAAAGTAGTGGATTGTTGGTGAAAATTTGATAAGCGCCACCTAGGGAGCGTAAGGCACGTCGGGAATTGTCGTCTGCTGTTCCGCTGCCGGCAGAACCACCTGCTGGGACACATTCTGTTGTCGGTATGATTTTTAAACAAATCTACATGAATAGTTGGAATATAAGAGGCAAGAATGTTTATATCCATGAAATCAATCTGTTAAATATAAGATTGTACAGCACAGCGCCGTTTTTGTTATGATTGCGTTGTGATCGCCGTGTTCGCTAGGCCTAACACCGGCGACAAAACGTATTATTTTCAGTTAGATATCGATAGATGAGCATAAGTTGAAACTGATTTCCGAGAAATTTATATTAGGATGTACATTTGCAGCGTAAAATCAGGTTAGTCCGTGAAAATTTTTTGTCACGAAATCCCCGCTTCACTGTGTTTGTTTTCGTCGCCATTTTGGGTGGCAGTATGCTGTCATGGCGATCCCCTTGGTAAAAAGCAAACCAATCGGAGGAGCGAAACTGTGATTGACAGGTCGAGCCTCTTTTTGTGACTCCTCCCAATGGCCAGACTCCCTTTTAATATACGGCTATGGGCTAAGGCGTCCGCTCGTTGGTGGTAGCGAAGGTCGTGCTGAAGACTGGGAGGTGGTGGGTTCGAATCCTGCCACCGGCTGTGTTGTCTGAGGTTTTTCCTGGGTTTTCCGAAGACTTTCCAGACGAATGTCGGCAGAGTTCCCCCTGAAGTCGGCCCAGGAGGCATACTAACCCCCCCTGTCCCCCACTCCTTCCTGCTGTCCTCTCTCCACCTGTCCACGTCTGTACGTCGCTCATAGCCACAGTTGCTTCGCGGCGCTATCACGCAATCAAAAAAAGAAAACAATCACAAGGCGTTCACAAGGTTCGAAGCGTGGAGAAAGCGGAGGAGCGCAGCGGTGACGGCCCACTGGGTCGGCTGAAGAACGGGACCCAGTAATGGTAGCGAGTGTCAGAGTGCCGTAGCCAAGTTGGGATAGACGACGACAGAGGGCGTCACGGTGCAGTCACGAACAGAGCCATTTATAGGCTCATAGGCCATATAATGGCTGAAGAGACGGCGAAGTGAGTTCCCTTCTTATCATATCGCTTGTCACAGGGAACCAAGGATGGGCAGTATTTAAATACATTGTAATTAAAATACTATTTAAAATATAAATACATGTATTTATATTTTAAATAGTATTTTAATTACATCTATTTATATTTTGTACTTAAATACAGACTTGAAAAATGTATTTATAATTATATTTAAATACCAATTTTTGGGTATTTATTCATGTAAATACTTTATAAATACTCTTAAATACAGAATATACTGACTGATATCTTAAAGTTGCCCTGCATTTGAAGGGGCGGAAGAAGGGCGAGTTTGGGGCGCAATTATATATGCCGGGTTTGCGCTAGCATGCGCATGCGACAAACCATTTTAGATGGCGAGTTTTTCACTGTTGTTGCGGACAACGGTCGTAACTACCCGATTACATTGTTCTACGAAGCATGTTCGTCAAATTTAATACAAGCATTTGTTCATCGGCACCTGTGGAGATGCTGTTCTCCTTTGCGAATCTAATTGTACGGCCGAACAGAAGATACCTAAAAGAAGCAGTCTTCGAGAAATTTCTAATATTAAAATCGCCATGCTAATCTAACAAATAAATGCTATTCTTTCTTGCTGATTTGTCCTAATGATCATAATTATTTCTATAATTCCAGATGACATCTTCCTCGCAGTATTTATGGTACTAGTTACGGTATTTAAATACAGTATTTATATTTTGTATTTAAATACTCATGTTGAAAACTATTTATGAAGAGTATTTAAATACCCCTGTCAACAAAGTATTTTGTATTTATATTTAAATACTCAAAAATGTATTTATACCCATCCCTGCAGGGAACTAATAAACTATTCAGGTGACTCCTCACTCGGACGAGGACAGTGGTGGTCGATCACTCACACAGTGGTGGTGATGGTGATTGATAAAGAAAAAAAATGGAGAAACAGTTGCGGAACAGCGAAGAAGAAAGACTGCATTACAGTAAGCTTTCGCGCCGCTCAAGCCAAGCAAGGCTCATTTTCCTCTCTCGGCCTTTTGTTTACAGTTGCACCTTTTCCCAGCGGTTTATTTTAGTCCCTTGTGTGTTGACCACCTTGTGGTTCATGTTTTTTCTTTTCTTTCTTTCTTTTTGCGAACTCCTGTTTGGAAATGCTTATTTCTCCTTTGTTTTTTGCGAGTGACTGATCTCGCATGGCTCCTGCAATTTTCTACTTCGGTGGAAGCAATTTGGCAAGGGCGCTGCTATCAAAAGTTTGTGCGCGTCCTCTCTGTGTTCGCCCTGATATGGCGGTGTCGTGTTTTCTGGGGCCGACATCATGGGGTATTGCCCCAATATTTGCTTCAGAGTGCATGGGGAGGTCAAGAGAAAGTACTTAGACCGCGTAGGCTCGGTGTTATTATTTGAGACCGGGTCACTTCCTCGTCTCGGTGTGTAGCGGACGCTGGACGACGACAACGACGACAACGATGGCCACGAGCGTGGAGCACCCGCTTCTCGGTTCCACCGGCGCGGCCATGGAGAAAGGCCACCGTCATCGCCTCTCCGTGGCATACCATCATCGCCGGTCGGGACTCATGTAGAGGAACTCCACCTCCTCTACATTTGGTGACCCGGACGAAGAACATCACGTCCGGAGCAATTCGGCCCTTCACCATCCCAAATTTGTGACGACACCATCGAGCAACACTACCTCCGGCACACACGGCCCGCCTACACTCCTACCGCATCTCGCTCCTCTTCGCTCCTCTTCTCACGCTCCTCACTGCCGGCCGCGACACTCGAGCCTTGCGCTCACCTGCCGGTTGCGGCAGTCGCGGCAGCCGACGCCTCGGCACGCTTCAGCCAGTCTGGGCACCTCACTCACTTCACCTGAAACTCTCGAGCTTCGGCTCCCGTGCCGGTCGCGGCACCCCAGGACCACGACACCGAGCGCCTCATTCTCTCTCGCTCGTCTGTTCCTGACGGATCGTTGTTCCCGTCCTCATCATCTGTGACATGCCGCCAACGTGTGCCGTGCCCTGCACCTGTTCGACCACACGTCACCACGTCTGCACGTCTACCACGGTCGCCCTCAACTGCAGCTTTTCCCAGACGCGTTACCTGGACTCCAGCTCTTGCGATGCGTCCGCAACGCATCTGACGGCCGGGGGACCCCTGTAGCGGACGCTGGACGACGACAACGACGACAACGATGGCCACGCGCGTGGAGCACCCGCTTCTCAGTTCCAGCGGCGCGGCCATGGAGATAGGCCACCGTCATCGCCTCTCCGTGGCATACCATCACCGCCGGTCGGGACTCATGTGGAGGAACTCCACCTCCTCTACAGGTGCTCTAAGGCAGTGTCCTCCAAAATGCAATGTTTGGGGGTAATACCCCAGTCAGACGGCATGCTCGAAGGACTTCGGGGAATTTTCATTTGCAAAAAATGACCTCTCAGAGGCGTGTCAGACGGCAGCTCAAAGGACCTTTCTAAGAAATGACCATCAACGCAAAAGGAGGCCCCCAACGACATTTGAAATGCAGAAAGGAGCAATCTCGACAACAGTGTTATGCCATTGTACCCTCGCTACCTTCGCAGCTGAATGCAGGAAAACCTATAAAATGCGGATAATGGAGTGAAACTGTGTAAACGTATTTAGATCCTATTTAGAGAAGTGCATATGACTTCTGCATCTTGATTTGTGGCGCACAGACCAACTTCAAATTTCCACAGCAGACAGGGGAAACGAAACCGAAAAAGGGAGCCGGTGAGGGCAGTCAGTTGAGGAGCACCCCTTTCCCGCCTGTCTGGCAGGCGCCCCCGAACAAAGGTCATTTGAGAGGCCGAAGGCCATTTCTCGCAATTGACATTTGAAATGCTGTCTGACTAGGGTATAACTCGTTACGTTTTTGGTGACTCTTAAATTGACTTCTTGTTTTTGAGAATCGCTGGCTCAGTTGGTACCGTGAGCGCCTACTTACCCCAAGGTTGTCGGTTCGAATTCATGCGAATTGACCCTGTGTTCGGAGTCTGAAGAGGCATTAATCTCTGCGGCAAGTAGCGTATTTCCAATGGCGGAGGGCTCTCTGTGGGCAAAATGGCAGTTCTGCCAGATATGTGCGTAGGATGGTAATTGACCGAACTTGAAATTACGATACCTGCTTCGTTCCGCGTCGACGCCGTTTATTAAAAACACAAAACTGAATGTCTGCCTGTATGGGGCTGAATGTCGTTTTCCAGATAATCCCATAGTACTTGCAGGAGACTTCAATATTCCTGGCCGACTCGCCGAGCAACGGGCCTAGTGATATGTGTTGAAGCTCGCGCTGAATTTAGATCCATGTTACATGTCTGCGAGGAATTTTGTACGTACCCAGGTACATTGAGGTCTTATTGCAGGGGGCCTACCACACTGCTAACTGGCTTTTGTGAGAAACGTTGACCCACTGGCTGGGTAAATTTCTTCCCAGGGTCAAAATTAGAGCTTCTCGTAAGAGCCCGTATTGTACCACAGATAGAAAGGGACTTGCAAATAAAAAGAAGAGGTTATATAGGCAAGCTAGGAGGACTGACGGTGAACACGCCTGGTTAAGATATTACGATGCTGCTCGGCAACATGATATTGAGGCAGCCAAAGCGAAATTTTATAGTAACGTACTTTATAGCATGCTGGCAACAAACTCTAAAACCCTCTGGTCTGTTACTAAAACACAAATGGGCAAAGGTAAATGTGTGGTCGTAGACAGCGAAAATCAGCCCATCGCCTTTCTTTTTTTCTTAATAAACATATCCCCCCCCCCCCCCACCGTCTTCATCTTCAATCTTCTTTTCTTTTTTATTCATTTCATTATTCTTTCTTCATCTTCATACTTTTTCTTTTTGTTGCCGAATAGCAAGCCGACGTCCCGTTTGGCTGACCTTTCCCCCGTTTTTTTTTTTTAATTTCGTCTAATAAATATATCCCCCCCTCCATTGAGGAAAAGCTATCCGCAGCAATGTTTAATGAATCATTTTCGATGTTTAGTACGCAGTGTGTAGAGTGGGGAGAATCATTACCTGATCATTCTAAAGTCATTATCTGGGGTTCCTCAAGGCTCGGCTCTTGGACCACTTCTGTTTTTAATTTACGTTAACGATTTTCCCACTTCCATTCAATCAATTGTCAGACTGTACGCAGACGATTTTGTTCTTTACCGCTCGGTATCTACTGATGAGGATTGTGTAGCGTCGCAGGCAGATTTAGATACCATTCAAAGTTTGTGTTAAAAATGACAACAACAACAATAAATGATGGAGAAGTGACATGGGATGTTTCTCCGTGGCATCCACAGGACCTTACCCCCACTTCACAGAGGTTAATATGATAGTATGACAAATGACAAATTATGGGTAACGTAGCCAACATCATGTGTGTTGCGCCCTGAAAGGGTATGAGGTGCATTGCATTTAACTGCGTCTTGAGTATTAGCAATTTAGAGAAAGTGTCACTTATATAGTACCTACACGTCCATCTTACAAGTCATCTCACATGGAATCTCACAAGTAATGTCACATTACCGAAATATGCCATAAAGTAAACCGAACACTATGGTTTTTAAGAAGGGCATTATATTTGGTATTATCTGAAGTTAAATTACTGGCCTATAACGCACTCGTTCCTTCAAAGATAGACTGTGCGTCATCAGTGATATGAAGTCCATATCACGTCACCGCTCACCACCAGCATCACGGCTTAATCTCTCATGTATTCGGTAGACCCAAATTTGTCGGTTTCTTTCCCCGCTCGTCTATTACGCCATTTTACCTCCCTCCTGCGTAGACTCCGGCTCAATGTGGCTTTCACCCCGCAATTCAAGTGCATGATCAGATGCTGTGACACAGGCCTCTGTTCCACCTGCGGTGTCGTGGTGACCGCCCAACACATTCTTATGGAATGTGCACTCTACTGCCCGCAAAGGCGGATATTATGTGATGAGCTTGCCCGTATCAGCAAGAGGCCGCTCACCTTAGCTGCACTCATTGGCATCTATGAAGATCCTGTGCTCCATCGTCGGGTTCTTCACCTGTTCATGGACTTCCCGTCGTCCATTGGATTGCTCCAGACGCCTTAGTTCTTTCTTATATTTTCATCCTTCCTTCATCATCTTCACATAGTGTTCCGCGTGCAATGGGGTAGGGTACCGCACCGCTGCGGTGAAACATCCCATCTCATCGTCATCATTTATTGTTGATGTTGTTGTTGTCCCTATCAAGGACATCATAGGTCAACTGGATTTACTTCCAAATGGAGAATGAAATTCACTTTCTGAACATATTCTACGTTCTCAAACATATGACGACTTTGTAAGGATTCTCGAACCCAATACTTGTTTTAGCCCCTCTTATATGAAATGCGCTCAAGACACTTAGGGTACTGGAATAAAAAAATAAAATACAATTGTACAGCACCAACCTAAGGGAGCAGACTAAGGAATGGCTTCCTTCATCACACAGGAGGCCGGTCTAATTTTGATGCATGTATAATAAAACGCTCCACACGACGTACTCTGACATCAAGATAATAATAATAATAATAATAATAATAATAATAATAATAATAATAATAATAATAATAATAATAATAATAATAATAATAATAATAATAATAATAATAATAATAATGTTTATTCATACACGAAAAGGAGGCGAGCAAAAAGCCTGAAGATCTGAACTAATTACACAAAGTTCAGTAACTAAAGACCACATCATATCACGTAGCCAGTACCTTGGAAGTAGCTCGTTACTTTTTCATAGCGACTTGTGAGTTTCAAGTTCATTTTCACAACTTAGAGGGTTAACTACATTATTGACATAGTAACCTGCAACGAGTTCATCATACGTTCGCTGAAAGCCTGAGCACAAGCACTAAGCACTCAGACATTCAGAACTTTATTTCACACTTCCAGGTGTGGGGTGGAAATTAGAGCAAAAAAGCTAGAGGCTTCGCAGACATAATGCTATGCCCTTGCTGTAATACTCCAAGTACTGCCCAGCGCATTCTCATCGACTGTCAGAAGTATTTCACTGAGCGAGGCGTCCTCCAGCGCCAACTTCTCACACACCCTCACTACCCTCACTGGCGGTGAGGGTGGTGAGGGTGTTAGGGACACCCTCACTGGCCCTTCCTCAACTGCTTCGGCCTTCGGTCAATCCTGCGCATCAGCTACGAACTCTTCAAGCCCTCATCACCTTCTTAGCAGCAACAGGACTCCTGCGTGAACTCTGAACATTCATCATCATTCACCATCCTCTTCCCCTCAAGCAATGGGATAGGGTGCCGCCTCAGCGGCGCCCTACACACATCCCACTGCCCCACAGACACATCCCACACACAATCTACACACATCCCACACAGATCCCACTGCATCATCATTACTTATTTGTTGTTGTTGTTGTTGGCAGACATTCAGCTCATACTAACAAGGACACACAATATTCCGCTCTGTCTCCCGATTTACAGAATACGAAGGGCGCACGCCATTTTTGTGACTCCCAATTACCCTTCGTGACACTTGGCGTTTAGTACAATGCATCACAGAAACGCGTGCGTCTGTCGTTTTCGGCGATTAGAAGGCAGAACGCTGACATTTTCAACGCTAACTGGCCTTCAGTCGTGTAGTTCTGTTCGCAGGGCGTCATATTCGAACGTTGTCCAGCTCCAGAAATCCAGCTACCTCTCTCTCTCTCTCTCTCGCTGTCTTTTCAGGGCGTAGGTGAAAGCGCCTATACTTTGCCGTTATAATATTGATGACATCACCCAGGAAAACTTCCACGAATCCTATTCTGCGGAAAGGTCATTTCCAAAGGTCGAAATTGTCGGAAAACTCCATTATCAGGAACTATTATTCCAATATATATTTCTTGGTCTTGGGCACCTTAGGGCGTCTGTTGTGTTTGTCATTTTGCGTGTTCCAGGAGTGATGTGGTTTTCACTGACATGATAACGATTATATTTCTGATTGCTTGCGTACCCAATGTTATTTCAAGCCCTCAACACCTTCTTAGCAACAACAGGGCTCCTGCGTGTACTCTGAACATTCATCATCATTCAGCATATTCTACCCCTCAAGAAATGGGATAGGGTGCCGCCTCAGCGGCGAAACATCCCGCTACATCATCATTACTTATTTGTTTTTGTTGTTATTTGCTGTTACAGAAGCTATCGTGCCTGAACCGTTTTAAAGCAGCTTCTAGAAAATATCGAAGTAAAAAACAGGTCGAAATGTGCGATTACGAAAGGTCGCTGCAACATATTGCAATAACAACAACAACAACAAAGCATATTGTCATCATCAATTATCCTTCGGCCGAACCCACGCGCGAAAAGCTCTCGACACACAGACTTTCATTGTTTGCCACCTATCCACCACGTCGTTCTCTGAAGCCTCCGCTGGTCGGCGCCACTCCGCAGACCGTCGGCACTTCTCGCTCCCAAGGAACCGCGCACCGCCACTCTCACACGCAACAAGAGAGGATCCCCCGGAGCCCAGAGCGACGCAAACTTTCGCTCGGCCTATCACGAATGGTGGAACTTTTGCGCGCATCAGGCTTACCAGGATTATTCCAGATGGAGTGCTCGTGAACTTTGCGGAACGCTCTTTTTCGCACGCTTTCCCCATGACAAATGTGGTCTGATGACGTGACAAAACTTTCTGCCAGAATCTTTCTGCTGCAACGAGAGCTGAGACGAACAACAAGTTGACGGTGGTCGTCGTGTTGAACTTCCCGGTGAATTTTCTTCGTCTTCTGTGGAACACGAATTTCGCTTGTGTTAACGAAGATGTACCGCAGCGCAGGCAACGTTGATAACGTTAGAAAAACGTGTAGATATATTTGTGGCGACGAGTTGGGGTGCACAGATTGGCAGAGTAATTCTGAACGTGACTTTATTGAACAGTGGACGAATTGAATGCGAGAGATAGAGATGGTGACTGACCGGAGTCAGCGTCCGTTTCTAATCAGGTGAGACGTGATTTATTTCGAAGTTGCTACGCGTGAAAAGCGTGTCCTTTGGTTGGGCAAAACCAAAAAGAGGCCAGGAAAGTATATGTTCGAATAACTGTGCGGATTTTCTCGGTTACTTTCTGATGTGATGTGATGTGAATAAAGAAAAATATGGGGATGTGAGTTTCGACGAAGTCAAACTGGCTACCCCAGTACACTTAATACAGAAAGTAGTTACTTTCTGAATTACTGCACAATTTCAGTGGCTACCTGTTGACCAAACGTGTCATATGCAGTAAGTTACGAGTTCGAAGGCACTTTTTTTGTGGACGACTCGTTTCCCAGCTGGTAATAATTGCTTCAGTCTGTACAACGAAATCATAGCGAATACAGATGTATAAAGAGGTATAGCGTTTGGAGCAAGCAAAATTCGCTGAACACGATGGAAATTGATGTTCGTACGCTGTTTGTCACTGTCACACACACACACACGCACACACGCACGCACGCGCACGCACACGCACACGCACACACACACACAGACAGAGGCGTGTCACACTATTTGCGTGTCACACGATTCGCCCTCCGCCGACATCCCTCGTTCACTCAAAGGAAGTGAACAGACTGAATGGAGTGTGGAGTCGAAAGGAGCGAAAGTCCACTCTTTGAAAGGACTGGAGGGTGTTTCTAGAGGCTGCGCAGATCAAAATTCGTGCGCGGTGAGCTCCATACATGCAATGCAGGTCAGCTGCTCTCGTCGTTCCTACTGCAGAACTCGTCTCGTTTGTTGCGCAACACCTTGCAGCCAAACACGGAAAGTTCATGGGAGGGCATTTCACTGTTCCTTTAAGAAGTGCTCCCCGTGCATCGCCGGTGCACCGTATCACGGAGTGCTTGCAAGTGTTCTACAACTTGTCATTGAGCGATATCAGAATGTCACGTGCTAACGTGAAAGTGAGTCTGAGGTTGCTCTTTTTTATCTAGGGTGACAGCGGCGGAATTCTGATGAGCAGGGACGGAGCCTGGACACTTCACGGCACCTCCGGCGTTGTATATCCACAAACTCTGTGATGGCGGCGCTTTGGGGCATGGTGGACTATGCAGTATGGGTCCGAGTTCCTGCTTTTCAGCTTTGGATGGAAGATGTTACGCGCGGAAAAAAAGAAAGACAAAATAGAAAAATAAAAATAAATAAATAATAATAGTAAAATAAAAGTATAAAACAGTATAAAAATGAAAATATATAAAGATATAAAGAATTATTCGCATGACAACGCGCACGCTGTAACGCATGTCTACTGTTCGCCAGATCACGTACTCCATAGGGTTGGTTGTATTTAGCCTATAGCCTACATAAGACACGCGGGGCCGTCAGCCAGCGCCAGGTGAGCTCTGGCGTCCGACTCCTAGCGACAGCGCTCGTCTCCGCCCTCCGACCCACGTTGGAAGACTGCCAGCAGCTCTGGCGATGAGAGGGAAATCGACGTTGGAGGAGCAATGTTGCCAGGCACCAAGCATATTTCGGACCCTATGACGTTCTACTGTTCAAATATATATATATATATATACTTTTTTTTACGATACTTCGCGCGTTACAAGGAAAAACAATATTCTGGTCGAATACAGTGTAGTTCAATATACATAGATTCCAATGACACGAATTCCGTAGGGTTTTGAAGATACAAGACCTGGTCGATAGTGCCAGTTTAATGCACAGCCTCTGCGCACTTTTCTGCATGAAACCGTTACATAAAGATTCTAGACAACGGAGAAAGTTGAAAGAGTCTCGAGAGAGATCCCTAGAGTATAATCGTTGGGCATTCTCCGTATAATTGCAAGGCTATGCACATTTTGCTTTGAAACCAGCGCCGCGGTTAAACGACTGTTTCCGGTGGCTGGTCGCTTTAATTAACGTAAGGTTCAAGCGTTGCTTTGTGCATTTCAGTAGCGCCGTTTCCCAGTACGGATCAAACAATAAGCTATGCGCTCGCGCATTTTTTGGGAACGCCGAGGCAATCTGCTCAATGTATACAAACTAAGCAGAAATTCTTGCTACGCGGTTTATTCCCTGCGCATGCAGTACCCCTGCGTCTTCTCAGCTTCAGCCGCAGCGGACCCCAGTTCGATAGTAAAGATACGAGAACACTCCGGCCTTATAAAACGGAGTGACCTTTCCAGAATCGATAGGATAATTCGTTAATAGGGTAATACAGTTTTAGGCCTTTTGAACTGTGTGCTAGTAGACAGCACAAACTAAATACCTTGCCGCTTATGCCGGTCAAGTTCTCAAAACGTAAAAAAAAAAAGGCTTGAAGCGGCCTGTAAACTGGTGTACGTTAAAAATATGAACGTTAGCCACACTTATAATAATTGAATGAAGATAACAATTACACGGTGATATACTTTACCATTAGTGAGCGCTTTATATCGGCGTTTTCTAGCTGCTGTGTGAGAAAGAGCGTCGCCTATAATCACGATTTTCTATCGATCCATTAATTCCTGTGGTTACTCTCTAGTGATCTACGTGTATGTTTGATTTGTATTTAGTTTGTGCGGTCTACTTTGTGCGGTACTGCGTACCGTTAGGGATAGCGTGGTGGTTCTGCGCACTGCGCGAATCTCTCTTTATGTTTTGAGCGTACGCAGAACTACCAGCGCTATCCCTTACGTACGCAAAGGCGATTACGGGCACTCACTAAACTGGATGTTCAATGTGAGTGAAACAGTTCGAACAGCGCTAAAATGCTCTGCAAATACACTATCTTCACTAAGAAGAAAGAGCGGGTACGAATGAAAAGTGAACACCACCGCCCAGTCTCTTGAAACAACGGGAAGTGTCTTAATATGAAATAACAAAGCTGACCTTCGAAAGGTTACTCCTGCACAAAATTCAAGTCCGGAAAGATGACACCACACACGGTATGTTAGAAAACTAACAGTATTAAAGAACGATGACTCAAACCTGGTCTCCGGACAATGCCCCAAGATTTGCCGAACAGAGTAATTTGACCCCTGCGTCCACGCAAATACGAAGAATGTGGAACCGCGGAATGATCACGGACCGAATAGAAAAGGAACGATCTTGCCTTGGTTTCCGATGGATCTCCTGCTGCTCCTGTGCCCACGCAGGGCCATGTCAGACATAAACGGAAAGACGACGTTGCCGGTGATGGTCAATGCAAAGTGTGTGTGTGTGATCCTTTTGAGAGTAGCAAGCCAAATATTGGCTGACCTCTCTCAACACTTAAAAAGAAGAAGCGAGACGAGACCACCAGGCGAGTTTAATAAAGGAGCATGGAAGTGACATTTAACGTGGCTCGAAACCCTGCTTTATCTGTGAAGCTGTCCACCAGGAGTCACACTGCAAAATATTGTCGCTCTGCGGTGCACTGTCACTGCGCAATAAAATTTACAAAAGACAGTCTGCCAGTCGGACACAATTTTTACAAAATTTACAAATTTTACACAGTTTTTACAAAATTTTAAAACTTACAAAAGACAGTCGGAGAAAGCAGTCGCGGAAGAGAGACACGAGTCCCGCATGATGATGACGAGCCCCAATGTGAAGAGCGTGCCGAATTTACTCAAATTAATGATAATTGACAGTAATATTGAAAAAAATAGCCGAAAACCATGCTGTACGGAGCTTGCAGAGGATCATTGTCAGTCCGACGAAAGGAGGTTGGAAACCCAGCGCACTCCGGCATGGTAGAAAGAGATAACACAAACATGGGCTTATCGGATCGTCCGGCCCCGACTGGGACCATACCTTCCCTTTCCCAATTTCAGGAACTGTCACTTTTTCTACTATCACTCTGTGGGCTGGGTTTCCAACCTCCTTTCGTCGTACTGACAGCGACTGCGCTCAAAAAGTCCTCGCGCGTTATACTCAGGTGCCCCGAGAAGCATGATGTTCGGCTATTTTCCCCGACAGGATAGATCCTGAATATCACTGTCAATTATCATCAATTTGGGTAAATTCGGCGCGCTGATCGTGTTGGTGAAGTAAAAAAGTGACCTTTACTTGGCAAATTTCCGAGTTCACTTCGCAAAAATTTACATAATTAAACTTAGGTTACATGACATGCACATCAGGAGGTGGCAAATCCTAGTAAGAACAAATGCCGTTGACATGATTCTAGGTGGCGTAGTTTTTTTATTAGAATTCAATGACACATTTTCTGGGACACCCTGTAATGCTTGAGCTGTGCCGTTGGACGTCACTGGTCACGTGCCGGAGCCCGTGATACGTCACGACGTCTTCTCGTTCGCCGATGCGCTCTTTGCACGTGGAGTGGGTGGATCAGAGCCCTGCGCGTGCTCTGTAGGTTACCTGCGCTCATCCGTCTTTCGCACGAGCTCATTTTATTCGTTGCAGAAAACGTCGCAGCGAAAAAAAAAGATATTTTGGGGGTGACTTTGTATCGCCAACTGTAGGATGGGACAAGCGTTAGCTTGCCCACATCACGCTTTAAAAATAGACTTTCATGCTACTTTAACGAAGGCAAGACAAATGTTTATTAGGCCTTTCGGTTGGCAATGTGTCTAATTAAGAGTTCATATATTGCTATGTATTGTATTGTTCATGCTGCGTAGTGGTGACTCGTCGACGATGCCTCATAACCCCACGGCGTGCGCGGCGCCCGTCGCACTGCTGCCGCGATGGTGATGATGATGATGATGACGATGACGATGGGTCTGCAGAACTAGTGAGGATGACGCTGTGGTTCACAACCTGATCAAATCAGAATCAATTGCGTTGCTAGAAATGACTGCACTCACCGAAGTGGAATGAGGGGGGCAGGAAAAGCAAAACAAGTATATCGAGCAACGATGTGTACATGCTTTTCTTACGCAATATCATTGTATGTCTCAAAAAGGAGCGCGGTAGTAGTCTGCTAGAATCTCGATGAGATCAAATAATCAAATCATCAGATAAAAAAAAATCAAATCGTGAGTACACGTAAGATACATCTCTTGCCTTCCAGAGCCCGCCGCTAGTTTTTCTTTCATTGACCGCTGCCGCCTTCGTGCCCGCTGCGACCGAGTATCTGAGTATACAGGATGTAGAGTGCCGCCTATTATATTTTCCGAAAGACGGGCATACGCCCTAGTTGTCAATTGCAGAAGGAAAAAAGAAATGTTGACTAGCTCAAACCACATATAAGAATATATATATAAGGCGTGTGCGAGGAGTCGCAATCGAATAGTCTGCGTGCGTTCGCGTTCTGTACAATGTGATTTCGCCATGCACAAAAGGAACGGGGAGAGAAAGAGACAGGAAGTTGAAAAGTAAAATGTGCGGTGCGCGAGTAGAGTCTGACAGAACCCTTTACTGTGTACTGTCAGTTTCTTTACCGTACCCTTTTAACGGTCGTCCCATTCCACAGCCTTTTCATCCGACACTCACAAATGGATTGGGCCGCACAATAACGCCTTAAAGAAAGTATTCCCTCTCGTGCACTCAGATAGATGTATATTCCTCACGCCATCACTTTTACTTTTTTTTTTTTCTTTTTACATGTCTCTCTTTTCCTCCTTCCTTATGTGTACGGTGGTTTAAATTTGGAATCCGCCACGACTTATAGCGCGGTGCGACTGTTGACGTTGTCGCCCGGTTGAGTTGGTGCCCGTTTCGTAAGACGACAAGCCAAAAGAACAGAAGAGAGGGACCCCGATCTTCAACTTACACATAGCGATTCGTTATATTACGTTATACTCGTTATATACATCGTTATAGGAAGTTCGCGGGCTCCAGAGCCGCAGGCGGTAGGCTCTCGCAAGAGCTCGGTGCGGATCGCGGGCCGAAAGTGATGTATTTAACGCGCGTTATGGGATAACGGCAAGTCGGACATCAGGCCTGGCCGCATGCCGAGCATCGAGGAGTCGTTGCTTCATTGGCTGCGGCTGAACGTGGCACGAACTCCACTCCTCCTGTTTAAGATGAGCCACCTTCCACCACCTCTTTGCCCCACGTGTCATGGAGAAGCTGACGTGCAACGCATACTCCTTGCCTGCCAGCGGTACGAAGGTCACCGGTCCCGTCTCCGGCGTCGTCTAGCTCATCTAGGCTACCGAGAATTTTTCCCTTCCGGTGCTACTTGGCCCCACTGAGCACGCTGAGGTCACGTGTGTGCTGACGCGATTCCTTCGGGAATCTTAGCTCCCCCCCCCCCCCTCCTTCCCGCCGAGGAGAGGGTGTAATAAAGGAAATGACCTTCAATATAGCCGGACCGCTTTCGATCCTAACAACGGCCCGATGTAATAGGTAATGGGCAGTTTATCAGGCAATAGGGGACAACACGAGACATTAATGTATCTCGCTATGCAACGAAAGAGAAGTCGCGAGCGACAGCCGCTCGCCGTCACGATTTGCGGTCCCGTACTACTGTATTGGGATACTTTTCTTGAAAATACGGTTAGGAGCTTCTAAACAAAAAAAAAAACAAGCATTGTGCTTTATGCACACCGTGCTTCTTTTTTCTGATGGCTTTCAATCTCTGTCAGAGCTATACCAGTATCTCCCTCGCTCGTTCGTTCTCGGGTCTCGTTCGCGCAAGATCTCGGTGCGGATCGCGCGCCGGGATCGCGGGCGAACGCACGGACGGACGGACGCGAGCACACACATACGCACGCACGCACACGCGCACACACACATTTACCAGATCTATTTCTTTTGTACTTTTTCTCCTTTTTGCTATAATGCAACACTATCTATACCTGCAATTAACTGTGCTGTCTTCCGCTCCAATCTTCCCACGCAACTTTCTTATTCTCGGAGGGTAATTAAATTGATCGATCGACATAACGAGAGAAGAAACAAAAATGCCATTCAAACTGGAGGTGTTCGAGTAAGCGGGTTCGAGTAAGTATACTGTGAGCGTTGTGATTTTGTTTTTTTGCTCTTGTCGCAGTACTCTTTTTCTCTCTTTCCGTCTTCCCCAGATAGTTCTTCGTCTGTGAAAAAAACTTTTTCCCAACAGTAGATACCGGCGGGCCGCAAAATACTTTCGTTGAAAACTGAAGCATCGCGGGGAACATTATATTCGGATAAACATATAAAAAAAAAGCATAGTCTCTGCGGTAGCACAGAAGCAGTATTCATGCGACAACGGCACAAGTCAATATAGTTTACGATTTCCCGCTAGTGAGCACCAAATATTGAGAGACGCTACAAGGAAAACCGATCCACGAACTTCGGAAATGAGGCTGGACGCTTCGATAAGATAATTTTACAACCAGCGCGCTTTAGACACTTGAGCAATCAAGTATGAGAAAAACATTTTGTAGTATTACATACACATAGAGTGCCGGCGCAGATGCTTTCATACTGTGTACCATCATTCCCCGTTCAGATTACAGCAGCTAATGGATGTGACACTGTTGTGTGCAAGCAAACCAAGTTGGCTAATGTGTCACACATCCTCTAGACCTGCTTTCATCTAGAGATTGGTGACATTGATTACCTATAATTGGCCTCCCTTCCTCCCTCCTTCTTTTCTTTTTCTTGTTTTGTTCTCATAAATATCCTCCCCGTAATTGTCTATGTTGCCGTCTGTGTCATTCTGGAAGGTGAGCTTTGCACAGTTTCCCATCAAAGTTTCCCGTGTTATCTGGTTACGTGGGTATAGTACGACATCCACGCTGATGTATGTGTACTGCACCACAGGTTTCCTCTGTCACTTCTTAATGGTTATTATTATTATTATTAGCTGCCATCGCAGATATATCAGATTGCGGGCAACTAGCGATTTGATATCCCTTTATTTTGTATTTTTTTTCTCTATTATGATATCAAAAGTACCGCTTACAGGAATAAATTGCGCTCCCTTTTAATGAACGTAGTTGCACGTGAGGGAACCGACGTCGCTGCTCCACAGGGGAAGCTCCACAGGCTCCACAGCTCGAATGATATCGTTATCTGCCCTGATTTGTTGAAAACGGGAGGCGTACGCCTTTTTTGTGACACTTACATAATTGTCACAGAAAAGGCGTACGCCTCCCGTTTTCAACAAATCAGGGCAGGTAACGATATCATTCGAGATGACGGTTGGCTAGGAGCGTGCTATGCGGCGAGGTTCATTTCTAAGAGTGCATGGTATGACGTGTTAAAGGATCATGCGAATTGTGGGTCAACAGCCTGGGGGGAAGAGACGAAAGGAGCATTGCATCCATCGCTCCTTGAGAACTTGACGCGTTGCACACTGGGTAGCGCTAACGCACATACTAAATGGCCGTTAGTTTAAACGACCACTGGGACTCCTCGTGTGACCGGAGTATTACTTATGCAGCAGGGAATACGTATGTCCCTGCTATATTCTTCTATTCCTTCAGTAAGGATACCGCCATAACAAACTTTTTCTGCAACCATACAACCTTAACATATACAACCATGCAAGCATAACTTTTTTTTTCTTTCTGACCTTCACTTTTAACTATCTCTATTAACATTTTTTATTCTCCAACTATTAACTATTCTCCAACAATCTCTTTGAAGATACAGAAAAGTAC
Organism: Ornithodoros turicata; assembly: GCF_037126465.1. NCBI lineage: Eukaryota > Metazoa > Arthropoda > Arachnida > Ixodida > Argasidae > Ornithodoros > Ornithodoros turicata. The sequence goes on from NC_088204.1 coordinate 12,284,135, forward strand.
GCGATGTCATTATGCCGGTGGTGAGTAAATCAAAGAGTGATATTAAACGGTAGGAGCAACTTATTTATTTACACATGGTAACGAGACTTTCGTGCACGAGACTGCACTTCTTCAAGTGCAGTCTCGTTACCATGTGTAAATAAATAAGTTGCTCCTACCGTTTAATATCACTCATCTCTTTTAACTAAGACGTCTATTAACCTTCATTTTGCTGCTCTCCCAGCAAGAAAGGAAAGCACAAAAGTGAAGAAACCTAATTTAATGCTTGAGAAAGCACGTGCTTAAATGAGGTTGGCTCGACGAATTTATACATATATTTCTTTTTATGCCAGAAGGTATGCCCCCCCCCCCCGCTTTTTTTCAAATTACCGACGTTGGAACTCTATCTCACTTTTTACTCAGCGAAGGTAAGCAGACTAAGAAGATTATTTTCGGGGTCGACAAACAGCAGAACATTGCATAATATTTTGGGAGGCCAGACGACACAGAAGCGCTGTTAGGGCAATTGTCACAATTGGCAAAAGCACTAATCTCTTTTCTTGGAATTATCCCATGTTTTCAGTATGGTCTCTAAGTCTCTAGCGTTTTCTGCAGCTTTATAAAATTTGATGCATACCATGTTATTTTTATTAGCAAACTGCTCCCATTGATGCCGAGCACGTGTCAGTATTCCTGCGATTTGAAACTTAAAGCGCTGATATCGCTTCTTTGAATTCTCGTGTAATTCCTACTAAGACGAATAAATCCCCAGCGCCTTATAAGGTTGTGATGTCTATGACATTTATTTTGGAACTGGAATGGAATTACGGCCTTAGAAGAAGCTGAGGAACAACAACAGTGATGGATGAATGGAGAATATAGGTCACGCAGATACATAAAAACACTACGTAATTTTACTCACGCTTTCAAAAATGCGCGAGACATCGTCGTAATATGTTGGTCTGTAAAACTTGGAAAAACTGCGCTGCTGAGATGCACGGAGTGACCCTTGAACCTAGCGTAAATTAAACCGACCAACAGCCACAAAACAAGCCGCTAATTGCAACACTGGTCTCATTTCGAAATGTGAGAAACGTCGCAAGTATGCAAAAAGGGCACGGTCATTACGCTGTAGGGAGCTATTTTGAAACTTTCAGGGCTCTTCGGATGGTCTTAGAGACAAGTGATCTTTAAATAATATACTCCGTTTAAAGAAACGTAAATGCGGTACATTAAACATTTACGCCCTCTTGGTTTCAGAAACGCATACAGACATTTTTGCGTCTTTTTTTTTTTTTTTTGAAGGAGTGACATAGGAGGACGCGCGCTGCTAAAAGATGTGAAACTGAAAAAGTTAATAATATGAATGTGTTGCGTTGTCTAAAAAAATGCGTTTTTATGCCTGTCCTTCTTCACGTTTACACAACGCTTATTTTCGAACTGTGCATTTTGGTAATTTAAGTCGATCGATGAATTTTTCGCGCGGGTTCTTGAACAGCTCGCCGAGCGGCCGGAGAGAGAGAGAGAGAGATAGAGGATGAGGGGTAATATTTTGTTTGTTTTTTTCTTCTCTTCGATTCCAGAGTGTGTTGTCGATCTTGCCAAAGTGACAGCATGCGTGTGGCTATTGAAGGTGTACCTATAACGCCACCACGCGTGTCAACCCGTCGGAGAGCGTTTGATTCACGTTATGACGTTCACGTTATTGGGACCATGTTATCTTGGATGACACGTTACACCCTAGGTGGCGCTACGCGAATGTTCAATGGTCATCGGCTTCATTGATAATTGAAGAGCGCACTCATAACAGGGGTATTACTTGTCAGCGAGGTGTATCCACCTCCTCACTCTCGAAACAGAACTTCACCACGTACCATGCTCCCTGTCAACCAAATTCGAAATAATAATTATTATCAGTGTTTTTAATTATCATGATTACTGTTAATAATAGTAGCACTATATTGTTCATATTTATCATTATCATTATCCCAAATGACATCCTTTCTCTTTCCCGATTTATTGAAAACAGGAGACGTGACACTTTTTGTGACACTTATGCGTTATTTATCAGCTGTCACGCACACGCAAGAAAAAGCGCCCACGAATCGGCAATGTTAACGTTATCATTCTGTGCTAGGAAGTAGAGAGAGGGTGATGCATCGAAAAAATGCGTGTTTCTCTTCCGAGGACGCAAGAGCTCTTCCTGATGGCTCTCAACAATTGTTTGTTTGGTTTTGATCAAATTGAAAAATGTGGAATCCTGTGTTGGTTTGGTTCGAAAAAAGAGAGTAATATGGCGTTCTGATGTTGATGCTGATGAAGAAAATAATAGGGAGAGATTGAAGGGAGAGAGACCATGACGTTCCCTTCGTGTGGGACCGATTGGTTCTTGCTAACAAAAGTGCCGCGCTCTGACAGTACGGAATAAAAAATTTGCAAAGGGGAAAAAGGAAGATAGAGAGATACGAGGGAGAATAAGTGTATAAAGGCTCAAATGCTGCACAGTTCCAACTCATCCACAGTTCTTCGCGGCGCTAAAACTAAATCAATCAATGAAATGCTGCACTGGTATAGGTGCAGTTCGCTTTATGAGATGCTCGATGCTCTTTGGAAAGCGAAGTTTACGGCGAATACTTGAATTCCTATAAGCCCAATAAAACAGAGGGCGATAAAATGAATTTTTCGCGCGGGTTCTTGAACAGCTCGCCGAGCGGCCGGAGAGAGAGAGAGAGAGATAGAGGATGAGGGGTAATATTTTGTTTGTTTTTTTCTTCTCTTCGATCTGTTCCTTTTTTTATACACAACGAAGGAAGATGTGTTGCAGGAAAATGAATGAAGCGGCATCTATAAATCGGTTAAAGGGAGAACTCATTAAGAAGCCCGCACATTCTTCATAATGCCACTTCGGCTGGAAACCTTCTCCTGACAGAACTCCGCCGCATAGCACGCTTCTATACTCTATTTGTTAAAAACGGGGGGTGTACGCCTTCTTGTGACCCTTATGCGGTTTTGTTAATTGTCACAAAAAATGCGTATACCTCCCGTTTTGCACAGTTGTCTTTTAAGGGCATATATTCCAACCGGCTCTCTCTAAGCATCAATTCCTCCTGCTCGTGGCATTCTATGGCAGCACGTGTCGTAATTTTAATTATTTCGTTTTGATGTCTTAGTAGATGAGAGGTACACCTCGAATTGTACGTCAAGACAACAACGTCGTACCAACATTTTTTTTTCAGCGACATCTAACGATAAGTGAAAAAAAGACTAATTTCTTAGCTGCAGATTACGCAAATACTTCAGACGACATCCGCTAAGTTTAGCGCACTCTTTTAGCTCGTCTAGCCATGCTGGTGATGCAATCGTTGTAGGGTACAGCCTCCACATCGCCTGAACGTATATCACAGTCCGGGATGAGCCAGAGGAATTTTCTCAAACACCCCAGTGCCACCGCGGACGGACCATTTCGCAACCTGAAAACTTAGTGAAATTGAGTCCCTGTTGTGTAACGCAAGGGTGTTTATGCGTGCCAGCACACATGACAGAGGCACTCTCAAAAAACGAAACAGATAAAAGACGAGCCAGCGAGCTTAATTAGGTGAGCGAACCAGTATAATATGTCTGAAACCCTTCAAGTTCTGGCAGACTGCAGGGGAAATGCAGTATCTATGTGCCTTATTGTCAGCGGTGGCATTTTTTTGTGTGTGTGTGTGTTGTGTCATTGCGCTTGTGTTGAACATAGGGGCCTTCGTTTCAAATATTTTTTTTCTTATACACGTCCTTGTACTCGTTTTGCTTTTTCTGCTTTTTTTTTCGTATTCATGCGCTCAACTGCTTGTAGTGAATGAGTGAAGAGCATCTTGTGACAACAGACAAGTGTGTTTCCCTGCGTTTGCCTTAGACGCTCAAAAGAGAAATGTCGGCACAGTTCCCTGTGAAGTCGGCCCAGGACGCCCCCCCCCTCCCCCCCTTCCTCACTGCGATTGTCGTGACGTTGCCCCCCGAAGAGTTGGCCGACTGCGGCAAGCAGTCCCATCATCACCAGCACCACCACCACCACCACTACTACTATGGTCAAGTGTGTCACAAGAAGGGCACTCTTAAAAGAGGAGGGAGAAGACTGTGTATTGAGGTAATTGTACACAACGTGCAATACGTACAGTTGGGGCTCAGGAAGCACTACGCGTTCTTCTGGGCGGTGGCGCTGTCCTGTTAGAAGCATGCGCATCGAGGTGCAGTTAAAAGTAAGTGTAATTTCCTCCTGTGTTACCTTCATGAAGAACTAGAGGATGAGGTATGTAAAGGGAATATACCAGTACGTAGAAGAGTAATGTGCAAGTGTCCAACGATAGAGGTTCACAACAGAAAGACGACGGTTGAGAGCATCTAAATTCTAATGAGACGAGAAGTTCGTGCAGAAGGCTGCACTTCTTCAGGTATAGCATCAAGTTACAAACATCCAGAATATATGAGACATGTTGTAGGGTAGAGAGCGAGGGTCTGTACAACCACAAACATATAAGTAAAATCGTATATAATAAAGAGGGGATACGGCTCTACAAGTTTGAAACAGACAAGGGATGAGTAGGCAGAGAACGGACAGACAAGGCAACGTTGGACAAGGGAACAGACAAAGGGATGACTCATCCCTTGTCTGTTTCAAACTCCTGGAGCCGTATCCCCTTTTTATTACATATGTTTTTACTTTTATATTTATGTTTGTATCAACTCTCGCTCTCTACCCTACAACATGTCTTGGTATTCATCACATAAACATAATCATATTCAACATATCAAACATTCAAACATCCAACATATATTCTGGATGTTTGTAACTTGATGTTAGACCTCAAGTGGTGCAGCCTTCTGCACGAAAGTCTCGTCTCATTAAAATGTAGATGCTCTCAACCGTCTCCTTTCTGTTGTATAGGGGACTACGTGGAGAGGTTGGTCGGAGACGTGAGGACTCACTACTCGGCATTCTTGTGTTCCCGCCAGCAGAACCTCTAGGACCTCTAGAAGAACTGGGGTTTTGCAAAGTAGCTTTCAGCTGGGTGCGGACGGCAGAGCCGAAATAATTATGTCTGTGGCGTGCGTTGCGATTACTTTCGTGATTCGTCGGTGGTTCAAGCGCATCATGTGAAGATCAGGCTTTAAAATTACAATTGCAACGTACTCCCTGAAGTCAATAATTAAAAAGTTGATCAAAATGCCTCTGCTAATTAGTCCCCTAACTGAGAATAAATACGGCTTCCTAGTAGCAACCCTGCCGAGTAGTAATCCAATGACGAGAGTAAAAGCGTCCTAAGGCAACTTCCCCTTTTATGAAAATTTGTTGCAGCTAGAAAGAAACACCCTGTGTAGCGACATGGGCAAACAAGCAATATCTATCATCCCTATACCTATCATATCAATTGACCCCTTTATTTTGAAAGCTAGCTAATCAGTCACACTTAATCAATTAGGCAAAATGAAAAAAGTACTGGTGACTACGATACACAATTGCTAATGAGCTTCACTTTTTAAGGCTTTGTCTTTTTTTTTTCGATTTTAATGCAAGTTAACTGGGACAACATGCGACATCCTCACGGAGTATTCTAGTGGAAGAGGAACAAAAATGAAAGGTCACTGATCTTACGTTGAGCATTTACACGGCGCCGGAGTATCGGGAGAGGCGTACTGCGCACATAGCAGACGACACCACCATCGGATGTGCCTCATAAAAAAAAAATAAAAGAAATAGAAATTGGGGCGGGCCCAGTCGTGTCCGTGCCGTTGTTTTACATGAAAACGTCACGATCTACGATTCCTTTGCTCCTTTGCGGGGGATTTTAGTGAAATAAATGCAATACTTTCTAATTTATATTCATTCCATTCATTAGTCATTTATTAATACCAAGAACATTTAAGTCGGCGCGCGCCGCCTCCCATGGCTGCTGCGCCTCTCGCGGTTTCTCTGGCGTGCTCTGGCTCCTCCACGGTGCTGGGCCCTCGCAACCCCTTCTGGATGCACTCCATTGTCGTTGTAGGTCACTTTCACACTTGCACAAGTCGAAGTTGCCCAGCTGGTAGAGGGAAAGCGCTCGCTGTGCGCGCAGTTTTCCTCCGCCGCTAGTCTTCTTCGGTACTCCCGTAGCTCTCTCGATCGCTCGGTGCTGGACTTTGGAGGCCTTTCGGGTTCCTCTCAAACCGACCTTTCTTCTGAGTGCCGTTTCCTTCTATTCTGATCATGTTTTAGTACCATATATGCCGACATTCTGGCAAAATTTTGATATTTGAACTTTCGCAACTTTATAAAATCTTGGTTGTTGTTGTCGAAGCCGATATCGATTAATGACTTTCCAACGACACTTCTGTAAAGGTTAAACCTGTAACTACGAAAACATTTTTATTTTCGCCTCCATCGTCGCCAGACTGAACGACCAGTTCAATAACTCTTTGTGCTCTCGCGCGACAGCTGCTCTTCTTGGAACTCCGCCACTCGTGACCCATTTGGTCAGCTCGCTTTTGTGGCCCTATAGAGGCAATCCCTTGAGCCGAAAGCACTGTGGACACTACGACATGTCCAAGATGGCGGACGGGATTAACAGATTTAGTCCAAGTGGGGGCGGAGGATTTCACGTGTCCAACCTAGTTAATGTAACCAATTAGACAGTTGGTTTCACTTTCTTTTGAATGTTTTGATTGGCGCTACCATGTTGGTGGGCAGCGGCCAATTGTGGTCTTTATAAGCGGACACCCGCTAATTTGCGACAGCTCGAGCGGGGACTTTCACCACCGGAAGGTCTGGGACCTTGTCGCCTCATGTCCCCCGAGTTCTCAATCAGTAAGCCTTTCCCTTGATATGTATATGCCTTGTATATATTTGTATTAAATATTGTTGCTGTTGAGTTATCCATCTCGTCGGACGTCTCCTGCAAGCGGCTACCGTACTCGCAACACATCACGGAACCCCTCTACGGAAAGGAGAAACTTTACTACTTCGATATGCGTCCTAGCTTCACGCGTTCGCGAAATACACTGCCCGCAACGTACGCGTACCCCTATATTTCCGTCTATCTCGCACGCGCCCGCCACACCCAGAGATACGTCAGCCGCCGCAATGACTAGCTAGAATCTTACACGTATAAGCTATCAGGATTTAGCCGGTTGTTTCATATCGGTTTATTGCTCGCATAATTCATGAAATCGGCATGATTCCGTTGCATCTTAAATATTACCTAGCTACCAAACCGAACTTACAAACGTCTTCGCGTCAAACGGAAGAAGGATGCAAAAGACAGTCATCCTATGAGTTGTGTTTCGGTGCCGTTGCTTACAGACGAGGTAAATTTTTCAGATGTCATCTGATAAAAGGTCGTGTCAAGTCAACACAACCTAGATAACACAAGGCCTCTTCATGCTTCCCTCTCCCAGCGTGTGACGTAACGCTAGTTGCCGGAGCCTGATCCGATGGCACGATTTATGCTGATGCAAGCGTTGTGCAACTTGCCGGTCATCTCTCCATGCTTCTAGTGCCTGTTTCGTGAGATTTTTGCCTGTGCGTCGTGTACTGCATTGTCAGGTTTTTCGACTGACAGGTACGTATGCATTTGGAACGCTCTATGTGGAGATAGGCAGTGTCCGTTAACTGAAACGATGTTGGTGAGTCACTTCCACGTGGGCCGGTGCTGCGTTCCTCGCTGTCGAGGCAACAACGACGAGGGCCCAATAGTGCATGTGTTCTCGTTCCCAAAAGATGAAGCTCTCAAGGTATCATAGCTGTAGGCGATTCCACGCGCAGATTTTAAACCGAGCATTCTTTCCAAGGCATGTAAGTAAACTTGAAGCCACTGCCGCTGAAATGCGCTGTGGGATCTTGCTTACATGTTGCTTGTAATACGGTCGTCCTCATTCTCTCGCGGGTCTGCGAACGGAATCGGAATTGTCGTGAAACTCACGCACAGCGATGGGGTCACTGGGAAGACGACTGAAATCGAAAGCGATCGACTACGATTGGTGCCAGGTGCTGTGCCTTCAGTTTATTCAAACTACCTGGCCTACATGTCATCTACGCGTGCTCCATCGCGAATCAAGGAATTCCAAACGCGCCAGGATAAAGAACACGACCCTTCAGAACGCCCTAGAAAATTCACTAGGAACCGGAAGTGATAAAGAATTCAGTGTCTTCTATGACGACCTTGTTAGGAGGCATCTACAACACCAATTTTGGAGAATGCGTGTGACCGACAAATGTGTGATCTTTCTCCACATTGAAAGCAACCCATCATCGCACTTAATGTTTTATGTAACCATTTAAGTGTTCGAAGGAGTAAAGTAGCACTTTCAGTGTTCGGATAAATATATAAAACTTAGAAGTGCTTCATTCATCAGTTGGCCTTGTTCCTGAGTTGATGCTAAATTCCATTACGTTTGTTAAAACATCGCTTTCAACAACAAGAGCGCGACATCGCTTGCTTAGGCACGCTCTGGCGACCGTCCAAGTACCAGAGGGAAGCAGCGGAGGGACAACTAGCGTGACGTCACGGCGTGCATGAAGAAGCCTTGTGTTGTCTAGGTGGTATTGGCCAGGCGGTGACCGCTCCTGTCTCACTCTTCACCGTGGTTATGACGTAGTAGGTAACGCGTCGTAGTGCTGACTGATACCCAAGCAGCACAGTGTACTGAAGGTCGAGTGCAATAGGGGTGGACGGGTAGGTGAAAGGCCTTGAACAGCCTCGTGAATCAACAGAACATTGATAAGACACATACCGTCCACCCCTATTGCACTCGACTTTCAGTACATTGTGCTGCTTGGGTAAGCACGCATGCTCAGTGCAGGCGTGCGCGACATGTACGAGATAACAACTGCCGCAAACGGGACAGAACAAGAGGAGGCAAACGAGCATTGTGGAAGACACAGGAGTTTTTTCTGGAGTTTGTGCTTCGCGCAGTTTAATTGTTTTTTGTTGTTGTTGTTGTTTTTTTTTCGAAGCTGTGGAGGCGAACCAAATGGTTGTCTACAGTGACCTGTTGTGGTGTGTAACGGTTTTGAGTTTGATGCCGTGTTATGTGAAAGATTGCGCGCATAAGTTTGCTCCGTTGTGCGGTTTTGATGAAAGTGAGACGTCGTTGCGCCACTAGGGATATAAACGCCGGCCAAGATGACCACATCGTGAGCTGCTACAGCAAAACTCATGCTGGTGAGTCCATCAGTCGGACATAGTCTTTTAGTGATGTAAGGCCCCTGTTGCATTAGAGGGTTTTGTTTCGGCGTACGAAATCGCCTCGCGTACGCAAGGAAATAGAGTGCAGACTACTCTGCGTACGTGCCACACGCAAGGCCACGTTCAGTGCATGAGGAGTACGCACCCGCAGTACCTAAGCCCCCCATTATCGCCAGCGTCGATTTTTTTTTTTTTTTTCTGTTGTCATCCTCGCCAATCTACACCGTGATTAGTTTTGTAACTTTTCATATCTGCTAAGGGTATACACTTTTCGCTTGACGGTCTCGGTGTGGCTCAGCAAGGTGAATGACTTTTTTTTTTTTTTGCATTCGTTGCAACTTTGATCTAGTATGAGCATTTTTATTTCACGTGTGTTCACAAAACGAAATTACTTACGTCTTCGTAGAAAGAAGGAATAATTATTTAAAAAATCTGCAATGCTGTTGGTATTGCGGATTTTCCGCAATACGCTACGACATTTTGTCTCTGGGTGAGGATAAAGTCTGGGCAGACCAAGCGAGCAAGTGTCTGTCCAATCACAAGCTGTGCAGTAAGGGGTTATTCCTTTACCGGCATGGGCCCCTACAAGAAAGCATGTGCGCGCCTCAACCTTGAAATGACGCCCCCTTATTTGGGAAACGGACCAATGATGTTGCCTTGCTGGCAACAACAGGGAAGAGGGGGAAACTGGGGAGCTGCAGAGACAGTTGGCCTAAGTGCGTAGCGTGTCCCACCTGTCAGAGGCTCAGAGTATACAGGGTAAGATATGCTGAGGATCAACTTCTAAAACGACATACTGAGAAGACACACCTCCAAGAGGGAAAGCGTAAATTGATTTTGCTCATACATCATGAACGCCGCAAGAGGTTAATCTCGTACCTTTTGTGTTGGTGCCAAGGTAACGATATCGTTCATTCCGCGAGAGAAATTTTTCGCACCTTATCGCCCCTCTAATACGTACATTGTAGCCACGAAGCCTTCTATGCCTGACGTCGCCTTCGCTCCGATTTGTATAGGTTCGCGCTGCTAGGCGTCGTGCTCTGAAGATGCTCCCCCTTGTTTTTGTCGTTCAGTGTGAAGGTAACCCAATCAGGCTCTATTATTAACCATGACGTGACGTCTGAAGACGGGCGGTCTGCCTACCAGAAGGGGAGACAAAGTGTCCCGAATAAAAAAGGAAAAGAAGAAGAAAAGGGGGGGGTATATTTATAAGACCAAAGGGAAAAAAACGGGGGGTAAAGGTCAGCCAGACGGGACGTTGGATTGCTATTCCGCAAAGAAAAAAAAATAAATGAAATAATAATAAAATAAAGAAAGAAAGAAAAGGAAGGAAGGAATAACTGTGACAGAGAGCGAAACAGACACATGGCAAGGTCCCGTACCTGGAAGTAGAGTCACTAAATAGGGGTACAGAGTATCGCATTCCTTTTCCGCGTCCGAGACGCCGTTCGGTGTCCGCGATTGGGCCGATCGTGTCACGTGGTTTCCCCAAGAACGCGCGCGCCGTCCATGTTGAGTCCCCTCCATCCAAAACCGGTTTCCTCGGTTGCGAACTGGCTCGACTATGCGCTGTTCTCCGGCGGAGAACGGGAAAATGGCATCCCGTTGCTAGGCGACGCAGCCGCGCCGGACTCAAAATCGCGGGCTCAGTTGCCGGCGTGGCTCAGTGTCGCTACTCTACTCCCTATTTAGTGACTCTACCTGGAAGGACGTATCTTTGTCACGAACACAAGCATCGTTTTCCTTCTTCTGCTAACTTTATCCTGGAAGTGCGCCCTTGCCATTTTTCCTGTTCCCCTCCCTATCGTCCATCTTCCCTTTCTCGCGTTTGCGTTGGGCAGTCGAAGCACTGAGGACTATCTGAGGCTTATCTGACATTTTGCTCCCCGGAGAATTTCACGAGACCTGCGTCAAAACCCGGACGCGAGACACATTGACACGCAACAGTAACTCGTTAGAAATGAACATTTTCATGCTTATGCTTACACAGTTTACTTGCATTTTCTAGAACGCTGCTAAGTGCGCTCATCCATAATTTAACAGCTCGCGCATGAATACTCAAAAGCCGCAGATGACACGTTGTCGTCTGCAACGTATACAAACCCCTGTCGTCTGCAATGTATACACGAGCGCCCGTCGTCTGCTTCGCCGTTAAGCGGTGCGTGCAGAATGGCGGGACAGCCGAGCTGTTTCTAGCCACGAATCAATTAACGAAGTGCGAACTCCGTGTGAGACAGTGTGACTAGTTAGTTACCCTAGGTGGGGATAAAAGTGTGTTCATCGTAATGTGGACGTGTAGAAATCCAGCGAACCGGTACAGAAGTACGAAGGGAGTTGCCTCAGGACAAGAGCCGCCGATATTTCGAACAGAGACTGTTCTTCCAGAAGAACAATCTCTGTTTGAAATATCGGCTGCTCTAGTCCTGAGGCAACTCCCTTCGTGTTCATCGTGATGTTTATCAAGTGGTTTGAAGAACACGAGTCAGTGTCGTAACGACGATGGCTTTCGCGCTCTGTTCCTCCTCTCCAGTATACCAATTCCACGGTCTCACTATCGGTTCACTGAAATTCGACACTTTGATTTCGCCTTTCATGAACTCATGGTCGTACCTCACGTGCGAATTCGGTATATTCATTCTTCGTATCGCCTGCAATCTGACGATCAAGGAAAACTTCATAATTTCAACTTGACAAAACATGATTTTAGAAACAGTGTATCTCTTAAAATAACGCTTCAGATCGCCTGATAAAATAGCATCTAGCCACTCGAGCTGTTGACGAAATCCATCGAAAAAAAAAAAAAAAGTCTGAGTGGGCGTTCTCGTGTTTTTTGCTTTTGAGCTCTCAGTGCTTGTGTTTCTAATCTACCGTGTCGCCCAAGCTCAGGCTGTTTCTTCGATGAATTTCTTCATGTCGGTTCTTGCGATAGCCGCCTTCTTCTGCCTTCACAGAGATAAATGCTGGTTATGTCGAGCATGGTGTATTCCAATTACATGGAACTTACAAGTCTAACGTATCTGAAATGTGCCTTGCGGCATATGTGCAGTGTCACTTGGTAACTGCACGTTCTCTTTAATTATTTAAATTAATTGAAGTTAATTAATTTAATTTTGATAACTTAACCATACTCAGGCTGAAAGTCCCTTTTCTCGCAGAAAATATAGCCGCACAGAAATGCGGGTACTGACCATTTACTTCGGTGACACGTTGAAACTCCCTGCGAATGCAGGTGGAAAACCGGGCACTCGTTTTGTGGAAGGCTCAGATATGTGCGGAGTAAACAATCCCATCTCATTCATTCGAAAGCGCCCTTGTCCTGGTAGCAAAGGGACTCACTCATCTTTACCCATCTTGCTCGCATCCTGGAAGACGCCGCCACGTTATTGACGATGTCCTTGGTCGTAATGCGCTCCGGTGTGCCTTATGGTGGATGTTTCTGGGGCACCCTTTCTCCTTTGTCCGTTCCCAATTGGCATTTCTCGAGTAGGGCACCTCAGAATCGAAACGTATGCCGCCGTAAAGCATATGTGACCCGCGCTGACAAAGGAAGTATGCAATGGAAGGAAATCTCGAATTTATACGCATGACGTCATTACCGAGAGGAGCTTGTTAGCGGGGAACGGAAACACGCAAAGTCTTCAGTTTTGGGAAGCCGCGCACTGCGTAACGACTTTGAATGTGTAAGATGTGGAAATACCCACGCACGATCTACGCTTTTATATCTAACCTATGCGCGGAATGCAACACAAAGAGCGGACATAGAGCATGTTATTACGACTCGCAGAAACTACGAAAAGGATAGATAACGACACCCAAGGCATGCATGAGACGCGGAGACATTTTATTCTCAAAGAGCACATGTGCACTGTGGTTGTCACACGAGTGTTGTATTCCTGTGTCTATACCCGATAACTAGGGTTCCTGGTTTTCGGTGCTTAAGTTATCGGACATTCGGTGGGAAAAATCCGTGGCTATTTCGTCCACTAGGAACCGGCGGCAGCCGGTGACAGTATTTTGAACTGTAAAGATACTAGACGGAAACCAGCTTGAAACGATTACGGGAGTTTCCCATGCGCTTGAACCAACACTTTACTTCCATTTGTTGTGTTACATTTGCTGTCTGTGACAGTCACTCTTTTCGCTGTAGGAACATTAAACTCGAAAACGCTCGCTGTATTTGCTGTTTCGAGAATGACCTGCTTATACACACACTGCTAAGCACACTAAGCACTGCTAAGCACACACACGCATAAATGGGATGATGATGTTGTGGGTCATTACCCGCCGTTATGGCGTTACACTGCCCCATTGCGCTTGTGGAAGGGATGAGAAAGCGATGATGATGGAAAGTGCTAAGAAATTTGCACGTTGTCCGTTCCTTCTCCCGTAGTTCATTAGTCCCGAACGACTCTGCCGCGGGGCTCGTGATGTTGAGATTCCTGTGCACACAGCTTTCAGGTATTTACCTTCCATTCAGGTGTTTGTCAAGTAAATGGACTCTGGATTCCCGATCTTCTCCCACACATTACGCTCCGGGTGGACATCACAGACGTGATTCCGATCTACTGAAGACACGTAAATACAAAGTATCGATCGTTGATGCGAGGATGCGAAGAGGTAAACAGAAAGCCAATTGGACTGACTGAGTGTAATGTGTATGCATAGCTGCCCACATCGAAGAGGGCGTCGCGTAGTTTATCGGTGCTCTTACCACGCATTAGCACGCTTTAACCATCGAAAAAAATGCGTTGATTACAGCTTTCATGCAAACTTCAGATGGCCTAAAACTTTGTAGAACGTCATGCAGACCATTTGCGAAGAAGAAAAACGAAAAGCAAACTCGAACGCACATTTGTTGATTGGCGGTCAGGCAGCATTGGAGGCCTTGCGTTGCGGTGCCGGTTGTGTTGACTGGGGTTTTTCCAGGATTTTCCTCGGGCGCCTTCAGACATATGTCGGCACAGTTCAGTTAGAAGTCGGCCCAGGACGCAGATTCCCCCAGGGCGCCAGTTGTGACGTTGCACACCCCTGTGAGGCCGACAAGGGCAAGGCCTTTCACCAGCACCAGCACAACCACCGTGTTGCGATTCTCTATGTGTTCGCGCTAGCCCCAGTTTGTGTCATTTTTCGTTCTTCTTCTTCTTTTTCTTCTGAGCAACGTCAAGCGCAAACGTTCTTGGCAGAGAGAAGCAACAGCCAACTTTTGGTTACCGTTTCTGGCTCTGGTTATTCACACATTTTTGTTGCGGCTTATGGTCCTCCTTGTTTCAGATATCGGCAGCATTCGAATATTGATTGACGAATTGACCGCTAAGATGCGGTGCTCAAAAGTTAAAGGATCCTGAGACTTTGCAAACAACCGATTTTTACCAAACATTGCTGATACGTCCAGTAGTTTCCTGTGAGAGAATATCAAGGTAATCATTAGGATGGCAGCAACCTTCTTAAAATAGTAATAATAATAATGAATAAATGTCACTGGCATCTTTGCTGAGCGAATGCACATCGTTGATCCCTGCCTCATACCGACACCTGACGACGCTTTTCGTTAAGTCCCCCATCTCAGCCCCACCATGCCCCACAACCCGTTGCATGTTGCAACGCGCGTTGCAAGGATTTCTGGGTCGGTTGAAACTTCCTCGAAAGGAGACGAGGTCCGCGCTTTAATCTCGGTGCCACAGAAGTTTTTGCGGAATATTTTAGAGAAAGTCTGCCACGTTATTCCGTCCTCGCAACCGACTCCTTGTATGTCTCAACAGTTTTTGAAACAGACGAGCGACCAGGAATATATGGCACTCACCATACCAGCGGTCTGTCTTGGATTAGATTAGTCTTAGAGAAGAGACTGCAATAGGATCTGTCTTGTCGTCTTCATCTGCGGTATGTCTCTTGGATTACATTAAAGGCTTGTCTTAGATTAGGATCGTTTAGAGAAGAAAAGAAAAAATATATATGTCTGGTGTTCTTCATCTGCGATGTTTTCTCGTGCAAAGATAAGTTGCTGCCTATGTTGGAAGCTCACCACAAAGAAGTACGCTCTTCGAACCAGTTTTAAAGTAGTACAGATGTTATTTGTAACGTCCTGTTTCCTTCCTATAAAATGTTAAGTAGGCCAGCAAGATGCACTATGCGAAGAAATTCACACCACAGAGTCATAATTATCGCAGATATTGAATTTAAAGTACGCCGTAAAAAGCGACCATGCGCAACGGCGGTGGAGAGCAGTACCAGCCTGTGATCTGCCTGGAACCTCGCGCTGACGCTACAAGGATCATGCTCGCTGATTGGTCCAGAAAAATGTTGTCTGCTACTCCGCTGTCGTCTGCTGCTCCGCTGTTCGGGGATCTGCAAAAGCATTGCTCCTGGCTCGGTCATGATACGGCCGCTCCTTCTATCCCCAAGTCTCCGGGAGAACTGGCAAAACTGGTTTAATATGCGCTGTATGCGGGCGTGCATTGTCCTGTAGGAGGAGGACTCCTTTGGTGATGAGGCCCGGCCGCTTTTGCTTCAGCGCCGTATGCACATCCCTGAGAACCTGGCAGTAATATGCACTATTGATCACACTATATGCGCTATTGATATCGAGACATGTTATCCGTCGGTCCTTGAGGACCAGGCGCTCCACAAGTTGGATGTTCTCAGGAACTCTGACACTGGGCTCTGAGCCGCCCCGGGCGGGGTCGTCCTGCACTGATATACGTCCGTCTCGGAACCGTTTGCACCACTCAAATGCTTTGCTGCGGCTAAGTGTATCGTGGCCACACAGAGCCTGAAGTCTTCTGTGAATTTCAGATGACCTTACGCCTCCATTCACAAGAAAGTTCATGACAATTCGCTGTTCGATGTGGGCGCTCACCTCGTTGTCGGCCATCTTGTCCAGCACGTGTCTTCTATTTTGCACAAACTTTGGACCACCACGTGGTGAATGCGGAGGTCTGTCGCGTGTGAAAATGACGAAAAAGAAGTAGCGCAAGCCATTTGTACACTCAGGAGACAGAAAGTCCCAATTTGAGTTGAACGCCCCTCGTAGTTTACCCCGGCTGACCCTGCTGCTGCTGCGCACACCGGGAATGTTGCTGTTCCTCCTCTAGCCTCGGACCGTCTCATGACGCTTCCAGGCGCTCGAAGTTCACATGAGCATTCGCGTGCCACAGGTGGGGCTTGCTTCCTAAAAAGGTCTATTCTACAGTCTACAGTTTGTGATACAAGGTCTATTCTACTGAGGCGTGTAATACAGTGTCCACCATGGTTTGAATCTCTGGTACGTATCGGAAAACAAAAAAGAAATAAAGGAAGAACAGGGAAAGAAACAATACAAAAATCTGACGTTGCTTTTCGGGCCGAATCGAGGAGGGCAAGTGTAAAGAACGCGCTAATCGCATGGGATCAGGAGAGTCGTTACAGTGTGCTTTCAGATCGATGCAAGCGCTTCCTCCTGTCATGCGTGTTTGTGTTCGGTCCTGCGAAAAAGAGAACAAGCCATGCCTTGCACGTTTACGCGTTATGCAGTGAGTGAGGGATGTTTCCTCGCATATTGAAGCATGTTTGCCATGTTAACGCCAAGTCCCTATGTGTGCTGAGCAAGCACTGGCTGAGCTATACGATCACGCTTTTACGATGTGACTCGGAAGAGGGGGGAGACGGTTAGCTGTTGCAGCTCGTGTCTTCTGTCGTCGCAGTTTCTTCTTTTTCGTGCTTCGCATTCTTACGTTTAGTCTACGGAGTAGAAAGGAGTCCGATCTCCGTCGCTCTCTCAGCGCCCAAGCGCAAAGAAGTGGCAGCAATTCTGGCGGCGGTGTGGCGCTCGCGTGCCCTGGGAGGCCTGATTCGGAAACGTACAGCCTTGGCAGTGCATTATTTCTCGAACGTTTTCATCGAAACAATGGTACATACAAATTATTTGACATTGCAGATCCACATATTGTACCCTGAAGACTACCTTATTATTATTTTTTTCGCGTGCCCTCTCGGTATTTCTTTATCCTACAGACGAGAGACATTCTTATGTATAGTTAGACTAAACGGCGACACTATATAGATATGTGACGCCGTAGCCTGCTGGTGTCATGACCCATCGCGTACACTGCAGCACAGAGACTCAGGACAAGAGGGCTACAACACCACTTCTGCAGACTCACAACTGGCAATTTTAATCTTGAAACGCATATGTACGCACATTCACCCAAACAATGCAGCCACACAGTCATGGTGTCTCATGATAACATTCCCCACAGCCAACGGGAAGGGGGGGAATAATTGAAGGCAGGGGGAACGTGTAATTCCACCTGTCAAAGCAAGGGAAGGTGCACTGATGCATTTTCCAGCATGCGTGTCAATATGTAGAGGGCCTCAATAACTTCTCGAACAGTTTTTCCAGAGCTTTTGGTTTCATGCCGCCAAAACTGTTTGTGTGCGTGACCCTCGAACTTATCAAGCGTTGGAGAATGCTTTACGTGAGTAATTCTTGAGAAACCCAATTATCTATCAAAATACTACGCAGTGTTTGGTAGCACGTACCAGTAGTTTTGTCTTTTCGATGTACGTATTTGAGCAGTGGCGTTATCGCGGTCAAGTTTTACTAGAGGCACGTAGATATTGCGATATTTTTCGCATTCGCCAAGGTGATGCGGTCTGTCAATGATTACGTCACAATAAAACCATAGCCGAATGTTTGCCTTCTTCTTCAAACACTCCATGTGTGAAACTTTGCATATGACATTCATGTTACAGTGATTTAAAACTGTCGACGACGAAAACTATAGTTGACGGCTCCTTTATTGTTTCACGATGGTTCCTGCTTCCTGTCTACGACTCCTCTTTTCGGGTTGTTCCTTTCGGAAAGAGAGGGAACACAGTTTCGCTAATATAACCTCCGCGTCTGTAGCAGCTTTCCGATAGTGTGACACTGCATCCGGCTGCTTTACCGCATGCTGCTTGGCCTAAAATGAGAAGCTTGTGAGTTTATTCAGCGAACACAGACACAAATATACATACCTTGGATGGTGATGAGATGGGCGAAGCGCACCATCGTAGATGGGTGTACCTCAAACTAAAGTGATCGAAATCCCCGATGCAAAATAAACTACTGGAAATAAGCGTCATTCACGGATATGTTAAACGGGAAACTGCCAACAGCGCACTTGGACTAACCTGGACAGAAAAATGCAAACACCAAACTTTGGACTAACCTAATAAAAAACTAACCAACGTAGTGTTCCGTCGTGTCTGCCCCCCTAAGCCTAACGACCGCTTTCTAATTTGGGTTTCGTTCGCTAAAACGACTTGGGGAGACATCGAAAACCCGTGAATTTGGGTGGTTAAATTGTGATGCCGTGTTTTAAAAACACGGCATGTACCATCTTACGAAGCGATCGAGCACTCTCCTTGATTTTCCTTGTTTCGAAAACGGGAATTTCCATATCGGAGATCTCGCAACCGGGAATATCAAGGCCCACCCTCGTAGATTTCGTTTTATGATGGATTTTGGTGGATGATTAGGTATGCTGTACGCAGTGCCGTCCATCATTTTCATATTTATTTATTTCTGTGTGTGTGTTCTTCAACGTCTTATGCAACGGTACAGTAGAATTGCTACGAGAAGCTTCTGGTTCCGACTGATATTTATGTGAAACCCCGCCGTCTCATATAACTGGTGTGCAGGCTACTGTGCTGTAACCACATGCTGCATAGCACATAGCAAGAACGTAAATTCCCATAGCAACGGGCGGGACTCTCTTGATATTTGCCCAGTCAGACTTTTGTTTCCGTTCCATCCACGCCTCCAATCCGATGCTGTCACATGATATTGCGTGTGTGCATATGAGAAATGACCGCTAGCTGGGTTGCAGACGACAGGGTTTTCGTTGCAATGCTTGCGCTGCGTCGCTTTTTCATCTTCTTTCTGCACGGTGCAGTGGTATTGAAAGCGACAAGGTCGAGGTCATAATTTGTAGAACGTGTCACAAAACACGGCTGGCTACTTTATGTAACGATAACAATTTGGTCTTGTTTCTCTAAATCTCCGAGGTCTGGAAGCCATTCGCAGATTCTCAAATCGGAGCGCCGGCTGTGCTGTCGGGGTGCTGCTCCTGGGTTTTCCTCAGGCACTTTAAGTCAAGCGTTCAGGCACAGTTCACTGTGAAGTCGGCCCGGGACGCACGATCCCCGAGCAAACTGCCGCCACACCGACAGGCGATCGCTCGTAAATAGCCACGCCACGGCCACCACCACCGCACAAAAGAAGTAATCGTAGTAGCTAAACATGGAATCAATCTCAAGTAAGAAAACAGGGTGGTATGGGGTCGGGCAAGGTGGACTCGCCCAACTGTCTACTGTGCGGGACAGTGGAAAACACTGAACATATCATCATGCATTGTCCAAAACATGCTGCACAAAGAGGCATCTTGAGGCTGACCCTTGGCCATCTCGACAGCAGGGACTTCAGCATAGAGAAAGTCTTAGGCGTATGGGACGCTAACCACAGGGACGCGGCCTTCAATGCTCTTGTCAATTTCATTGTGAAATGTGGACTAGAAACTCTATACTAGACGGAGCGTGGACATTACGGCGGATGTGAACGGCGCGCTCTGTCCTGCGTTGTCGCGGTCGAGACGCTCACCCCGGTGAGCTTTTGCGGTGCGCTCGCACATTCTGTGGTGCAATCGTACCGTTTCCTTTCTTTTTTCTTTTCTGCTTTGGGGTGTACCGTCTTTCTTTTTTGGGGGGTAGCAGAATTCGCTTGCGCGAATTCAACCTCCCCTTGTTATTTTACCAACCACCACCACCACCAGGGTGGTATGTTGGACATTACCAATAGGGTGTGAAACAAAGCTAAAGATCAACGGGAGAACGAGAATATGAGGGGGGAAAAAGGAAAGATGTAGGGGTTATAGTACGTGCTCAAAGCTTCGCATTGATTAAAGAAGTTGGTATGAGGTAGATGTAGTATTACAAAAACGGATTGGGTCCAGCATCATTCATGAATAAAGCTAACACCGAGAAATATGCTATGCAGCGTTTATTTCTCGATTGCACATTCGCAATATCACATGATTTAAGAAAAATCTTCCCGGAACAGCACCGCTAGCGATACTGCCCCGACGACCGTTTTATGGACCGCGCATTCATAGCATAGCGTCTCGGTTTCAGACGTGGATGAACTGGGAACAAAAATGCAACTAGACAGAGCAGACAGAAGAAAAAAAAGAAAAAAGAAAAACGGTGCTGCGTGAATTTGGGTCGCCGTTATAAATTACCATATTACTTATGGACAGGATGCCATGTTGATTTTGGGAATGGTGTGACACGCGTAAATCTCTGTCGAAAGCAGGGGTGCTTTGTAACAACTGGATATTATTGTGTTTCGATCTACCTTTATGAAGAAAGGGACAGAAAGAGGTGTTGGGTGCAGGCATATCGAACGTCGTGGAAGCATAGCTCGGCATTTCGGGCCACGGAACTCACGATAACAATCATCTGATAAGGCGTGAGCTCAGCCGCACCTGCGCACACTTTAAAAATGAACTTTTGCCCACCCAACCCACCATCACCCAACCATCCCACCCAACCATCATCTCGAATGATATCATTATCTGACCTGATTTGTTGAAAACGGGGGAACCGGTCCACTCGTCAAAATCTCACTCGTCAGTCGTCACAGGATAATTGGTCACACGGGCCCTCTGGTACACTCTTAAAAATGAACTTCACCACATAGCACGCTCCTAGCCAACCATCATCCCGAATGACAACGTTCTCGCCTCTGATTTGTTGAAAACGGGAGGAGGAGCCTATTTTGTGCCGTGCATAATGCGCACAAAATAGGCTCCTCCTCCCGTTTTCAGCAAATCGGGGGCGAGAACGTTGTCATTCGGGATGATGGTTGGCTAGGAGCGTGCTATGTGGTGGAGTTCATTTTTAAGAGTGTACGAAGTCCTTTTGTCACCGGAACACTTGTCAAGGGGAGCGATTCGTCACCGGAACACTGGTTACAAGGGTGACCCCGTTCCAAAGGGAGACCCCGTTCCAAAGGGAATGCGTTTCACCGTGTTTTACCAAAGGGATTAGTCCAGTGCCCGACGCGCACTTCCGCGAACCCGGATTCCGAACACCGTGACCGTACAAATTTCACGTCTTTGCTAAGGGCACGGAGAGCATGGAAGTGAGGAAAACTCAACGTGGGGCTCCGTTGCTGGGGCGCGGACAAAAGTTGAGACTGACGAAGGTTAAGTCAGGAGAGCCTTTTACGTATTTCACACGTTGGGGAGTACGGCGCGGTGAGCAGGAGGCAGATTCACTGTGACGATTATTCCGGCGTGACGGCAGTTCCTCGCACGAGATGCCCTGTGACGAGTTGGCCTCCTTGACGAGTTCACCTATGACCAGTTGGCCTGTGACGACCAGGCTTGTGACGAGCTCTCCTAAGCTCAAAAACGGGAGGCGTACGCTTTTTTTGTGACAATGATGAACGGCATAAGTGTCACAAAAAGGCGTACGCCTCCCAAATCAGGGCAGATAACGATATCATTCGAGATGATGGTTGGCTAAGAGCGTGCTATGCGGTGAAGTTCATTTTTAAGAGTGCGTGCAGATTCTCCTCACGTACCTCACGTGGAGACTGGGAGGTACCCGGGTTCGATCCCGGTGTCGGCTGTGCGGTCTGGGGTTTTTCCTGGGTTTCATTCAGACGCTTTCAGACATATGTCGGCACAGTTCCCTTAGAAGTCGGCACAGGACGCACATTCCCCCAGGGCGTCAGTCGTGACGTTGTCCACATCTGTGAGGCCGACAACGGCGAGCCCTTTCACCATCACCACCACCAGCACCACCACCATCATCATTTTTAAGAGTGCACATCTGCGAACTGTATACTTGTGCGAATGCTCCGCAGCACACCGCCTACGCTGTAACTCCGCGGCCTTCGTGTTGCCAGACGACGTGGAGGACATCACGTGATCGAGACATGCTCTGCAGACACTGGGTGACATTGACAAGGGCATGGCCGGGTCGGTAGAAGCCGTCCGCCCGTTGGTGGTAGCCAAGGTCGTGCGGGACATTAGGA
Organism: Ornithodoros turicata; assembly: GCF_037126465.1. NCBI lineage: Eukaryota > Metazoa > Arthropoda > Arachnida > Ixodida > Argasidae > Ornithodoros > Ornithodoros turicata. The sequence continues at coordinate 12,306,377 of NC_088204.1, forward strand.
GGTGGTGGGTTCGAATCCTACCGCAGGTTGTGCTGTCTGAGTGTGGTCTATACCTGGAGGCTCCCACCATCACCGTGCTTGTATATACACTACGCCGGAACCCATTAAAGGCAAGATCAAGAAGTTCCCTAAAGTAAAACTCTTGAGTTACTCTGCAAGCAACACCTTCGTAGAAAGCTTGAAGGAACACAACATACCCATGATTGTCATGTGCTGCAGCAACAATAATAAATGATGACGATGAGATGGGATTGTCATGTGATACTTCAATACGAGCATTCAGGATCCCCAGGATAACTGGTTCGCGGACTTTACCTCAACCCCGGAAAGTGTTATAGATTGTGCGTTTATCAGAAGCGTAGACAAGCTAGTGGTGGCCAAGTACGTCAGCTATACTTCAGTCCTCAGAGGCCGTCGGTGAATGCCCGCAGTGAGCTCTTAAATGCTATCGCATCTCAATAACAATCTGCACAGCGATTTCTGCCGCAATTTTTTTCCCGTATACTCTCTCAGAATAAAATGCGCGCACGGTGTAATGAACCGCAAATATCAAAGTGTCACCCCGTTAATGACATCATCTTTCTGCATTTTGTTCCGTCAACTTTTATAGGAGAAGGAGCTCGACTCTTTTCGCTGATCACTACCGAAAATTCGCTCTCCAAAACCACAAAAAAAGAAAAAAGAAAAGGAAAGAAATGCAGTTCCGAGCTTATCACCCTCATTCACCGTTAGTCGAACTTTCCCGCATGTTTGCTCCCTGCTTCCAGGAAATCACTTGGCCGTGAAATGGCTCCCTGTGAGGTTTTTCTTTTCGTTGTCCTCGACAGGGGGCGCCTTCCTCCAGATAATCGAGCACAAAGCACACATGTGCTTACTCCGCAAATCATTGCGTACCAGTCCACGAACTTTTGGGATCGTCGCACTTCATCCGCTCTGTTTGTACAGATCGGTGATGCAGGGCGCCACCTTGCTTCAAACAGGGCAGTTTCCGTCTCTGCCATTTTAGCTTTATGTCCTGTTCGCATACACATGTACAGTGCTGGGACAAAAATTTTACGGAACACGCACCGGCGCATTCCTTCCCCAGGGTGTTATCACATCATCTCATCTCATCCTGGCTACAGTCGTGACGTTGCCCACGTGTTGCGCCGTCACGTCACACGTTGTCACGCCGTTGCGTGAGGCCGATAACGGCGAGTCCTTTCACTGCGGGAAAGGACTTTCCCGCAGTGCACAAACCCTGCTCTTCAGGTTGCGAACAAGAAGCGCTTTCACTAAATCACAATTATTCAAGATTGGCTCTCTAGACAACGCAAACTGCATACATTGTCAGCAAATTGAAACTATCGAACATATCCTACTGCATTGCGGCGCATATGCTGCGGTGCGGGAGAAATACCTTGGTCATTGCAGGAAATGTACGGTGGGTGATGTCTTACATCCCAGAGGCGCTTTCACGGAAAGATACTTTAAAACTCGCAGCCTCGTCTGCTTTCTCCAGGAATCGGGCCTCGCTCAAAGGCTATGAGTCCTGCTCGGACTTCTCATCAACTCTGGCAGTGACTGCCTTAGATCGTAACTTTCGGCCGTCATCATTCCTTCATCTGTTATCACATCATCTCATCTCATCCTGGCTACAGTCGTGACGCAGCCCACATTCGTGAGGCCAACAACGGCAAGACGGTTTACGCCACCACCACCACCACCACCACCCGAATGTGCCGGAGTGTGTTCCGTAAACTTTCGTCCAGTACTGTACTAGTGTTGTACATAGCGGCGCTACACTATATGCGCCTAATTTCTGCGGGACCTAACTAAGCCTTGATGCAGTATACTAATTGCACTCTGAGGGCTGTCTATTCTTCTTGGAGGCGTTCGCCCTGGCGAAAGCACCAGCCAAGATTATACCATTCAAACAACGAAATGTCCATGTTTGTAGCCTGCCTCGGCTGATTCTCGTTGTTTACGTATTATGCCACTTGTTTGATTGATTGATTGATTGATTTGTAAAAAAATGGAGATGTTAGTCCCGAGCCACTCGGGACTGGCCACTCCAGGACGCGTTATTCAGAAAAGGAAGGGAAACTACACAAATCTATACACTTTGAAACGGAATGGATGAAAATATCACATTCCTAGTCTCGGGGTTTTACATTATGCATCACCACTCGTTCGACCTTTTTACCACCTGGTATCCAGTTATTGATGACTCGATGACTGGTCGCTTATGAATGGCGATTGCGCCACTTGACCACAGGGAAGACAGTGAGCACTAAGCAGACGGAAAATGAACAGTTTGAGGTTGGGATTCGTGGATTTCTTGATTAAAATACTGTTATTGCAGAAAGATAGTACTGTGTCTCAAACATTCTGACGGGACAATTATTAAATGCACATATGAGTTATATGCTTTAAATTATGCGTTAAATGCGCATCATCTCAAGGTCAAGATAAATATGAAATAATATACATTGGCTGTGAGTAGCTTGGTATATCTTGTACTGTATGATGACTCTCTGAGGGAACGTAAATATTGCGCCGTCTTTAGACACACTCAACAACGAGAGGCCTACGGTAAGGTGTTGCCTAGAGAAGGGTACGGTAGCGGAAAAGTAGCGACATAGTATTTACGCTACTTGTATTTGGTAGCGATATCGCGTTACATTTTCCAAATTTGTAGCGACGTTAGTATTGTGCTACTTTTTTTGTGGAGCAGCGGGTAGCGGTATTTTGTTACTTCGTTTTGGTAGCGGGTATAACATCGATATGTGCACAAAAAGAAGCCTGAGAGCTCTATAGCTGCACGTGAGGTAACCCGAAATCGAATATGTAATGCCACTTGGCCCTAGGGATATGTAGATATATAAGTACATTTCATATTTACGTATACGAACGATGCAGACGGCGGTTTATTTAACTACATTGCACTTATTCTGGACCCACTGTACCGAACAGCGCCGCCGAGCATGCGCGAGAACTATACTTCAACGAGACTAACAAACTAACAGACTAGTCTAACAACCTAACAGACGAGACTAACCAGACAAACAGGCTTAGCAGTTACGAACCTATCAGACAGCGCCTCTCTTCCGGACGACAAAATACAAACAAGGGCCTGCATCGATCTCGAAGCGTCCTCCTACGGCTCTTCTCCCCCCAACACACTCACCCGAGACAAGCGAATTCCTGACGTCCGCCTTCTTCATACAAGAAAGCACGACGTCTTTGGAGACCCTTTATTCCTGCTTCTCTTTTCTTTGTTGATCAATTCATATCAGTCCATACCACAGATTCCAGCGTGTACCATATAGGACAAAAACCGACAGTGTATGATACTTTTCTCTGAAATAGCCTGCGGAAATGAGAAGATCTCATGTGTGAAATAGTTCAAGCGAAGTTTCTGGACTCCTGCTCGAAGAATCGGAAAGCGTAGCGCACAAGAAATTTTACTTCTTTCTCTTTGTGACTGCCACTATGTGAAATGGCAAGCCTTTTATGTTACGTATACAGAAAACGGTGAAAAGAAAGAAAGAAAGGAAATCAAATTGTACATTGAGAAAATACGTGTATTATACCACACACGTACTTTCTCAATTCTCCTTGCGAGATGAGCTTTTGTCATCCGCATCCAATTCGTACGACCCGCATCGTCCCACATCCGCGCTAGCGCTATCCGTGTTCGATCTGCAGACAACAATGACCGTTGATATGTCATGCAATTCAGCAAGTATACAATATAATGTTTATTACGAAAACATAAGTTATGCAAACAACCTTCTAAGAGACCGCTAGGTATACATATGTACTATACGGGGTGTCTCTGTTAAACCCCCGGGCTAAATAATACGGGAACGGGTGCACCAATCGAAGAACTTTCTTTTTACAAGTATCTGTCCAATACTACTTACAAGCGATGCACCGTGTGAATGAGCGGGAGGTGCTCATTATTTAAATATAAATCCAAATGAGTTTCGTGAAAAACATAACTTCTGAAGCAGGCCGTTGGCATTAAAATGGGCACTACCCCTTTTGGGACCTTCAGTGGACGCCTTTTAGAGGAAAATCCGCTAGCGAAGCGGGTGATTGTTTGCAGTAATTAATTGGTTTTGGTTTACATATTGTCGTCGCGGCTGGTCGCGGTGAAGCGCCGAAAGGGCGCTCTTCCACTCCCTTACCCACCAATTAATTACGTGTTCTTCAGCTCACTTCGCAACGGGGAGTGCTGAAGGAAACGTGGAAAGCATGTGATATCAAGGTACTATGTGATTAACTGTGTTTTGTCCGTGCGACCATAACAGAGGAAGGGCGCATATCACGCAGCTAAGCGGGGAGGGGGACTGGCGAAGCCCGTCGGGTGCTGTTACTTTTCTTCAGTGTTTATTGAAACAAAAAACCTTCACCAGGGTACAAGTTGTTTTTGCATTTCAGTGCCTCTTTAAGGACACTATGAGCGACCCGCACTGTCGGTGCTTGCTGCGTCATCAGGATGACGTCTTCCGGAATGAATAGAGTGCAGGAAGTGCGCGGCGAGTCAACTGAGTTAGTCAATACAGTATGTGTTTTTTTTTTTTTAACGAAGTCTCGCATTAGTATACTTTTTGTATCATCCTTCTGCTTCTTTCTCTCTGTTTTTTTTTTTTTTTTCACTTTTTGGGACAGCGTTAGGTTTGCGCAACGTTCTCTTCCTTAACGAGACCTCGGCCTCGACGAAGTTAGTTTTTGTCCAGCCAATGATGTACCTTGGACGAAACGCACGAGAAGAAAAATAAACCAAAGTCGATTAGCGGGCTTAGTAAACTGAATCAATTATATATATATATATATTATATGTGCGCGTGTGTTGGTCTTTTGAGCATGAGTGCGCCCGCATAGGAAGAAGCAAGAACAAGAGAGCGCTTACAGTGTTTTGGTGGTGAAAATATAATTTTGGCGGAGAGGGGGGAGGGGGAGAGTAACGTTGGCCATTGGGTAGATGAGGGATTAGCCTCCCTGAGTTGTTCAGAGGAGAGGAGAGTGGGAAGGAGGGAGGGATGGAGGAGAAGCGCGAACGCAAGGCCAGTTAACTTTGCTGTAGTTGCAGCATGGTGTTATAAGCCACCCATGATAATACTTCGACAATCACTTAGGACATGTTCGGTGTTTTCAGTTTGACAACACTGCGTGCAATTTGCAAACAACAAAAAAGGGAGAAAAAGTACGGCCATTCAGTAAAGTTAATGTCAAAAGTTTTCCTTGGGTTTTCCTCCAGGTATCCCAGGCGAATGTCGGCACAGTAGCCCCTGAAGTCTGCACAGGACGCCGGTCAACCCATAGTTGTGAACCCACATACCTGCAGTTGCTTCGCGGCCCTAACATGAAAAAAAAGTTAATGTATGGGAATACTTCAGTATTATTTGCAGGAGCGCGTCCACAGCAGGTATTTTATAGAATGTACAAATATCGAAGTACCTGGTTAGCTATTTTTAATGCATTCTTCTCGAGGGTGTTCATGCTTTTAAACACCGCCCCTCTCATTACCACCAAGACAAGGTTGTTGTTGTCGTTGTCAATTCATCCTCTTATGCACTAATAATTTACCGGAAGAATTTGCAGTTAGTCAGGCAAACTGGGGGGGGGGGGGATACGTTTATTAGAGATAAAGAAAGGGGGAAAGGTCAGACGGGCAGGCAAAGGGGTTTTGTCGGTAGCAAAGCTTGAATGAGTTCACGAACATGCAGCCCTATATACGCGAGCTAAGATTGGCCCGATCTCCTAACGCGGGTGAGATAGACCAGGCAGATATAGAGGAATAAATACGGTATCCAATCATTTTAGGCAAACACGGGAATGAAACCCTCCTCCACATCCTCCACATCCAATTTACGGACTTATTTATTCCGGCGCGATCCGGTTCGTTAAGCCGTGAAGATGCGATTGGCCGAAAGGTGCCTCTCCTGTGTATGAAACCAATCCGTATAGGTGATTTACAAGATGATGAAAGGGCGCTTTGCTCACGCCGATGTTCCACTTCGGAAGCTCCCATTGTGTAAGATGCGACAATGATCTTTTCGGTATCGCAGGTTCAAACTAGTGTTCTGACAAAGAAGCTTATATGGCCTTGCGAACATTGGAAATTGCGGCAAAGTATATATTGCTAGAACGAGAACAACAACAAATAAATGAAGGGTGATGATGTCGTTGGGTGACTCTCCACTGAGGCTGTGGGACAGTACCCCAATTCAGTGGGTTGATATATGATTTGACGACTCAGCATAACGCGCACACGAATATAGCACAACAAATGCTTAGAGTTCGTCCAGTATACGCCCCGTACTTGTAGGCCACATACGGTACAAACTACCGGGGAAGTTTACAGGGCCTTTACCAGAATATAAGGTTGATCATTGCGTCGGTACTCCTTCACTCCATCTGTTGCCATGAGAAATTCGTTTTTCCACGCAAGGCTACCACAAGTACGGTGTAGTTGGTTGTGTATGATGATGTCTATCTTGTGTACGTACTTATCAGGACTGCACTCCCCTATATTGAAAATTTATTTCTCGTGTCCTTTTAGTACCATGTTAATCCTGAGTCTGTTTATTTACACATTATCTAAGTTGACTGTTAAGACCAGGCAAGGGTAACGGTAATGGTAACGGAAACAGAAACGGTATATTACCGAAATTGGAGATGGTAACGATGACGGGAACGGAAGCGCATACCACGCCCTGTTGAAAAACACTACAGAAAATATCATAGAAACATAGCATTCTCTCAGAATTTCTTACAGAGGCGACTTCATCTCTCAGAATTTCCTACAGAGGATACAGGTTCGTATACATATTCTCACAGAAAATATCCAAAATGAGAAAATATCCTGTGGGATAATTCAGGGTCTGGCCTTGCGATTTCTATGAGAAAACAATTCATACAGGACTGACTTTCTCACGAACCTCGCTTCAGTCTTAAGAGAAATTTTGAAGGATATTTCCCTGTCGGATGAACATGAAGCAAGAAATGACGGACCGCAGAGAGTGATATGTCGTCCGTGTTGGAGAGTAGTTCGTGCGATTTCGTATGTTTGTGAATAATCCCTGTTAGGTAGAAGTGCCATGGTTGCTCCGTTTTGTCGTTCCTAGTGAAACTATCAATTTTATAACCCATTATGATATTCCATCGTACATTAGTGGAGGCGTTTGTTCCAACCGCCAGCAAGCTAGTTAGTCTGCTTTGAAACGAGGAAGCGCATGGACGCAGCTATGCAGACATGAGCTATGCATCTCAAGCAAATACTGCATGACATTAAGGATTTTCGTCGCATTTGAGGTATGTAGCATGTGTGCGTGTCGTATATAATCGTCGGTGCTGTGTATTCCCATTCTTTATGAGTCTTTACCACTGTTTACAGGTATTCTGTGGGTCGGAAGGTAGAATGCTGTGAGATCGTTATAGCAAACGTGCTTTGGGCAAACGGTATGTTACATATTTCTATGCCTCTCTCTCACGCACACACATGTTGTTGTAACCGTGCTTTTTGAAATGCTTTTTCTTCTAGGTTAACCTCGGAAGAAGCGGCAAGCACGCATTGGATGCGAGTTCGTGGTCGTAACCCATTCTCGTCTCGAGGAAGTTGGATGGTGCTTTTACCTAAGAAATCCAACGCCTTCCCAAGGTGCAAAACATGAACTTGGCATAGTCACATGAATACATTTTTTGGTCGTCGCATTAGAGATTTCAAGTATGTGTACAATGCATTGAACGCTTTTACGGCAGTGTGCGTGGATGGCGCGAAGATGCCATTTCAAAAGTACATAAGAACTGAATCAAGTTCCTTGGTTTATTATTTGTGTGATATCTAGCGATGGCTTGATTCATTTGTGTTTCGTATTGGAAGCTTCCCAAGTGATCTCAAAGAATGGAAAGCACCCGTGATAGATTCTGTGGCTCTTATTCTCCTGGTTTCTCCTGGCAAGAAGTCTAAAGGAAATCATGTAAGATTTCTGTAAGAAACTGGGGAAGGGGGCAATTCTGAGAGATTGCTTTGTGAGAAATTCTGTGAGAATGTCCAATTATCGCACATAAAATCTCTTAGAATAACACAAGAGATATTTTGTGAGATTTTCTGTAGACTTTTTCAATAGGGCGGTCCGCCATTACCGGAAACAGAAACGGAAACGAAAATTATCATCCGGTATTGAATTCTCGCAATGGCTATATTCCTGTTGTGCGATGCAATTTGAGTGCGTCTTCATTTTATTTTAGTATTTTTATGACTCCATTCTCTGCAACGCTCTAAATACTACACGAGAGCATGGAAATAAAGCGCAATATTGGATCTCGAGGGTGCATCCCTCGCTTACCTGCTCGTCCCAGTCCTCATAGCTCCATGACATCAACACATGAGAGTCACACAATATAGACTCCACGCACTCTACTCCACCGTAGCACGAGGACGACAGCCTACGATTTTTTTTACTTTTTTTTTCATTTCATCGTGGCTAGCAGTATTGTTTACTACTGAGATCGTTCGCCTATGAATGCGACATCGAATGAAGGTTACGCCCATCTTGGGTTGCAGGACTCAGAGTGACTCAAGACAGAAGACTGACTGAAGACTGAAGACATGTTTCTACATTTCTTTAAAAAAAAATCTTGCAAGACGTGAGCATGCCAACTACGCAAAAGTAATTTTACGTACAACAAGTAATTGTGTGGTGTGTACGCGTGACACCGAAGCAGCACTTGGGCAAAGCAGGGTGCTGACAGAGCCGGACGGACTGTCCTCCCGCAGCTCTGTAACAGCCGAGGCTCCATTACCGGAAATAGTAACGGAAACGTAACGAAAACGAAATTGAAAAGCTGGTGTCAGAAACGGATAACGGAAACGAAAATACAGCAGTAACGACAATGGAAACGGTAACGAAAATACGTCCTTTACCCTTCCCTGGTTAAGACCTTTATGTCTGCCACTTCGTAGAGCCTACCTCTAGAATGCTTCCCTTCACTGTGCTGTGCACATGTACATGTACCGTTTTGTAAGCAGTGGATGGAATTAAGCTATACTCTCGCGGTAAGCTATCTTGCTGTTCTCCTTCCTCAGGTCCCTGTGGGACATAGCAGGCGTACCAATATTGGAGCTGCCCGGATATGCCACCTGCCCGACTGAACCGTTCCAGGTTTGTTCTCCCTTGTTGCTCTTCATTGTTGACATTTGTCGTTGGCGTTACAGGCCACTGTTGATCTTACTTAGGAAACGTTTTTTTTTTTTCTTTTCGATTTGTCGTGTTCCCGTTCTGATTATGAGCGCTTGAGCTGGGAGGTGGTGTCGGTGCTCAATGTTACGCAATGTGGCTTAGATGGATTACGCTCGCGTATCACTAGTCAGGCTGTTCCTGACAGGGAAGGGTTATCGTAAGCTGCGCTGTGAGCAGTTAGATCCCTACTGTGGGGTTGTCGTTTTACGATGTTTAATGGTTCTAGAAGCTGCTGTAATGACGTATAGTGTACTGGATCAAAGAGGGAGCTGGTTGTTCTCTCATCCAAGGGCGTTGCGATGAGACCAGGGCTTACGTCACTACGGAAAACAGACGCGATAAGCTGAGCTTGATCTTCTTGCATGCTTACAGCGCGGTCCGTGCGTCGCATTGTATAGGTGGAGGGACTGTACAGCGCAATTTCCAAGATAAATCATCCTATATATAAACACCCAACTATTTGTACAAATACTTGGGTGTTTATATATTAGATGGTCTATATATGAAATTTCCAAGATAAATCATCTAATATATAAACACCCAAGTATTTGTACAAATACTTGGGCGTTTATATGTTAGATGATTTATCTTGGAAATTTCATATATAGACCAGCTCTGCTGCAAAGCATCCCGTACGTGAGGCTTCTTCAAACGTACGTTATACCTGGCATCGTATGATGTTAAACTTTTGTCATTTAATTCCGTTGTACACTCTAAAAACAGAACTTCACCGCATAGCACGCTGTGCGCCAACCATTGCCAATAATGATAGGGTTATCGCTTCGAAGAGAGATGGGTGGCAAGAGATTGGATTTGTGGCAATTACCATATATCCATTACCATAGAATTTCCATATATCGCTTCGAAGAGAGATGGGTGGCAAGAGATTGGATTTGTGGCAATTACCATACATCCAAACTGCCACAAAAAGGCGTACGCCCCTCTCTCTTCTCGAATCAGAAGTGATAACCCTATCATTCGTGGCAATGGTTGGCTCACAGCGTGCTATGCGTTGAAGTTGTGTTTTTAGAGTGTACGCTCCAAACTCGAGTTTGCTTCAGTTGTTTGGGAACCTCACCAAAATACTCATACTCCTCCGCTGCCGAACCTATATCAACGAGAGGCGTACACTGCAGTCACAGCTTGCCACTCTTGGCTGCCGCCCCTTCAACTTGTCGACCGTCCTCGGCCCTTGGGAGACCGCGGGCCACTCAGGGGCGGCCTTACGTCATGTGGTTGGCTTCTTTGAGGCGACAAGCCTAAAGGACTCATTATGACCCCAGCAGCGGTCTCGGACATTCCCACCTTCACGATCACGTTCAGCATCGCCATCGGCGCTCTGATCATTCCCGTCATTTCTCATCGTCATCACTTATGATTGTCACCCCTCATATTAGTAGACCCCGTAGCTATGGGGTAGCGTTCCACTCCTAGAGTGGAAAACATCCCCACTTCATCATCGGAATATATATGTTGTTGTTGTTCACCAAAAATATGTCATAAACATGCTTGAACGTTTAAAATAATGCTGTAGGTTTATTTTCAATATACATGGCCTTACTGTGAGCATAAATGAAGTAAAGGCGCTGTACAAAATTCCTTTGATGTCTGTAAGCCGTAAGATATATAGGCTCGTTCTCTGGTACAAACTTTACACTTCTAGTTCTTCTTATATCATGCCGGCACATTTTTCATCGAGTCGACTTGGCAACCCCCATAAATTACAGCGAAGGTTCTGTCACACTGATGCCTATACAAATTCTCGACATTACAGCTGGGCATTTCTGGACGGAACCACTTCCGCCTTACTACTTACGTCAACTACCCCAACAACACCGAATATCCTCTGTATGTACGAATAATGTCCTAACGGATTCGTACGTCCGATGGATATCTAAGGGCTATGACATATGATGACATGGATATGAGAGTGGCGACAAGACTGTTGTCCTCGTCACATTGTTGATGACCTGCTCGGAAACTAAAGGAATGCTTTTAACATTTGGAAGCGTCGATGATTTTGGAAAAGTGCTTTTTATGGATGCAAAAATGTACGTTCTTTAGGATTCCATTTAAAAAAATCATGGCCTTAAGCGTCACTTAAATCGCATGAAGTGCAAATAGGGCTTCAGACTGTTATTTAGAATCACGTATCTACGTCATCATTCAACTTTATTTGTCAGATGTATGGGTACCTGACATATAATCTATGACATTAATGCCTCCGTAGGCTGCTATGCACAGGTGACTTATTATTATTGATGGCTATTTCCGGCGGTTGTTGTGAGGCCGTTCTTTACGACGTAGGAAGCTTCTTCAATTATTTACGGATGAGGTCACTCCGCTGGCGTGCTGCGGGCCTCATGGAGGACACATTGTCAAGAAAGGTTGTCTCTACAGACTGGCACGCGAGAAGCCTTCATGTTCCATCACGCAAACACGGAAAGTTTTACATGCGTCTTGGAAGGATTATCTGGCTTCGTGTCTTCCCTGACGTGAAAGCTAATCGGTCATGATGCAATATAGTGCGATTTTACGAGCGAGAACATGCTCGTTTTAACCTCCTACACTGTCAGAAAAAAAGGGTGGAGTAGTTACACCTTTTAGGAAGTAATAGTTGTCGAATATGTTGTGCCTAAAAGGTTGCAAAGTTCTACACCTACGAATGATAGGGTTACCGCTTCTGATTCGGTGAGCGAGGGGGGCGTACGCTTTTTTGTAGCAATTTGGATATATTATAATTGCTTTTGCCACCATTTTACACCCTTTATCAGACGCTATGTTGACCTAGGTGGTAACTGCCTTTTCACAGCCTTTTTTTCTTAGAGTGTACGTCAGACCCTGCGGTGCAGCCAAGTGGATAGACGTTCGTTGATAGCTCCAATTTCATGCGAACGACTTACAGCCAGACTCTCGCTCCCACGTTGCTCCCTTATGGACCCCTAGAGCATAGTGTGCTTCATGGGGCCCTTATTTTTTGGGCGCATTCCCGCTCTGCCTCGGGAATCCCTACAGCGTAGTGCGTTTCGAGGAGCTCTCCCTTCCTGTGGTATCATCGCTCCGTACTGGGGATGCAGTGAGCATAAAATACGCTTCATTGACCTTTGCGTTGTATACTCGCTCCGCCATGGGGATCCATAGAGCATGGTGGCGATTCAGGTTCTCTTCCTTTCCGTGGTATTCTCGCTCCGCCCCTGAAGACCTTAGAGCCTAGTGGGTTTCGGGGGACTCTCCCTTCCTGTGGCATCATCGCTCCGTCCTAAGGGTCCATAGAGACAAATGCCCTTCATGGGCCTTTGTGGTACACTCACTCCGCCCCGGGGATCCCTACAACCCGGAGCGTTTCGAGGAGCTCTCCCTTCCTGTAGTATTATCGCTCCGCCCTGGGGACTCACTGAGCCTAATGCGCTCCACTCCGCCTACACTCCGTCACTCCTGCACAAGATGGGCAGACGCGGCAACGCAAACTGCGATGCCTGCGGCGCCATCGCTGACGTAGCCCACCTCCTGCTAACGTGCCCGACGTTCTCGGCGCCCCGTGCCGCCCTCGCCCGACGCCTCCAAGCCTTGGGCCACCACCCCCTCTCGCTCGCTACACTCCTCGGGCCTGTCCCGCGCCCTGGGCAACGGGATGTTACCAAGGCACTCTTCGAGTACCTCAAGGCCACAGAAATGATGACCGCCCTCTGAAGCACAGGCGGCAAGCCTCACCGCCCGCAGCACATCGTTCCCATCGCGGCTTCTCCCGCACCTGTTTTTTCCTCTTTCTCTTTCTTTTTTTTTAAGGAGTAGCAAGCCGGCACTTGCCTGGCTGACATCTCCTTTGTGTGAATAAACATATACCCCCCCCCCCCCTAATGCGCTCCATGATCTCTCCCTTTTCAATGAAAAAATGGCTAAGAAGCAAGCGAGCTGGTGAAGATGATGCATAATGAAAAACCCCGAGACTAGGGAACACGAAGTTGTGTGTGTTGTGTCTGTCCCTTCGTGTTCCCTAGTCCCTTCCTTTTCGTTGTATTCTCGCCCCGCCCTGTGGATCCATGGATGCTAGTGAGCTTTAAAGACCCTTTCTGTTCGTGGTATTCTCGCTCCACCCTGGGGATCCATAGAGCCTGGTACGCTTCAGGTACCCTTTTGGTAGTATTCCCGCTCCGCCTTGGGGATCCCTAGAGCCTAGCGCGCCTTCAAGGAGACCTCTCATTCTATGCCATTCTGGATCTGCCCGTGGGTGTCCTTAGAGCCTAGTGGGCTTCGAGAGGCCCCTTCATCTTGTGGTATTCTCGCTCAGCCCTCGGAGATCCCTAGAGACCAGCGCGCTTCGACGGGCTTGTTCTGTATCCAAATGCGTTTATCGAAGGATCAGACGGTCACTAGGCGTACGTGACCGCTGATTACTCAGGATGAGTTTCGTGTGGTGCTCGTACGGCGCAAGCTCTGTGTGTGTGTGTGTCATATCGAGCCTACCAACGCTTTGCCCCGAAAGCTCTCTTTCTCAATACCATGGGACTTGGATCCTTATTGTAAAGGGGCTCATTATTTCATTCCCCGCATCACCACCATCAATGTTGTAGTGTATCACCCCTGACGATGAAACTCCCCTTCCATCATCTCACAATAAAGTCGCTTCTGCCCGAAATGGCGCCGTGTAAACATTGCTGCATCAGCCAATTGAAATGAAATCAAAAGTAAGCCTAATCTTCGTTGTCGTTCCCGAAGTTCCCAATCTACGATGTAGGGCTAGACAACGAAGAAATACACGTACAAAGAAGCGTGACGAGGACATTGTTTTCGGCAGTATGGTGGTACGGCTCGCGTCAAAGTTAGCTTGAACACTGCTCCATCCTACGAGGCGGGAAGAGCGCCACCCTGACGGCGCCTAGCAGACAACAGCACCTTCATAACACCTTCCAACTGTAAATAGACGACCAAAACACTCTCCGTCGTTATTTCTACTAAGCGTCACCAGGGTCCGCAAGCCGGAATGGCGTTCTGACGCGAGCTGTGAAAAGCGTACGGTGCGCCTCGCGCTGAGAAACCGACAGCCAGCAGACTGAGAAGGAGTGAAACAGCGAAGGCGAGAGAAAAATGGAGGCCACATACAAATCTTGCGTTTTTGCCCCTTTCATAAACTGCGCCATAGAAACTCGCTGCGGCTTCCATTTTGCGAATTACAGGCCTCGAGGACTCCCTAACTTTCTAATTTACACCACAAACCTTCTTTTATTAATTAACGAAATTAATTTTGAAATCTCATTACGACTGGCGCTGGCTGTTCAAACAATACTTCGCCTGAGCAGGCGATGTCGTAAACGGGTACACGTGGAATTGGGAAAATTTTGCTTCTCGTGACGTACCTTGTATGAAGGTTCTTTATTTTTGTTTGATACAATTTTGTAAGGAAAGAAGAAAAAAGAACTGTTAGAGCAGCAGTTTCTTTATTTCCGTGTTAGCGCAGCGAAGCAACTGTGGCTATGAGCGGCGCACACACGTGGACAGATGGAGAGAGGACAGCAGAAAGCAGTGGGGGACAGAGGGGTAGAGCAGCAGAGACGCCGTTTTTAGAGGCGTATATTATACGATCAAAGAAGATACTATCCGAGCACTCGATAAATAATAACTTAAAATTAATTGTTTGTCGTATTAATTTGAGCTTTTCGGGCAAGTGTGAGGTAGGAGTCATTATTTAAATACACCTAATTTCTTCCACAATTATAAATGAGCACGAACAGCTTGATGCATCCATCTCCAAATTGTGCTGTGCAAATGTGCCGACACCGAAACTACGGGTAATTCAAGAGCGCACGAAAACACCAGACAAGCAGGGCCTTCGCCTCGGGCAGCTCCTTTGGGCCAGCTCCATCATTCCGAAGCACGAGATCGAGCCCGCGCTCGGGACGCGCTAGTTTCGGTTTCGGCTCATTTACATAGCAGTATTTGACGCTGGATATTTCAACGTACTTGCTTGTGGCATAATTTTTAAATAATAGCGTGGTTTTAAATAATTACCGCCACTATTTTTTTTCTCAAACATTTATAATTAAAAATTTAAGTAACGAACTCTAGGAAGCTAGTGATCTAAGAGCTACGTGCTGCCTTCAGAAAGCGCTGCCCTGGCGATGAAACTCCCAATTCATCATCTCGAAATAAAGTTGTTGTCGTTGTTGTTGCGCTTGGTCGAGGAACCAACCTACAAAACCTCTCATAGCATTTTAACGAAAAATCCGTATGAAAAAAAAAATGAAAATAAAAACTAAACATCCTGTATTTCTCAATAAACCATTAACATAAAAACTGGCAACCAGCCCGGTGAAGGTAGCCTTCGCATAGCCTGTGCTCAGAATCCATATGTTGTCTTAGCAGCTTGCGCAAAACTTTCGGGAATAAACTTCTCAATTCCACTTGTGAAGAAACTTCATGTCGGACAACCGCATTTGCTCGGAAGCTAGGAGCTTAGCTCAAAACCCTCCGCCTCCTCCCATAGGCATGGACCCCTAAGCAGATAATGCACCACCGCAGAACTTCGGAAGATTAGTGCTATCCGTTTAACTTCTTGTTCTTTTTTGTTTTGTTTTTTGCTTTCGTTTGTTCTGCAACGAGCAGTGTAAAACAATATAATAGTGCATCTTTATTGGAGTAGGCAAGAAGCTACAACTACTATACGCAATATGAGAATGCCCGCCCGCATACGTCTTTTACGACTACTTCGACTAACTTACTTTTCCTTTTGTCGCCAGTGCCACCTTGTTACAGGAATATGATATCATACGCCTCCCAAGCCAAGCACGTTCCTGAGGCAGCCTTACGAGAGGGCATGCAAATTTGTGCATGCTGACGAAATACGAACTTTATATCATCGTCATCACTATCAGTTGTTGGTGTTTTTGGACGCGAAAATCACTTCCCGTGCTGTCGCGCTGCTTTGAAGAACAGCACGCCTTCAAACTTCATAACGTCATTACTGCATCACTGTCCCCTAACCTGCTGAGCGATGCTCATTTTGTGTGAGAGGAACCGTGCACTAGTAAATGAGTTAGTTCTGCTGTCAAAATCGTGTTTGGAAAATTGCTCGTACTAATTGTTTTCGCATGGACGGCCAACTTAGATAAGTACATTAGATTCGATTCGATTAGATATAGGTTAGGAAGGAAGAAAGAGTGAAAGTTGGAAGGTTGGAAGGCGTTAATGGCAGTTCTCCTTACCAGTGGAAGATCATCGCATGCGGAATATGTTTATATTGACCATTGTGGAGAACATTATTGGGAAACGAAACTGGTTACAAGAAATCACTTACTGAGTGAGTTACTATAGTAACTGCAATCAATAGCCCTTTCTCAGGAGAGCGACTTCCATGGTGAGGACCGAAGCAGCACAACATATTGGCCATATATTGGTCCAATATTGGCAATACAGTCTTCAGAAATCCAAAATCCAATCTAAAAGCCAAATCCAATCTTGGTCAAATATTAGGCTGGTATTGCCAATATTGGACCAAAATTGGCAATACAGTCTTCAAAGAACCAAAATCCATTCCAAAAACCAAGTTCAATCTTGGTCTGATATTGGGTTGGTATTGCCAATATTGGTCCAATATTCGCAATACAGTCTTTAGTGAACCAAAATCCGGTCCAAAAATCAAATCTAATCTTGGTCCAATGTTGGGCTGATATTGCCAATACAGGACCAAGCCTTGAGCCAAGATGTTGTGCTGCTTGGGGAGCAGTCAGCGACAGGTAGTTAACGACGATGCGGTAATTTCTCTATGAAACTAGAGAGATAAACGCGAAATTCTAAAGTAACCGTAACCACCTATTGCCTATTTACAGTGGCTTTAGAATTCCCTGTTACCAGCGGCATGGCCGAACGGATTAAGGCGTCCCGGGCGTTGGTGGTTGCAGAGGTCGTGTTAAAGACTGGGAAGTAGTGGGCTCGATTCCCACCACCGGCGGTGCTGTCTGTGGTTTTCACTAGGTTTTCTGACGGTTTTCCGGACGGATGTCGGCACAGTTCCCCCCCCCCCGAAGTCGGCCCAGGACGTATACTACTCCCTCTCCTCCACTCCTTCCTGCTGTCCTCTCACCATCTGTCCACATCTGTACGCCGCTCACAGTTGCTTCATGGCGCTCACACGAAGTAAAAAAAAAAATCCCTGTTGGAATAACTACATAGAATAGCGTATCTCCACTTCAAACCTGCTCAGTTTTGGGCAGAACTATCTTCTCGTCCTTGCTATTGACACGAGATGCCATTGAATATGCCCACAGCTCTCACCAGCCTGGTTCAGTCGTCTCGTTTGATCAGGCCAAGGCCTTTGACCGCGTGGAGCATTTTTATCTTTTTGGTGTTCTGCGTATGTTTGGCTTTCCCGTAGCCTTCATCTCGCTGCTTCGGTCGTTGTACTCAGGCTTGACAAGCGACCTCGTCGTTAACAGCAACATAGCGCAGCCGTTTCCAATAACACGTGGGGTTCGTCAGGGGTGCCCGTTATCCCCAATGCTGTTCGTGTTGTGCATAGACCCGCTGTTACGTAGGCTTGCTGCTTGCCCTCGTATTCGTGGGTTTCCGCTCCCCTGCGGTGGTTCTGTGGTGGTATCTGCGTATGCAGATGACATTACACTCTTTCTCAGGGACAGTGATAGCCTGTGCGAAGCACTTCAGATTTTTGGCGAGTATTCGCGTGTTTCCGGTGCTCGGCTTAACAATACAAAAAGTAAAGCATTGCCAGTTGCTGGTTTTAGTGGCAACTTCTTAGGCGGTATAGAACAGTGCTTATCCCTTCGAATCCTGGGGGTAGTGTTTGACCAACGGGGCGTGGCACGAGAAAACTGGGATTCCCTGCTTCAGGACGTTGAGCGCAAGGTTTCGATAGCCAGTAGGTTTGACCTACCTTTTCAGGAGCGGGCGTATCTAATCAAGAATGTGCTATGTAGTAAGCTATGGTTCGTTTCCCGGGTTGCTATACCGCCCCGTGCTGTATGCACTAGGGTTTCTTCGGTGATATTCTCCTTCTTTTGGGGAGGAAGAACAGCTCTTGTTAGACGCGCGGTCCTACAACAGCCGCGATCCCAGGGAGGCTGGAGCCTCCCGTGCATTTCTACTTTTTGTACACTGCTGGCCCTTCGGGCTGTCCTTCGTGTTCTTGACGATACTGAGCATTCAGCGCGTGCGCTTGCGTTGTACTGGATGGGCCACTTTCGCAGAGCATTAGTTCCTCGCGGACTAGGGAATAGGTACCCTGAAGCCACTTCCCCGTCTCTGTTTTATCGACGTATCGCAGAGCGTTTTTGCGACATACAGGCTCAGGACCCTCAGGTCGATCCTCGATCGGTCCCTGCATCCCGTATCTGCGAACTGCTATGTGTCTTGGATGAACCCCGGTCGGATAACTTGAGAAACCTGGGGCTATCGTGGGGTGATATCCGGCCCGACAATTTCCCACGCGAAGTCTGTGACTTTTTGTGGAAGGCGGCCTGGGGAGTTCTACCTACGCGTGATCGCTTAAATCGGTGGGGTGTTACCAATACTTCCCTTTGTCCGAATTGTCCCAACATTGAATCAGTGTCTCACGTGTTAGACGACTGCGTTGTAGCAAGGACGTTTTGGACTCTCGTTTGCCGGGTTTTCCCTTTCCGCTACCGTTTAGGGCACCGGATCAGGGACAGGTTTGTTCTTCTGCTCGTTGCAGTGGCAAGGTACGTCTTGTGGAAGAACAGATGCAGAGCGGTAGCTCAAAGCAGGCGCCTTCGCGTTCAGTATCCTCTCCTCATGTCGCTCCACAAGCAGGTAGTCATTTTCTTGGAGACCCAGTTTGTTACACTTGGAGAGACAGAGTTCCTCCGAAGATGGTCGACACGGTACATTAGTGTCCGCCGCGGCCGTGTCTCCTTGAATTGCCACTGGCTCCCTTAGTGGCGTTTTTTTGTGGGATTCTTTGGGAAATTACACTTGTTTTAGCTTGTCTTAGAGTGTGACTTGTCTTGTGTAAGCATTTTGTGTAATTAGTTTGTGCTACATTATTATGGAACTGTATTGAACTTGTACTACACAAGTTTACTTGGTTATATTAAATATCCTAAACACAGAATAGCGTATAAGCTGGACCGTGATTGCGTCCACACGAACTTCGAGTTGAATCCGTGACGCACCCTTTTGACCTCTCGGCGAACCTCACTTGTAGGAATAAATGCACACCGACAAACACTTTCCATCGTTAGAGAGCTTTTTATTCTCAGTATTGTCATACGCCAACATCAAACATTGCAGAAAGCGAGAATGTCATGTTATGGGCTTGTAATAAATAATTCGTCTACAGCAATTATGGGGATGATAAGAGAGGGGACAGGAGGCCCCCTCACTTTCTTAAAACAATGTTTCAGTCACAGTGACGCTTTGTGGTAGCCATGTCCTGACAGCATCGGGACTTTCCTGTTACTATGAATATAGCCTGAACCTTATTGTATAATGCAGGATGAATGCGAGCACCACAGTACTATAGACTGCGGAACCCCCCATAACGTCTAACTTACAGATGCAGTTCCTACTTCCTACAGTTCTAAGTTCCATGATTGTTCTTGCTACGTTCTTCGGAAATGGTAACAAGATCCATATTTCAACATGACATGACATGACATGAATCAGAGTGCTTAAAGGCACTGAGTTTCGAGTTCACATTAAAAGTACAATTAAAAGAGCGTGGCAATGGCATATTCTCAGAAAAAAATACAAGTGTTATTAAAGCGCAAATTTGCTCTGCAAGAGAGCTTTCCGTATTGCGGGCCAGACAAGCTCCTTCTCTCAGCTGCCAGTCCATGACGTCACCTCGGCCACCCAATAGCGAGGCGCGCACCTACTTTTCTTTTTGTGGTTGTATTAGGCGCGGCCCGACCCGCGTTTGAAACAGAACAGTCGACTTGTCGCCTTGCACTCGCGCCGTTGCAGACTCTCACCAGCCAATAAAAGTGCTTAGCTGATCTGATGTCACAGCACGACCGAAGGAGCTGGAAGGTATCGCGACCGCTGGGCACGTTCTTGTACACTAGTTTTTTCAGCAAATATGCGCTTCCTAGGGGAACTTTTTTTGCGTGACAGTTCCTCAAGGTGATGCGGTCATATCCCGCGGTAATGTATATATATATATATATATATATATATATATATTTGAGGTGCTTTCCATGCTCTTTAAGCAACATGACTGCAAACCTTGCAAACTCAGATACATAGAATTGTGAAGCGATGAATGTGAATTGAAGGTGCTGTCCTCTATGTACGCCTTGTCCTTGGGCCTCAGTACCGCTATCTCAGTGTTCAGTACGTATTAACTTGTCGTAGCACCCACTCCCTGTGACTGGCTACACTGTTCCAAATTGTGGCTGCACCCATGCCGCAGACGGTGGAAGCGACAGAGGTGTCTGCGGCCAGGCTGGTGGCTCCATAGACAACCCACTGGCCGGCTTCAGCCTGACATACCAGGGGACCTCCACTGTCTCCCTGCAAAGCGGAAGAAAAATCGTTGGAAGTTATGTAAGAACATAATCTCAAATAATTTTAGAGAGTTAGGCAGAGAAATGGCCGAATTCTTTACTTGCTCCGTTGCAGGAGTAAAGCTTGCGGTCTTCTACGAGTCACGCTTTCCAGCAGTAATTTCAAACAGTTACACCGATGAAAATTCATTAAAAACTTTGAAGAGCTCTCTCGTTTGAATGGTCTGCGAAGGTTTTTGGCCGTAAAATTCGCTTTGGTGACTTTCGTGATGCTAATTTCATTAATAAGCGGTTGCCCTGCAGATTTTGCCTCGCTTCCAGCACGACAAATGATCGGAAAGACGTAGTTCTACATAAAAAACAAAACCAAAAAACTCTAGCAACGTTGTTGCACGCAAAAACAAAGTGCTTGAAACTACACATCAGTGATAATAGTTTCAGCGGCGCTGCGTATCTGACTATACGACTTGAAAACTTTGGCAACAGTCTGGCATTACTACTGCGACAGCAGCACGGACTTCTTCTAATACTCAACAGATGGCGACTCCTGAGTTAATATAAATGCAATAACATGTGAAAGTGTGACTGCAACTGAAATGTGACTCATACGTCGGAGCCGCGGTATTACTGCTAGAAATCGGACTGCTCTCCACAAGTATCGACTAATGGAAGCGTAAGGGTTATCTTACATGACAAGGACCGGAGATCGTATCCAAACTTCTTGCACAGACGGAGTTATCTCCGTGGATGCCTAACCTTGCGACGTGCGCCCTGTGACCGCTTCGGCAGTAGTTGACGTCTTCAACGTTAAGCCTGGTCTGTTTCAGTCGGAAAGCGTTGCCGCTGCCTGGAAACGCATCCACCAGATTACAACGATGTCATGAATGATCCGACACTGACGCTGCTCTCTTATTACGCATAACTGCTACAGGAAACGACCCTCACCTCGAGTCTGTCCCCATCCAGTGGAGTAACAAGTGGCATTCACTGGAGGAGGTTTGTCGTCTTCAGGCAGACATGCTGGACGTACGGCCTCCGTGAAGTTGAATGGAACGGAAACCTTGACCAGGGCAATATCGTAGTTCATATCAAATCCGCGTCTGAAATTCTGCACAGAGACGGAAGAAGAGAGAAAAAAGTTAGCTCTGTTGTGACTCACAAATACAGGGTGTAATTTAGCAGCGGTTACACATTTTGATCGCGTCGTAAAAATAGAAGCTGGCGTTTCTGACGCTTCAGACTTTACAGGCTTACAGGCTGATAGTCATTGGCCCTGAGTTTTATCGATATTCTTTTTTCGTATGCTATCAATTTAGAAAAAAAAAAATCAAAGCAAATTCGCACCCCATGCATTTCGTATGGGCTATATCGCAGAAAACCGACGTTTTTTCCTCTGTCAGCTTCACGTTCATATTTCTACGTTTAGGTGGCGCTGCCTCGAAACCCTGTTATTACATAAGATTTGGTTTTGCTGCGTCTGCAGGCAGCGCCACCAATAAGTGGTGGTGTCAACCTGAAGCAGACAGAGGACAAAATGGCGGTTTTCGAGCGGTATAGACCAGAGGAAATGCATGGAGTGATTATTTGTTTTGCTTCTAAGTTTGTTTTTTTTTCAACAAAGTGATAGCATATGAGAAAAATATCGACAAAACTGCATGCAAATGAGTACCAGTCTGCAAAGTTCGAAGCGCCACAGACGTTATCTTGTATTTCTACGACTCTATCGAAATTTGTGACCTTTGCTAAATGCGCCCTGTAGTTATAATGACGGATGGCAAGCGATCAAATTAATGTGACGTCAGCACTATTTCCCTCCCTCTCACAAAATTGTATCAATCAACTACAATCTTGACGGCCAATAACTTGTTACTCTCATTTAAAAAATGGGACATCGAGAAAATTCAAACAAGAGAAGATGATATGATGATATGACAAGATATGATCCCGATCATTTTCAGTGTGACGACGGGGACATGCCTGTGAATATTTACAAATTTTGTGAGATGCGCATGCATAACATGTCAAATAGTTTTCTGCATAAAAATGGTAGAAACTTTGCTGATACATCCATCTACTATTCCTAGCTTACAGTACTTGTCGTACATGCATTCAGAGGTGCACGCCCGACTCACTTGATGCGAGATAATGACTTGTGGAGTCCTGATCTGTAGTTCCTCATTAGGGTTCAGCATATCGTGAAGGCCAGCCTTAACAATGACGTCATTAGCCCTTTCGAAGCTGTAAAAGACAGGAAAGGTGGGCACATGAGATCCCCATCGTCCTATTTATACTAGAATTCCCCAATGCCGTTCAGGTGACGGGATCAAATAAAGCAATGCAACAAAAAGTAAAGAAAAACAAAAACACACACACTAAATATTGTGACGTTTACAGTAGCAAAAGAGAGGATAGTTTCTTCACAGCACGAGCCTCGTTGTCGACTTCTTCCTTACAATATTGAATTTAAGATGTTGGTAACAAGAAGAACAAAAACACATCCAGCTTTCCGAGCGTTGCATGCTGCTTATATTGGAGGTTGTTCTGAAGAACTAAGTTTTTTTTTCTTGGATAATTATTGCTGTCAAAGCATGAATAGTTTCTTCAAAACATTGTACACTTCCAGTGCATTCATGGTATCCTGAAACGAACCGAACATCAACCACTGCACAGCTTAAAGATTGTTCGTAACTTGTTCTGTTAAGGGAGTGCTTCTTTTGCGTAAGGCTCTTAACCATACCACACGTATAGATAAATAAATCTGTCTGAAGTCGAAAATTCGCGAATGAACAATTGAAAACCGCAGTCAGCTTTCCAACGTCACCTAGATAAGGAAGACCTGATCGCTTACAGGATATGACGTAGTCATTAAGAGTCTGCCAATCACGACCATGCTTTTGGCGGCCGAAGCTATGGGGACGAGCTGCCACGAACCGCATGGGTAGCCATTAGTATCTGCCTGTTTTTGGAATCCCCCGCGGCGATTGGCTGAAGCACACGACATCCCGACTACCACCATCATATGTACGAAGCCGAAATGCGAAGCGGTAGGGTCAGCTGTATACTCCTTGCCGAAGCGATCTCATTACCTCGTGTGTCGACTTGCGACCACGACATAATCGGCAACCCTATGAGGAGCCCATCCGCACGATCCGCTAGGGGCGCTACTCATCGGCCCGCGTGACCTACATCACGATTGGACAATCGAAATTTGAATTTTGAACACGCACAACGGCCGTTACCACTACCGTACCAGACGACAGCAACAGCTCCTATCGGCATGAAAACGTTAGAGTGATGACGATAATCAACTGTAGAAAGAAGCATCTCTCCTGGGACATCCACCGCTCGTAGAAAAATACTACGGTAAGGTAAAGTACGCTTGAGGAAGCAATAACCGTGCCGATTAGTAGCGCCACTGCCAGCATCCAAATATCACGAAGGCCAGCCTTACCAATGACGTCATTAGCACATCCCAAGCTGTAAAAGAGAGGAAAGGAGGGCACATGTTATTCCCATATACTGGAATTCCTCTCTGCCGTTCAGGAGACGGGTCAAATAAAGCAATGTAAGAAAAAGTAACAAAAAGACAGGGTGCGGCGCTGGGAAGGGGTCCATATGACATGGTCGCTATAATCTCCCGTGGGACGTCGCCCGCTCGTACAAAAATACTAAGGTAAGTACACTTGAGGAAGCAAAAACCGGGCCGATTAGTAGCGCCACCGCTAGCCTCCAGACGCGGCGCTCGGAAGGGGTCCATACCACATGGTCGCTATAATCTAGCAGGTGGTGGTTCGGAGTTACCTGGAGAAGCAATGTGCGGCGCTAATGATCCACTGGTTCGAGATTATGGTACCTCCGCAGAAATGGTCCAATGGTTCGGCCAGCTTCCTCTGCAAGCTCACTTGCCAAGGCCAACTGTGTGGAACAGCTTCCTGGCCGCCGACGACACGGTCATTCGACGTTTCGTCTGGCTGGATGACGGACCTTCCGCAACGGGCTCTCTGCAAATTTGGCCTCCGGGCTGGAAAGCCGAAAAATAAATTCCGTGAGACAGAGTATGCTAACTGTGTCCTCCAAATCTGCGAAATGCCAATTCCCCGAATCCATTGATAGCCGGGAGACAGCGTAGGCCCCTGACCTTGAAATGTGCTGGGTCGTCTGGCCGAATGACCGACATGTCCTCTCCGAATTCGCCGAATTTGCCTTACCACCGCGACTTCGTGGCCAAGGCCGTCGCCTTCTACATCGAAATTCGGAGGTGACCCGACTGCGCTGTATGGGTGTTATCCCTCGGTACTCCTCAGATGTTGGTAAGGTCCCCTATGAAGGCGGCCCAGGGGGCACTGTCCTCACAGCAGGGCCGGTGTGAGAAATTACGGACCCTGAGGATTCCTACGGATTACGGAGGAGTACTGCCCGGGCCCGCTCCTCACGTTTTCTGGTGTTGGCAACCGTGGGGATTGGGTATATTCTATAAGAGTAAATTACAGAGCCCCCAAGGATTCCACGACATCTGACGCGAGTGTATGGCGGTTCTATAATTTTGCATGAATTACCGAAACAAATCTCAAAACTGAAAATTCTTGACATGATATTTCATGTTTTTTTTTAGGAAGTTTTGGCGTCTGCAGTGCCGACTTTATATTGTTCACGGAACTGAGCTAACATGGCACTTTATCTTGACTATCACTGTACACGCATCAACTGAGAGGGAAAGAAAAAAACATGCTCACGGCAGCCTATTTCGTCCGATGCATCTTGACAGTCGTAGATACCATCACAGCGCTTGGAAGCAGAAATGCACTCTCGGTTACTGCACTGGAGGCTTCCTCTGCCGCAGACAGCTGCGGCAAAGAAAATTACTTGTAGTCACCATACAGGAACTTTCATCAAGGCTCTATATACTTTTATTTCAAGAAGAAATTTGCCATATGTCCGGATGATTCAAGAACATAAGACTCAAGGGTGCAGTAACCTTAACACGAGCAATCGCAAGTTTAGAAGTTACCCTTGAGTCGGTGAAAAAATCGATAGCTGGGGCAATAAAGACTGCGCGGACACCCATTCTATCTTCTCCTGTTTTTAATGGCTCGATAGCAGAATTTAAGATTCAAGACAGAAAGTCGTTACCGGATACAAGTGATTGAAACGTGAATGAAAAGATTCCGAATCCCTCCGCGGATGTCCCGGCCGTTCGAAACTTTGCTTCACGGAATTCGACTCAATGTCCCAAGGTCATATAAGGTCATATCACCTTCGTTAAGAGCATAGCGGGGCCCTCGTCATTTTAGACGTCTTGTTATTTTATATTATTATATATTTTATTATATATTATTATTATATATGTATTGTTTAGACGCAGCGCCGGGTGCTGTGGCTCAGAAACGTGCTCGCCTACTTATCCCAAGGTTGCTGGTTGTAACACCGCCGAAGACACTACTAGTGGCAGGGTGGACAAAATGAGTTCACAGACCGACCACTTAGGTGTTGCCCATGACCACAGCTGTCTCGCGGTGTAAAGCCACAAATTAGTATTACGATTATATTTCCCTGGTTGAATTTTCCTTCAGGGTGCCATGTAAAAGGCAGGTAAACTTACTTCGTGAACTCGTCGGCGTGACACGGATCCTGAATCCTCGTCCAGAGCGTAGCTTGTTGCTTACGAAAGAGAACTTGAGACTGCTCGTAAGAGACACGTAGGACTTTGGTCGTACCGTGGAACAGTAGGAGCCCACCTGGTACAGGTTTCTGCCTTGTACCTCTTCGATGTCCAGTCGGTCGGCGTGGCACTGAAAGCTCGATTCCAAATCCAAGTCTTCGAAATCGACGCGAACCTTCTGCGAATGTAGCACACAACGAGCGACCATGAAATGAAAATATATCTGATACACAGTCAAAGGAGCACCATTGGTGAACGTGAAACTAAAATTCCGACCCGAATGTTGAACCAGGAAGAACCTCCGGTCCGATTGTTACCGTTGTGCAACCTGTAACAAATTTTCTGTAACATCTTGGCGTTACACTTGGGCGTGGAGCTAAATTAATTAAACTAATGTACTTAATCCAGTCTTATTCGTTAAGTTAATTAATTCATCGTAATAAGTATTAAGATGAGTTAATTATATTACTATAACAAAATGGACAAGTTTAATTAAGTTTAAAGTCACCGAAGTAAATTCTACGCCCAAAATCTGACGGACCTCTGAGACTGAGAGGGGGAGGGATATAAATAATTAGAACAAAAACAGGGGGGGGGGAAGGGTCAGCTACCCCAAGCTGTTTCGTTTTGTGATAAGTGAGTCCTCGCTAACCAATGTTATAGTATTAGACTCATCTATTCTTATTATTATCATTTGTCGAGACTTTACGTCCCCATCTTTTGCTTTCCCTTATCACCAAAGTTATTATTAATTTTTATTACCCAGTCGTGTATTAAATTTATCGTTGTTGTTCTAAACGGCGTGTCGGAAAAACTTTATATGGAATACGACACAAACTACGCCATTTTGATAACGTTCTGGGAACTGCGAACAAGGTTACACCACGCCAGGGTTCTGCGAACGTTGAGCTCATCGTCGAGCTCAACTTACACATTTCAATTCCACGCGTTCTGTTGCACACGCAAAAAAAAAAAAAAAGAAAAGAACGGATCTTAGTTTTTGTGGAGGAGCAGATGTCTTGCCGCAACCACCAGTCTCTTTTCGGAAGTAAGCGCACGAAAGTTTTTATTTTTTTTATCTCCGTGTCAGCGCCGCGAAGCAACTGTGGTTATGAGCGGCGTAGAGCGACGTGGACAGATGGAGAGAGCACAGCAGGAAGGAGTGGGGGAACAGAGAGCGCATGGAGGTTTATACAAAGTTTAAGGAGGAACGTTCGGGGTCGGAGGACTCGAATTGGGGGTAATTGCTGGTGGTGTTGTTTCTTGTTAGCGCCGCTAAGCAACTGTGGCTATGAGCTGGGGAATAAGTGCAATCTAAGGGACCGGGTCGTGTAATTGTTCCCCGATTTGTTCCGTTTCTCTCTCCCTCCGAGTGTGCTATTAGCGCAGTTTTGAGTTACCTGGTGAAGATAACCGATTCACGAATACATCATGAATAGCAATTTAATTGCCACTGTGATTTGGTTAACCGTTTTAATGGATTGTACGCTATTACCTTTGCGTACGCAAGGAATAGCATGGTGGTTATTTGTGTTTTGCGCACGCGCAAGACCACCAACGCTATTCTTTGCGTACGCAAAGGCGACGTCGTACACTCTTAAAAACGAACTTCACCGCATAGCACGCTGTTAGCCAGCCGTTATCTCGAATGATATCGCTATGTGCCCTGATTTGTTCAAAGCGGTAGGCGTACGCCTTTTCTGTGACACTTATGCGGTTCATAATTGTCACAGAAAAGGCGTACGCCTCCCGTTTTCAACAAATCAGGGAAGATAACGATATCATTCGACGTGATGGTTGGCAAGGACCGTGCTATGCGGTGAAGTTCATTTTTAAGAGTGTACGTTCTACTATTGTTACTATTTTTAGGAAGTTTTGGGTGAACGTAGAAGCTTCACGATAACATTACCGAGCACATGATAAGCCAGTCGCATGATCACATTCGGGTTGCTTGACTGACAGCGATACGGAGCCGCCAATCGGAGCGCGCTTACGATTTCCTAAAGCTCCCCATTAGGGAGTTTTAGGAAGCCGTGAGCACCACCCTATTCATTTTCCGTGTCGCTATCAGCCAATCAACTATTGCTACGCTGATAGCTGATTGGGTCATATCGTTACGGAAAAGGAATCGGAAGGCGCTCACGGTTTCCTAAAACTCCCTGCCATCTCCAGACAATCTGCCTTTTTCCGTTAGCTTAACCATTCAGCAGATAGGCATTTGCTTGAAATACTCACGGCTTAAGCGGGAACCTATTATCGCACGTGTGTACATATATAGCATAAATCGTTTGGGAAACGTCAAATACATAATAACGATAATAGGTAGTTCTAGTGAATCGTTTTCACTCAAACGGTTCGCGAACGGTTTTGCCCCTGTCCAATCAGAAGATTCTATTCTGAGGCAGTCCCTCTTCTCATTGGCCGTCCGCGAAACCGTTCGCGTACAGTTCGACTGAAAACGATTCCCTAAAACTAGCAAATGTGATATCACGTTGACCCACTGAAGGAACGAACGAAACAGGCACTGAAGTGCGAACTTTTATCCTCGCGGAATGAAATAACGAAGTGTTACCTTGACGCCAACGCAAATAAACGGGACCTATGCGCAGCGTCTTTCGTGATTGATACGCGGGCACAACCTCAATTTGCACTTTCCTTCCTCTCTCATGCAGAGCAACCACCCATTGGCTTCCTCAAACGAGCTGCCGCTGAAGTTGGGCAAATCGTTTGAGGAGACTAATGGGAGATCGCTCCGCATTGCCGCGCATCTTATGAGAAGGGGAGGAGAGGGAAAGCGCAAACTGGCGCTTTCGTCAGCGTATAAATTATGAGAAACGAAGCGGATATCTCCCCTTCCTTTTGGGTTGGTGTAAAGGTAACTGCAGCTTTCGTTCCGCGACGATAAATGTTTGCACTTTAGTTCGCCTCTAAGGGGTGCTATCTTTGGTACCTGTGTCGGGGAAGGCGCCGTGACCGTTATGGCACAGACGTGGGAGTTAGGGTAGTTCTGTGCCCGGTCGTAACCCGGTGTCACAACTACGACCTCTCGGTGGAGCGTCACGTGCACGTTGACTCCGCCCCTGCAGACGACTGTGGTAGCACTGGTGTAGCCTGTTGCGAGAGAGGCATGGTGCACGCCATTGAGTTATTTTTTGATATCTCAACTGCATGTAAGTACGTGTGTACGTTATGTATATTAATAGATTCCGATCAACAGTACTTAAGTTTAAAAAAATGCGGAAGAAACAATATTCCTAATGACAGTAACAGCGTTCGACCTTTCAGACATGCAGCTAAAAACTGAAAAGTAGAAATTCAGTAAAAAAAAATGTCGCGTATGCGGAGAGCAGCAAAATAAAAACACTCTAAGGGTAAAAAAAAAGGAAGCTAGAGAACAATATGAGCTTTTAGTCTGTTACATTGCAATTACTCCCCATTTTAATCCAATGACCCAGAAATATTTACTCCAGAGTACGGCAAATCGTTCCAAGCTTCGCACAAACTTAGCGCATCTACCCGCGAAAGGAATTAATGGTTGTGGCTACAAGAGTGGCTACAAAAGCTTCCCACAAACGTACGTGCATTTACTCCTGAAAGGGATTAATGGTTGTGGCTACAAAAGGACTAAATATTACTCCTGTTTTCTTAGCGTGTGCCCTCACTTGAAACGTAGACAAAAATTAATAAGAAGGGAACGTTTACGATTGATTCCTCTTGAGTATACGTAGCTCAACTATGAAGTACGTGTATCTTCAGTGTTCGGCATATAACAGAAGCAGCAATTAAATTATGAATGATGATGTCACGCGGTCTCCCCTTAGGCTGCATGAACCTACACAGTGTATGGCATCCGACAACCAAATAATGCATCTTATGGAGGTTGAGCCATTTCATTTCACCATCACCATTTCGTTTTGTACTTTCTTTCACCAAAAGTAGTTGTGTTCACACATAAGGAGACCAAAATACGACATGGGCAACTATGACTATCGTATATGACATTCAGAAAAGACGCAAAATAATCGAAGCAACTTTACGTACATCCAACCATCCCACATGCAAGACATTGCTTACCTAGAGCCACGAGTACAAACAGGACTGCCCGTATCATATTTGCCGCTATAGCCAAGTCAGCCGGTGATTATAAATGGTCTCTCCACTGACAGTGATTATATACCCGGTACTGTACCGGTATCATTACGAATTAGGCAATGGTGATAGGGCTGTTTCAACAGATGTGTCACGCACTGATTGGAGCATTTGTTTCACATCTTATTTGAAGAGGTAATAACCATTGTCTTAACAGAGGCATGATTCAGAACGCGTGCCTTCTCGATTTGTTAACAAATACCGCCTTTCATGGCGCGGCACTTGTCTCTTCCCTTCTTATCAAAGATACAGGAAGTCATATCTGTGTGTGGAAGTCGTATCGCTGCGTGTGAAGTGCGCGGATGCGTTCACTTGTGTTTCTTATCTCGAAATCGTAAATATACGTAAGCATACAGGATCCACGCGAGCTGTTGCATGGTTGCAAGCGATACAAGGCAGCGTAGAATGTCTGATGAAAGAAGACTTAATGATTCATAACGTGTGCCTATCCATATATGGTCATTAACGTATTTGGTGCAGTTATCTGGCGGGACGTGCCGCCAGTCTAGGCAGGCAGACCGCTCGAAATCTGTGTCATGTCACATCCGACAAATTAGCATTTTGTATCGGACTAGAGAGCGTTAAACTTTATCGCAGTGTTCGATCTCAGGGGACATTGAAAAAGGCGCTTTAGCGCACGCGAAAGTTATACCGAGTACATGCTTGAATGCTCTAAGCCTCACGGTAGTATAACAGCCCCATAATATCCTTCTATCCTTTGGTCATAGCCTGTGTTTCCAATGGGTACCCAGTCACACCGGCCTGCACGGAAACACCCGCGCAGACGCCTTAGCACGTCGGGCACATGGGGACGGCACCTCCAATAATTGTCTCCTACCACTTTCAGCCTCATCGTGTCGGTTACAGACACAGCGACTCCGTCATAACGGCACTCGGCAGTTTCAAGAGGACGCTGTCCGACCGAACGACCATCTCCGGTCTATCGACCCGTCGATGGATTTCGTTGCCACACACCACTGCTCGCGTCAAGAAACGTCCATTCTACACCGACTACGCCTTAATGCCGCCAGGACACCTCTACATCTATGTAAAATGGGTCTTCTCCAGTCGCCCAAATGTCCCGCTTGGGCCGTTGAAGCTGATGTGCACCACATTCTCCTCGACTGTCGCAGATTCGACACCCCTCGAGCCACGCTGAGACGACGCCTACTCGAGCTGCGGTGCACGGACTTTTCTCTGGCCACTCTGCTCGGCCCAGTACGAGATCACACGCAGCGGTCTGTGACCAAAGCAGTTCTGACTTTCTTGAGAGATTCAGGGCTTATGAACAGCCTGTGAACTCAGTCGTACAATCTCATTCTTCTGTGCCCACTCTCACCCTCAACGCATTAACCTCATGCTCTCCTTTTAAAGTCATCTTCTGTGATCCATCTCATCATTCTTTCACCGTTTGTTAGTCATCTTTTTTTGCCATCTTTGCCTTTAATCTACCTCATCCTTCTTTCATCATTTGTTAGTTTATCCTCGATTTCCTAATTCTTTTTATTTTTATTTATTTCTTATTTCTTAATTTTCTTTATCTATTTATTTCTTATTCCTTCCTATTTCTTTCTTTCTTTAATTCTTTTCTTTTTATTTATTTATTATTTCATAATCTTGTTTCTTTATTTATTTATTTCTGGAATAGCAAGCTGACGTCTTGTTTGGCTGACCTTTCCCCCGTTTTTTTTTTTTTTGCCTTTTCGTCTAATAAATATATCCCCCCAATAATATTACTTGGCCTATAGAGTCATTAAATAAGCTACGCAGCTTATACGTAGGTTATTTAGTGACGCTAACTTGGCCCTGTGTGCCACCCCCGTCAGTGGTGCGTCGCTAGAGCTTTGTTCCAATCAGTGTTGTGCGTAGCTGCGCTACTGCAATCGCTACTTTTTTCAGTAGCGGAGGTGTAATTCCGCTACATTTGTTACTTGTAGCGGGAAAGTAATTTCCGCTACAATTTTGAGTAGCGGAACCACATCCGCTACCGCTACTTTCTAGGGAGAAATTAAAATAAATTAGACGCTAGACTCTAGCGTCTAAAGGTGATTTTACTACATCTTCCGTATCGTGTTCAACTGCGAAGCAGGTTACGATGCATGGTATTCACTTTAGGTTCGACCGATTCATGTCAGACCAGAGCCTTCAAATCGCTGCTGTCTTAATTCCGAGGTTTAAGCTCTCAAGGCTCACGGATGAAAACCAACGAAAGGAGGTAACCAGCTTGACCGTAAACGAAATGTTAAGGTGTTCGGTCGCCTCAAGTGAGCGCGCCGAGGAATCCATGAGCGATCCATGAGGAATGAGGAATCCATGAGCGAGCTCCGCGCAGATGATTTCTTTTCTTTTGGGAAGTCAACTTCTACAGCAGATCCACCTGATCCTGAGCTTACTCAGTACCTCTTTGTGCCAGATAACTTTAACTTGACATCGCTAAAGCAGGGTTATCCAAGAGTGCACGGGGCGTTCCTCAAGCTAAATACCGCCGTTCCGTCAAGTGCGTCTGCCGAACGACTTTTCTGTGTTTGCGCCGATACGTTCACCAAGAAACGTGTTCTGCTACAGGAACTTTGAGCGGCAACTGCTCTTGAAGGTGAATGCAAGTGTGTAATGAGTTTTTCAGAAAGTACTGATCGCAAGAAATAAAGTATCAGCAAGAGCACATATCTTTGAATGTATCGAATCACATATTCATAGGCCTTCGGCGAGAAAGTAGCGGAAGGGTAATTGCGCTACATTTTTTTTTTCGTAGCGGTAGCGGTATCGCGCTACATTCGTAAATTTGTAGCGCCGCTAGTATCACGCTACTTTTAAATAGGGTAGCGGGTAGCGGTATTTCGCTACCTAAATTTAGTAGCAGGCACAACACTGGTTCCAATTCCTCCAGACACCATACCAAGATACCACGCAGGGTCAACCTTAACAGTCCCACTTTGTAAGACAATGACTATGAACGTAATAAAGGCTCCATGATTCCATAAGGGTGACATTGAACGGACCAGTGAGAATAATTCCATTGTTCCGTCTTGAACTGTTTCTTGTCTACTTCTCTCACTCAGCAGCCAGTATGATGGCTAGAAAGGTGAAACTGTTAACCGAAAGTCGCCGATAAATTTTTGAATAACAAACAAGCAATCGAACGGCCTACCATGACACATAAAAATGGCACCCTTTATCTGTAGTTGTCTAGCCACGGTATTGACTTACAATTGGATACTGAGAACACCGATACACTTATGCCCTAACGACAGCGCTTCTCGAAGCGTTCCCAGAATTACATGCATTGTTCACAATAGTTGAAAGCCTTTCAAAGATGGGCCATTCAGTGACCTGAGATAACCACAGAATTCACTCATACATTCCACATTGATGTCACTGAGCTAGCTGATAGTTCTTAACTCGGCTGCCCCAAGCCAATAGGTTTGTGATTATTACGTCAGGATGTTTGCGTTATTGCACGCCAAGCAACTTCGAATGGTTCGTTGTATATAGTGTCGAGGCATGCTTTCTACCCTGCTACTTAAAAAAAAAGAAAAAAAGAGAGAGAGCGAGAGAGAGAAATTGCCCCGATGTGTAGTAAGGAAGTCCAAGTTACTTCACTATCATATCGGTTATATTCCTAACATACAATTATCACACATTTCCGGCGAGCTGCTTAATTAGATCCATTGTTCATTTAACTAAGCAATTAATCCGGTGTGGCGGCGATCATTATCATGGTAATGAATGCATATAGAAAATAAGAATATTATGGTGTCCCTGGGAATGAGGCTGCCGACCTACTTGCGAGACGGGCTCATGTGGCACGTAGAGTACCGACGCACCCTACGTATTTCACACGAGCGGACGCGAAGCAAGCAATTGGTACTCTTATGAGACGTCTGTGCAGTGAACATTGGCGCAGAAATGTCCCTTCTACGTCGTTCCTGCGCAAGGTGGACCCAGATCTTCGTTTTCGTATGCCGTCAGCGCTTCCTGGACCCATCATGTCGCTCATATACAGGCTTCGCCTCAACGTGCCATACACTGGATGACTTTTGTTTAAGCTCGGCAAGGTCCCGTCCCCCAATTGCGGTACGTCTTTGTGATGTAGTTGAGGACGTGGATCATATATACTCCAAGACTGCCCGGGGTACCGTGCGCACCGTTGTACCCTTGTGTCGTCCCTGTCCCGCCTGGATGCTGTCTCTTGGGTGCTGTCCAGCAGATCAGCTCATACCTGCCATACGCGCCCTTGTGCAATTTGTCGTCTCGACGGACCTCTCTGGCACATTGTGAGGCTCTTTGTTTTTGTGCATTGAGATTTCGCTTTTGGTGCCAAGCTAGGTGGTGATGTTCTCATTTATTCCGTTTCCATTCCGTTGGCAAAGCGTAGAGTTTTGTGTAGTTTTCCTTTCTTTTCTTAATAACGCGCCCTGGAGTAGCCAGTCCCGTGTGGCTCGAGACTAACATCTCCATTTTTTTCTTTTAAAAATCAATCAATAAATCAGTCTTGCAACGTAGACCATCAAATTATCCGGTCCTGCATGTGTTTGTCAATAGGCAGAGTAACAGCACGTCCTTTGAATTCGAGAGGGTACTTGGGGCGGGAGGGGGGTGCTTGGGCAAAGCCAGCCTTGCAGCGTCTGACCAGCGAAGCTCCTGGCCATTTCCTTGCGTATACGGAACTGGTCTCTCGTTTCTAACCGGTTTCCTCGTTTTACCTATAACATCTAACAACACACGAGCGCAGAGCAGCAGGTCCTATGGTTTGTAACTTAGCCTCTATTCGTCATCTTTTTATCACTATCACCACCCCGACGGGGCTCTGCAAACTACTGGCAGGTTACTGTCGCAAAGGTGAAAGAAAAGTAAAAGTCACAGATTGGCCTGCACGATATGTCTCTGAGCTTACTGAGTCCCTAACGCTGTTTCACATTGCTAGGTAGTACTTTATGCTGCATCACCACACCACTACATCATGATCCAATTTGTGTGTGTGTGTGTATGCTTGTATAGGACTAATAAGTTATATCCAGGGGCGGCACGCCGAAGGGACGGCTTGATTCATATCTTTTTTGTTACGTGACCAGAGGCACACCGAAACGCGGTTATGCCTCATATGCACGAAATGCTCATAACCTCCAAATGCTCAAAACCTCCAAACGCCCATATACAACACCAGCTACGGTGGCGCAGCGGTAACGCGTGCTCTTGGAGACTGGGAGGTCCGCGGTTCGAATCCGCGGGCCGGCTGTGCCGTCTGGGGTTTTTCCTGGGTTTCCCTCAGATGTGTAATAGGCGTATGCCGGCACAGTTCCCCTGAAGTCGGCCCATGGACGCAGCTATCCTCCCCCCGAGCGGATTCCGCTCGGTCTTCCACTTCACCCTTCCCTCTCCTCCTCTCCACCACCTTTCCCTTCCGGAGAAACATGCCGCCTAATCACTCCTCCTCCTCCTCCTCCTCCTCCCGTATACAACGGAAAAAGGTGTGGTTTTGAGCGTTTGGTGGAAATGAGCAGGAGGGGAGAACCTCCTCATAAGCTCCAAACGTCCAGAACACCCGAATGCTCATATGCACCGAAAGGCGGGAGACCACAAAGGCCGGTTCTTCCTCTCCCGCATTTGGAACAAGGTCATAGGGTGAGAAAGGTGGAATGAATGGTGACTACCAAGGCCGCTTAATGTGTCAGTTTGAAGTTTATGTAACAACTTGGTCCTGCTTGCGAATAGCGCCTTCGCGTTTATGGATTTCAATTTGAGCTTTATTTTCATAGACATGGAGGCAGCCTAGGACCACTTTCTGAAGTGCACTGGCCTGGCTTCTAAGCTCTGAGCTGCGCGCTCCAGGAGCCTCACCTTCGTTTTCTTTCTTCTTTTTTTTTTCTCTTTCTTCTTTCTTCATTGCTATTTTTTTTTTCCTTTTCCCTTCTTTCTTTTCGTTTTTGTTTTTCCTCCTTTTTACGGAGACTCACCTTTTCCTATTCGTCCTTTCCTTTCTATTTATTCTTCGTTTTCTTTTGATTTTTTTAAATGGAATAGCATGCCGACCTTGGTCTGGCAGACCTTTCCATTCAATAAATATATATCCCCCCTAGGACGAAAAACTTGATTCTAGCTCGAAAGTACTCGGCTCCCAGGGCTGTAGCAACAGGGAACGTGACCTCCTCCGAACATATGTCCAGGCTCACTTGCAACAACAACAACAAATAAATTAATGACAATGAGTGGGGAAATTCGCCACATAAAGTGCGGCCCACTACCCCAAGGCACAATGGGCAGGATGAGATGTGTCCTGGTGCTGAGGTGATGAACGATGCTAAATAGGGTCACTTACAATGCAGAAGCTGGAATACGATATTTATGCAGGGTTTATAATATTATGCATGCATAGGCCTACAGTAAACATTTACGCAAAACACTTCTTTCGAGCCTTGTTCTTCGCAAGTTGGTTAATCAATGCGTCACAGTCTAGAGATATGATAATCTTGAATTCGGTTGACTACAAACTCAGAAGGCCTGACATCTCTCATGGTTGAACGCAGGATATTCTTGATCGATCAGTTTCACGGTGCTGAAGCTTCTTTCAGCATCAGTGACAGTAACTGGTGTGGTCAGAAAATAGAAGCCTGACGCAAATACAAGGATTCTGATATTATATCTCTTGGTGGCTTGCTTGTATGTGTACGTTAAAAATTGTTTAGCGTCGCTTTGTTTGGCGTCCTTTTTCTCAATAACACAAAACGATATTCCATTATGAGTTCGTTGGCATCAATGCCCACCATTTCTACTTAAACATTTTTGCCGCGACTCCCCAGTTCAAGTTCTCATTCACACTGCTACAAGCTGTTAGCGTTTTACAGAAATCCAAACAAATTTTACCACTCCGCGAGTTGGTCGATGAAACACAAGATACGGCCTTTTCAGTGAGAATAAGAAAGAACTGGAAAGATTTGAATTTTCGTTCTGCACAAAGACGACTCTTACTTTTTTTTTTTTGTCACTCTTAGGAGAAGATAGCAGACATTGCACTTGATAGCACTTGACTGGCTATGATCCGGTTCATCAGATCCACATCAGGGGGGGGGGGGGAATATGTTTATTAAGAAAAAGAAAGGAAAGGTCAGCCAGACGAAGGTCGGCTTGCTATTCCAAACAAAAAAGGCAAGGGAAGGGGAAGGAAAGAAAAGGGGACGAAAAGAAAAATAAGAAAAGAAAAGGGGAAGAAAGAAGGAGAAAAGGGGAAGAAAGGAAAAGTAAGAAAAGAAAAGGAGAAGAAGAAAGCAAAGGAAAAGGAAAGGAAAAGAAATGAAAAGAAGAAAGAAAAAGAAGAAACGAAAAGGAAAAGAAGGAAGAAGAAGAAGAAAAGAAAAGGAAAAGAAGAAAGAAAAAGAAGAAGAGAAAAGGAAAAGAAGAAAGAAAAAGAAGAAAAGAAAAGGAAAAGAAGAAAGAAAAAGAAGAAAAGAAAAGGAAAAGAAAAACCAAACTAAAACACAAAACTAAAACTGAAAAGTCACACACACAGTCACACAATCACAAGGCGTTAACAAGGTTCGAAGGAGGAGCGCTGTGGTGACTGCCCACTGGGCCGAGAGAGAAACACAGGGCTCACAGGGAGCCCAGGAGACCCGTGTTACGCAGAAAGCGGAGCACCGCTTTTGTGACTCTCCACTGGTTAGCTCGCTGCACAGGGCCAAGGAGTGTTGCGAGGGAAACGTCTGTCCGTCCGTCCGTGCACCCAAGCTCTGAGAGATGTTGCCAGAGCACGGCCCGATGATGGTGGTGACGCTGACAGTGGAGGAGCTGATGAGAAATATCGTCTTCTACACCGCAGCAGGGGCAAGTGGGAGATGAGACGCGGCCCATTTTGAACAGGAGTGAACGGGTGAGGGCAACGTTCAGCCGGAGACGATGTAGAAGGGTCTCCTCCTCGCGGGTACAGCGGCAGCCGATGACAAACTCCAGTGAGGGGTCGATGGACTGCAGGAACGCATTAGGTCGGATAGCGTCTACAAGAAACTGGCGGGTGCCGTCGCCGCAGAGACGCCGTATAAGCAGGCGGCACGCAGACACCGGGAGCGGTAGTAGGGGCACCGGCGTGGCCGCATCAAGCGCGGCGCGTCTCGCAGCCGCGTCAGCACATGTGTTGCCGTGTAGCCCTGTATGCCCGGGTACCCACTGAAGGCAGATACGGTGGCCGACCGAGGAGAGTTGGGCGTACTCCTGAAGTACCATGGTACGCAGATCGCTCACGACACTCGGGTGGTATGTGGACAGGAGCGCCAAAGACGCCTTGCTGTCTGTGAGGACGACCCACGCATCAGGCACAGATTCAGCGATATACCGCAGAGCGGCCAGCAGTCCGAGCAGCTCCGCATCCGTGGAGGACACTGTGTAGGGAAGTCGGAGGGCGAGGTCACGGTTTTCCTGCGAGACGTAGTAGGCCGCTGCAGATGACGCATTCGCTACCGATCCATCAGTATAGATGGCGCGGCTCAGAGGATAGGCCGAACTGAGATGCTCGAGCGCGAGCTGGCGGGCTACTGTCACAGGCACATCGTTCTTCCTCTGGAGGCCGGGAATAGTGGCACAGGTCTCGGGTCTTGCAAGCGTCCACATCGCAGGGGCGTGCAAGGGCAGGGAGAACTGTGCAGGGACGGACCCTTTGAGGCGACCGAGAGCACGACCGAAGTCAGAGGCTGGGCAGTCTTCGTCGACGTGGCGAAGGTAGTGGAGAGGGTGCCGCGTAAGGTACCGTGCGAGAACACTGAGGGTTGCCCCGTCCCGCAGAACATCGATCGACGGTTCACGTGCCTCGGCTAGGACAGAGTATGTCTCGGTGGTCGAAGGGACTCCCAAGCAGACGCGGAGGCTCCTGGCTTGGCTAAAGAGCAGATCTCGATTTCTGCTTCGGCTGATACCGTGCAGGATGGGAAGGCTATACCGGAGAGAACCCAGCACGAGGGATTGGTGGACACGGCGGAGGTCAGAGAAGGATGGGCCCCATCGCAAACCAGCGAGGCAACGAAGAACCGCCACGTAACTGTTGATCTTGGTTGTAAGAGCCTTAATGTGGCGAGACCAGGAAAGGTCACGGTCGAGTACCACGCCCAGGTACTTGCAGTACGGGACAAATGGCAGTGGTGAACCTTCAATGTCGAGCGGGAACCTCGTGAATGACCGACGAGTGAACACCATGGCCACAGTCTTGCTGGGTGAAACGGAGAGACCGCGGTCGGCGAGAAACGCGACGATAATATTTAAGCCTCCCTGCAGTCGATGCTGAATGGTGTCGCGGCGAGCGGCAGATGTCCATAAGCAGATGTCGTCGGCATATAGCGTGAGGCGCGTGTGGTGGGGCAGCAGGGCAGGAAGGGAGGCCATGATGACATTGAAGAGCAGGGGGCTGAGCACACTTCCTTGAGGAACGCCTCGGCTAACAGGGTGGGGGTCAGTGTCCCCCTCAGTGGTCCGAACAAACAAAAAGCGGTCGCTCAGGAAGTCCTGGATCCAAAGAAGGGGAGCGCCTCCGATACCACTTTCTTGCAGTGTCGCGATGATGGCGCTATGAAAAACGCTATCGTACGCTTTCTTTACGTCCAGGAAGACGGCACCAGTCATGCGATCTTCAGCTCTTGCCTGCTGCGTCTCAGTCACTAGGTCGATAACATTATCTATCGCCGACCGACCCTGCCGAAAGCCTTGCATTACTTCGGGGAAGAATCGCACGGTCTCGAGGTACCAACTCAGGCGGCGGAACACCATGCGTTCCAACGTCTTGCCCACGCAGCTAGTAAGGGCAATCGGACGGAAGGAGTCAATGTTGCGGGGTGATTGGCCAGGCTTGAGAAGGGGAACAACCATAGCGGTCTTCCAGACTTGAGGGACGTGGCACCTTTGCCAGCTGGCGTTGAGCATCCGCAGGAGGCAAGCACGACCTGAATCCGGAAGGTTCCGAAGCGCTTTATAGGTAACTCGGTCCGGCCCGGGGGATGTGTGCTGAGGGGAGTCCCGCAGCGCAGAGTCCATCTCCAGGAACGAGAACGGAAGATCCAAAGCCGGCTCCGCGGACGACGCCAAAGCAACTGGAATGCCGCGGGCCGATAGTTGGTCGGCTGAGGGATCGGCTGCGAGGCGAGCGCAATATTCCGAAGCAATATCCAGCTCCGTGCGTGCGGTGGCTAGGGACAGGGCACGGAATGGGTGCCGGAGCGTGACAGGAGAAGATAGTCCCTTCATTACGTTCCAGATCCGGGTCATGGGGGTGCGGGGGGAGAGAGAGGACGCAAAACTTCGCCAGCGGTCCCGCGCAAGCTTGCGTAAATGGCGCTGGGCGGCCTTCTGGATTCGACGCGCGTCTTGCTGGTGTGCAGGGAGTTGGGTTCGACGGGCTCGTCTCTCAGCACGGCGACGTAGGGCACGGAGTCTAGCGTATTCGCTGTCCACCGCAGAGAACTGCGCAGGTATACGGAAAGCCGTCGTAGCCGCCTGTACAGCGTTGGTCACGGTGTCCCGGAAAATGCGCTCGTCTTCCAGCGTGCCGTTCAGAGGGACCGAGTCGATGGCCGCCTTGTACTTCTGCCAGTCCGTTCGCCTGACAGGATGGGACGTGGCGAGTTGACGAATGCCCCTGACGCCGATCAACACGGGGAGATGGTCGCTACCGAGTGTGTCAGCATCCACGCACCAGACCAGCCGCCGCGCTAAGCACGCTGAGGTGACAGTGAGGTCCAGGCACGACGAGAGGAACGCACCGTAGAGAAACGTGGGTGAGCCGTCGTTGAGGACACAGAGACTGTGGTCTGCAAAGAAGCTTGCGAGCCCCTCTCCTCTTGCATCGGTGTGGGTACTACCCCAGATGGCATTATGCGCGTTGAAATCGCCGCATAGCACGTAAGGCGGGGGAAGGCTGGCGAGGAGCGCAGCCAGATCATCGACATTGTAGTTGACTGCCGGCGGGAGGTATAGAGATATTAATGTGACATCCAGGGAGCCCAGGCGGACTGAACAGCAGACGTACTCGCAGAAGCCTTGCGCCTGCACGTCGCGCTGAATGGCCGGAGTGTCAGAACGAACGAAAATGGCAGCGCGGCTTCGTGCACCATGGGGCTCCGAAAGGTGAGTAACATAGTTAGACAGTCGAAAGTCAGGCGAGAGTCCACATTCTGCTATACACATGACAGGGAATTTATGACGCCATGCGAACTGGCGGAAGTCCGATATCTTCGACCGTAGCCCTCTGGAATTCCACTGGAAGATGGCCGTGGTTTCGTAGCGCACTGACGTCGAGTGGTGCATCCAATTATCCATTATGGGTGGCAGGGGCACGAAGGCAACTGTTGAGCAGTGGCTCTAGAGCAAGCAGCACTTGGACTGCTGACAGACCAGCAGACGCAGGAAACTGGTGAACGATGGCGCGCAGCGCAGCGAAGAGCATGGGGAGGATAGCGTCAAAGTGGGTGTCCTGTCCCTTGGGCAGCTGGGAGGAGCCTGCTACAGAAGGCCCAGATACTTGGGGTCGATCGGCATCGGGCGTGCGAGGGCCAGGTACTGTAGGAGGTGGAGGCGCTGTTGACTTGACAACTGAAGCGTAGGCCTTGTGAGACCGGGGTGCTTGGTTTGTTTCTCTTAAGGGTTGTTCACTCCTCAGAACGCTTGAGAAGACTCGGGAAGGCTCAGGAAGGCTCGGGAAGTGGTCCGCAGAACCAGGGGACGGTCGCTTGTCTGGCGGCGCAGAGCTGGCCTTCCCATTCAGGACCCGTCGACGATGGGCAGCAGGTCCACAACAACGCTCCTGTATTTTTGGGCGCACGGAATCGCGCGGGACCATTTTTTTTCCGCCACGCAACCAGGGACCAATTTTTCCAGGACCAACTTTTCCGGACTACTTTTTTCCGGAACTCCATCCAGCACGCTCTGCACATTCTCGCTCCTATAGGTCTTCAATCTTCGGTCTGGAAGATGACTGGGGGGGGGGGGATATGGTTATTGCAAAAAAAAAAGAGAGAGAGAGGCAGGTAAAAAGGAAAGGGTCAGCCAGGCAGAAGCCGACTTGCTATTCCTTGTAAAAAAAAGAAGAAAAACAGAAAAGGAGAAAGGACGCAAGCGGCACATGGGCAGCAGGGGGGCATGAGTATACGATCGCTCAGAGGCAGTCCAGGAGCCCAGAGTCACCCAGGAAGCATAATAGCTCTCTGGTAACAGCCCATTGCTTCTGCCCTACGGGGTCCAGTAGGGTAGCCAAAGAGTTGTATCTGTGCCCCAGGGCAGATAGGCGGTGCGTGAGTGCGGTCCGAGGAGCGGCATATCTTAGGCAGGTCAAGAGTAAATGATGGGTGTCGGCGTCGGTGGAGCAGGAGGGGCACGCCGAAGAGGGACTCTGCTTGATTCTGAACAGGAACGATGGAGTACGGGCAACATTCAGGCGAAGACGATGGAGAGCTGACTCTTCCTTTCGAGACAGCCGTAGCGACACACT
Source organism: Ornithodoros turicata (assembly GCF_037126465.1). Taxonomy (NCBI): domain Eukaryota; kingdom Metazoa; phylum Arthropoda; class Arachnida; order Ixodida; family Argasidae; genus Ornithodoros; species Ornithodoros turicata. The sequence goes on from NC_088204.1 coordinate 12,349,352, forward strand.
GAAGGCCATCTTCAGGTCAATGCGGTGGAGGAAGGTGTTGGCTGCGACAATGTTTTCCATGAAAAGGCGGGTGTCGAAGGAAATGCGCCGGCGGATGTGTATGCGGCAGACTGATGGTGATAACAGGATGACAGTGTTGCACTGAGCTGCGCCATGAGCGCGCCTCGCTGGCTGTGTCGGCACGTGTGTTTCCGGGCAAGCCAATGTGGCTTGGCACCCACTGAAACCACACGGAGTGGCCGAAGGTGACGAGGAGGTTGTGTACAATCAGGATCAGTGAGCGGATGTCAGAAACAACTTGCGAGCGAGGCGAAGACAGTGCCTCCAGCGCCGATTTGCTGAAAACTGACTGGCTTGGTCCTTTGGATGATTGGTTTTCAACTCATTTCTCTTTGCCCACCGTTTTAGGCATTCGAGATCAACGTTACTTCCTCCTATAAGTAAAACTCGGAAATTTACGTGCTAAAACGATGACAACAGACAGGTATCTAGGCCCTCAAAAACACCTAAATAGGCAACGCGCAAAAACAGGCACGTTGTAACACATGCAAAAACTACTTCTAATGTACACTCTACGACGCAGACTTTATACTGTGGAGCTGTAGCGAATGCTACAGGGCCATTCGATGACGCCAGTTGCTGACTGCGACGCTGTGCAACGTCAAGCCTCCTTCCTGCACCGCTAGTTCAAGCTCACTGGGTGTTATCGTTGATCCTCCAACATATGCTCAGTTTAATATTATTTCATCAGTTTAATTTTACTACTCGTATTCTCCTATGTTTACTCGTTTACTTTAGCATATATGTAGCTTAAGCCGCTATGGAGTAGACGGCGTTCCATGTTCATTATATTATCCGTCCATCGGTCACATTTTCTCTTACACGTTTTGTCAGCCACACTCTCCCTCAGGTAGGCGAATTTAATCCACTGTGGTGATGATGAAAGGTCTCGCCGTTGTCGGCCTCACAGAGGTGGGCAACGTCACGACTGACGGCCTGGGGAAATGTGCGTCCTGGGCCGACTTCTAAAGGAACTGTGCCGACATATGCCTGAAAAAACCCAGGAAAAACCCCAGACAGCACAGCCGGCACCGGGATTCGAACCCAGGTACCTCTGAGTCTCGGCGTGACACGGCCAGCACGCTAACCACTGAGCCACGCGAGCTGTGGCATCGCTGATGACAGTTCTCTCGCGGCATAAGTCCACACCAATTAGGAACATGCTGCATGCGCATTCTGCATGCGCATGACAAGAGAAGAGCGACGGCGGATGTGTTTGTCACGTTCAAACACCCGTTGACTCACGATAACCCCATTCAAACCCACACATCCAGCCAAATTCAAACTTCATAAACATCCAAACTGACACATTAAGCGGCTTTGGTAGTCGCCATCTTCTCACCCTATGACCTTGTTCGAATTGCGGGAGAAGAAGACCCGACCTTTGTGGTCTCCCGCCTTATGGTGCATATGAGCATTCGGATGTTCTGGACGTTCGGTGCTTATCAGCAGCTTCTCCCCTCCTGCTCATTTCCACCAAACGCTCAAAACCACAATTTTTTTTTTTTTTTCGGTTCGTATCGGCGTTTGGAGGTTTTGAGGAGGAGGAGGAGGAGGAGGAGTGTCGTTGGGAGGAACCCGAGAGGTCTGCCTGATTAGGCGGCATGTTTCTCGGGAAGGGAAAGGTGGTGGAGAGGAGGAGAGGGTGAAGCGGAATCCGCTCGGGGGGAGGATAGCTGCGTCCATGGGCCGACTTCAGGGGAACTGTGCCGGCATACGCCTATTACACATCTGAGGGAAACCCAGGAAAAACCCCAGACGGCACAGCCGGCCCGCGGATTCGAACCGCGGACCTCTCAGTCTCCAAGCGCACGCGTTACCGCAGCGCCACCGGAGCTGGTGAGGTTTTGAGCGTTTGGAGGTTTTCAGCGTTTGGAGGTTTTCAGCGTTTGGAGGTTATGAGCATTTGGTGCTTATGAGCTACTACCCGAAAGGTTAGGTCCCCTTTGTTGTATCAGTTGGCACGCATTCAACTTAAGGGCACGCTGGTCAATTCAAGACGTACACATCGCGAAAGCGTTGAAAAAATTCCGTATCACCTGAAGAAATCCTCTTTAAATGGCCATTTCTACCATGCCGCGTAATTGGGTCAGTCACAAAGCAAACTACACGCATAGTCGCATACATGCAGTTGGATCTTATACCTTTGGACAGCCTGCTTCGGTTTAATGTACCTACTGTTTCCTGTGTTTGCTCGTTAGTCATTTCAACGAAGCGCACGCAAAAAAGAAATACACCTTGTCATAAGAGAGAGGTCGCCATTTCATTTGCTTATTTGCAATTGGTTATGTTCTCAGAGACGTGTTCGTGGTACTGCCTAGCACGTGACCAAGTAATGATTGGAGTTGGAGTTGGACGGACTAAAAATGATTGACAAGTAATGACTGTGAATGACGAGGCGTGTTGAATGTGTACATACGAATGGCAGGCTGTACACAGTTTTAGCAGTTTGACATACTTGTATCGATAGTTTGCACTCAACGCAGGGAAACATCCCACATCATCATCATCCATTCATCTATGTTGTTGTTGTTGTTGCACACAAAACATCTACGTTGTTATTGTGTTAGTTAAAAGCAAAGTGTAGTCTGAGCGGCTACTTGTGTAATTAGGTAATTATGCCAATAAAATATTCTGAACAGCAATGATTATCGAATAGAGAGCAAAAATATTTCACTGGACGTTGCAATTCTTAGATTCTTGGCAGATTTCTATTTTCCATACTGGTAGTACGAGCAAATATGGGGGGTGTCTTTGCAAGGATTGTTCAGTTACAAAGCTTGAGGTGTAACCGAAATTCGTACAGTCCAAATATATTACGCTCTGCAAAAAAAGTGCACAACAATTCTAGAAACATGTACCTAATTAAGTAAATGTATTTCTTTAATTAATTTTGGTATACTTTGATGAAGTACTTGAGTACGCCGCTCATAGCCCCAGTTGCTTCATGGCGCTCACACGGAGTAAAAAAAAAAAAAAATTCCCTGTCGGAATAACTAGAATAGCATATAAGCTGGACCGTGATCGCGTCCGCACGGACTTCGAGTTGAATCCGTGATGCACCCTTTTGACCTCTCGGCGAACCTCATTTGTAGAAATAAATGCACACCGACAAACACTTTCCATCGTTAGAGAGCTTTTTATTCTTAGTATTGCCATACGCCAACATCAAACATTGTAGAGAGCGAGAATGTCACGTTATGGGCTTGTAATAAATAATTCGTCTACAGCACTTATGGAGATGATAAGAGAGGGGACAGGAGGCCCCCTCACTTTCTTAAAACAATGTTTCAGTCACAGTGACGCTTTGTGATAGCCATGTCCTGACAGCATCAGGACTAACATATCCATTCTTTCCTGTTACTATGAAATACAGCCTGAGTATTATTGTATAATTCAGGCTGAATGCGAACACCACAGCACTATAGACTGTGGTGTTTAAGCAATCTGTAACTGCCTGCGCATCTTTTGTCCTGACGAAGACAGTGCCACTGTCGAAACGTCGACCCCCCCTTTTTTTTTCATTTAAGAAACATGACTACAAACCTTGCAAACTGAGATATACGGAATTGTGAAGCGATGAATGTGAATTGAAGGTGCTGTCCTCTATCTACGCCTTGTCCTTGCGCCTCAGTACCACTATCTCAGTGTTCAGTACATATTAACTTGTCGTACGTAGCACCCACTCCCTGTGACTGGCTACACTGTTCCAGAGTGTGGCTCCATCCATGCCGCAGAGAGTGCCAGCAACAAAGCTGTCTGCGGTCATGCTGGTGGCTCCGTAGACAACCCACTGGCCGGCTTCAGTCTGGCATACCAAGGGACCTCCGCTGTCTCCCTACAAAGCGGAAGTAAAATCGTTGCAAGTTATATAAGATCATAATCTCAAATCATTTTAGAGAGTTAGGCCGAGAAATGGACGAATTCTTTACTTGCAGTAGCGTTGCAGGAGCATAGTTTGTGGACTTCTATGAGTCATGCTTTCCGGCAGTAATTCAAAACAGTTACACCGACAAAATTCACTAAAAACCTGGAAGAGCTCTCTCTTTTGAATAGTGCGCGAGGGTTTTGGGGCGTAAAATATGCTTTGGTGACTTTCGTGATGTTAATTCCATTAATGTGTTGCGGACTTTGACTGGTAAGTTGAGGCACTGGTGGACAGTTCCGAAGCAGCTGAAGAACGGATAGATGTTGACAGTTGTCGCTTGGTTGGAGTTGGAGTTAGGAAAGAAATATATGGAGATAGCTTGGTGATCGAACGTGCTTTTTGAGAGCATTGGGAGAACGTAGATGGAAGAGTTGTAGGCGTCGGAGGTTGCCCTGAAAATTTTCCCTGCTTCCAGCACGACAAATGATCGGAAAGACGTAGTTCTACATAAAAAAAAAAAAAAGACTAGCAACGTAATTATGATGCTGCACGCAAAAACAAAGTGCTTGAAACTACACATCAATGATAATACTTTCCGCTGCGCTGCGTATCTGACTATACGATTTGCGAACTTTGGCAACAGTCTGGCATTACTACTGCGACAGCAACACTAACTTCTTCTAATACTCAACAGATGGCGACTCCTCAGTTAATATCAATGCAATAACATGTGAAAGTGCGACTGCAACTGAAATGTGACTCATACGTGGGAGCAGCCGTATTACTGTTAGAAATCGGACTGCTCTCCACAAGTCTGGACTAATGGAAGCGTATGGGTTATCTTACATGACAAGGTCCGGAGATCGTGTCCAAACTTCTTGCGCAGACGGAGTTATCTCCGTGGATGCCTAACCTTGCGATGCGCGCCCTGTCACCGCTTCGGCAGTAGTTGACGTCTTCAACGTTAAGCCTGGTCTGTTTCAGACGGAAAGCGTTGCCGCTGCCTGGAAACGCATCCACCAGATTACAACGATGTCATGAATGATCCGACTCTGACGCTGCTCTCTTATTACGCATAACTACTATAGGAAACGACTCTCACCTCGAGTCTGTCCCCATCCAGTGGAGTAACAAGTGGCATTCACTGGAGGAGGTTTGTCGTCTTCAGGCAGACATGCTGGACGTACGGCCTCCGTGAAGTTGAATGGAACGGAAACCTTGACCAGGGCAATATCGTAGTTCATATCACGTCCGCCTCTGAAATTCTGCACAGAGAAGGAAGAAGAGAGAAAAAAAGTTAGCCCTGTTGTGACTGACAAATACAGGGTGTAATCTAGCAGCGGTTACACATTTTAATCGCGTCGTAAAAATAGAAGCTGGCGTTTCTTACGCTTCAGTCTTTATAGACTGATAGTTATTTGCTTTGAGTTTTATCGATATTTTTTTTCGTATGCTATCAATTTAGTACAAAAAATAATCAAAGCAAATTCGCACCACATGCATTTCGTATGGGGCCATATCGCAGAAAACTGCCGTTTTTTTTTTCCTCTGCCAGCTTCACGTTGACATATCTACGTTTAGGTGGCGCTGCCTCGAAACCCTGCAACTGGTGTGGAGTAACGCGTTACAAAGTAGCGCGTTACCGGTAACGCGTTACATTCGAGTAGTGCAATATGGTAACGCATTACATTTGGGAGAAAAGTAATGAGTAACGTAACGTCATTACATTTTTACTTACTAAGGCGTAACGGCGTTATGCGTTACTGCGTGTTCGGGAACATTGCTTCAGCGTCTAAGCTTGAGCGAGGACCGTACCTGCAGAATCCTGGAAAATCCGCGATTTTTTCTATTCATCTTCAACAATGACAAGAGGGTCACGTCGGCACCCACGAAGAACGCAAAAGAATGATCATTGACCTACCCTGGTTGAGATGTCACCTTTGTTTACCACCTCTATTTTTTCACTCTCTCTGGTGTTTTTCGGACGAATGGGGCAAAAGCGACAGAAAAATAGCCTCTCCCCTCTGAACAAGTAACAAAGTACCAAGTAATTGGCTGGTTGGATTTGTACTGTGTGAGATATAAGGTCACCGTCTCTACCAACCTTGACAAGGAGCACTCACTGGTCATTAGACGTCCTCTCAGCCAAACGGGCGAAGCTCACAGATCAAATTTGAACATCAATTACTTCTGGCGTTGCAATAAATCCACATGTAAGTTGTGCGCATGCGTGCCTCTTGTTTGTGCTCAACATTGCTTGTATTGATTTGCGGAATGCACTTATGTGACTCAACCACAAATGGTACATATTATGAAGACAACTGGTAAAGTAATGCAAAAGTAACGGCGTTAGCATCGCGCTACCTACTACCGCAACAGTAACGAATAACGTAACGCGTTACTTTTTGAAAAAGTAATGAGTAACGGTAGTGTACTACAAAATAACAGTAACTTCCCCACCTATGATCTGGTTCATGTGGATGTTGTTTGTTCCATAAGATTTGGTTTTGCTGCTTTTGCAGGCAGCGCCACTAAGACGTGGTGCTGTGTACCTGAAGCAGACAGAGGAAAAAAAATGTCTGTTTTCGAGCGGTATAGACCACAGGAAATGCATGGAGTGAGGATCTGTTTTGCTTCTAACTCTTTTTCTACAAAGTGGTAGCGTATGAGAAAAATATCGACAAATCTGCAGGCAAATGAGTGTAAGTCTGCAAAGTTCGAAGCGCCACACACGTTCTCTTGTATATCTACGACTCGATCGATATGTGTGACCTTTGCTAAATGCACCCTGTTGTTATAATGACGGATGGCAAGCGATCAAATTTATGTGACGTCAGCACTATTTCCCTCCCTCTCACAAAATTGTATCAATCAACTACAAACTTGACGGCCAATAACTTGTTACTCTCATTTAAAAAATGGGACATCGAGAAAATCCAAACAAGAGAAGATGATATGATGATATGACAAGATATGATCCCGGTCATTTTCAGTGTGACGGGGACATGCCTGTGAATATTTACAAATTTTGTGATATGCGCATGCATAACGTGTCAAATAGTTTTCTGTATAAAAGTGGTAGAAACTTTGCTGGTACATCAATCTACTATTCCTACCTTACAGTACATGTCGTACATGCATTCAGAGGTGCACGCCCGACTCACTTTATACGTGACAATGACTTTCGGAGTCCTGATCTGTAGTTCCTCATTAGGGTTCAGCATATCGTGAAGGCCAGCCTTAACAATGACGTCATCAGCACTTTGGAAGCTGTAAAAGAGAGGAAAGGAGGGCACATATGACCCCCATCGTCCTATTTATACTGGAATTCCCCTCTGCCGTTCAGGTGGCGGGATCAAATAAAGCAATGCAACAAAAAGTAAAGAAAAACAAAAAACACACACTAAATATTGTAATGTTTACAGGAGCAAAAGAGAGGTTAGTTTCTTCAAAGCGCGAGCGTCGTTGTCGATTTCTCTCTCACAAGAACAACAACAAGAAGAACAAAAACACATCCGGCTTTCCGAGCGTTGCAGGCTGCTTATATTGGAGGATGTTCTGAGCTAAGTTTTTTTTTTCTTAGATAATTATTGCTGTCACAGCATGAATAGTTACTTCAAAACACTGCACACTCCCTGTGCATTCGGGGTATCCTGACACGAACCGAACAACAAACACCGCACTGTTTAAAGATTGTTCGTAACTTGTTCTGTTGACAGAGTGCTTCTTTTGCGTAAGGCTTTTAACCATACCACACGTAGATAAATAAATCTGTCTGAAGTCGAAAATTTGCGAATGAACTCTCGAAAATCGCAGTCAGCTTTCCAACGTCACCTAGATAAGGAGGACCTGACCGCTTACAGGATGTGACGTAGTCATTAAGAGTCTGCCAATCACGACTGTGCTTTTGGCGGCCGTAGCTATGGGGACGAGCTGCCACAAGCCGCATGGGTAGCCATTAGTAGCTGCCTGTTTTTGGAATCGTCCGCGGCGATTGGCTGAAGCACACGACATCCCGACTACCACCATCATATGTACGAAGCCGAAGTGCGAAGCGGTAGGGTCAGCTCTATACTCATTGCCGAAACGATCTCATTACCTCGTGTGTCGAGTTGCGACCACGACATAATCGGCAACCCCTATGAGGAGCCCATTCGCACGATCCGCTAGGGGCGCTGCTCATCGGCACGCGTGACCTACATCACGATTGGACAATGGTAATTTGAATTTTGAACGTGCAGAAGCGGACATACGACTACCGTAGCAGACGACAGCAACAGCTCCTATCGGCTCCCACGAAAAGGCGTAGAGTGATGATGGCAATCAACTTCAGAAAGAAGCGTCCTTCGTGGGACATCCACCGCTCGTACAACAATACTAAGGTAAGGTAAAGTACGCTTGAGGAAGCCATAACCGTGCCGACTAGTAGCGCCACCGCTAGCATCCAAATATCGCGAAGGCCAGCCTTACCAATGACGTCATCAGCACATTCCAAGCTGTAAAAGACAGGAAAGGTGGGCACATGTGGCCCCCATTGTCCTACTTGCACTGGAATTCCGCTCCGCCGTTCAGGAGACGGGTCAAATAAAACAATGTAAGAAAAAGTAACAAAAAGACAAGGTGCGGCGCTGTGAAGGGGTCCATATGACGTAGTCGCTATAATCTAGTATGTCGTGGTTGCGATTTACCTTGCGAAGCAATGTGCGGCGCTAATTATCCACTCGCTCGAGATTATGGTGCCTCCGCAGAAATGGTCCAATGGCTCGGATGCCTTCCTCTGCATGCTCACTTGCCAAGGCCAACTGTGTGGAACAGCTTCCTGGCCGCCGACGACACGGTCATTCGACGTTGCGTCTGGCTGGATGGCGGGCCTTCCGCAACGGGCTCCCTGCAAATTTGGCCTCCGGGCTGCAAAGCCGAAAAATAAACTCCGTGAGACAGAGTATGCTAACTGTGTCCTCCCAATCTGCCGAGTGCCAACTCGGCGAATCCATTGATAGCCGGGAGACAGCCGTAGGCCCCTGACCTCCAAAAGTGCTGGGTCGACTGGCCGAATGACCGACATGTCCCCTCCGAATTCGCCGAATTTGCCTTACCACCGCGACTTAGTGGCCAAGGCCTTCTACATCGAAATTTGGAAGTGACCCGACTGCGGTGTAGGGGTTTTGTCCCTCGGTACTCCTCAGATGTTGGTAAGGTCGCCTATGAAGGTGGCCCAGGGTGTCCTCAGGGCGCACTCAGGGTGTCCTCACAGCATGGCCGGTGTGAGAAATTACAGACCACGGGGATTGCTACGGATTACGTAGGAGTACTGCCTGGGTCCGCTCCTCACGTTTTCTGGTGTTGGCAACCGTGAGCATTGGGTATACTCTATAAGAGTAAATTACAGAGCCCCCAAGGATTCCACGACATCTGACGTGAGTGGCGGACCCATATATGGCTGTTCTATAATTTTTCATGAATTACCGAAACAAGTCTGTAAGCTGAAAATTCTTGGCATGATATTTTATGCTTTTTTAAAAAGAAGTTTTGGTGTCTGCAGTGCCGACTTTATATTGTTTGCGGAACAGAGCTAATATGGCACCTTAACTTGGCTATCACTGTACACGTATGAACTGAGAGGGAAAGAAAAAAACATGCTCACGGCAGCCTATTTCGTCCGATGCATCTTGACAGTCGTAGATACCATCACAGCGCTTGGAAGCAGAAATGCACTCTCGGTTACGGCACTGGAGGCTTCCTCTGCCGCAGACAGCTGCGGTAAAGAAAATTACTTGTAGTAACCATACAGGAACTTTCATCAAGGCTCTATATACTTTTATTTCAAGAACAAATTCGCCATATGTCCGGATGATTCAAGAACATAAGACACAAGGGCGCAGTAACCTTAACACGAGCAATCGCAAGTTTAGAAGTTATTCCTGAGTCGGTGAAAAACTCCATAGCTTGGGCAATAAAGATTGCGTGGACACCCATTCTATCATTTCCTGTTTTTAATTCAAGACAGAAAGTCGTTACCGGACACAAGTGTTTGAACCGTGAATGAAAACAGTCCCAATGCTTTCGACGTCCCAGCCGCTCCGAACTTCGCTTCACAGAATTCGACTCATTGGCCAACGCATTTCTGTTCAAGATAGCCGTTCAACCTTCGTCGTTGTGTTCAACATGTGGTGTGCGTGAAGATTCGGTATATATTCTTCTCGAACGCACAAATCTAATCACTAACGAGCTACCTAATCCAGCTCCCCCCCCCCCCCCACCCACCCACACACACACACTCCCCTCCCAAAAGCCCACATTCCAGCGAACAAGAGGCACATAATCCTCGACTAAAAGAAATGGAGCAGCAGACCTAGGGTTGTCACCTTTCGTAGTGAAAAATACACGCTGACGGAGAGGAAGTGGAATAGAGTGAAAGGAGGAAATGTTTACGGGAAAGGGAAAGTGGGTGAGGTGAAGAGAGTATACAGAGAGAGAGAAAGAAAAGAACCAGCGTACTCGCTCAAGACAACAGTGATAATAATAATGAATAACTAAGAAAACGGCTGGTGACTACAGAGTTGTGTCTGTGCTCCAGATTTGTTCAAGCTGTAGTGGAATGTTGAAAGGAAAACCCCGTAAAAGCCCCTACGAACGGTGTGGAGCCACAAATGCCGGCAAAAGGCTGCCGGTACCCGGTATCACCTTCCTACCGCGCGGCAACCGGCAGAGCGAGCAAATAACCGGCCGTGCTGGTATAATACCGGCCTGGTGGCAACCCTAAGCAGACCTCATATTCTCCATATTCGGGCGCCACAAAGCTCCGAAACGCAGCTACTTCTACTCTACTCTACTCTCCTCTCCGCTGCACGTTTGCAACTTGAGAGATCGCTTCTTGATAAATGGTCTTGATAGCCCACCCTTGGACGTCGTGAAAGTGATGGGCGAATGGCCTGCGATTCATCGTCAGGGCGCACAGCACTTACACATGTCACCTTCGTTAAGAGCATAGCAGGGCCCCCGTCATTTTAGGCGTCTTGTTTTTTTTCTCCTCTACTAGATCTGGAGTAGCTTGTCCCGCCGTGAACGGGCTCACATGTCTATATTCTTTCTTCTACCATCATCATCATCACAATTATAATCGAAATTGCTGGCTGCTACAACGGTCTCTACAAACAGTGATGAAACTTCCCGTGTCATCGTCATCATCATGTATTTAGTGTTTCTTTTCGGGCAACTATCTCCAGGCATAGAAATATTACGAAGAGTACTTTAGAGAGTGAATGAAGGCTGGAGTAAGAGCTGAAGGAGGGGGAGAGTAACAGCGTGCTCTGTAAGAAAGAAAGGACTAAATGGAAAATGACAGTGGATCTGATCATTACTTAATAATGGTTGTCCATCTAATCCCCAAAAGGCCTAACATTACTTCTGCTTTCCTAAAGCAAGAAGAAGGCTTTCGTATCAAACTAGAGATACGCGTGAGCATATGAGAAACGACTGGGCGATTGCACCAATTGCCTCTCATCTAGGATGTCACAGCTGTTAGAGTTCGTAATTCATCGACTACGACTCAATGTCCCGTTAGGAGCAGCATTCCTGCATAATATACGTGTCGTTCGTTCGCCTAATTGTTCAACATGCGGAACCCTAGAGGACACCGATCACGTTCCAGTCCCCTGTCTACGCTTCGACTCCAGTCGATAAACATTGAAGAACGCCCTCGATAAACTAGACCGTCCACCCTTCAGCGTCGACAAGTTACTGAGGACTTTGTCCGAGCATAGACAACACGCGCGGTGTACCAATTCCCCTAATGTTACTGTAGGGAACGACATTATTTTGGCCCAATTATCGCGGGCCGGCAGGCCGAGAGAAGCTATTGTATTGCATCTCCCATAGACTTCCATGTATCGAAAATTTGACAAGCTTTTCGCCAAAAGTCAGTGGGATCCCTAGATAAATTAGAGGGGAGCATGCCTCTCCGAGTTTCCTGTAGAAATTTAGCGAGGTTTACGAGAACCCTGCGAACAAAAATTCCCCATAGACTTTCTTAAAAAGTCAGTCCACCTTAAGACGAGCTCACTGTTGGACACCCATACTGCTAACTGATCAGTGCTAACACGCACAAGGCGTCATGCAGCTGCTGGTCACACAGGCGCGACCTACGCCTAATATATATATATTTTTTTGTTTAATTTCTTTTTTGTCCTTCTATGGCCATCCATAACGCAGCACCGGACGCGGTGGCTCCGTATCGTGCTCGCCCACTGATCCCAAGGTTGCGGGTTGCAACACCGCCGAGGACGCTACTAGGGGCAGGGTGGACAGAATGAGTACACAGACCGACCATTTAGGCGTTGCCCATAACCACAGCTGTCTCGCAGTGTAAAGCCACAAACTAGTATTATGATTATATTTCCCTGGTTAAGCCTTAGCACGTCGGGCACATGGGGACCGCACCTCCAATAACTGTCTCCTACCACTCTCAGCCTCATCGTGTCGGTTACCGACACAGCGACTCCGTCATAACGGTATTCGGCAGTTTCAAGAGGACGCTGTCCGACTGAACGACCATCTCCGGTCTATCGACCCGTCGATGGATTTCGTTGCAACACACCACTGCTCGCGTCAAGAAGCGTCCATTCTACACCGACTACGCCTTAATGCCGCCAGGACACCTCTACTTCTCTGTAAAATGGGTCTTCTCCAGTCGCACAAATGCCCCACTTGCGCTGTTGAAGCTGATGTTCCACACCTTCTCCTCGACTGTCACAGATTCGACACCCCTCAAGCCACGCTGAGACGACGCCTACTCGAGCTGCGGTGCACGGACTTTTCTCTGGCCATTCTGGTCGGCCCAGTACGAGATCACACACAGCGGTCTGTGACCAAAGCAGTTCTGACTTTCTTGAGAGATTCAGGTCTTATGAACAGCCTGTGAACTCAGTCGTGCAATCTCATTCTTCTGTGCCCCACTCACACCCTCAACGCGTTAACTTCATGCTTTCCTTTTAAAGTCATCTTCTGTGATCCATCTCATCATTCTTTCACATTTTTTTTGTCATCTTTGTCTTTAATCTACCTCATCCTTCTTTCATCATTTATTAGTTTATCCTTTATTTCCTAATTCGTTTTCTTTTTATTTATTTCTTATTTCTTAATTTTCTTTATTTATTTATTTCTGGAATAGCAAGTCGACGTCTCGTTTGGCTGACCTTTCCCCCGCTTTTTTTTTTCTTTTCGTCTAATAAATATATCCCCCCTCCCGGTTTAATTCTCCTTCAGGGTGTCATGTAACAGGCAGGTAAACTTACTTCGTGAATTCGTCGGCGTGACACGGATCCTGAATCCCCGTCCAGAACGTAGCTTGTTGCTCACGAAACCGAACTTGAGACTGCTCGTGAGAGACACGTAGGACTTTGGTCGTACCGTGGAACAGTAGGAGCCCACCTGGTACAGGTTTCTGCCTTGTACCTCTTGGATGACCAGTCGGTCGGCGTGGCACTGAAAGCTCGATTCCAAATCCATGTCTTCGAAATCGACGCGAACCTTCTGCGAATGTAGCGCACAACGAGCGAGCATGAAATGAAAATATATATGCAATATACATATATCAACATTGACAAAGGAGCAACATTGGTGAACGCGACACTAAAACTGCGACACGAATGTTGAACCCGAATGAACCTCTTTCCGATTGTTATCGTTGCGTAACGTGTAAGAAATTTCATGTATAACATCCTGGCGTTACACTTCGGGGTGGAGATAAATTAATTCATGTACTTAATCTAGCCTTATTCGTTAAGTTAATTAGTTCATCTTCATAAGTATTAAGATGAATTAGTTATAGACAAGTCCAATTAAGTTTAAAGTCACCGAAGTAAATTCTACGCCCAAAATCTGGCGGACCTCTGTGACTGAGAGGGGGAGAGGTATAATTATTGGGACAAAAACAAAGGGGGTGGGGGCGTAAGGGTCAGCCACACCAAGCTGTTTCGTTTTGTGATAAGTGAGTCCTCGCTAACCAATGTTATAGTATTAGATTCATTTATTCTTATTATTATCATTTGTCGAGACTTTACGTCCCCATCTTTTGCTTTCCCTTATCACCACCACCACCATCATCATCGTTATTATTAATGTTTATTACCCACTCGTATATTAAATTTACCGCTTTTGTCCTAAACGGCGTGTCGGAAAAACTTAATATGGGATACGACACAAACTACGCCATTTTGATAACGTTCTGGGAACTGCGAACACGGGTACACCCGCCAGGGTACTGCGAACGTTGAGCTCATCGTCGAGCTCAACTTACACATTTCAGTTCCATGCGTTGTGTTGCACACGCTAAGTAAAAAAAGAAAAAGAATGAAAGAAACTGATTTTAGTTTTTGTGGAGGAGCAGATGTCTTGTCGCAACCACCAGCATATTTTCGGAACTAAGCGCAAGGAAGTTTTTCTCTTTTCTTTTATCTCCGTGTTAGCGCCGCGAAGCAACTGTGGTTATGAGCGCCGTAGAGAGACGTGGGCAGATGGAGAGAGCACAGCAGGAAGGAGTGGGAGAACAGAGAGCGCGCGGAGGTTTATACAAAGTTTAAGGAGGAACGTTCGGGGTCGGAGGACTCAAATTGGGGGTAAGTGCTGGTTGCTGGAGTAGTTGCTGGAGTAATTGCTGGTAGGTGTTGTTCCTTGTTAGTGCCGCTAAGCAACTGTGGCTATGAGAAGGGGAATAAGTGCAATCTAAGGGACCGGGTCGTGTAATTGTTCCCCGATTTGTTCCGTTTCTCTCTCCCTCCGAGTGTACTATTAGCGTACTTTTGAGTAACCTGGTGAAGATAACTGATTCACGAATACGTCATGAATAGCAATTTAACTGCCATTGTGATCTGGTTAACAGTTTCATTGGATTGTACGCTATTACCTTTGCCTACGCAAGGAATAGCATGGTGGTTCTTTGTGTTTTGCGCAAGCGCAAGACCACCAACGCTATCCCTTGCGTACGCAAAGGCGACGTCGTACGTTCTACTATTGTCACTATTTTTGTGAAGTTTTAGGTGAACGGAGAAGCTTCACGATAACGCTACCAAGCACATGATAAGGCAGTCGCATGATCACTTTCGGGTGGCGGACATCACTTTGCCGATATCAGATTGACAGACAGCGATACGGAGTCGCCAATCGGAGCGCGCTTACGATTTCCTAAAGCTCCCCATTAGGGAGTTTTAGGAAGCCGTGAGCACCACCCTATTCCTTTTCCGTGTCGCTATCAGCCAATCAACTATTGCTACGCTGATAGCTGATTGGCTCATACCGTTACGGAAAAGGAATCGAAGGGCGCTCACGGTTTCCTAAAGCTCCCTGGCATCTCCAGACAATCTGCCTTTTTCCGGTAGCTTAACCAGCAGATAAGCATTTGCTTGAAATACTCACGGCTTATGCGGGAACCTATTATCTCACGTGTGTACATATATATCATAAATCGTTTCAGAGAGTCAAATACATAATAATGATAATAGGTAGTTGTAGTGAATCGTTTTCACTCAAACGGTTCGCAAGCGGTTTTGCCCCTGTCCAGTCAGGAGATTCTATTCTGAGTCAGTCCCTCTTCTCATTGGCTTTCCGCGAAACCGTTCGCGTACAGTTTCACTGAAAACGATTCACTAAAACTAGCGAATGTGATATCAGGTTGAGCCACTGAAGGAACCAACGAAACGGGCACTGAAGTGCGAACTTTATCCTCGCGGAATGAAATAACGAAGTGTTACCTTGACACCAACCCAAATGAACGGGACCTATTCGCTGCGTCTTTCGTGATTGATATGCGGGCGTAGCCTCAATTTGCACTTTCCTTCTTCTCTCATGCAGAGCAACCACCCATTGGCTTCCTCGAACGAGCTGCCGCTGTGATTGGGCAAATCGTTTGAGGAGACTAATGGGAGATCGCTCCGCATTGCCGCGCATCTTATGAGAAGGAGAGGAGACGGAAAGCGCAAACTGGCGGTTTCGCCAGCGTATAAATTATGAGAAACGAAGCGGATACCTTCCCTTCCTTTTGCGTTGAGGATAAATGTTTGCACTTTAGTTCGCCTCTAAGGGGTGCTAGGGGTGCTATCTTTGGTACCTGTGTCGGGAAAGGCGCCGTGACCGTTATGGCACAGACGTGGGAGTTAGGGTAGTTCTCTGCCCGGTCATAACCCGGTGTCACAACCACGACCTCTCGGTGGAGCGTCACGTAGTGGTTGACTCCGCCTCTGCAGACGACTGTGGTAGCACTGGTGTAGCCTGTTGCGAGAGAGTCACGGTGCACGTCATTGAGTTATGTTTTGATATCTCAACTGCATGTACGTACGTGTGTACGTTATGTATATGTACATTAATAGATTCCGATCAACAGCACTTAACTTTAAAAAATGCGGAAGAAACAATATTCCTAATGACAGTAACAGCGTTCGACCTTTCAGACATGCAGCTAAAAACTGAAAAGTAGAAATTCAGTAAAAAAGTGTCGCGTATGCGGAGAGCAGCAAACTAAAAACACTCTAAGGATAAAAAAAAAGGAAGCTAGAGAATAATATCAGCTTCTAGTCCCTTACATTGCAATTACTCCCAATTTTAGTCCAATGACCGAGAAATATTTACTCCGGAGTATTGCAAATGGTCCCTAGCTTCGCA
Organism: Ornithodoros turicata; assembly: GCF_037126465.1. NCBI lineage: Eukaryota > Metazoa > Arthropoda > Arachnida > Ixodida > Argasidae > Ornithodoros > Ornithodoros turicata. The sequence goes on from NC_088204.1 coordinate 12,365,934, forward strand.
CAAACTTACGTGCATCAACCCGTGAAAGGGATTAATGGTTGTGGCTACAAGAGTGGCTACAAAGTGGCTACAAAAGCTTCCCACAAACGTACGTGCATTTACTCCCGAAAGGGATTAATGGTTGTGGCTACAAAAGGACTAAATATTACTCCTGTTTTCTTAGCGTGTGCTCCCACTTGAAACGTAGAAAAAAATTAATAAGAAGGGAACGTTTACGATTGATTCCTCTTGAGTATACGTAGCTCGACTATGAAGTACGTATATCTTCAGTGCTCGGCATATAACAGAAACAGCAATTACATTATGAATGATGATGTCACGCGGTCTCCCCTTAGGCTGCATGAACCTACCCAGTGTATGGCATCTGACAACCAAATAATGCATCTTAAGGAGGTTGAGCCATTTCATTTCACCATCACCATTTCGTTTTGTATTTTCTTCCCTCAAAAGTGGTTGTGTTCACACATAAGGAGACCAAAATACGATATGGGCAACTATGACTATCGTATACGACATTCAGAAAAGACGCATAATAATCGAAGCAACTTTACGTACATCCAACCATCCCACATGCAAGACATTGCTTACCTAGAGCCACGAGTACAAACAGGACTGCCCGTATCATATTTGCCGCTATAGCCAAGTCAGCCGGTGATAATAAATGGTCTCTCCACTCACAGTGATTATATACCCGGTACTGTACCGGTATCATTATGAATTAGGCAATGGTGATAGGGCTGTTTCAACAGCTGTGTCACGCACTGATTGGAGCATTTGTTTCACATCTTATTTGAAGAGGTAATAGCCATTGTCTTAACAGAGGCATGGTTCAGAACGAGTGCCAGCATTCTCGATTTGTTAACAAATACTGCCTTTCATGGCGCGGCACTTGTCTCTTCCCTTCTTATCAAAGATGCGGGAAGTCATATCTGTCTGTGGAAGTCGTATCGTTGCGTGTGAAGTGCGCGGACGCGTTCACTTGTGTTTCTTATCTCGAAATCGTAAATATACACAAGCATACAGGATCCACGTGAGATGTTGCATGGTTGCAAGCGATACAAGGCAGCGTAGAATGTCTGATGAAAGAAGACTTAATAACGTGTGCCTATCCATATATGGTCATTGACGCATTTGGTGCAGTTATCTGGCGGGACGTGCCGCCAGTCTAGGCAGGCAGACCGCTCGAAATCTGTGTCATGTCACATCCGTGATGTCACATCCGACAAATTAGCATTTTCTTTCGGACTAGAGAGCGTTAAACTTGATCGCAGCGTTCGATCTCAGGGGACATTGAAAAAGGCGCTTTAACGCGCGCGAAAGTTATACCGAGTACATGCTTGCTCTAAGCCCCACGAAGACTTGTGCCCGTTACTCGAAAAAAGTAATTGATTACCGTTACCGTTACTTGCACGGAAAAAGTAATTGATTACCGTTACAAACTACAGGACTTCAAATGTAATTGAGTAACGAGTAGAAAAGTAACGCGTTACTCCGGTCGTTACTCTGCATTCACGCAAATTATACCCGTCTTTGTGTGCCTCAGCAAAAAAAAAAAAAAGGAAAGTTCAACAGTGGAACAGCTGAAATAACCCAAAAATATGTACGTCTACTGTAGTTATCGCCCGGGAAGACGTTGACCCGATTGTGGAAGATCGTGCGTGGAACTTCCCCATGACTCACTAAACCACCAAAGCTACCACAAAGGTACCACCACACTGGTGTAGGAACAGATTAGGGGGAGAGACCCTGAAATTCCAGAACAAAGGCTGACGGCACGAAGATCTTGACTTGGGGCAGAACATCTAAAAGATGAGTTAGTCTCTGCCCGGAAAGTAATCAATTACTGAGTAATCGATTACTCAGAAAAGTAATTGATTACTCGAAAAATTACTTTGACTTTAAAGTAACTGATTACTCGAAAAATTACTCAAAAAAGTAATTGATTACAAGTAACGCAATTACTAGTAACGCGTTACGCACAAGTCTGGCCCCACGGCAGTATAAAGGCCTGTTCCGACATAAAGCGATTTACTATATAGCACTAGCAAATAGCGCGATATTTTCCTCCTCGCAGTGCTCCAAGCCGCTAAAAATTAGCGCTTGCGGGTGTTGAGCTCATGGCAACCTTTTCAGCGCTAATATTAGCACTACATTCGTGTTGGCCAATGAGGAGGCCCTTTAGCGATGACGTCGCGGAAGTCGTTCAGTTGTTTTGGCTCCGCATTTCACAGCACGGCGACCTCATTGGAACCGGCGAGTCTGTCATCCGAAATGTCTGGTAATTTTTCATGCAGTCAGTTGATTGAACTTGGTCGTCCGCGTGTTATCAATCGCTGGGGGCGCCACGATGGGAGAGACCGGATACAACCACCGAACTTCCACTAAATTATAGCGCTAGCACCGCTTTGCAAGTGTGAACCGTCCGATAACGGCGAGTGATGTTTTTGTGCGCTGTTTTGTAGCGCTGTACTAGCACACCGCTATATGTCAGAACAGGTCTTAACACCCCAATAATATTACTTGGCCTATAGAGTCATTAGATAAGCTACGCAGCTTATACGTAGCTTATTTAGTGACGCTAACTTGGCCCTGTGCGCCACTCCCGTCAGTGGTGCGTCACTAGAGCTTTGTTCCAATCAGTGTTGTGCGTAGCGGCGCTACTGTAATGGCTACTTTTTTCAGTAGCGGAGGTGTAATTCCGCTACATTTGTTATTTGTAGAGGGAATGTAATTTCCGCTACAATTTTGAGTAGCGGAACCACCTCCGCCACCGCTACTTTTTCGTGAGAAAATAAAATAAATTAGACGCTAGACTCTAGCGTCTAAAGGTGATTTTACTACATCTTCCGTATCTTATTCAACTGTGAAACAGGTTACGATGCATGGTATTCACTTTAGGTTCGACCGATTCATGTCAGACCAGAGCCTTCAAATCGCTGCTGTCTTAATTCCGAGGTTTAAGCTCTCAAGGCTCACGCATGAAAACCAACGAAAGGAAGTAACCAGCTTGACCGTAAACGAAATGCTAAGGTGTTCGGTCGCCTCAAGTGAGCGCGCCGAGGAATCCACGAGCGAGCTCTGTGCAGATGATTTCTTTTCTTTTGGGGAGTCAACTTCTACAGCAGATCCAGCTGATCGTGAGCTTACTCAGTACCTCTTTGTGCCAGATAACTTTAATTTGACATCGCTAAAGCAGGGTTATCCAAGAGTGCACGGGGCGTTCCTCAAGCTAAATACCGCCGTTCCGTCAAGTGCGTCTGCCGAGCGACTTTTCTGTGTTTGCGCCGATACGTTCACCAAAAAACTTGTTAGGCTCAGTGACGGGAACTTTGAGCGGCAACTGCTCTTGAAGGTGAATGCAAGTGTGTAATGAGTTTTTCAGAAAGTATTGATCGCAAGAAATAAAGTATCAGCAAGAGCACATATCTTTGAATGTATCGAATCGCATATTCATAGGCCTTCGGCGAGAAAGTAGCGGAAGGGTAATTGCGCTACATTTTTTTCGTTGCGGTAGCGGTATCGCGCTACATTCGTAAATTTGTAGCGCCGCAGGTATCGCGCTACTTTTAAATAGGGTAGCGGGTAGCGGTATTTCACTACCTAAATTGAGTATCGGGCACAACACTGGTTCCAATTCCTCCAGACACCATACCAAGATACCACGCAGGGTCAACCTTAACAGTCCCGCTTTGTAAGACAATGATTATGAACGTAACAAAGGCTCCATGATTCCATAAGGGTGACATTGAACGGACCAGTGAGAATAATTCCATTGTTCCATCTTGAACTGTTTCTTGTCTACTTCTCACACTCTGCAGTCAGTATCTGATGGCTAGAAAGGTAAAACTGTTAATCGAAAGTCGTCGATAAATTTTTGAATAACAAACAAGCAATCGAACGGCCTACCACGACACATAAAAATGGCACCCTTTATCTGTAGTTATCTAGCCACGATATTGACTTACAATTGGATACTGAGAACACCGATGCATTATGACCTAACGACAGCGCTTCTAGAAGTGTTCCCAGAATTACGTGCATTGTTCCAATACATGGCTTGCACGTGACGTCACACCATAGCTTTCCCAGTGCTTTTTCCCTCTTTCTGGTGGACCGGCGCACTCCGCCTATACGCCATCCACATTGACGTCACTGAGCTAGCTGATATTTCTTAACTCGGCTGCCCCAAGCCAATTATTACGTCAGGATGTTTGCGTTATTGCACGCCAAGCAACATCGAAGGGTTCGTTGGATATAGTGTCGAGGCATGCTTTCTACCCTGCTACCTAAAAAAGAGAGAGAAAGAGAGAAATTGAGATGTGTAGTAAGGAAGTTCTTCAAGTTACTTCACTGTCATATCGGTTATATTTCTAACATACAAATATCACACATTTCCGGCGAACTGCTTAATTAGATCCATTGTTCATTTAATTAAGCAATTAATCCGGTGTGGCGGCGATCATTATCACGGTAATGAATGCGTATAGAAAATAAGAATCTTGTGGCGTCCCTGGGAAAGAGGCTGCGGACCTACTTGCGAGACGGGCTCATGTGGCACATGGCGTACCGACGCACCCTACGTAATTCACCCGAGCGGACGCGAAGCAAGCAATTGGTACTCTTATGAGACGTCTGTGCAGTGAACACTGGCGCAGAAGTGTCCCTTCTACGTCGTTCCTGCCCAAGGTGGACCCAGATATCCGTTTCTATATGCATTCAGCGCTTCCTCGACCCATCACGTCACTCATCTTCAGGCTTCGCCTCAACGTGCCATACAGTACACTCTAAGAAAAAAAGGTATGATTTTCTACCCATTTCGGTAGAGCTGCATTGCAACCACATTTCTACTCCAACCAGTTTTACCTTTTGGGTATAACTACAGAGTAGAATCTGTCGTTCTACCAGCATTGGTAGGAAATTCTACCATTTTCTCTTAGAGCAAACGTGAGAGAGAGGAGCAAGGGAAAGGGACACCACCGCTTATACCCGCGGAAAAAAAGTCGCGTGTGGATTGGCACAAAATGGTAGAACTACCGTCCCGCTGCAACTCTGGGTAGGAAATTCTACCTTTTTTTCTTAGAGTGTGGACGACTTTTGTTTAAGCTCGGCATGGTCCCGTCCCCCAACCTCGGTCTGTGTGATGTAGTTGAGGACGTGGATCATATCCTCCAAGACTGCCCGAGGTACAGTGCACACCGTTGTACCCTTGTGTCGTCCCTGTCCTGCCTGGATAATCGGCCATACTCCACCGAAAAGGTTCTTGGGTGCTGGCCAGTAAATCAGCTCATACCTGCCATGCGCGCCCTTGTGCAATTTCTCGTCTCGACGGACCTCTCTGACAGATTGTGACGCTCTTTGTTTTTGCGCATATAGATTTCGCTTTTGGTGTCAAGCTAGGTGGTGATGTTCTCATTTATTCTGTTTCCATTCCCTTGCAAAGCGTCGAGTTTTGTGTAATTTTCCTTTCTTTTCTTAATAACGCGTCCTGGAGTAGCCAGTCCCGAGTGGCTCGAGACTAACATCTTCATTTTTTTTCTTTAATCAATCAATCAATCTATTTTCCATACTGGTAGTACGAGCAAATATGGGGGATGTCTTTGCAAGGATTGTTCAGTTACAAAGCTTGAGGTGTAACCGAAATTCGTACAGTCCAAATATATTACGCTCTGCAAAAAAGTGCATAACAATTCTAGAAACATGTACCTAATTAAGTAAATGTATTTCTTTCATTAATTTCGACATACTTTGATGAAGTACTTGAGTACGCCGCTCATTGCCACAGTTGCTTCATGGCGCTCACACGGAGTAAAACAATCCCTGTTAGAATAACTACATAGAATAGCGTATAAGCTGGACCGTCATTGCGTCCACACGGACTTCGAGTTGAATCCGTGATGCGGATTCAACTTTTGACCTCTCGGCTTTTGACCTTTTGACGCCCTTTTGACCTCTCGGCGAACCTCATTTGTAGGAATAAATGCACACGGACAAACACTTTCCTTCGTTAGAGAGCTCTTTATTCTCAGTATTGCCATACGCCAACATCAAACATTGTAGAGAGCGAGAATGTCACGTTTAGGGCTTGTAATAAATAATTCGTCAACAGCACTTATGGGGGTGATAAGAGAGGGGACAGGAGGCCCCCTCACTTTCTTAAAACAATGATTCAGTCACAGTGGCGCTTTGTGATAGCCATGTCCTGACAGCGTCAGGACTAACATGTCCATTCTTTCCTATTACTATGAAATATAGCCTATCACTTTGTATGATTAATATACAGGCTGTATGTGAACACCACAGCGCTATAGACTGTGGACCCCCCAATAGCGTCTAACTTGCAGATGCAAGTTCCAAGATTGTTGTTGCTATGTTCTTCGGATATGGTAACAACATTCATATTTAAACATTATGACATTTCAATCGGAGTGCTCAGAGACACTGGGTTTCGCATTCACATTAAAAGTACACTTAGAAGAGCGTGGCAAGGGCATATTCTCAGGAAAAAATACAAGTGTAATTAAATCGCAAAGCTGCTGTGCAAGAGAGCTTTCCGTATTGCGGGCCAGACAAGCTCCTTCTCTCGGCTGCTAGTCCATGACATCACCGCAGCTACCCAATAGCGCGGCGCGCACCTACTCTTCTTTTTGTGGTTGTATTAGGCGCGGCCCGACCCGCGTTTGAAACCAAACAGTCGACTTGTCGCCTTGCACTCGCGCCGTAGCAGACGACTCTCGGCAGCCAATAAAAGTGCTCAGCTGCTCGACGTCACAGCACGACCGAATGAGCAGGAAGGTATCGCGACCGCTGCGCGTGCTCTTGTACACTAGTTTTCTCAGGAAAGATGTGCTTCCTAGAGAAACTTTTTTTGCGTGACAGTTCCTGAAGGTGATACGGTCATATCCCGCGTAATATATATATATAGATATATATAGATATATATAGGGCCGACCAGCCGCAAACACGGCGAAACACGTGTCCTCTGGTGCTGCCGCATCGTTCCATGAGTATATGTTTCTCTGCGTGCAGCCATAGAAGCCATGTTAATCTGTAAGTTTGAATTTCAAACACGTCTAGTATCATTTATTTGTTTCTTTAATGGCTTTTTTTCCTGCATTACAATTCACTGGCTTGCACTGTGGCATTGAGGAGTGCTCAGTCACCCTCCCAGGTGTATATCGCTCGCTGAGTGACCCCTGGTTTGCCAATTCGGAACGATGCGCAGCTACCCAGGGCCGACGAGCCGCAAACACGGCGAAACACGTGTCCTCTGGTGCTGCCGCATCGTTCCATGAGTATATGTTTCTCTGCGTGCTGCCATAGAAGCCATGTTAATCTGTAAGTTTGAATTTCAAACACGTCTAGTATCATTTATTTGTTTCTTTAATGGCTTTTTTTCTTGCATTACAATTCACTGGCTTGCACTGTGGCATTGAGGAGTGCTCAGTCACCCTCCCAGGTGTATATCGCTCGCTGAGTGACCCCTGGTTTGCCAATTCGGAACGATGCGCAGCTACCCAGGGCCGACGAGCCGCAAACACGGCGAAACACGTGTCCTCTGGTGCTGCCGCATCGTTCCATGTAGTGATGGGCAAGTCAGATCACTTTTGTGAACTAATTCATTTACTTCAGTTCACTCCACTGAACTGTCTAAAAGAATAGTTCATTCATTCACCTGTTCGCAATTAAACACAACCAAGTAATATAGTCCCGTCACAGGCTTTAAAGTGGCTCGACCAAGAGAGATACAACAAAATGATCTTGCAGTCTAGTTTTCCAAAGGTTCGAGCACATCAACATAGCAAACGTAATTTTTTAAGTTAAGTCTTTACGTATAGTTTTAACGAGAAAAGTAATGCACAGATCAATATGCAAGATGCCGCCGTCGTTCAATGTTACAATCGTGTTTTTCTGCGAGCATGAGAACACAGAAGTGTGATAGAGTAACTCCAGCTTCAACTCAATTCATTCAAATGCATGAGAGAGCTCGAAGAAAAGTACAACTTCTAGCGTTGTGGAGGGAAAATTGGGAAGCTTGCAGTGGGGGGGGGGGGGGGGTATTGCCGCGAAAATACCGTGCCCGCTCCAGGGCGTGCCAGCCACAAGCAGTCAGCCAGAAGTCACAACATGACGGCGCCACTAGCAGTCCACAACTGCGAGGAGGAGCTCAGAGCGATCTCAGCGCAAGCAGTTATTCCAAAGGATTTACTCTTGTTCAGCGTTCGTCGTTCATATAGTTCACTTGCCCACAGTACTTCAATGATACGGCGTTCAAAGCAGCTCCGGTGGCTCTCCCTCCCCGCGCCGCCCCCCGCGCTTTTCCTTAAGCGCATGCGCTGTGGACGAGCAACAGTTCTGACAGCCCCTGCGAGTACTTCAAAACGACCCGCGGCATCATTTAGTTCTTTAGTTCATCCAGTTCTCTTCCTTCACAACTTCACACAGTCCATTTGAGGCTCTGCCTCGCCGCGCCGCCCGCGCTTTTCCTTACGCGCATGCGCTGTGGACGAGCAACAGTTCTGACAGGCCCTGCGAGTACTTCAAAACGACCCGCGGCATCGTTTATTTCTTTAGTCCATCCAGTTCTCTTCCTTCACACCTTCACACAGTCCACTTGAGGCTCTGCCTCGCCGCGCCGCCCGCGCTTTTCCTTAAGCGCATGCGCTGTGGACGAGCAGCAGCTCTGACACGCAACGGCAGGCACTGCGAGTACTTCAAAACGACCCGCGGCGTCGTTTAGTTCTTTAGTTCATCCAGTTCAGTTCCTTCACACCTTCACACAGTCCACTTGAGCGCAGCGTCACAGCCACTCAAGACCACAGCGTATGCGCCTTGGTGATCTCCCACCCTCCTTCTTGTGCGCGTGCGCTTTGTTAACTTTAAAAAAACGTTCCATAGATGGCGCAGATGTCAGACTCGGAAGCGTATCAAGGAGTATGCGTTGTGGGTGTCGAGCCCCAATGAACTGAACTGCGGAACTAATGTTTTGCTTGTTGTTGAACTAGTTCGTTCAGTTCACCCGAATGACTAGTTCACTTTGAAGGGTTCGTCCACGAACGACACATCACTAGTTCCATGAGTATATGTTTCTCTGCGTGCAGCCATAGAAGCCATGTTAATCTGTAAGTTTGAATTTCAAACACGTCTAGTATCATTTATTTGTTTCTTTAATGGCTTTTTTTCCTGCATTACAATTCACTGGCTTGCACTGTGGCATTGAGGAGTGCTCAGTCACCCTCCCAGGTGTATATCGCTCGCTGAGTGACCCCTGGTTTGCCAATTCGGAACGATGCGCAGCTACCCAGGGCTGACGAGACGCAAACACGGCGAAACACGTGTCCTCTGGTGCTGCCGCATCGTTCCATGAGTATATGCTTCTCTGCGTGCAGCCATAGAAGCCATGTTAATCTGTAAGTTTGAATTTCAAACATGTCTAGTATCATTTATTTGTTTCTTTAATGGCTTTTTTTCTTGCATTACAATTCACTGGCTTGCACTGTGGCATTGAGGAGTGCTCAGTCACCCTCCCAGGTGTATATCGCTCACTGAGTGACCCCTGGTTTGCCAATTCGAAACGATGCGCAGCTACCCAGGGCCGACGAGCCGCAAACACGGCAAAACACGTGTCCTCTGGTGCTGCCGCATCGTTCCATGAGTATATGTTTCTCTGCGTGCAGCCATAGAAGCCATGTTAATCTGTAAGTTTGAATTTCAAACATGTCTAGTATCATTTATTTGTTTCTTTAATGGCTTTTTTTCCTGCATTACAATTCACTGGCTTGCACTGTGGCATTGAGGAGTGCTCAGTCACCCTCCCAGGTGTATATCGCTCACTGAGTGACCCCTGGTTTGCCAATTCGGAACGATGCGCAGCTACCCAGGGCCGACGAACCGCAAACACAACGAAACACGTGTCCTCTGGTGCTGCCGCATCGTTCCATGAGGATATGTTTCTCTGCGTGCAGCCATAGAAGCCATGTTAATCTGTAAGTTTGAATTTCAAACACGTCTAATATCATTTATTTGTTTCTTTAATGGCTTTTGTTCCTGCATTAGAATTCACTGGCTTGCACTGTGGCATTGAGGAGTGCTCAGTCACCCTCCCAGGTGTATATCGCTCGCTGAGTGACCCCTGGTTTGCCAATTCGGAACGATGCGCAGCTACCCAGGGCCGACGAGCCGCAAACACGGCGAAACACGTGTCCTCTGGTGCTGCCGCATCGTTCCATGAGTATATAGATATAAAATCAGCGGGAAAAAGACATTAAAGAGACAAGTAAATGACACTAGATGTGTTCGAAATTCAAAATTACGGATTAAGATGGCTTCTGTGGCTGCACGCAGAGAAACAGTTACTGATATATATATGTGTGTTATAGAAGTTTAAAAAACGACGCGGAAATAGATTTTAGGGAAGTTACAAACACTAGTTTATTACATAGGGAGACGTTAAAAAGTAAAATGGGCAAGGGGTCGACGTTTCGACAGTGGCACTATCTTCGTCAGGACAAAAGATGCGTAGCTGGTTACACATTACTTAAATAGGTTTCGTACATGACGTCATAATCGGTACGGGAACGCCACAGGCGTTTGTCAGTGAGTCAGATTCGGGAAGATTCCAGAAGGTCAAGTCATACGCCCGTCAAGGTTCGTCATTCGGCCAGGGTCATGTCATTCGCCGTAGGTCACTGTCCGCTTTGGGGAAAATTCTGGGGCAGGGTGAGCGCTTAGCTCACCAGCGCTCACCCTGCCTTGGAGCTCTTCAGCCCTGCGCCGGGCTGAACAGCTCCAAGTAGAGCAAAACAGCTGTCCTCGGCTGGGAGTGCACGATCAAATTACAAATATATATATATATATATATATATATATATATATATATATATATATATATATATATATTTGAGGCGCCTGCCATGCTCTTTAAGCAACATGACTACAAACCTTGCAAACTGAGATATATGGAATTGTGAAGCGATGAGTGTGAATTGAAGGTGCTGTCCTCTATGTACCCCTTGTCCTTGCGCCTCAGTACCACTATCTCGGTGTTCAGTACGTATTAACTTGTCGTAGCACCCACTCCCTGTGACTGGCTACGCTATTCCAGAGTGTGACTCCACCCATGCCGCAGAGAGTGCCAGCGACAATGCTGTCTGCGGACATGCTGGTGGCTCCGTAGACAACCCACTGGCCGGCTTCAGTCTTGCATACCAGGGGACCTCCGCTATCTCCCTGCAAAGCGGAAGTAAAATCGTTGCAAGTTTATATAAGATCATAATCTCAAATCATTTTAGAGAGTTAGGCCGACAAATGGACGAATTCTCTACTTGTAGCGTTGCAGGAGCATAGCTTGCGGACTTCTATGAGTAACGCTTTCCAGCAGTAATTCAAAACAGTTACACCGACAAAATTCACTAAAAACCTGGAAGAGCTCTCTCTTTTGAATAGTCCGCGAGGGTTTTGGGGCGTAAAATATGCTTTGGTGACTTTCGTGATGTTAATTCCATTAATGTGTTGCGGACTTTGACTGGTAAGTTGAGGCACTGGTGGACAGTTCCGAAGCAGCTGAAGAACGGGTGATGTTAGCAGTTGTCGCTTGGTTGGTGTTGGAGTTAGGAAAGAAAAATATGAAGATAGCTTGGTGATCGAACGTGCTTTTTGAGAGCATTGGGACAACGTAGATAGAAGAGTCGTAGGCGTCGGATTTTGCCCTGCACATTTTGCCCTGCACATTTTGCCGTGCTTCCAGCACGACAAATGATCGGAAAGACGTAGTTCTACATAAAAAAAAAAAACCTCTAGCAACGTAATTACGATGCTGCACGCAAAAACAAAGTGCTTGAAACTACACATCAGTGATAATAGTTTCCGCTGCGCCGCGTATCTGACTATGCGATTTGCGAACTTTGGCAACAGTCTTGCATTACTACTGCGACAGCAACACTAACTTCTTCTCATACTCAACAGATGGCGACACCTCAGTTAATCTCAATGCAATAACATGTGAAAATGCGACTGCAACTGAAATGTGACTCATACGTGGGAGCAGCGGTATTACTTTTAGAAATCGGACTGCTCTCCACAAGTCTGGACTAATGGAAGTGTAAGGGTTATCTTACATGACAAGGTCCGGAGATCGTGTCCAAACTTCTGGCGCAGATGGAGTTATCTCCGTGGATGCCTAACCTTGCGATGCGCGCCCTGTGACCGCTTCGGCAGTAGTTGACGTCTTCAACGTTAAGCCTGGTCTGTTTCAGACGGAAAGCGCTGCCGCTGCCTGGAAACGCATCCACCAGATTACAACGATGTCATGAATGATCCGACACTGGCGCTGCTCTCTTATTACGCATAACTGCTATAGGAAACGACTCTCACCTCGAGTCTGTCCCCATCCACTGGAGTAACAAGTGGCATTCACTGGAGGAGGTTTGTCGTCTTCAGGCAGACATGCTGGACGTACGGCCTCCGTGAAGTTGAATGGAACGGAAACCTTGACCAGGGCGATATCGTAGTTCATATCAAGTCCGCCTCTCAAATTCTGCACAGAGAAGGAGAGAAAAAAAGTTAGCCCTGTTGTGACTGACAAATACAGGGTGTAATTTAGCAGCGGTTACACATTTTGATCGCGTCGGAAAAATAGAAGCTGGCGTTTCTGACGCTTCAGACTTTACAGAGTGATAGTCATTTGCCTTGAGTTTTATCGATATATTGTGGCGCTGCCTCGAAACCTTGCATCTGGTTCATGTGGATGTTGTTTGTTCCATAAGATTTGGTTTTGCTGCGTCTGCAGGCAGCGCCACCAATACGTGGTGATGTGAACCTGAAGCAGACAGAGGAAAAAATGGCGGTTTTCGAGCGGTACAGACCACAGGAAATGCATGGAGTGAGGATTTGTTTCGCTTCTAACTTTTTTCTACAAAGTGATAGCATATCAGAAAAATATCGACAAAACTGCAGGCAAATGAGTATCAGTCTGCAAAGTTCGAAGCTACACAGACGTTATCTTGTATTTCTACGACTCGAACGAAATGTGTGACCTTTGCTAAATGCACCCTGTAAATATAATGACGGATGGCAAGTGATCAAATTTATGTGACGTCAGCACTATTTCCCTCCCTCTCACAAAATTGTATCAATCAACTACAAACTTGACGGCCAATAACTTGTTACTCTCATTTAAAAAATGGGAGATCGAGAAAATCCAAACAAGAGAAGATGATATGATTATATGATCCCGGTCATTTTCAGTGTGACAGAGACATGTCTGTGAATATTTACAAATTTTGTGATATGCGCATGCATAACATGTCAAATAGTTTTCTGTATAAAAACGGTAGAAACTTTGCTGATACATCCATCTACCCATTCCTATCTTACAGTACTTATCGTACATGCATTCAGAGGTGCACGCCGGACTCACTTGATGCGTGACAATGATTTGCGGAGTCCTGATCTGTAGTTGCTCACTAGGGTTCAGCATATCGTGAAGGCCAGCCTTAATAATGATGTCGTCAGCCCTTTTGAAGCTGTAAAAGAGAGGAAAGGAGGGCACATGTGACCCTCATAGTCCTATTTGTACTGGAATTCCTCTCTCCCGTTCAGGTGACGGGATCAAATAAAACAATGTAACAAAAAGTAGCAAAAACACATTAAATTTTGTAATGTTTACAGTAGCAAAACAGAGGTTAGTTTCTTCACAGCACGAGCCTCGTTGTCGATTTCTTCGTCACAATAATGAATTGCTTAAGGTGTTTGTAACAAGAAGAACAAAAACACATCCTGCTGTCCGAGCGTTGCAAGCTGCTTATATTGAAGGTTGTTCTGAAGAACGAAGTTTTTTTTTTCTTGGAAAATTATTGCTGTCACAGCATGAATAGTTACTTCAAAACATTGTACACTCCCAGTGCATTCGTGGTACCCTGAAACCAACCGAACAACAAACACGGAACTGCTTAAAGATTGTTCGTAACTTGTTCTGTTAAGGAAGTGCTTCTTTTGCGTAAGGCTCTTAACCATAGCACACGTAGATAAATAAATCTGCCTGAAGTCGAAAATTCGCGAATGAACTCTTGAAAATCGCAGTCAGCTTTCCAACGTCACCTAGATAAGGAAGACCTGATCGGTTACAGGATGTGACGTAGTCATTAAGAGTCTGCCAATCACGACCGTGCTTTCGGCGGCCGTAGCTATGGAAAGGATCTACCATGAGCCACATGGGTAGCCATTAGTAGCTGCCTGTTTTAGGAATCGTCCGCGGTGATTGGTTGAAGCAGACGACATGGTGACTCTTCTGTCCACGTGCCGAAAGAGTGAGTGGAACCGAGAAGTATAGGGCTTCCGTACTTAGGTGACGTTGGCCGTACCAATGCATCCTATAAATAGTAGCGGCTAGCTAGTAACCACACTAATAAGCCCCTAGTAGCCACGTCAATCCCGTGTTTGAAATCGTCTGCGGCGATTGGCTGAAGCATACGACATCCCGACTACCACCATCACATGTACGTGTAACGTCAAGGCGCCGTTATTACTATCATATGTACGAAGCCGAAGTACGAAGCGGTAGTGTCAGCTATTTACTCATTGCTGAAGCGACCTCATTACCTCGTGTGTCGAGTTGCGACAACGACCTACTAGATTATAGTGACCACGACATAATCCGCAGCATGAGAGAACTTTGAATTTTGAACACGCAGAGGCGCCCTTACGACTGCCGTACCAGACGACAGCAACAGCTCCTACCGGCTCCTATGAGAACGCCTAGACTGATTATGATAATCAACATTAGGAAGAAGCATCTCCCGTGGGACGTCGCCCGCTCGTACAAATATACTAAGGTAAGTACACTTGAGGAAGCAATAACCGGGCCGATTAGTAGCGTCACCGCTAGCCTCCAAATGCGGCGCTCGGAAGGGGTCCATACCACACGGTCGCTATAATCTAGTAGGTGGTGGTTGGGAGTTACCTGGTGAAGCAATGTGCAGCGCTAATGATCCACTGGTTCGAGATTATGGTGCCTCCGCAGAAATGATCCAATGGTTCGGACACCTTCAACTGCACGCTCACTTGCCACGGCCAACTGTGTGGAACAGCTTCCTGGCCGCCGACGACACGGTCATTCGATGTTTCGTCTGGCTGGATGACGGGCCTTCCGCATTGGGCTCTCTGCAAATTCGGCGTCTGGGCTGGAAAGCCGAAAAATAAATTCCGTGAGACCGATTATACTAACCACTGTGGTCGACAGTATGGAACGTAACTTGTTACATCATCGAAAGGAGACTGTGGTGCTACTCTAAGTACACACGCTTGCGACGTTTCTCACATTATCGCGTGCCACGCTAAGGTGTTGCACAATAAATGCGTTCTCTGGACATTATTGGCAGAAGTCGCAGAAAGCAACAACAACAACAACAATAAATGATGACGATGCAGAATGCAGCCCGTATACGTAGGGAGTGACTTTATCGGATTAAACTCGATTCCGCCTGGTTATTTCCCCCGAACTGACATCCGACCAATTCGGGTTAAACGCGATTTCTCCCCGAAATTCAGTCACTATGAAATTGTCAAGTGACGTTTCCACTGAAGACGAACAATGGTCGCCACGTGTAACACATTAAGAATGTGTCACTTATGTTCCCAGAAATACACCTTTTTTTTTTAATCAATCAATCATACCTATGTGTGTCAGCACTGTCTATGCCTTGCGCTGGTAGATCACACACACACACACAAAAAAAAAAGGAAAGACACAAATAGGAAAGGACTTCAATAGTCAAGGGGAGGAACAAAAACACCCGAAGGAACAATTATCGTCTGATTTCTCCTCGAATTACAGGTTTAACGAAAAGCCCGATTTTCTCCCCCCCCCCCCCCGCCCCTGAATCTGAGAAAGGCATTTAAAGGGCGATAAAAACCGGGCTGTTTGGTGCTACATTCTGGCACTGGGGTTTTATCGCTTTTAGAAAGGCATGTAACCGGAAAAAGTCACTCCCTACATATACGCTGACTGAGAAAAGTCTCCAACTTCGATTGCTTGCACCCAAATTTGCACACAAGGTTTTGTTTAAAGAACGTGTGTTTAAAGAGCGCAATAAAGGAATTTAGATTGAAAAAGTTAAATGCGAAAAGCCTTCGAAACCTTCAAGGGTTACAATTTGCCAGATATGTTCAAGTTACTGTAAAAATATACACGAGTATACCAAGCTGTCTCTTTACAGCTTTCTGTCCCCCCCCCCCCCACACACACACACACCTGGGGGAGGCTGTGGGCGTATCGTTTACCGAAGGAAAGAAAGGGGAAAAAAAAGAAAGAGAGGCCGATCTGTTTTGGCGTCTGCAGTGCCGACTTTATTGTTTACGCAACAGAGCTAATACGGCACTTTATCTTGGCTATCACTGTACAAGTATGAACTGAGAGCGAAAGAAAACATGCATGCTTACAGCAGTGTATTTCGTCCGATGCATCTTGACAGTCATAGATGCCATCGCACTGCTTGGAAGCAGAAATGCACTCTCGGTTACTGCACTCGAAGCTTCCTCTGCCGCAGACAGCTGCGGTAAAGAAAATTATTTGTAGTCATCATACAGGAACTTTCATCAAGACTCTCTCTCTCTATTTTTTTTTTTTTTTTTTTAAGAATGAATTCGCCATATGTCCGGATGATTCAAGAACATAAGACTCAAGGGTGCTTAACACGAGCAATCGCAAGTTTAGAAGTTGTTCCTGAGTCGATGAAAAAC
Organism: Ornithodoros turicata; assembly: GCF_037126465.1. Classification (NCBI taxonomy): domain Eukaryota; kingdom Metazoa; phylum Arthropoda; class Arachnida; order Ixodida; family Argasidae; genus Ornithodoros; species Ornithodoros turicata. The sequence continues at coordinate 12,382,668 of NC_088204.1, forward strand.
TCCATAGCTGGGGCAATAAAGACTGCGCGGACACTTATTCTATCCTCTCCTTTCTTTTTTTTTTTTTAATGGTTCGATAGCAGAATTTCAGATTCAAGACAGAAAGTCGTTACCGGATACAAGTGATTGAAACGTGAATGAAAAGATTCCGAATCCCTCCGCGGATGTCCCGGCCGTTCGAAAATTTGCTTCACGGAATTCGACTCAATGTCCCAGTGGCCAACGCATTTCTGTTGAAGATAGTCGCTCAACCTTCGTCGTTGTGTTCAACATGTGGTGTGCGTGAAGATTCGGGATATATTCTTCTCGAACGCACAAATCTAATCACGAATGAGCTACCTAATCCAGCCCCCCCCCCCCCCCCCCGCACTCCCCTCCCAAAAGCCCACAATCCAGCGAACACGAGGAACATAATCCTCGAGTAACAGAAATGGAGCAGCAGACCCCAAATTCCCCATATTCTCCATATTCGGGGGTCACAAAGCTCCGAAACCGCCGCTAGTTCTACTCTACTCTACTCTACTCTACTCTCCACTGCCCGTTTGCAACTTGAGAGATCGCTTCTTGGTAAATCGTCTTGATAGCCGACCCTTGAACGTCGTGAAAGTGATGAGCGAATGGCCTGCGATTCATCGTCAGGGTGCACAGCGCTTACTCATCTCACCTTCGTTAAGGGCATAGCAGGGCCCTCGTCATTTTAGACGTCTTGTTTTTTTTTCTCCTCTACTAGATCTGGACTAGCTTGTCCCGCAGTGAACGGACTCACACGTCTATATTATTTCTTCTACCATCATCATCATCATCATTATAATCGAAATTGCTGGCTGCTACAACGATGTCTACGAGCAGTGATGAAACTTCTGTCATCGTCGTCATCATGTATTTACTGTTCTTATCTGCAAGCGCAGTTATATCAGAGAGGGGAAGTTGAGAAAAAAAAATAGAGACTAAAAAGGGGGGAAGGGACGTTTCTTCTCGTGCAACTATCTCCAAGCATAGAAATATTATGAAGAGTACGTTAGAGCGTGAATGGAAGCTGCAGAAAGAGCTGAAAGGGAGGGAGAGTATAACAGCGTGCACTGTAAGAAAGAAAGGACTAAACTGGAGATCAATTACAGCTTCTATAGTCCCCTAGGTTGCAATTACTTCCATAGTTTAGTCCCCTGGTCTGAAATTTACTCCCCAATACTGCAAATGTAATCCCTAAACTTTGCATAAACTTCTGCGCACTTAGTCCCAAAGAAGGTCAACGTTCGTGGCAGTGTGTCTAATCCGCAAGAGGACTAAAGCTACTCCGTTTTCTTAGAATGAGGAGTGGAGCGACTTTTCCTGAAGGACGTCTGCCAGCACAACACTACTACAACATACCCTCTAAGCGAAACGAACGAGTAAATTGGAAAGTAAGTGTATCTTGTATTCCGCTAGACTGTAATATTACTCCTCAGTTCAGTCCTCTGACCCTGAAATTTACTCCGCAGTACTTCAAATAATCCCTCAACAACGAAAATGACCCCCTGAATGCAACAGAATATACGTAAATATACGCACTGCGAGGTATTAATGGAACACGTCAGTATAATAAAACGTTTTTTCGGCCTACTACAGAGTTTAAAAAAAATATTAGTGCTTCTTTCATGACAAAGTGTTCCCTTTGTGTGTCACAAGCTATTACAACTGCATATCGGTTTCATCCAAGGTCAGCATTCTCAATTATGCGCATAGATTATGCGCATATATAGGACGGCAAATATAACGCGTATACTAATGCATTCCCCACCCCGTACAGTCTTTGCATCTAGTCCTAAATGGGACTAATCCCAGAGGATCTGATAATAGCCTAGTAGTTGTGCGTCAAATCCCCAAAAGGCCTAACATTACTCCTGCTTTCTTAAAGCACGGAAGAAGACTTTCGTACGCGAGTATATGAGAAATGAATGCGCGATTGCACCTATTGCCTCCCATCCAGGATGTCACGGCCGTTAGATTTCGTAATTCATCGACTACGACTCAATGTCCCGTTAGCAGCAGCATTCCTGCATAAGATACGTGTCGTTCGTTCGCCTAATTGTTCAACATGCGGAACACTAGACGACACGGATCACATTTCTAGTCACCTGTCTGCGCTTCGATTCCAGTCGATAAACATTGAAGAACGCCGTCGATAAACTCGACCGTCGACCGTTCAGCGCCGACGAGGTACTGAGGACTTTGTCCGAGCAGCACAGACAACACGCGCGGTGTCTCCTGCCGAGCTACCTCAAGGATATGCGGGCTGAAGCCATCTTTTAAGGCGGACCGTCCCAAAATTGGTGTCTTCGCTTTGCTTTTCTCCCGCGGAACTAATGTCATCGGCGCCAACGTGCAGAACATGATAGAAAACGACAAAGCCATTATTTTAATTCGCATGGATCTGAGAAACTGCAGCAAGCGTGTCGTATTTGTTAAAACAAATACGACAAGCTTGCTGCAGTTTCTCAGATTAGACATTAGTTCCGCGGGAGAAAAGCAGAGCGAAGACAGCAATTTTGGGACGGTCCGATCAATTCCCCCAATGTTACTGTAGGGAATTACATAATTTTGGCCCAATTCGCGGGCGGGCGGGCCGAGAGAGCGGGTCCCATAGACTCCCATGTATTGAAAATTAGGCAAACTGTACGCCAAAACTCAGTGGGATCGCGTGAGGTCTCCAAAAATACGTCATTCCCTAGATAAACTAGAGGGGAACACGCCTCTACGTGTTTCCTGTAGAAATTTAGCGAGGTTTACGAGAACCCTGCGAACAAAAATTCCCCATAGACTTTCTTAAAAAGTCACTCCACCTTAAGACGAGCTCACTGCTCGACACCCATAGTGCTAACTGATCAGTACTAACACGCACAAGGCGTCATGTAGCAGCTGGTCGCACACAGGCGCTACGTACGCCTAATATATTTTTTTAAATTTCTTTTTCGTCCTTCTATAGCTATCCAAAGCGCAGCCACCGCCACCGCCAGCGCCCCCCCCCCCCCCCCGGTGGTTCAGTAGCGTGTTCGCCTACTGATCCCAAGGTTGCGGGTTGGAACGCGGCCGAGGACGCTAACAACTTGTGGCAGGGTGGACAAAATGAGTGCACAGACCGACCACTTAGGTGTCGCCCATGATCATCACAGCTGTCTCGCGATGTGAAGCCACAAATTAGTATTATGATTATTTTTCCTTGCTTTAATTCTCCTTCACGGTGTCACGTAAAAGGCAGGTCAACTTACTTTGTGAATCGGTCGGCGTGACACGGATCCTGAATCCTCGTCCAGAGCGTAGCTTGTTGCTCACGAAGGAGAGCTTGAGACTGCTCGTGAGAGACACGTAGGACTTTGGTCGTACCGTGGAACAGTAGGATCCCGCCCGGTACAGGATTCTGTCTCGTACATCTTGGATGACCAGTCGGTCGGCGTGGCACTGAACGCTCGATTCCAAATCAAAGTCTTCGAAATCGACGCGAACCTTCTGCGAATGTAGCACACAACGAGCGACCATGAAATGAAAATATATCTGATAACATTGTCAAAGGAGCACCATTGGTGAACGTGACACTAAAATTGCGACCCGAATGTTGAACCCGAATGAACCTCTTCTCCGATTGTTACCGTTGTGTAACGTGTAAGAAATTTTCTGTAACATCTTGGCGTTACACTTCGGCGTGGACAGGTTGAGAGGGTACAGCAGGAAGGATTGACGGAACACGGGGCGCAATGAGGTTTATACAAAGTTTAAGGAGTAGCGTTCGGGAGTAATTGCTGGTGGGGAGTAAATGGGGAGTAATTGCTGGTGGAGTTGCTCCCTGTTAGCACCGCTAAGCAACTGTGGCTATGAGCTGGAGAATAATTACAATCTAGGGGACTGGATCGTGTAATTGTTCCCAAATTCGGTCCTTTTCTTTCCTTGAGTCTACTATTCGCGTAGTAGTGTAGTTGGAGTAACCTGGTGATGATAACGGATTCACGAATACATCATGAATAGCAAGTTGATTACCACTGTGATTTGGTTAACAGTTTTAGTGCATCGTACGCAAGGAATAGCATGGTGGTTCTTTGTGTTTTGCGCATGCGCAGAACCACCACGCTATTCCTTACGTACGCAAATGCGATAGGGTACGATGTACTAAAAGTCACTACTATTAGGAAGTTTTAGGCGAACGAAGAAGCTTCACGATAACGTTACCCAGCACATGATAAGCCAGTCGCCTGATCACTTTGGGGTGACGGACATCACTTTGCTGATATCAGATTAATTGACAGCGAGACGGAGTCGCAATCGGAGCGCTCTTACGATTTCCTAAAGCGCCCCATTAGGGAGTTTCAGGAAACCGTGAGCACCACTCTATTCCTTTTCCATATCGCTATCGGCCAACCAACTATTGCTACGCCAATTGCTACGCTGATTGGCTCACACGGTAAGAAAAAGGAATCGGAGGCCGCTCACGGTTTCCTAAAACTCCCTATCATCTCCAGACAATCTGCCTTTTCCGTTAGCTTAACTATTCAGTAGATAAGCATTTGCTTGAGATACTCACGGCTTATGGGGGAACCTATTATGGCTCGTGTGTACATATATCATAAATCGTTTCAGAAACGTCATATACATAATAACGATAATAGGTAGTTCTAGTGAATCGTTTTCACCCGAACGGTTGGCGAACGGTTTTGCCCCTGTCCAATCAGGAGATTCCATTCTGAGGCAGTCCCTCTTCTCATTGGCCTTCCGCGAAACCGTTCGTGAACAGTTTGACTGAAAACGATTCACTAAATCTAGAAAATGGGATATCACGTTGACACGTTGAGAGAACACAACCTCAATTTGCGCTTTCCTTCCTCTCTCATGCGGAGAAGCCTCCCATTTGCCTCCTCAAACGATCTGCAGCTGTGATTGGGCAAATCGCTTGAGGAAGTGGAGATCGCTCCGCATTGACGCGCTTCTTATGAGAAGGAGAGGAGACGAAAAGCTCAAACTGGCCGTTTCGTCAGCGTATAAATTATGAGAGACGAAGCGGATAACTCCCGTTCCTTTTGTGTTGGTGCAAAGGTAACGACAGCTTTCGTTCCTCGAAGATGAATGTTTGAACTTTAGTTCGCCCCTACGGGGTGCTATGGCGCGATATCTTTGGTACCTGTGTAGGCGCCGTGAACGTTACGGCACAGTCGTGGGAGTTCGGGTAGTTCTCTGCCCGGTCGTAACCCGGTGTCACAACCACGACTTCTCGGTGGAGCGTCAGGTGCAAGTCGACTCCGTCCCTGCAGACGACGGTGGTAGCACTGGTGTAGCCTGTTGCGAGAGAGGCACGGTGCACGTCATTGAGTTACGTTTTGATGTCTCAACTGCAGGTTAGTACGTGTGTACGTTATATCAAGAGCAATTAACTTTAAAAAATGCGGAAGAAACAATATTCGTAATGACAGTAACAGCGTTCAACCTTTCAGACATCCACCTAAAAGTGAAAAGTAGAAATTCAGCAAAAAAGTGTCGCGAATGCGGAGAGCACCAAAATAAAAGCACCCTAAGTGAAGAAAAAAGAGGTAGCTAGAGAGCAATTGAGGCTTCCAGTCCCTTACATTGCAATTACTCCCCATTTTAGTCCCATGACCCAGAAATTTACTCCAGAGTACTGCAAATAGTCCCAAGCTTCGCACAAACTTACGTGCATTTACCCGCGAAAGGGATTAATGGTTGCGGCTACAAAATGTGGCTACAAATTGGCTACAGAATTGGCTACAAACTGGCTACAAAACCTTCCCACAAACGTACGCGCATTTACTCCCGAAAGGGATTAATGGTTGTGACTACAAAGGGACTAGATATTACTCCTGTAGCGTGTGCTCTCACTTGAAACGTAGAAAAAAATTAAAAGGAAGGGAACATTTACGATTGATTCCGCTTGAGTATACGTATATCTTCAGTGCTCGGCAAATAACAAAAACAGCAATTAAATTATGAATGAGAATTTCATGCGGTGTACCCTTAGGCTGCATGAACATACCCAGTGCATGGCACCGCACAACCAGATAATGCATCTTATAGAGGTTGAGGTATTTCATTTCACAATCGCCATTTCTTTTTTGCATTTTATTTCCTCAAGAGGGGTTGTGTTTATTATATAAGGAGACCAAAATAGGACATCATATATGACATTTAGAAAAGACCCAAAATAATCGAAGCAAGTTTACGTACTAAAAAACCATCCACCATGCGATACATTGCTTACCTAGGGCCACGAGCACAAACAGGACAGACCGTATCATTGCCGCTATAGCTAGATCAGCCGGTGGTAGTAAATGGTCTCTCTACTGACAGCGATTATATACCCGGTGCCGTACCGGTATCGTTATGAATTAGGCAGTGATGATAGGGCTGCTCAACAGATGTGTCACGCACCGATTGGAGCATTTGTTTCACATCTTATTTGAAGAGGTAATAACCATTGTCTTAACGGAGTCATGATTCAGAACGCGTGCCGGCCTTCTCGATTTGTTAACAAAAACGGCCTTTTATGGCGCGGCACTTGTCTCTTCCCTTCATATCAAAGTTGCCGGAAATCATATCTGTGTAGAGAAGTCGTAGCGCTGCGCGTGAAGTGTGCGGCCATGTTCGCTTGTGTTTCTTATCTCGAAATCGTAAATATACATGTCTACAGGACCCACGTGCGCTGTTGCACGCTCTGCACTTTGGTGTTGCAAGCGATACAAGGCAGCGCAGAATGTGCGATGAAAGAAGCGTTAATGATTCATAACGTGTGTCTATCCGTATATGGTCATCTGCGTATTTGGTGCAGTTCTCTGGCGGGACATGGCGCCAATCTTAGGCAGGCAGATCGCTCGTAATCCCCTTTGGCGGGAGGGTTTGGTGTTGATTGTGCAAGTCTTGTGTGCGTAGAAGGATGTACGATCGAATCCATACGTAAAGGAAAGAAAGAAAAAGAAATTGTCACGATGTGTTGTAAGGAAGTTCACTTCTACAGGTTTTCCCGTCCATTTTAGTCCAAGTGCCGTCTGAATTAGTCCATGTGCCATCTGAAATAATCCAGGCGCCATTCAGTTTAATCCGGGGGCCATCTGAATTAATCCGATTCCACGTCAAGAGATCCAACAGGTAAAGAGATCCATCGAGTCAAGAGATCCACCGATGGATCTTTTGACTCGGAGGATCCCTTGTCCGGTTGGATCTCATGACCCGGTTGGATCTCTCGACTCGTCTGAGGGTTCGCCAGGCTTGGATCTTCTGACCCCTTTGTGCTACGTCGTTATCTCTAACATCGCTAAGCAGAAATTACTCGTATCGAAATACGAGGGACTCGTTTTACGTACGGTATAGATAGAATACAAATGCAGGTGGCAAATCAACATCTCATTTTTATTGACTTGCTTACTTACTTTGTAACACATATCGCAGTCCAAGAAAAGCTGCTTAGACAGTGCAGCTTCATTAAATCCGTGCGGTTGGATACGTTCAAGCCCTGTCAGAAAAAGTGCGCTATAAAAATACACTAAAGGCTCTAGAAATAACGAATAAATGTTTTTACTTCCCTAATCATATTACCAGCTTTATTATATTGTTATTTCAGTGATGTAAACTTCGCGAATCATAACACCAGCTTTATTATATTGTGATTTCAGTAATATAAACTTCGCTAATCATGACACCAGCTGTATTATATTCGGGATTTCAGTTATGTATCGAAGTATCGACGATACAGTACCGAGTATCTGTATCGAAAATCAATTTCGGTTCTGTATCTTGTATCGGTATCGGAAATACAATTTTTGAGGGTATCAAGTATCGGCATCGAAGATACTCTTTTGAAGTATCTTGCCCAGCCCTGCTCTCATGGTACGAAAGATAGCTTCATATGCCCGAACATCTGTTTGTGTGTGTGTGTGTGCGTGCGTGTGTGTGTATGTGTTATGTATCAAGTTTTCCCTTCATTTTTCCCGCCGTCCACAAAAGGACAAAGACGTAGCACTTTGCGGCTGGGCCCATTATTATCGGTAACAAACTTCAGTTCTGGCATAAAGTGGGGACGGCTGCTCCAATGGACACAAAAGTGCAAAGACAACTCTGAGTCCAGCAGTATACCCCGCATTTTGGGGTTGAGGTCAATGAACGTGACGCGTCAATGTTGATTAGAAAGCACAGTCAGACAGAATTTTCCCGCACGGTCAGTAAAAGAATAGCATAATGTGATAAGGTGGGGGCCAAAGAAAAGAACGCAACAAGGATAAGTTTTAAGCCCTGCGGCCTACGATTCTTTGTAAGTTGAGCTCAATACTGTTGGTAACAAGCATCCGTTCTGGCATAGCGTGTTACGGCGCTAGGGGCAATGGACATAAACGTGCAAAGGCAAAGGGGGGACTCGCCGCCGTAACCTACAGCACAACCTCAGGGTTTTCTAGCTTACTTTTTTTGTGCGTGTGTGGTAAGAAGAGAGAAAACACCGAGAAATCTTCACTGTTACCGGGCATATTACTTCCTAACTTAAAAATACGTACAACGCAATCGTTCTGCAATTAACATGGTAAGGGATAGACCTTCTTTTTTGTCGGGAATCCTGACCAGTATGACGCTTTGACTGGTTGGATCTCTTGACTCGCCTGTCACGTAACCGGTTAGATCTCCTGACTCGATGGATCTCTTGAGTCGTTGGATCTCTTGACCGGGTTGGAATCTTGACGCTTTTGATCTTTTGACTCGCCTGTCACGTGACCGGTTGGATCTCCTGACTCGATGGATCTCTTGACTAGTTGGATCTCTTGACCGGAAGCGAATTAATCCATGGTGCTTTTAAGCACTAATACCATGTGTCCACACAAGGGACATCCCTGTAGAGTATTCTAGTAGAAGGAAGAGTTAAAAAAAAACTGCTGATGGAAGTGAAGTTGTGCCGAATCTTATATGGAACATTCGCACGACACTCAGATATTGAGAGTTTGAGTGGAAGTATAGCAAACGACGCCACTGGGGCTATCGTCTGCTACAGAATATGTTCTGACTGGGCCGCGGGATATTCCACACGGTTAGAAGAACACAAAAAGGCACTATATATACTCACGTAGCAGACGACACCACTGGTGCTGTCGTCTGCTACAGAATATCTTCTGACTGAACTGAAGGATATTCCGCGCATTTAGAAGAGCGCGAAAGGGTTTGACTCGCATAGCAGACGACACTATCTGGCGCTGTCGTCTGCTACAGAATGCCTTCTGACTGAACTGCAGGATACCGCGCGGTTAGCGGAGCGCGAAAAGGCATGATGCTCATAGCGGACGACACCAGTGGCCCTGTTGTCCGCGAAGGGATATCTTGTGACTCTGCCACAGGATATTCTCTGTGGTTTGAAGAGCACAGAAAGACATCACACTCATCCTGCAGCTTAGTCACAAGATATTCCGTAGCAGACGACAGGACCAATGGTGTCGTCCGATATGGGAGTCATGCCTTTTCGTGCTCTTCTAACCGTGCGGAATATCATGCAGCTCAGTCGGAAGATATTCTGTAGCAGACGACATTGCAGTGTCGTCTGCTATGCTTCCGCTTTAACACTCGATATCTCGGCGCCGTTCAAATGCTCAACATAAGAGGCAGCAGAACTTAAGTCCTGTCAGCAGCTTTTTACTTTTCCTTCCACTACATGTCTGTAGACTATTCTGCGGGGATGTCCCTCGTGTGAGTACACGGTTATAGTGCTTAAAAACACCATGAACTAATTCAGATGGCACCCGGATTAAATTGAATAGCATCTGGATTTTTTCAGATGGCGCCTGGATTGAATTGAATAGCATCTGGATTTTTTCAGATGGCGCCTGGATTAAATTGAATGGCGCATGGATTATTTCAGATGGCACTTGGACTAAAATGGACAGGAAAACCTGCAGTTACTTCACTGTCATATCGGTTAAATTTCTGACATACAATTATCACACATTTCCGGCGAACTGCTTAATTAGATCCATTGTTTATTTAATTAAGCAATTAATCCGCCGTGGCGACGATCATTATCTCGGTAATGGATGCATATAGAAAATAAGTATCTTGCAACGTAGTACACCCGCGCATTATCCGGTCCTTTATGTGCTTGTCAAAAGGCAGAGTAACGGCACGTCCTTCGAATTCGAGAGGGTACTTTAGGGGGGGGGGAGGGGTACTTGGGGGCAAAGCCATCCTTGCAGCCGCTGACCAGCGAAGATCTTGCCCATTTCCTTGCGTATGCGGAACTGGCCTCTCGTTTCTAACCGGTTTCCTCGTATTAGCTTTAACAGCTAACAACACACGAACGCAGAGCACACACACACAGAAATGGGATGATGACGTGGTGGGTCATTCTTCGCCGTTATGGCGGTACACTGCCCCATTGCGCTTGTGGAAGGGATGAGAAAGTGATGATGATGGAAAGGTGTCCTATTAGAGTTCGTCATTAGTCCAGTGCTGGAGAGGAACTTAGCAACAGCTCGTAGGCCTTGCATCAGATGTGAGGGGTCTGACCATGGCCCGATAATTTTGGCTAAGTCGAACTGGCGTTGATCGACGCGTTGGAGAGCAGTTTCCATGAGGGCGCTTTCGCGATCGTACTGTCCACAGACCAGGAGGACGGGATGGGGGTCACTGCGCACACCACACGTGAAACAGAGGCTGGACGCGCCGACATCGAGGAGGTGTTTGAAAGCCGGAGCAACATGCCCTATATGTTTTGCAACTTACAGCCGAATTCATAAACGAACCTCGACTCGAACTCGACTCGAGCGGCTCCTACAGGGCTGTTTCGCGCTTCATAAATGGACCTTGACTCGAAACGCTCCTCGAGTGGAGAAATTCTCCCGCACATTCCTCGAAAATCTCGCTCTCCTCTCTCTCGGGCTCCTCAACCCGAGTTTGGCTGGTGTCATGGCGGAAGACCGGTTGTTCGCTGCGTTCTTCGAGCGTTTTGTACCACGATGGCCTTTAACATGGGTGCTCACTACACTACCACTGTGCGACGACGTTCAATAAGGGGCCATCAAACTCCGTTCGGACATTTTCATGATCACGAGTGCCTCATATGGTATACGGTACCGCTTCATGAAGACAACCGAACGAAGCCTCTTGGATACGTTGCCACTGGAGGAAACTGTGTGCAATTGTGGGCTGCCGCTACCTCCTGTGCTACAGCTGCCCGTCGACATGTGATTTTATGGCGTTAGGACCTTTTGGAATGTCGCGTGAGACCGTGTCAGTGCCGACGGTGTGCCGCGTTGTGGAAAAACTCACACACCTTCTCGCGAGCACACTTTTCAAGACAAGGTGTAGTAAATTTTCCTTCTATCGTCCTAGTCAGCACAAAGAAAGTATGTTTGAAGGATGTTTTCACAGAAAAAGAGGTGAAGAAAACAAGAAACATTTATTGGACATGCAATTGCATTTATTGGACATCTAAAAAATAAACATCTGATCTGCCCACTCAATGCTTCTGTTTCTTTTGTAATCTTTACACTGTATCAAGCTGGACCAACCCCTGCTCCAGCTATGACCAAAACGGCTACGTTAGCATCGTTGGTGCACCTCCATAAATGTATAAAAGCCATCTCATATGTACATAGCCACAGTGACGAATATGGTCGTCATGTGTATATAGTCACAGTTGTGTAGTCATATATGTACAGTTCCATAGTCATGCAACCATATATACATTGTATCTTGTGCATTATAACTAATTCCAACTAGTGTATTAGTGTGTATTAATATTAGTATTAGTACTCGTAGTGTGCTGTATAGTATGAGTCGTCTAATAAATTCTCTCAAACACAAATCTTTCATTCATGTTTTTTTTAGTCGACGAAAAAGCGTGCACAAACGGTCGCGAGAGTTCTGTCGCATCTCTCCCCCTTTATTAGGGTAATTGGGAGATGTCCCAACCATACCTGAGTTAATTACTTCTAAAATGTAATTAAATCACATTACTTATTACTCCAGTTAGGATTTAATGAAATTACATTACTCATTACTGCAACTGAAATGTAATGAAATCACATTACAATTACTACGAAAAAGTTATGACGTTACAATGTCATAACTTTGCCGTTATTGGCATACATGTTCCCGAGTTTTGTGGAAGGCACAAGGGACAAAAACACAAAAGTGGACGAAACTTGCTTTCCCCGAAATTCGGGGAAATCTATGCTGACAATGTAGCAACAGTTAGCTTGTACTCTTCTATTTGTCTCTTCTACATGTCAGGCTAGTGTGCCACGTATGAAGTATCGACCCACGAAAGTGACACAAAGTATCACGACAACAGGGAGATTGTCTGGAGGATGGGGCCTACAGACAATGATTCTCCAAGGCTGCAAACAGTTGACCTGAAGAACATTTGTTTGTGGGTGCCCTAACTAAAGCAACTGGCTCGTCTAAGGGAACTGGCGTTCCCCTTGCCGATTGAGTGCGTCACTGTTCATAGTGGGCGTTGGAATTCTTTTACTCGCCGGTCCCCAACTCTCTGGCAAGTGCAAATGACAGAACACGCACTCGATTCTTTTCTAAAAAGTAATGAGTAATGTCATTAAAATTACTGCCCAAATGCAATTAAATTACATTACAAATTAGATAATGTAAAAAGTAATGCACTACATTACAAATTACCAGGAAAAGTAATTCATTAGAGTAATGACATTACTACCCAGGTATGGTCCCAATATGGTCACCACCCCGACGGGGCACGGGGCTTTGCGAACTACTGGCAGGTTACTCTCACAAAGGAGAAAGAACAGTCAGAGATTTGGTTGCAGGATACGTTTCTGGGCTTACTGAGCCCCTGACGCTGTTTTACATTGCTAGGTAGTACTTTATGCTTGTGTAGGACTAATAAGTTGTATTCAGGGGCAGAATGCCAAAGGGACGCCTCGATTCATATCTTTCCTGTTATGTGACCAAAGGCACACAGAAACGGTCTCCATTTATTGTATCAGTTGGCGCGCATTCAGCTTAAGAGCAGGCTGGTCTATTCCAGACGTACACATCGCGAATTCGTTGAAAAGGTTCCATATCACCTGCAGAGATGCTCTTTGAATGGCCATTACCACCATGCCGCGTAATGGTGTCAGTCACAAAGCAAACAACACGCATACTCTTGCAGTCGGACATTATACCTTTGGACAGCCTACTTCAGTTTGATGTGCTTATTATTTCCTGTGTTTTCTCGGTAGCCATTTCAACGAAGCGCCCGCCAAAAAGAAATACACCCTGTCATAAGAGAGAAGCCGCCATTTTATTTGGTGACTTGCAATTCGTTATGTTCTCCGAGACGTGTTCGTAGTACTACCCAGCACGTGACCAAGCAATGATTGTGCATTACCAAGCGTGTTGAACGTGTACATACGCATGGTAGACTGTACATATTTTTAGCAGTTTGACGTACTCGTAACGACAGTTTACACGCAGGGCATCTAGGTTGTTATTGTGTTAGTTAAAAGCAAAGTGTAATCTGAGCAGTTCCTTGTGGAATTAGATAATTATGTTAATAAAATATTCTGAACAGCAACGATTATCAAATAAAGAGCAAAAATATTTCACTGGACGCTGTAATTCTTAGATTCTTGGCAGCTTTCTATTTTCCATATGAGCAAATATTTGGGGTGCCTTTGCAAGGACTGTTCAGTTACAAAGTTTGAGCTGTAACCGAAATTCGCACGGTGCAAATACATTACGCTCTGCAAAAAGGTGCATAACAATAGTAGAAACATGTACCTAATTAAGTAACTGTTTTTCTTTCATCAATTTCGATTTACTTTGACGGTAGTGTGAAGTACTTGAGTACTTGAAGCACTTCCCATCACTGATGTCTACCCTCTCCAGGAGATCAAGACAAGAGCGAGCAACGCTTTATGGAAGTAAATGTTTGATTGAATTGAAAATGACGCTAAATGAAGAGTTCATCATTGAGCTGGAGCTTTACTGAGAGGCACGAAATAGCTTGGATTCGAAAGATTGAAGTAAGGCAGACATCGAAGAAAGCCAGACGGAACTCAAACCAACGCTTCTTGATTTACGACGTACAGATGACGCTGGTACGATTTCCTGATGACTTGCCAAGAGGCCTCCTTCGGACGGACACGCGCTCTCACTCTCTTCACACTCTTTCTTACACGAGGCTGGCGACACCTGGCGAGCACCATGGAAATTAACAAAACCGAGGCTGGCGCGCACAAACACACAAACATAATACAGACCCTTCTTGACCAATGTTCTTTGGCGTTGGGGGCGTTGTGTGTGTAACCGCCCAACGTCACCTAGAAGGATCACTTTCCAGCTTCGGCATGGAAGATAAACCTTGTTCACATTAAAATGTCGGGTCGAGTCGCCCGTGTCCACACGTCCCCACACGTCGGGTCGAGTTGAGCCCGACCAGACGCTGTTCACATGAACTCGCTCCAACCGGACGCGATCGCAGCGACGACTAGAGAGTGAAGCTGAATGGCGATCTGGTGGAACGTGCGATGGAAAAGTACCGGGTGCTCAATGAAAGGTTATCGAAGCGAAACAACTTCCGTGCACCGCTGAAAGGAACACAAGCAGTAGTGTTTACAAGCACCGTTCTATAGGATAACGTTGCGGGATGTTATACCTTTGCTGGTTCAGCACACACACACACACACACATACATTGGATGGTGATGGGGTGGGCGATTGACCGCCGCTGGTTCAACACGTCAACTGTTCATGCTACGAAAACTCGGGGCTTGAGTATGACACACACACATACATCAACGGATGTGCGTAATAGAGTGTATCAAGAGGCCGTAGCGATGTCAATTTTACCGAGGCACGGAGCTCAAGCACAAATATAAACATGAACGGGACGATGCAATCAAACAGCAATACAGTCAAGAGATATGCAGAGTCACAACGCAAAGGATTAACAGGTTCATAAAGTAGTTGTTGCTTGGTAGCTATTGAAAAGCCAGACATCGGCGGGCTTTCCACAGTGGATACAGAAGCAGAAGTATACACGTAGTGAGCTATACGTGGTTGTCGCTGTTCGAAACGGATAAAATAAACGGCAAGAAAAACGAATTTCTTCCGCACGTTTGTGTAAGAATACATGATGAGTGACGAGGATTATGTGTCGATGATCGACACAAGTGATCGAAACACTCGAGGTGGGAATCGGACGCGTTTATCATGTGTTCCAAAGTATCCTACGTGACTCCGATAGAATATTCTACGAGCAAGGTGTCTCAAGTTCCCCTGCGGTTCTTGTCGCCCGGAAGGCTAGTGCGGTCTGACTAGTGACGGAAGATTGAGAACGTTGTCGTCGCTGTCTTCGAGACGCTCATTCCAAATGGAGTCTACTGAGGATTAGAATAGTAAATATATTCTTGTAGTATACATTTGACGTCAGAACACAACGGAGGGCCTGTAACCAATAAGTAAGCGAATTTTGATTGTGATGTGATGTGTTAAAGAAAAAAATGGGGATGTGAGTTCCGACGAAGTCGAACTGGCTACCCCAGTAGACTTACACACAGGAAGTACAGGAAGATGATACGATGATGAGAAAAGAAAGAGATGATGACCAGAGAAGAACAGAGATGATTATGGAGTCCAACATGTAGTTGAAAAGTTTCGACCACGTGAGTGTGATAATTGCCAAATAGGTAGATCGCCTTCAGTCTTTGCCTCCATATTTTCATATTGCTACAACGCTTTGTTTAGAAGTGTTGTATGCCCCTGATACCTGATCCTACCATGTATACCACGTATGCGAGAAGGCCCCGTAGGTTAGCTATCCTGGTACTGCTCTTGTGCCTTTTGTGTCCGCTGACTAGTGTTTGCGTAACGCTTGTAATTGAGCTCTCTGTAGTATTACGACAAATTGCACACAATATTAAAGCGCAGTACGTGTGGTGTATACACAGCTCATTCTCCAGACACGTGTACATATCCAAACTAATTATATGCAAGCAAAGTTAAAAATGGCTGGAGAGAGAAGTATAAACAGATCTCTCAACTTTAACCACTTATCGGGTTCATCTAAACGCTGACGAAAGTACGAGGGGTGTTCAAGTCAAACCGGGACTTTCTGTCTTCTGAGTGTACAAATGGCTCGCGCTACTTCTTTTTCATCATTTTCACACGCGACAGGCCTCCGCGTTCACCACGTGGCGGTCCAAAGTTTGTGCAAAACAGAAGACACGTGCTGGACAAGATGGCCGACAACGAGGTGAGCGCGTATCGTTTCGACACTGAAGGACAGCCGTTGCTTGATCGGATCATTACCTCCGATGAAACGTGGGTGCACCATTTCACTCCTGAGTCTAAACGCGCATCAAAACAGTGGAAGCATCCGGGCTCGCCAGCTCCCAAGAAGTTCCGAAGCACCCCGTTTGCGGGTATGGTCATGACCACGGTTTTTTGGGACAAGGCTGGCTTTGTTCACGTTGATTTTCTGCTCAGTTGTACCACAATCAATAGTGTATATTACTGCCAGGTTCTGAGGGATGTGCATAGGCCGCTGAAGCAAAAGCGGCCGGGCCTCATCACCAAAGCAGTCCTCCTCCTACAGGACAATGCACGCCCGCATACCGCGCATCTCACGACAAGCCCCTTACAGGAACATGGCTGGGAGTTGCTGCCACATCTCCCTTACAGTCCAGACCTCGCCCCCAGCAATTTCTATCTCCTCATGCCACTGAAGGTGTTCCTTGGGGACCGCCACTTCAGCTGCAACGACGAGGTCAAGAATGCGGTCCGATCATGGCTGCTAGCGCCGGTAAGGATTTCTACGCTGCTGGCATCCAAGCCCTCGTGAAACGCTAGGACAAGGGCATCAGTGCAGCTGGAGATTACGTTGAAAAATAAAACTAATTTCTCACCTGTAGGTTCATTTTACTTTTGCGAAAAGTGAAAAGTCCCGGTTTGACTTTAATACCCCTCGTGTATTTTGAAGAGGAACCTTTACGACTACACTCTATGTGCATAAATTAGAATAATTTGGAAGTGTGGTGTAGGTTTTATTTTTTTCGCTACATGAACATCAGCAACTCTGAAAGTGTAGACTTCTGGGCTTGTTGGTATATATTCCCTTCCATCGATACATATTCCATATATTCCACTCTGAAGCGCTTAAAGTATAGATACGGAGGAACAGAAACGACAGAAGCGCCTGTCTCTATGTCCATGCCTAATTTAAGCGCTCTCCCTAGATAATACTTTGGCTATGAAAAAATGGTATACTGTAACACCCTTTAAGTTCACGACCCCAGTTTTTCGCCAATCGAGCAGAGGGCACATATTCACGGCATCTCAGTTTCGCAGAATCTATTCCGATGCTTGATTTCCTTAACATTACATTAACAACTTGCATCAACAATTAACATTAACATTATCATTCGCGTTAACAATCACATTAACAATAACAATGCCTAAATATCACATTAACAATTCGTGGCTTGATTGCCTCACATCGTGACGCATCTTGGGTTGCCTTCACTATATTTAAGTAAAGCGACATTACACGTGCTTTTGCGGTAAAGCTGTTCGAATGCTTACTTGTAAACATGTGTGAAAATAAGGTTTCCGATGGCATCACTGACTCCGAAGTGCGAATTCCAGCTCCAGAAATTTCCAGAAAATTCCAGAAATTTTTGCGTGCCCAAAAAGGGTCGTGAGTTTCGCGAAAAACAAGAAAAGAAAAACCTTTTCACACACCTTCTTTTTTTTCTTATTTTTGCGGAGTGTGCTTACCTGCACCGGCTCCCTACACGGTGCAACTTGTTTAAAATATATCCGAAATGACCGAGCGGCCTGATTGGAATGACTGTGGAATGGGGACGAAGCTCTTCTTGGAATGACCCAAGCTGCTTCATGTGGTTTTGAAATGGATGGTGCAGGTAGGTATAGTTGGGAAACCTACGTGTCGAGGATCACTGCAATATCAGGGCTGATGAAGCTGGACCTCATCTGGAGTTGATCCATCCAGGTTTTCAACGTAATATGACTCCCGTTATGTTTCTGCCCCAATTTTTTTTTTCTTTGGCAAATCATCGTCAACGTCATCCGCTCGCACTGCTGTTGCTAGTGCACAGAAGATGTATGAACGTATAAATATGTGTGAAGTGCATTTAAAACACTCACCTCCATCGCTTCACACGGTGTGCATGGTGAATTTAGCAACCATTATATACAGGTTGTTTGCTCTAACGTGTCCAGAAATTTTATTTAAAGCGAACGATAAAAGAGAAACGAGCGCTATGTTTCAGCTACTTGACTAAGAAACAGGTGCTACTAGTGAAGCAGTAACTGTTTTTTACTCAAGTAGCAGAAAAGTACCACTTGCTTTTCTTTTATCGCTCGCTTTAAATATAATTTCTGGACACGTTAAAGCAAACACCCTGTATATCGAGGCTTACCCCGTCCCAAACGTTCCAGATTGATAGCCACTTGTCTGAAGTTTTATTAATAAAAAAAAAACGTATTGTCCTATAGAAACAAAACTAACTTCTTCGTCATCATGCAATATCACACGCTATCCAGCAACAACAACAACAACAATAAATGAAGAAGTGATGATGACATGGGATGTTTCCCCGTGGTAGCCACAGCACACTACCCCATTGCACAGTGGTTAATGTGAGAGGATGAATTATGGTGAGAATGAGGCAACGACAGGTCGGAGTTCTGTTTAGAGCTCTTCAAGGAGTCCAGTGGCCTGCATGAAAACAAAAAGGGAGCGAAGAGCCCGGCACTGATGTTCAGGGGAGCTCCATGGGCCAAGTACTTTGGACAAGCTGAATGGTCTATGGTCGAGGAGTTCAAGTTGGCGTCGAAGTACCCGGCGTTCACACGTGCACCGCTCACAGTCCTCGATGATATGGGGGATCGTAGCTGGGGTGCGGCAAGCTAGGCACAGCGCCGTGTTACTGTAACCCAGCTTAGCACGGAACGCAGGGGTGAAGGCGACGTTGAGTCGTAGACGCCGCAGGAGTGTCGTAAAGCTGCGAGGGAAGCCACCTGGCATCCTAAATGATAATGACGGGTCCACTGCATGGAGGAGCGACCATTGAGTGATGTCATGCAGCCATTGCTGGCGGGCCAAGTGTGACACCAACGCAGACAAGTAGGAGCGCCTATCCCCGTTGGAGAGGATAATGGGCAGGGCTCTGGAGATACGGTGGGCCGCAGCAGCCGCCAAATCTGCCTGTTCGTTGCCCTGAATGCCGGTGTGGCCGGGGACCCACTGTAGGGTCACCCGGTGTCCCTGTTCGCCGAGAACCTTGAGCGCGGTCAGGATACTAACAACCACCGGGGCCAACGAGCCGCGGATGCCCATGGTTCCTACACATTGCAGGGCTGATTTTGAGTCGGTGTATATCACCCAGGAACGGGAAGGGTACTTTGAGACAGACTTCAGAGATAACAAGATGGCATACAGCTCCGCAGAGGTCGACGAAGTGCGATGTGACAGGCGGAACCCACATGATAGTGACTCCTCCGGTATGACAAAGGCAGCGGAGGAGCCATCCGACGTAGACGAACCATCTGTGAACACAGCCGTGCGGCCTCTGTAGTTTGTATCCATCATTTCCAAAGTAGACTGCTTGAGAACCGAAACGGGGATCTGGCTCTTCGGCCCCAGGAGGCCAGGGATGTGTGTCGAGAGGGATGGGCTCGGCAGTGTCCATGGTGCCACTGAAGGGGCGGTCGGGGCAACAGTGAAGCCAGGGATGTTTCCAGATGTTGCTGTAACACATAGCGAGAGTTTACTGTTCTTCCGCCTACGTAGCTTTTGAACGCTATCCAGACTTTCTACGTTGGTACTAAAAATTAAACAAAACCTGAACCCATGCATTTTGAACGGCCTACCTCACTCAAATCCTAAATTTTGGGGAGCCTGCTCTTCTTCATAGGATGAGAGCACTTTTGTTAAAGCTGTCTGCCTTGCTGGACCTTTTCTTGAAATGCGGGCGAACGGTACGCGGGGGCACTATTTCTTTGAAATTAAAATGCTTCGAATTAAGATTTTTCCTAATATTTTTCTGTGTCACCTTTAGTTTCATACCATCGTAAACGGGTGGAGCAACACACGTTTTCAGGAGGAGGGCAGTAACATTTTTCGAGCGCGATCTGGTCAACCATTGTGACTTGTCGCATCCTCCAGGTAGCAATACAACACACAGGCACATTATTGGATGACGCAATCGTGACCATTAATCGCATTCTTATGCGCGGCAATTTGTTCAGCACGGGGTTAAGGGGCGCTTCCGAGGTATATACTTTCAGTCCCAAAATGACGTGAAAGAATAATGCGACTGTCACGGCATAGCAGGAAGTCTCAGACGCGATTCGAAATACCGCCATGTTGTGAGAGCAAATGCTATTTGTTATTATTCCCTGGCAATAAAAAACGGCACATTAAAAGAGAGTACACTCTTTCTTCCAAGATATTAATGTCTGTTTTACTGTGTAATGTTTTCCGAACGTACGACCAATACAACCACACCTCTACTTGATAGCAATCAATTCTATATAACGCAATCATACCGCCACACGCTTTTCCATAAGGTCAACGACCATGGACCTCGCGCTTAATTAACCAATATCCCTTTCTTTCTCCCGCTTTTTTTATTAATACTTTTTCATAGAGATGTACGTATAAAACTATAAAACACTGAAGCTTTCCTTTATTGGATACAAGCTTTCACGCAGCGGCATTTCGACGGGTACAAAAATAACAGCATTGGAGTTACAAATGCATTAGAAGAAAGAGAAAATTCCGCGTGATCATTATTTCCCAAATTGCGCTGTAACATCATCTACCTTCGTGCAGTGTACACAAGCACGTCCGCGTCTATATAAGCTACATCAAATGGGCCGCTCATAATTGGATAGAACGTTGTGCCCTTTGAGGTAGCTCTTCGAATGACCTCTTATTGCGTTGCGGTCCGGAAGGTTCGTGTAAATCGAATTGTGTGTCAGTGCTACTGTGGATGTTAGAGTGTAGAGTAGATTAAGAAAGAAGGATGACAGAGGACTGAAGATTGGGCTCCTCTTCAAGGAAGGGTCTCTACACGTTTGGGTGTCTGGGTTTCGAGCTTGAGATTGTGTTATCTTTTCAGGGCAGAAAAGTAAAAGACCGGCCGGGCATCTGGACTGGACATAAGATGACTTATTATTCAGTTTGATACATAAACACTTAGTTTTTGTGTGCATGACCCAAACCATAAAAAAAAAAAAAAAAAAAATGGTGGGCCTCTTTCCGCTGGAGAGGGCCACGATTGGGCGCACAATTTATTTAATTGATAATTAATATTTTACCTAATTACTTCTGCATAAAAAAATTTCGCTTTTGCCCTCATATGCGACGTGTCAATTGTGCAGGAGATGTAGAGTAGAGACACCGTTAGGTTATGACTCCTGGGGCGTTATAAGTAACGCGGTGAAGAACTGTAAAACGTGAAAAAAAAAAAAAACTAAGAAAACTGGAAAGTGTAGACGTAAAGCAGCATGTGGGACATTTTCTAAGGCGGACCGACGTCATGCGCGTGGCGGGATGTCCATTGAAAGTATTGGAATGATGATGATGATCATCATCAATTATCCGTTACAAAACAATAACGTCTCTTCACGAAAAGTCGCAAAGAAAATCGTGGGAAGAAGTTAAACGAAACCCGAGATTTGTTGTGTTGCTGACTCAACCGTTGCAATACATTTACTTATTTATGGTAATAATTAAAGTGCCCCTCTTGAGACATTACATGAATCGGGTGGGGGATCACAACAATACAGTGCGATTCAACACTGACGATCAATCAATACACACACACACACAAAAAAGAGGCAAAATTCTTTCTGAACATATTAAAATCTACAATGGTGACTAGCTTTTGAACGCGTTACCAAATTAGAAATTCAATACAATTCCAGCAGTTTCGAGTTCTCCTCTTTTTTTCGTTACAAACAAACGAACATCTTACGTTTTGCACCTTTGTGTGTTTGTGAACACAACAGGCGAGTCAGCTGAAGCACAAGAGCACGACAGAAACGATATTTGTTGATTGATTGATTAGCAACAGAAAAAAAAGATGTTAGTACCAAGCTACTCGGAACAGGCTGTTCCAGGACGTACGCGCTGGGGGTTTAGGGCTCATTGTATTTAAAACAAATCAGGGGCAAAGGGGGTAGGAAAAAAAGAAGAAACTGAAAATTATACGAATCTATACACTTTATGAGGCACACGCGCCCTTCGCAAGTTGTAGAATGCTAGAGGATAAACCTCTTTGAAAGCGGCCACACTTTAAGAAAAGAAAAAGAAAAGAAGAGAACGAGTAAAATGGGGAGTAGTTGCATCTTTTAGTCCGCTATTCCGCAATTACCCCCATTTCAGTCCCCTAACCACGAAATTTACTCCCCAGGACTGCAAATAGCCACTGAACTTCGCAAATGGTCTACAGACACACATAAATGGGATGAGGATGTGGTGTGGTGGGCAAATGGTCTACTGAATGCAACAGTCTACGTAAATATGTGCTCTTCGTTAATTTGATGGAATAAGGCTATATAACTGACCTAACTCAGCAATTCCCCATCCACGTAGAGAAAAAAAATAGTTAGAGGTTCTTTCTTGCTAAATTGTGCCCTGTGTCTATTGCAAGATTTTATATAACTCAACATATCACGGTTGACGGTTTCATTTCATGCAAAGTATTTTCATTCATGTGCATGAATTATGTACCTCGGTTTATTAGAACAGAGCGTGAACTGCAGTCCCCGCACTGTGACATTCATTTACTCCCGTGCATTTACTCCCTGAAGGGAGTAATTTTTGTGGCAGTCACCGAAAGGACTAAAATTGCTCCTTCTTTTCTTAGAGTGTGCACGACGACCATCCCACCTTCGACACACTTATATTTGCTTTTCGAACTCAACAATATTCGCGATTCCGAACTCTCTCTCGCGTTACTTATCCTACTCATCCTGTCCTTATCCTACTCATCCTACGCTTCATCCTGCACCTTACACCACCGTTGTGTTGCTTTTCGCTCGCGTTGGTCCTTGATTCTCCGCGGCCTCTTCTGGCACGGAGCTCTTTCTGTCGCACAAAATGAAGAAGAACAACGTCAATATATTCTCGCTGAAGGGCCGCGGGACCAGAATTGTCGCCATGGGACCGGTCTTGGCCGCTTGCCTCGATCTTGCACCATCTCATCCCTTGCAGCACTTCGACCGCAGAACGCCATTCGACTCTCATCCCAGCACTTACGCACGAACACGACATTAAATGGCGCTGCCCATCGATAAAGATAAATGTTTCGCTGTTCCCTGTCCATTTTCTCAGCGGCGCAGGAGCACCTGGTGAATGTGCAGCCTACTTCGACCTGCGGGAGTAGGGATGAGTAGAATGTGTCGTGGGTGTAAATGGGTAATAAACAACCAAAATTAGAGGAAATTTTGTACTGCTGAGAAAAAAACTAAAAGTTTTGTTTCCGAAAAAGTGAGAACAAATGCAGGAAATTTAACGACGAATATTATGCTGGCACCATCTCCCCCTTTTTTTTGTTTGTTTTTGTGTGTGTGTGTTGGGGGAATAAAAGGTGGAGAAAGGAGAAATTAGCTTTCTCAGTTCTCCGTTATTTGCGCCATCGATACAAAAATTATAGTAATTGAGATCGCAAAGTTCGCTGTCAAGATTACTGATTTGTGGAAAAAAAAAAAAAAAAAGGATGTTAGTCCGAACCCACTCGGGACTGGCTGCTCGAGCACGCGTTATTCAGGTCAGTGTCACTTGCGTGTGTCTTTTGATTTACATAATGCCTTGTATGCTATGTGACTAAAAAGGAAAGCTCCTCACATGTGAAGAGCCCTTGCTTTATCTCTCACGGGCTGTCGATATAGTGGCGAGTTAGGATTGTGTACTTGTCCCATTGTAAGTGCAGGCACGTGTGGTGGTCGGCGATACTTGAGAACGTCCTCGACATTATACGCGGGGTGAGATAACAACGGTTAATAGTTTATATCGCGTAGATACAGGAAAGCTGGTGGAGAAACACTATAGCGTTGACTCCATAGCTGTTGTGTTCGTGGTATCTCTTGGCTCACGCCAGGCCTTTTTGGTCAGGCCTTTTTCACGCTGAGATGACAACTTTTCGATTGCTTCTGTAGGGAGTTCGGTTGCGCTGCCAGTTTTGTGTAAATCAATTGCGTTCATTGTACAACACATTGAGAACTTGCAATAACGGCGGAAATAAGTAGAAGGGCTCGGTGATCACCAATTGATTGAAACAATGACGTGATACGACAGACGCTGGGATTTCATTGTCCCTGCCACTACTACAATAATATTACGCGCGCCGAAGAAAGTTTCAGTGCTCTCTTTGAGCTTAAACGATGAGTGTATTGTAAAATTCGGTAAAATAAGACCAGCTTCAGTAATAATAATAATAGTAATAATAATAATAATAATACCTTTATTAATGTGCCCAAGAACAGCCGAAGCCTTGGTATTGGCGCACGAAGACAACGCAGTATTTACAAATATATATATATATATATATAAAATGAAAAAAATAGCCGGAGCCTTATACTTCACTGGCTTTGCACTGGGCTTTCAGTGAGTGAGTTATCTCACCCTGACGGGAGGAATCACGTGTTACGTGACCTTCTGACGCCATCCACTCAAACGTTGCCTGCCTGCGTCCTGTTGATGAGGCCCAACAAGGCCGAAACAGCTGTCCAGGACTGGCATGGCGACGCTTGAGTTACAAACATATATATATATATATATATATAGGGTAGAGGTAGAGGTAGGGTAGGGTATAGGGTAGAGGTAAAAGGATTATCAAACGGCCACGAAGTTTTACAGAAGTTCAAAAAAAGACGCGGAAACAGATTTTAGGGAAGTTAAAAACACTAGTTTACTACATGGGGAGACGTTAAAAAGTAAAATGGGCAAGGGGTCGACGTTTCGACAGTGGCACTGTCTTCGTCAGGACAAAAGATGCGTAGCTGATTACACATTTCTTAAATAGGTTTGCTACATGACGTCATAATCGGTACGGGCACGCCACAGGCGTTTGTCAGTAAGTCAGATTCGGGAATATTCCAGAAGGTCAAGTCCGGGTGGTGATGTCATTCGCCGTAGGTCACTGTCCGCTTTGGGGAAAATTCCGGGCAGGGTGAGCGCTGCTTCAAACTTTGCTGAAAAAGAAAAAAAAAAGAAAAAAAGAAAAGAAAAACAGAAGGGAAACGAAAAGGAGGAAAGTGTAGCTCATCTAGGCGGCCAAATTTCTTACCGTTGAAAGTGCTCCCAGATCTTCGTTAATGGTTGATTGGAATTTGTAAATGAGATAAGATTCGCGTTGTTCCCTGCACCGATCTGAGCTAAAATTTGACTGGAGAATAAAAAGTGACACGTTATTTAGTGAATGACCTGGTTGTTTGAAATGGCGAGAGACCGGGAGGTTTGGCTTTTTGGTAACGTCAGATCGGTGGTTGTTGAACCTGATCCGAAATGATGTTTTAGTCTGACCTACGTATTGTGCTTGGCACATGCCGCACTGAATGACATAAATGACGTTAGATGAATTACAGTCGAAGTCACCATTAATTTTGACGGAAAAATTGGAATTAGTACTTTTAAGTACTTGGGTGCTATGCATTAATTTGCATATTTGACACCTTCGACCATCGCACGGGTGACAGCCGTTTCCTGGATGCGCTGCTTTGCTAACTTTAGAGCTAACTAGATTATCGTGAAGGTTGCGCCCGCGCCTGTAGGTTACCCGCGGTGGCTGAGGGAAAATTTGTCCCATGCGCTCTGATTGGACGATTATGACGTCATGTAGCAAACCTATTTAAGAAATGTGTAATCAGCTACGCATCTTTTGTCCTGACGAAGACAGTGCCACTGTCGAAACGTCGACCCCTTGCCCATTTTACTTTTTAACGTCTCCCCATGTAGTAAACTAGTGTTTTTAACTTCCCTAAAATCTGTTTCCGCGTCTTTTTTTGAACTTCTATATATATATATATATATATATATACATATACAGAAATACATATACGTGGAAAGTGGTTCGAGGTTAAGAAATGACATTATCTCTCTATAGACATACATGTGTACATCATACATACATGACTCATGACCCCTCATTTCCTGTGAAAGTTAAAATAAGCAATAAATAAATAAAGAAACAAAATGATTCCTTACTGTAACTAGTTTCTGATGAAAGCAGCTGGTTACAGTTACGAGTTAGGAGTGACTCAGTGTGACCCAAGTGACTCATGGAAGTTGTGCGTGACTCAGTGTCACGTATAGTGTCTGCGACTTGCGTCATCCATGAAGCCAGTCTCGGCTTCCGATTTCCAGATGTTAATGCCTGCGACTGCATTAACGCATTGGGTACGTGAAATGAAAGATGACAGACACATGTGAGCCGTACTATACAGGGTGTCCCAGAAAACGTGTCATTGAATTAGAATAAAAAAAACTACACCACCTAGAGTCATGCGGTCAATGGCATTTGTTCTTACTGGGTTTTTGCCACCTCCTCATGTGAATGTCGTGTAACGTAAGTTTAATTATGTAAATTTTTGCGAGCTTAAGTCGGAAATTTGCCTAGTAAATGTCACTTTTTACCCCACCAATGTGAAGAGCGTGTCTAATTTAGTCAAATTAATGATAATTGACACGGATATTCAGGATCTATCCCATCGGAAAAAAATAGCCGAACATCATGATCTACGGAGGTCGCACATAATAGCGCACGATGAATTTTTCAGCGCAATCTTTGTCAGTCCGACGAAAGGAGGTTGGAAACCCAGCCCTCCCCGACGTCGCAGAAAGAGATAAAACAGGCATGGCTTATCACGTCCGACTTTCGCTGGGATAATGCTTTCCCTCTCCCAATTTTAGGAACTGTTACTTTTTCTACTATCGCTCTGTGGGGGGGGGGGGGGGGGGGGCTGGCTTCGGAACCTCCTTTCGTCGCACTGAGAGCCATTGCGCTCAAAAAGTCATCTCGCGCTATGGTCCGGTGCTCCGAAAAGCATGAAATTCGGCTATTTTTTCCGATGGGATAGCTCGTGAATATCACTGTGAATTATCATGAATTTGAGTGAATTCGGCACCCTCTTCATATTGGTGGGGTAAAAAAGTGATCTTTACTTGGCAAATTTCCGAGTTCAGTTCGCAAATATTTACATAATTAAACTTGGAGTACATGACATTCACATTAGGAGGTGGCAAAAACCTAATAAGAACAAATGCTGTTGACCGCATGATTCTAGGTAGCGTAGTTTTTTTATTATAATTCAATGACACGTTTTCTGGGACACCCTGTATACGTACAGTGCCCTGCATGAAACGTCAATAAAAAGTATGCTTCAAACCTATGTATATAAAGTTTTTGAAGCGTCTTGAGTATGACGTACAACTTGTGGAGAGGCAATGACTTGGAAACGCTGACCGAGGCGCGCACATTCACTCCGTGCGTTCCCTGGGAGTAAGTGATTGCTGCCGGATTGATGTTGTCGTGCTGAAGCGTTTCGGGTCGTTAGTGTTGCCTCGTGAGTAGAGGATGCTCGGTCGCGGTTCCGTTAAGACTTTCTTGCATGAGACGAAGGAAAAATAAGACAGAGGGGAGAGAAAAATACACATACACAGAGAGAGAGAGAGAGAGAGAGAGAGAAAAAAGAAGTAGAAATTACATGATGTGTATGCGAAGTGTTGAGTAGTGTAATATATGCGCATGTGCGTGCCCTTTTTCGAGTTGTCTGGTTGGGTGCTTCTCGGAAACGAACGGGAAGTAAAAAAATAATAATAATAATATAATAAAGATGTCTTGGCAATTCATAACGGTCCGACTTATGACGACGTTGTCTTGAAAGAAAACAGCAGAAAAACAAACACACAAAAAAGATGCATGATACCGAATTGATACGAGAAGTTGAAATGACAGGCGTAGAAGCGAAGAAGGAATCGCGTGATGAATTATTGCTGTTTGATTCAACAAACGGCGGTATACGTCGAGTTCGTTATGGATTGGAAGATCGCGTTCGATGTACGGGTGAAGGCACATGAGAAGGTCGTTGCCCTGTGCTCCCGGGGTCAAAAAACGACATCAGAAAAGCCTGATGTTAACATCAGACTGTAATTTGGGCCCTTGACGTCCTGATGTCACATGAGATGTTAATGTCCTGATGTGATTGTAGGCTCTGGTGTTTTGATCTCACGCCAGCCATCTCCACAATTTCTTTTTCTTCTCACATCCCCTCGCCGATCAAGATCTTGATGTCCTGGTGTCGCGCAAGAACGTGCCCTAGCATGTAGGTGTGCATATGCAAATGAGGCAACTAATCCTTCAAATCCAAATCATCCTCTAGGATACACGGCAGAAAATAACGCGCTATAACACAAAGGCGTCTTTTTTGTACAACATATTTATTTTTTACAAACACATATTTTTACAACGTACTTATTATCAAAAACTCCAATACAAGCCCCTTGCACCGCAATAATACGCACTTGCTAGAGATGTGTATCGAAGATCTCGGCGGGACACTTGTGTTTTTGTGAATAGTTGTGTTGCTTCGAGGGACATAGAAATTATGGAGGTATGATATCATAAGACGTCCAATTATGTTCTTAAATAATTATCGTAAACCGAGCTGCATTTGGCAAGCTTGACTTAGCTTAACAATCATGTTCCTCGACGTCTTCTGTGCACGAACGCAGCCCGCTCACTCGGATCTAATCGGAAGGTCAATTCAATATGTCGCAACATGACATAATTGTCAAAAAAAGCAAGAAAAAAAAAAAACGCAATGAACAACGCAATAAGGGGCCGGTGAGCATAGCTCACGAAAAAAGTACTTCGATCAGAACGCATTTTTCAGCCGAACAACTTGAAGTGAAGTAAAAACAGCACAAATATACTTGAAATACTGCTGAGATCTGTTGAGATACGATCAAAACGTTTGCGAATAGCATCTTACCCTCGCGCGAGGCAGCATGTAGCGAGCGCTCTCACAGCGTACCCAATTTTTAGAATTACTTACATGTAATGGTGCATGATCCAATGATCCTTTATTTCCTAATTCTTTTTCTTTTTATTTATTTCCTATTTCTTAATTTTCTTTCTTTCCTTATTTCTTATTCCTTCCTACTTCTTTCTTTCTTTATTTCTGGAATAGCAAGCCGACGTCTCGTTTGGCTGACCTTTCCCCCGTTTTTTTTTTTTTCCTTTTCGTCTAATAAATATATCCCCCCACCCCCAATTATTCATATCTACTGGGCATCTTTTGGTGTCTTGCGCAAACAGTCAAACACTTGCTGCCGGTCGAAATCGTCTTCATGTTCTTGGGTCCCTTGATGTTAGTTATTGTGGGCGACAGCGTGTTGTCTTCGTCGAACTCAATGCGCGAAAACACTAAAGAATATTGCTACGCACTTTCCTAATATGGAACTAACGCTGAAAACACGGTTTAAAAGAGATTGAAACTCTTCCTTTAATTTTTCCAAGTATTTTTCTAACTTCATCCAGTTGTTGTCTGGAACGCCTCATCCTTATTAAACCTGACTCCGAGAATTTTGGTCTCTTCCACAATGTTCAGACCCAGATTTTTCCTCTGTTTCTCCCCACCTAAATACACCAATTTTGATTTGTCTCTATTTTCGCCCCACGCATTGTCCCATATCCTTCCATTACTTCCAGAGCTTTCTCAACTTCCACTTCGCCTTTAACTATGCAGTTTTTGTGTGTACACTCTGTATATACGAATGTTTCGTAATTATTGTTATTGTATATTTCCTTTTTGCTCTTTGCAATCCCCCCTTATGTAATGACCTTTGTAAGGGCCCTTAAGGTTTAATAAATGAAATGAAATGAAACTACCATAGTGAGATCATCTGCGTAGTCCACTATGGTTTTGCATTGTGCAGCCCCAGGTAATCCAACCCCTTTCACTGCCTCACATTGGTTCAGCTCTCGTAAGAACCTATCAAAGGCCAACACATACAGTAGGGGAGAAAGGGAGGCAACCTTGCCTTACTCCTCTTTTGACCTGAAAGCTCTTGCCTAATTGCCCATCGATGAGTAGCCTACTCCTGGAGTTTTCATACATGGCTCCTACTGTGTTTATTACTGGATTTTCTGCCCCAATTCCTGGTAATGTTTCTTTTAAATATGCGTGTTTAAGCCGGTCAAATGCCCTTTCTTGGTCTAAGGTCATGATAATACTTCTTATTCTCGTTCCGCTTGTCCATACAATAACATCTCTTAGCTCCCATATCTTCCTTTGGATTTTTCGACCCTTTACTGCAGCACCCTGTGATGGCGACACAGACTTTTTCATATTTCCTTGTATTCGGCCCACAACCGTCCTGGCTAATATTTTATAATCTAAATTTAACAACGTCATAGGACTCCAGGTGCCCAACTCCTCCTTACGCTGCTGATCCTTGCGCAGAGTAACCGTTCCTTCTAGGAAGGTTTCTGCAAATGAACCTTTCTGAAGTGCTCCATTAAGCACCTTCATCCCTCTCCGTATTATTTTTAGCCCGTCCAACTCCAACTCCAAGCACCTTCACCAAACAGGGGCCTAGGGTGTTCCAGTACCGTTTGCAAAATTCTGCCGAAAACTGCTCTCGTGTCGTCCAGCTCTGTTGTCCTTGAGACTCAAGGAAATGTCAGTTTCAATCGTTGATACTCTTAGGAACCTTGAAACTCATGTTGTGTTTTACAGCCTGAAAACAGTTGCTTGCCTTCGTCGTTCGTTTTTGCTCACTACATCAAACTTGTGAACAAAAAATTTATAATTTCGTAGTCCAAGCTCACGAGCACCCATATTTAGAGCACGAACGCTCGACGTAACCTTGAATCCTCGAGGTGTTCGAAGCAGCTCGAGCTTCCATAAGAAATGGGATGACGAACCGATGCTTTAGTCGCCCACACGAGAACATCAACCACTTTAGGATGTGTTTACGCTTGAAAGTTCCATGCTGGAGACAGGGCAAATACAGATAAGTGGCCCGGCTATCCCGGGAGAAATACGCAATGTGTCACTTAGCAGACTCTCTTCGGCGTCCTCGCGTGGAAGAAAGGAGGGAAGTGACAAGTCATAATTAAACTGGGACTGAGGTTAATCTGTTCCCTAAAGCAGGAGTGCACTTCCTTGTTGAGTACTTTGAAGTGAACAGCAAACGAGATGAATCGGTGGTTCCGCACTCAGCTTTACGTGCCAGACTTAATCCGTCTCTTACGCAAACCCATAAGTATATCCGTCCCTTTTCCAGCATAGTCTTAGCATTAAAAGGTATCGACACTTCATTTTCAGACTTGAGCTTGGTTTGTTCATCAAGAAGTTTGGTGCATTTTTCATGCATGTCATCAAATGTATTGCTCATATGTTCCATAGCAGCTTTCATATCTCTCATCTCATTGCGATAGTCTCTCTCTAATGCGTCCTGCATTTCTTTGAATCTAGACTTCCCCATTTCCCTCTTCAGTTCCTCACTGAATTTTGCTATTTCTTTAGCAATTTCTTTTGTGGCCATGACAGCAAAGTGCAACAACAATGTGGTGTCAGCAGCAGCAGCAGTAAATAGCAATTGCCAGTACACTAATAAGTCAAAATTGGCTCACCTGTAATACAGCTGATATCAGACACGTTGCTGTCAGAAATGCACTGTGCTGCTGCCGACACCAAAAGAAGCAGTTTCAGGAGCGTCGTTGGCTTTTAAGCTGAAGAATCTGTTACGTATCTATAGGTAAGGACGATTGGCGCCGGCTGCCGAAATGAAGGGGAAACCGCTCTCACATTTCTCGATAGTTTTGCGAAAAAAAAAAAAAAAGAAGTAATGTTTAAATGTATCACTGGTCGGGTGATATGGGAGAACTGCCTTTGAATGATTGAGTCTCGTCGCCTGCTGGAGGAAGGTACACCGCAGACCTAGAAAACCATCAAAATTTTTTTCAACAGTAGCGGATGTTTGGAGCATAGCATATGAAATAAGTTCAACGTGTGCCCATGTTGAAACTGTCTAGCGCATTCGATAGCTAACACTGTGTTTGCAGAAAGTCTCAACACTTCCATTATCCTTTCACTCGCGAAAGGGAAATGAGATATAGCAATTTGCTAGCTATGCTTCAGTCTCGCGCCAGCGGGAGATTGGTGCCCAACTCGCCGTTCACGCTCCGAGATATGTAATTGTGTAGTGTAAGAGGTGCGCTCTAGTGCGCTTATGCCTGGAATGGGACAATTCGATAACCAGCGAGCAGCTTCGTGCCTCGTGTCGCAATTATGTTTCGGCCCTCACTTCCATTCCACGTCTACAACACGCCTGACACCATACCGGGGGTCGTGGAGTAGGTATCTTGTCACGGTTACTCAATCACCATCTTTATCATTGTTGCGTTATACAGTCGGTTCTGATGTTTTTTGTTTTCTATTCCGTGTTTGCGCCGCGACGCAACTGTGGCTGTGAACGACGTACAGATGTGAAAAGATGGAGAGAGGACAGCAGTAAGGAGTGGAGGACAGTGGGGGTGGGGGTGGGGGTTAGTATGCGTCCTGGGCCGACTTCAGAGGGAACTGTGCCGACATTCGTCTGGAAAGTCTTGGCAAAACTAAGAGAAAACCTCGTACAGCACAGCCGGTTGTAGGATTCGAACCCACTACCTCACAGTCTTCAGAACGACCTTGGCTATCACCAATACTGCGGGACGCCTTAATCCGCTCGACCATATGTCGCTGGTCTGATGTTATGAGTTGGTCGTATATGTGTAGATTTGACAAAAAAAAAAAAAAAAATTGGAGTCAGCCAAGATATATGCTGCACGTAGGGTAGGACAGCGGGTAATTTCCACAACCTCTGTGTATTTAACCTGTGACTCAAATCTCCGACATGCGATACTGGAAGCAACGTTTACATTCCCCACATCTCCACCTTCTTCGGCCTGGGGTCGAACCTGCAGCCTTGAGCTTGTAGCATCATCGTCATCGCCGCGCACCGAGCTTAGCACGGTCCCCGTGCGCTGCGAATAAATCTCTTTTCGTTTGACCTTCCGAGGCTTCCGGTTGTCCCTCCTGGGATCGCGCTACACTGGTGACCCGGTCTTCCTCTACAAGCTCAACAAGCCAGCACGCTATATCGAGTAGTTTGCAACGCCTGTAGATATTACGAAACCATGTTGATGCATTGTGATAGATATTAAAATTCGTGAACGTGATCTTACTAGGTGAAAAGGTCCCTGTGATTCCCAGGTTAAACGGGTTAGTACACGATTATGGAAGTCAACCGTGGGGCATTAATTGCTCGGGTAATACCACTTTAACGGGTACTATCAAAGCCCGTGTCTTCTCTCATAGTTGTACGCAGTCGTATAGTCGGAAAGTACATCCCGGACTATCTACCGAAGAAACTTCCCCACCAACAACCGACCATTTACGACAAATTACGGGGGCTACACAGAAAAGCAAAACATGTTTGTGGACGATTTACGAACACTATTTTTCTGTGTTTATTTACACTGTGTTTATTGGAGGTGTTACGGTGGAAGTTCCTGCAATGTAACCCCAAAGGTAAGTAAATAACGTTACTATTTACCTCACAACAAATAAATCAGGCCACTCGTTACTAGAAGTAACACAAAACGACGCAGACAGTCCTTCATAATTTTCTTTTTCCAATCAAATCAACCAGCCCTTCTCGTGGACGTGATACGACAGGTCTGTTTTAACGTGGAGGCAGGGGTACTCGGAAGAGTCCCATCACTCGGCTTGACCTTCTCATTTTTCCATCTAATCACCTAATCAGGTAATGTTCAACTACAATTCAAGCAAATTCAACAACAACGAAAGTTATCTAGACTTTTGAATCCGAGCATCGGTACAGAAGCATCGACCAGATGCAGTATATGACCAGTACGATTAGAGCCAACAGGTCATTAGACACATGAAAACAACACAGCGCCGAGAGAGAGATTTCATTGGTCATATGCTGAGCTCTGTCGAAACGTAATGAAATTATCCTACTCCTAAGGGGGATCCTGCATCGTAAAGGCAGGAAGGCAGTCATCACTAATGATGGAGTCATTTGCCAAGGGTAATGCGAATGAAAGCGTACTGGGCCTGCATCGCATGCATGGAGATATATTATTATTTTTAGTCCGTCCAACTCCAAGATATATGGCGCCTTCCTCTCACGTTATGGGCCTCGTCTTCGTTACTTGTTCGATAATCAGCGGTAGAAAAGCTGCTCTTTTCCGCTAGCAGACCCCTTTTCAGCAGCGAGAAATGTCTTGGGTGCTGGCTTATGGAGCACAATGTGCCGGCCGTGCACGCAGTTATGTAATTTTTGAAATCATGCGACCTTCTTGACACCGTTTGAGGTCTTTGTGTGTCTCGGCTAGTGTCCTCGGGGCACGGTACGTGCGCCTTGAGGGCTGCTCCTGTATTTGGACTACGGTATTTTGAACTATGCTCTCATTAACTGGACTCGCTCATCGCTATTTGTCCTTGTTTATCTTTTTTTTTTTTTTCTTATGTGTCATGGACCTCTTTGCTTGTATTTGTCTCGCTTTTTTCCTTTTGATTTTGCGTACCGTACGATACTTTTGCGTACTATATTTTGTGAACTACGTACACGACAAAGGAAGTTGTCAAATCAAAGCTTAGCAATGTGACGTCAGACGCATCAAAGGAACGGACCGACTGGCTTATCGTGTTTTCGGAATCGTTACCGTGGACATCTTCCGATCTACTGAATCCCGCTAATATTAGAGAGTTTTAGTGAACCGTTTTTCCTCAAACGGTTCGCGAACGACCACAACCCACTCCGATTATGAGACACTTCCCCTTCTCATTGGATATCCGCGAAACCCTTCAATCAACTCTTAGCCATCGGTTACAACATCACGTTTCAATGGGTCCCTGGCCACGTAGGCGTGTATTGAAATACCCGAGCAGACGCAGGAGCGAGACGCGCTGCGTCTGATGACACTTCGGCCCCGACACCTCTGCCGCTTACAGCCTCCACATGCCGTCACACATTCGCCGTCGGTGTGCCCCATGTGCTCAGCAGTTCCGTGCCGAAACTACGGCGCACAACTCATTCCTACGGTCCATCGACCCCTTGATGGAGTTCGTCATCACTTGCCACCGCAGTCGTAAAGAAGAGTCCCTTCTCCACCGCCTACGACTCAATGTTGCCCGTACACCCTCCGTCTTGCACCCGAACCAGTGGGCTGTCACTGCCGCTCTCCTTGGTTTTCTCCGAGTCTCAGGACTCGTGAACGGCATGTAACGTTGTGCTAGTGTTTAGTTTCTTCTTTCTTTCTTTCCTTGTCCTTTCCTTTTGTTTTCCCCGTTTTCCTTTTTCTTTCCTTCTTTTTTTCTTTCCTTCCTTTGTTTCGATTCCTCTTTTTTTTCTTTTTCCTTCCTTTTCTTTTTTGATTCCCCCTTTTTGTTTTGTTTTTCTTTCTCCTTCCTTTTCTTTTTCGTTTTCCCCGTAAATCCGCTCTATGCTAACGTTGTAGTGGATGAGGAAATTAAACATGGACGGACAAATACAACACAGGTCTCAAAACGTCCACTTGCATAATTGGATCGAATCATGACAGCTGAAGGAAAGGCACCAGCAGTGGGGTTGGAACCCACGGTGGTTGTGGTGCTGGTGAAAGTGCTCGCCGTTGACGGCCTCACAGAGGTGGACAACGTCACGACTGACGCCCTGGGGGTATGTGTCCTGGGCCGACTTCTAAGGGAACTGTGTCCCGACATATGTCCAAAAGCATCTGAGGAAAACCCAGGAAAAACCCCAGATAGCACAGCCGGCACCGGGATTCGAACCTGGGTACCTCACAGTCTCGACGTGACATGGCAGCACGCTAACCTCTGAGCCACGCGTTAACCACTGAGATAGCCACCGAGCAACGCACACACACAGCTAACACAGCCAACCACTGAGCCACGCGCTAACCCACACACTCGGATTGCCAGTCATGAGTCCAGGGATACTACTACCCACATGGCGGGGGACACGTAAAGGGTAATGCGCAAAGCTCTACTTGTGTCTTGCGCGTGTGCGTAGGACCACCAACGCTATCCCTTACGTACGCAAAGACGATAGCGTACGACATGCTAGAACCCCCTACTGTAAGAAGGAATGTTTTGAGGATGAATACGAGTATCCCCGTGTTTATTAGCGTGTCTTGGTACGTTGAAGAGAGAGCAGTTCGCATGGTGTAATTCGTAATTCGTGGCTTCTCTGACTGGCAACCAGAGGGCGTCGGTTCCAATTCCACAGCTGCTGCATTATCTTCGGCTGCCGTAAT
This sequence comes from Ornithodoros turicata, assembly GCF_037126465.1. NCBI lineage: Eukaryota > Metazoa > Arthropoda > Arachnida > Ixodida > Argasidae > Ornithodoros > Ornithodoros turicata. The sequence continues at coordinate 12,418,993 of NC_088204.1, forward strand.
TCAACTGATTTACGCTATGCGAGCAGCTGTTGCTCTCTCTAACTACGCGCACTCTCCGCTTTCCTCCTCACTGGCTCGGATAGGCGAGGGGACTTTGTGCCACAGACACGGTTATCTGCTGAAAGCTTTCCGTTAACAGCTAGCGCTGTAAAAGAAGGAGCACTTCCTTGAACTCCCCCTATTCCCATACCGTTTCGTGCAGACATGAGAGTATTTTAGTGCATCGCACGGTAACGCCTTCGCGTACGTAAGGGATAGCGTTGGTGGCTCTGCGCATGCGCCGAACATAAAGAGAGCTTTGCGCATTGCGCTGAACCACCACGCTATCCCTTACGTACGCAAAGGTGACAGCGTTCGATATACTAAAACTCACTATTATCATACTGAGGGTGTGCGTCCGTCAAATTATTCCATGTCATCCGGTAAAAGATTCCGCCCGTTCCTCTTTTTTCTCTTCACCGTGGTCATGACGCTCTGCTATCGCATGGTGCTATCTGAGAAGCACGCATGTTCAGAGCAGTGGTACTACCAGAGGGCGCATGTGACAGTCACTGGTGTGATTTTGTTCGGTCGTCTTCTTCACGCTGTGGTCAGTCATTTGGTCAGTCATTTTGTGTCAGTCGGCGTGGTATGATGGTGAAGAAAATGGCAGTCTACAGTGACTCTTTCCGTCCTAGCTGTGAAATGCAATGGGTTTGTGTTTGATGACGTATTGCGTGTTAGAGCTCGCACATGACTTTGGTTCATTGTGCGGTATTGAAGAAAGTGACACATACTGTAGGGAATGCCGGCCGAGACGTCCACGTGGTGAGCTGCTACACTAAATCAATTAATAAGGCCCGTGACATACAGTCTTTGTGAAATAATCTCGTGTTGGTGGGGACTACAGGAATTTGCTTTTGACCATAGCTGGTGTGCGACTCGCCAGTGCAAAAATATTAGGTCCTCTTCTTCAGAATATTGAGGAAAAGAATTATTTTTCCACGAGTCGCAGATTAAAGCAAAAAAAAAAAAAAGAAAAAACATCGAACTAAACCTCCTCGTCAGGCTCTGACTGACGTAAGCGGAGCGACAGCCTCGACCATTCCCATTGGTTATCCAAAGCACGTGACCTCGCCCGCTGCCGTCGCATTGGCGCAAACGCCAGCCGCGATGAGTTTCAGGATTCGCGTCAGGATGTACCTGGCCCATGGAGTTCCCCTGGGCATCAGTGCCGGGCAATTCGCTCCCCTTTTTGCCTTCGTGCAAGCCACTGGCCTCCTCGAAGAGCTCTAAACAGAAGCATAATTTAAAACCCCGAGATTAGGGAACACTAAGGGACAGACACAACACGAAGTCTCAAACACAGCTGGAAACTTTACTTCACAGACCACAAATATATACACAACAGAGGGAAAGAATAACACACACTTGAGGACGTGTTTCCTAGTCTCGGGGTTTTATATTATTAACCTCTATGAAGTCTGGTAGGGTCTTCTGGCTACAACGGGTAAACATCCCTGGGGCTCAATCTTGATCTGCACATAGCGATCGTTATAGCTATTTTTCAAAATTTGCGCGTTCATCCGTCACGCGCATTGGCCGTCAACCGGGGAGCACGAGCGTTTAGCAAGCGTTACGGGATAGCGAAAAGTTCAAAATCTAGCCCATGTCATCATCACTTCTTCACCATTTATTATTATTGTTGTTATTGTGTCACGACTCCTTTAACCAAACCCTAAGTTATATTCCTAACGTGTCACTCGCCTGTCTCAGTCGGCTGCATGCAGTCGTCAATAGAGGCACAAAATTGCAAAAATTTCTCCTCGCGCAATGAAGGATGTCGTTACGTTACGCCAACACAAAGGAACTGGATTCAACCGTTGCATCGTACGTGATTTATGGACGGGAGAAACTACGATGTACGATGTCCCTCTTGGTATCGCTTGGTATCATTACAAATGCTAAACACATCACGATGGGCGCTTTTTTCTTGCCCTATATACTCTCCTTGCCGAGGTCGGTCATCAAGCAGCACGTGTATACAATAGGTAAGCACAAGAAGAGGCATGGACAGAGGGCGTTCCTTCGGGCAGAAATTGCAGAGTGGTCAGTTCTGGCGTCGTAAACAAGAAGTAGTCGTGATGAGGGAAGGGCGTCTGTTGACAGCAAATGGTACCATGGCGTGTGCTCTCTACATCATCCCTTCAGTGACAGAGGCTAAAACAGAAAGAAATATTCATGCGTGAAAGAACGGGTTTCGTCGCGGTTATTTGAGGTTGCCATCAGGATACGCTGCGTAAAAATGACTGCCAGCGTAAATCATGTCCCGCTCTGCAGTGTTCTGTGCCCTTGACGGGAGAGGAACGCGAAGGTGCGCGGGAAAGAGATACTGAACCGAGAGCTTTCCTCCACATCGAGGTGTTTGTGTTCTTTTTAAGAAACGGGTGACATTCCCGTTCGAAAGCTCCGTCTGGTTTTATCCGCTGACCCGCGCGGACATCTACGCGACGTCTTGGCTCGCGGGCAGAAATAAAACTTGTGAATCCGAAATGATGTTGTTATCCCTTGTACTGCTGTACCTTTTACTGCTATTTTTAGCCAACCGCTGATGTTATATATTTTATTCATTTATTATCACCTTGTTTTTTTGGGGGGGTGGGGGTGGGGGTCTGTTTATGGGAGTAGCCGAATTTGTCGTGTGACGAATTCAACCTCTCCCTAGTACTTTTCTTTATCGACATCAATATCATCAACAAAAGTGTCACAAATGTAGCAATTGTGGCTCCGAGACTACGTTTTGGTGGGTGCGTGTGTTACGATGCGTTTCTGTTCTTTCTATTTTTGTATATTTTATTTGTATTCCTCCTTTTTGGGGGGGTGGGGGGGTTGCAGAATTGGTCAGGTGCCGAATTCAATTTCTCCATATATATATTCTTAATTTACTTATCACCTTATCAACTTAGAGCTAAAGTGTATGCTGAGAAGTGAAACCGTCTGTAATATAATATTTTGTCAAGTAGATTTTTTCCTTACATACGGAACGACGAAGATGTGCGGATATACGCAGTATCCGCGCGGATAAAAATATATCTATTTCAACTTGCGCGGACATGATCGCAGATCTTGCATGTGTGGACACAGTGTGAAAGCGGATACTGTCAATCTTAGCCGCGCTCACCCATCTAGAGCTTTAATACTTGAGCCGGCTGCTGAAAGCCGAGGCCGTCTCATGCAACGAGTTCATGTAAGGCTGGGTCCGCTTGAACGAACGTCGTGGAAATTCGCCTTCAATCTCAGTAAATAAATAAATTAAATTAAAATAAAAAATAAAAAGTCAATAAATACAGTTTTAGCATTTAAATATAAATACGAAATACTTTGTTGAAAGAGCTATTTAAATGCAAGATATAAATACAGTATTTAACTACCGTAACTACTACCATAAATATAATGTGAGGAAGATGACATCTGGAATCGCAGAAATAATGATGATCAAAACAACAAATCAGCAAAGAACAATAGCATTTATTTGTATGATTATCATAGCAATTTAATAATGTCAGCAGTATCTCGAAAATGATCTAGGTACCTTCTGTTCGACCGTAGAATCAGATTCGCAAAAGAGAACACCTCTTCACAGGTGCCGATGAGGAAAGGCTCGTATTAAATTTGACGAAGATGCATCGTACAACAAGGTAGCCGGCTGGTCCCGACCGTTCTCCGCAACAACAGCGCAAAAACTGGCCATCTAAAATGGTTTGTCGCATGTGCGTGCTTGCGAAAACACCTGATAACTGCGCTGGTCTCCAAACTCTGCTTCGCCCTTCTTACCGAAAGGTCAAATGCAGGGTAACTAAGATATGAGTCAGTATCTTGCGTATTTATAAGGTATATTTACAAAATAAATACCCAAAAATTGGTATTCAAATAAAAATTTTAAATTCATCTTTCGAGTCTGTATTTCAATACAAAATATAAATACATTTATTTATATTTTAAATGCTACTTCAATTACACTGTATTTAAATACTGCCCACCCCTGCTTCTGAAGTACTCTCGATCTGCACGTGTTTGTATGCCCCTCCTGTCCCTCACTCCTTCCTGCTGTCCTCTCTCCACCTGTCCACGTCTGTACGCCGCTCATAGCCACAGTTGCTTCGCGGCGCTAACAAGGAAAAAAAAAACACGCTTGTATGCTGTAGACACCCACGCTAAAAGAACCCACAAAAGGTAGACACAAAGTTCCCCTGCGGCAGCGTGGACTCAGACTCTTTTGTGTAACGTAACTTGGTCTGACCCTTTCCTTTTTCTTCTCGTCCGTTTGGCGTAAGCACTTCGAAGAGCGTGTCGAGACTATCTATCCAACGAAGCTTTTAGCGACGCCCGATGTTATTGCGCAGCTGTCGCGCAGATTTTCGCTAAGTAGCTTTGGACTAGAGCCCTGGATTAGAGCTCTTGCTCACAGCAACATGAGGAGAGAGAGTTTGCTAGAGAAGGCGTAAGTCTTATATATACTCATCAGAAGCTTTCACGTGGATAATACTCCCAATGCTGCGAAAAGTGCCCCTGTTGCTTCGTCAGTTACGTATTCGATAACGTCCAGGCATCTGCAGGCGTCTGGGAGGAGCATGGCGGATTCTTATCGCTGTTTATCCACTGGTGTTAAGGGTGTCGTGTAAGAAACAGGTCTAACAATGCGAACTGTTGCTGTGCGCATTGCAACCCCTAAAAAATCTGCTTAGCCCTTAAAGTAGCACAGAAGTCATTTTTAACACCCTGTTTTCTTCCTATAAAACTGTTAAGTAGGCCTGTAAGATGCATCATGAGAAGTAATTCACACCACGGAGTCATAATTATCGCAGAAATTGAATTTAAAGTACGCCGCAAAAAGCGACCGTGCGCAACGGTGGTGAAGAGGAGTACCAGTCTGAGATCTGGCTGGGATCTGGCGCGGCCGCTACAGGGTGTACGCTCGCTGATTGGTCCAGAGAAATGTTGTCTGCTAGTCCGCTGTCGTTTGCTATTCGGCAGTTCATGGTTCTCAAAAAGCCTTGCTCCTGGCTCGGTCATGATCCGGTCGTTCCTTCTACCCACAATTCTCCGGGAGAACTGGCAAAACTAGTTTACGGCGGCAAAGGGACAGGCCGCTGACCCCCCACTGACCGGCGAACCAGAACGAGTTCCCCCTGTAATGTCATCGGTGACGTGACATCATACCTTCTCCTCCTCGTTATACCCGGAGTGGCGAGTTAAGGGTGAACGAGCGGAGCCATGTTTATGTGAGTTTTTTTTTTCTGGGAAACAAATTGCGCACATCAAAACTTTTCGCGCTATACGGTAAAATGACGCGCACACTTTCATCAGACGTCTTCATCTGAAAATTTTTTTGGATGGCCCTCTGTACTCCTTTAACTGCAGCGGCAGTGACATCGTAGAAAGTGCAGAGCACGTTTTGAGTCGAGTTGGTAAAAATATCATGTCGTTGGCGGTAGCCAAGGTCGTGCTGAAGACTGAGAGGTGGTGGATTCGAATCCTATACCGCCCCGCTGTGCTGTCTCAAGTTTTCCATGGGTTTTCCGGCAGACTTTTCTAGACGAATATCGGCAAAGTTCTCCTTGAAGTAGTCGATCCAGGGCGCACACTGAGCCCCTGTGCCCCACTCCTTCCTGCTATGGCCACAGTTGCTTCGTGGCGCTAACACGGAATAAATATTTAAAAGAGAAGCGTACACCGAGGGTAAGAGTGTGTTGCGATTCAGCGCAATATGAAAGTCCCTGGGAGAGTCCAGGGCTCTATCACAAAGGCGGTACTCCGCTTTCTGCGTGATACGGGCCTCCTGGGCTCCCTGTGAACGGGGTGTTTTTTATTTCTTTTACTTTTACTTTTTTTAGGGAATAGCACGCCGGCGTGCTGCACGGCTGACACTTCCCGTTTTATCCTTCCTTTTCCTTTTTTTTTTCCTTTTCTGCCAATAAATTACCCCCCACCCCCAGACCTCTGGTTGTAGCGAAAAAAAAAAAAAAGTGCCGATGATATAATGTTAGACGATGCAATTAAGCTGGTCAGTGACAGGAAACAGTGTCCGGCGCAGTTAGATGAAGAACGTAGAAGAACGAACCACGTAGCGCCTTCCGGCGGCTCGCGTGCCAGATAACGATGCCTATTGATTGGTTGATTAATCGCCGATGATAACGACCATGAAGGCGACTTTCCATATCGTGAACATTTTGGATTGTTGACCAGCGCAACATCACGTGACCGTATGCGCGATAGACGACCCTCTATTTACAAACGTTGACGTCACGAAAAGACCGGTTCGAGGTTATATTTTGCCGTGGTGGGCAAGAAGCGGGAAAAATGCGTCGGCTGATAGGCTGATAATGCGCACCAGCATGCTTTGCGTGGCGGCGAAACGTATTCGACGACGTAGGGGCTCGGGTCGTCTGTGACAGTATGTCTCCGCCTCATGAGAGAAGGTAAAGTGCGGCGAAACCGCGTGACGGACTCCCCACTCACAGGGCAGCAATAAGGGGGAAGTCGTAGAACTTTGCACTAGAAGGCAATGAGGAAATTAAACATAGAAGGACAAATACAGTTGATATAAGTCCTGCCCAAGTCCTGTTCAATCAACCGTCCTGACTGCGATCATCACCTACAGCAATCAGGAATTTTCGTTGTAGGTAATTTTGAAGTGTCGAAGGCGTTAACCCACAGCTTGGAGCACTACGCTCCAGAATGCCGCCATTAAAATGAAATGCTGTAAACGTATTTTTTATTCCAGATGTATTAATTTTCGCGCATTCACTGTCATTCAGTCATTTGCGATGTTCTTCGCGAGTATCTAATTTCGCGAGGGCTGGATAAACACGTCAAGCTATGTTTGCGAGTACAATTTTTCGCGATGTTTAGCGGTCGCGCAATTCGCGAAAATTTATACATCGCAAATAAAAATACATTTACAGTATGCCTCGTTTTTCAATCGTATAGAACCGAGCCCCAATCCTGGTATTATCTCAATGATGTTGTCAGCCGCATATGCTTCTTACCGTTGTCACACGTTGGATTAGCAGAAGCCTCCGAGATGTCCCAATGGTATCTGCCTTGCTTTTCAGTAGGTCCACCGTCTGAAAAAAGAAAAAAAGAAAAATCCTATGTGCGGAGAATCAATCAACGGTCACTTCTCCAGTGGTTCCAACGAAATCTGCACTTTGGTGATATTATCAACCGCTGTGGTGTCAATGAAACTTCTAACTGCACATGTAGTCAAGTGAATTCGCCCTCTATTAGATTCAGAGCTCTTCGTTCATCCCACTTTTTTTCTCTCTCTCTCTTTTCACGTGAAATAAGACGCGGTTTTACAAAGATGTATCATGGATGATTTAAACCCTTCCACCTGTTAAAATTCTTGGATTAGCAATATGCCTATATATATATATTTTTTAAAATAATTATATAACTGATTTCAATCGGAACCGAACAGTGACAGAAGTAACGAAGACTGGTTTGAGAGGGCTACATTGGACACTGGTTTGAGAGCGCATCCGAAGGGGCTATACGATACATCTTCTCTGTGGCCTCTGTATTGCAACTGTTATCCCGTCCGCAATTAAATCTGTACTAATCCTAATGTTTCACGACGCAGACAAATACATTACGTGCAGAACAACGTTCTGGCATTACTTTCCCACAACACCGAAGGCCATCACCGCATATGCTACGAAGGGAGAAAACCTGGTTGCGCAGAATTCATTCCATCGTACCGCGTACGGGATTCGGCCGCGAAATACGCTCAACGAAACATCACGGGTATGCTTCTCCTGCGTACATCTCTTTGAGCAGGGAAAGCACGCTTTACAGGAACCCGCATCCGAAACTACGGAGATCTGCCTTCACTCCAGCATTAAACGGAAGAAAAGCTATTGGGAAAGACAAGGAGGGGTTTGGAAAAAAAAAAGAGGTATCGTGACGTCTTATTCCCCTCTCCCTCCACACACCTACTCTTCCACTACTGTGAACACACTGAGAGCGCGGTGTTGTGGCATCACTCCGCATTAAAGTGTACTCGCAGCTGCGCCAATATTTACTATTTTCGTTCTATATTTTCTTATCATCTTACTACGGTACTTGTCCAGCCCTTGTATTGAAAAAAGAAAGAAGAAATACATCCTTATCTAAGCCAGCACGCGCGCACCACTGGAGAACGAGAAGAAAATAGTTCACAGTTCAATTTAAAGTTGCTTATTCCGTACTATCACGACATGTTTTCAGTATTCTTTTTTCTCTCTCTCTCGGTAAGAATAACAACCTTATTTTTTTCTACTATGCACTTTTGCAGATGTAAAGATGGAGACAGGAGGGGAGGCGCCTACGAGTGTCATCGAAAGTCGATCGACGCTGTTGTGAGAACGGTGACAGAGATACTGACCACGCCGTCGATTTGTAGGAAGAAGACGGATGGGAATGGATGCAAACAAGACGCAGGTTAGTATTTCAAGGACCTTGCGTTGAATATACGCGCCGTTGATGATGGCTTGCTCGAAAGTCTCTTCTCTCCACGACGAAAAAATCCCACGTAAAAAAATCCCCATGTAAAAAAAAGAAAAGAAAAAGTTGGGAGCTCGCTTTGTTAATAAGGTCCGCAAGGATTTGGACGTAGAATTTACTTTAGCTACGTAATTTCAAATAATCAATGTATTTATTTAATAATTAGTCAATGTGCTACAGCTACTAACTAATTCGTTTAAATTAACCAACCGATTAAATCTTTGATTGATTTCATTTATTTGTTTGATTTGATCATAGACGAAACTATTACGCCAAAAGGTGGCGTGAACTCTTTCATGCGTCAACCGCATAAAAGATCAGAAACACGTGAAATGTACATAAAAAATAGTAAAAGAAATACGGTCGATGTTGTGACGCTTCACGCCGTACTTGGTCTGATGTGATGCTTCACGCAGTACTTGGTCGACCGGGAAGTTCGGAGCAATTAGTGGATTCTTTGCACGCTCGAGTAGGTAGTAGATGTGACTGAGGGCTAGAAAGGCCCTTTTTTTTATATATCTTCCCTCTTTTCGAAGCGGGAAAAAAAAAGTTGCAACGCCAACAAATTAAGCTGGAACGAGGAAGCTCGTTAAGGAGCTCGTGTTTTCTGACACGTTCACTTTCTCGATAATGCCACTGCGAAAGCTTCTTCCGCGGCCTGCGGGTGCGCGTGCGCGCGTTCCTTCACCCTCTTCTTCGGTATCGCTTCCTGCGGGAATTTTAACACGACTTGTAATGGAAAGCGGGTACCGCCTTTAATCTTCATTAGCGCGATTCGCACGTGCGCAGGTGATAGTGGCCTGTCGTTAATGCAGAGAGAACCCATATTCAACTACATGATGCATGCGGGTTGTTAAGCAACCGATATCCGATGCGCGCGAAAGACGACGGCAGATCGCGGGATTCATACGTGTTTGACGTAGTTGTCGGTACGCTTTCTAGGTTTATTGCCCTCACTCTTTCGTTCTTGTTATTGGGTTTTGCGCCGCCATACCATGGATTACACTAGTCTGGACCCTCAGGGGTGTGCGGTAATAGTAACACGTTGTATTTTAATCCTAATCCTGTACACATGTATGAGTATTTGTGATATGCATTACAATAATCATTCTCTAAATGTATTTGATGTTTTTGTATCTGTATAATAATGCACACGATTAACGTAATACATGTATTATAACGCTCTAGGAGAAGCAGTACTCACTGGGATGTCCTATAAGTCTTAGCCGGTGCACTTCGTTGCTAATTTTCCCAAGCCTGTGTCCCACAAACAAGACACCTACTATTGATGACACCATTTCCTCGAGCTTGAGGTGGTGGTAGGGACACGAACACATAACACAAGTAGACCTTTGTTCAATACAAAAGTTGGTCAATACTTTGCTCACCTGCTATTAGCCTAGAATAAAACGTGATTGGAGAATGGCTGTCGCAAGTAGCGCACGAATTGTGCATACCAGGGTTGATCAAAAAGTTCCCGGACTGATTTTATTGCTGACCGACAGAGGGCAGCACGAGTGTGCGGTGGCCCCATCTGGGAGACGTGGGCCTGACCCATCAGCGTGCCGCGTGGTGTCACTCGATCTACTCTGGGACCAGAGTTATTAACAATTGTCTGGTCACAGGCAGGACCCTGCCTGCGATTTCGTGATGAACATCAAACATGAGCAGAGAACAAACGTCAAGATTTGTATCAAACTTGAGCAATCTGCAACAGAGACGTTTTCGATGAATCGGCAGGCCTATGGCGATGAATCAGTGAGTCGGACAACGTGTTTTGAGTGGCACGCATGTTTTAGAAGTGGCAGGACTTCACTGGACGACGATGAACCATCCGCAAGCAGCACGGCCGAAACTATTGCATTTTCTTCGTTTTCTTCGACATTCGCGGTATTGTGCACCAAGAATTCGTCCCTGCTGAACACACTGTGAACTCTGAACTACTGTACTGCAATATTTTGAGTCGCCTGAGGGAGGACGTTAGGCGAAAACACCCAGAACTGTGGCGTGAACATAATTGGGTGCTCCACCAGGCCAATGCTCCCTCGCACTCGCCATTGAAAACACGCTAGTCCCTTGCACGTAACGGCATAATCATCGCTCCCCACACCCTGTATTCGCCGGACTTGGCCCCCTGCGACTTCTTCATGTTCCCTAAGCTGAAGTACCGGCTGAAGGGCCGCCGATTTGACGACGTCCTGATGATCCAGGTGGAATAGCAGACGGGGATTCAGCAGCTGGAAGAACAAGACTTCCAGGAAGCGTTACGACAATGGCAGCGGCGCTGGAAGCGAGGTGTAGGTGCCCAAGGAGACTACTTTGAAGGGGATAGGGCAGAAATTTGAATAAATGATCTGGTTGCATTTTTATAGGGCTAGTCCAAGAACATTTTGATAAACTCTCGTACTTGTACTTTTACCTCGGTAGCTCAATCGATAACGTGTTTGCTTGCTGAGCTCGCGGGTCCTATACCGTCGGAGGACGGTTGCAATGTGGGAGAGGTAAACATTGTTTCTGGCACCGTGTGTCGGAGATCTCCGGCGCGCTTTAAAAGAACCCCAGGTGGTCGAAATCTGTCCACAGTCCTACACCTGTCCTGTCACCACACAGTCACCGCTGTCCTGTCACCACACAATTAGGCTGATACAGCTTAGTTGAATATTTACTCCAATTAACCATCTCTTGCCTGCTTTTTCTTTCTTGATAACCCGCGGGTCGAGTACGTATTACTAGCATTACTCGCGCAATACACAGAGGTATTAGTATTACGTATCATAGTACCTCAGAATCAAGGTATTTCCTGTTAATATTGATTTCTGACAAGTATGATGTACTACAAAATATAAATCCCCTCCCTCAACCCGATCAAACAGGTGGAAATATTACGCGGAGGTCATAGAAAACAAAACGAAAAATTCTGACCTGTCTAATGACCTGGCTAATTCTGAAATGAATTTTTATAACAAAATGAACCAAATGAATGAATGAGAAGGCAAATGAAAAAGATAGAGGACAAGGTCGTGCTCTAGAGTTTAGAGCACGACCTTGTCCTCTATCTTTTTCATTTGCCTTCTAATCTAATCTAGCTCGAATGAGCTACCTCTGTGACCTTAATTAAGTTTTCTGAGTAACTACCACCAACGCGGAAAGATATGTTCAGAGACGTCGGGTATCTGGCTTTCATTATGACCCTTAGTGCACCCCAACGTTTTATGTGAGCCTCGACCACAAGATCATCAACCCGCAGCCTTGCTCGCTCTCGATGCGAAGCCGAGGCCATTTTTCCACCTTCTTGCATAACCGACGACCACAAAACGGAAATTAGGGGACGGAAGCATCCTGTCCCCGAACAGTAAACTCTTTTTCCTCCTCAGCGCGGTCTTCCAGAGCTGACGTATTTCCCCTTTGTTTCTCCTACCTTCCCCCTTTCCACGATTCTTCCACCACTCTTTCTTTCTCCCACCCTCTGAGCCACGCCCAGGAACAGCAACGCACCCGTCACCCCCACAAAAAAAAAAAAAAAAATAAGGCCAAGCTGCTTTACTGCGAGGAACGGCATCAGTGCCCCGCTTTTTTCTTTTTTTTATAGTGTTGTTTTTATTTTTTGAGCCGACACATGCCCTCTGGCATAATCAGCCTTAACGCACACGAACGGCCGACGCCGGCACAAGCAACGCAGTACGGTACGGGTCCAGCACAAGCTAAGTGGAAGGAAGCATTCTTCAACCCTCGTGACCTGTCCTTTCTTTTTTTTCTTAATAAACATATCCCCCCCCCCCCCCGTCGTGTACCTCCCTCTTCGTACCATGTTTTAAGTATTTATGAAGATTTCCTCCACCTTTCTGGGGAGGCAAAATCTTCGTCCGGATTTTCTTTCTTTTCTTTTTTTTTTTTTTTTTCATAACCTTCTGATGAAGAGTTCGCATTAAACTCTGTTTTGTTGCGAATGTAATGGAAAGGTAGACCTTCACATCCATACCCTTAGAAAGAGCATGATGATGATGGTCATGATGATGAGGATGGTGATGATAAAGAAGCTGAGACGTGAATTACGATACTGTCGGACTGGCTATCCTAGTGCTCGTGCATAGTAAAAACTAAGAAATAACGAGAACGAAAAAAGAGTAGAAAGTTGACAGAAAATGAGACGATGGAAATCACCAGTGGAGTACACCTCCCATCTGTGCACCTGCAGTTGAAGCCGCGAAACAGGTTCTCGAAAAAAGAAGCTCACCGCTTATAAAGGCTAAAACGAAGAAGGTGGTAGTGGAATATTGCACGCAGAAAACAATAAAGCTTACAAAACGAGAGGACGAAGACGACAGCCTACTTCTTATTTGAGCGGAATAGAATATTTATTTCACTTGTTTACGAAATGTTCAAAACATGACCAAACCTGACCGAACATGAGCGATACCTATGGTCTTGTCTCGTGAGAGCTTCCGATAGTGCTGAAAAATCTCGGACGTGTGTGTTACACGGTTGCCGTCACATTGAAATAAAACCATGTCATTTAACTTCTCCAGTCCCAGTAGGCAAGAAATACAAGAAATAGAGGTACGTACTATAGGTGCGTTAACTTGAAGCTACCTAACTAAGAGAATTATAAGTAACGAAGATGGTTAAGAGCATCAACGTTTTACTATATACAAATTCGAAACAAGACTTTCGTACAGTAGGCTGCACTTCTTCAGGTTTGAGGGCCTGTTACAAGCGGTGAAGGATATATCGAAGTCATGTCACATGGTACAATACAATAGGGTGAGGGCTGAGAGAAAAATACAATCAAGTGCAATACAAAGGCAAACAAAAACAAAACGCAATCCATAGGAGGTGGCTAGACAAGTTCGGACAGACATACAGATGGGTTGAAGGTACACGTGGAGGAAACCATTGCACATCACATGTTTAGACTGGCCGCTGTGTATTATATGATTATATGTATGCCCGTTAGGCGTACATGTTAGTTGTGAAGAGCAACATGGCGGCAGGACCACTGTCGCAAGAACTCCTGCTCATCAAAAAAAAAAAAAGTCTGTGTTCTAAGTAGTCCGTTACCAGCTGAGTCACCATGGAGAGCCTAGGATGCATCAGCCGGTCCCTCCTATTCTTGGCTATGGTTGTGCAGCGAAATTTCCAAAGCGTAAACGATGTCATTATCATAATTGGCTGTTCGAACGCTGTTGAGATAGATGGTTTTCCAGTTTATTGGTACTCCGACTCTTCTTTTTACTCTGCACTTTGGTTGCGTATGTATTGCGATTAATTGGCAATTACGATATTTTGTCACAATCCCAAAATACATTTACGCAGCAGTGCACAACCTTGGCCTGCGCATGTTTCGTTGCTCTCCGGTATCGTGCCTCTAGCTTTAGCCTTGACGACACTTAGCTATCGAACAACTGCACTCTAAGAAAAAAAAAAAAGGAGTAATTTTAGTCCTTTTGGGGACTAAATGCCTTGCCACGAAAAATAGTCCCCTTCGGAAGTAAATGCACGGAAGTAAATGAATGTCACAGAGTGGAGACTGCATTTCACGCTCTGTTCCAGGTAGAGCCCTGCACCATCCGCGGATATCCGCAAGATACTGGCGGATTCGGATGAAAGTTTAGCACTTTCTGCGGTGCGCGGATCGGATGCGGATGTGAAGGCAGCGGATCGGATGCGGATATACCGCGTGCTGTAATTTTTCCACCAGCAACTTATCTGTATTGCGCGCCGACAGCGAGCGCATGCTCGGGTTCACCTTTGACCATGCACGGCCAAGACGGGCATTCTGGCGTCTCGAACCGCGCGAGCACCGACGAGGTAGCGTTCCACATCTTCCAGAAGTATCTCCATATCGCGTTTGTTGAAATGTTTACCTTTGCTTGTCGTCAGTCCTTCCGTGACAGCATGGAGGGTTCCGAAATTGTACCAACATGCTTCCGGCGGTCGTTACGCGTCCTTCGAAACGTGCGGCTTTTGCGGATCGGATGCGGATGGTGCGTTTTGCTCAGCGGATCGGATGCGGATGTAAACTGTTGTGTATGCTGCGGATGCGGGTCGGATGCGGATGCCAAAAATCTCATCCGTGCAGGGCTCTAGTTCCAGGTACATAATTCGTGTGCATGCATGAAAATACTTGGAATCAAATCGTCAACAGTGATATATCAAGTGATATAAAATCTTGCGACATGCAGGGGGTACAATTTGCGAAGAAAGAATCCCTAACTGTTTCTTACTCGGTGTGGGTGGAGTTATATTGCGTAGAGCCCTGCGCGGATGAGATTTTTGACATCCGCATCCGACCCGTATCCGCGTACACGTTATCCGCATCCGCAGCATACACACCAGTTTACATCTGCATCCAATCCGTAAAATCCGCACGTTTCGAAGGACGCGTAAAGACCGCCGGAAGCCATGTTGGTATTGGTATAATTTCGGATGCCTCCATGCTGTCACGGAAGGACTCACGACGACAACCAAAGGTAAACCTTTCAACAATCGCGATATGGAGAGACTTTTGGAACGCTACCTCGCCGGTGCTCGCGTGGTTCGAGACGCCAGAATGCCTCCTCTCTCGTCTTGGCCGTGCATGGTCAAAGGTGAACCCGAGCATGCGCTCGCCGTCGCCGCGCAATACAAATAAATTGCTGGTGGAAGAATTACACCACGAGGTATATCCGCATCCGATCCGCTACCGATCCGCCGCCTTCGCATCCACATCCGACCCGCACACCGCAGAAAGTGCTAAATTTTCATCCGAATCCGCAAGTAACTTGCGGATATCCGCGGATGTCCGCTTCCATCCGCGGATGGTGCAGGGCTCTAATACAGTGTTATACCATCAAATTGACCAAGAGCACATATTTACGTAATCTGTCGCATTCGGAGGACCATTTGCGAAGTTAAGTGACAATTTGCAATCCTGGGGAGTAAAGGTCGGGTTTAGAGGGCTAAAATAGGCAGTAATTGCACTCTAGGGGACTAGAAGCTGCAATTACCCCCTATTTTACTCCTTTTTTTTTTAGAGTGTGTGTAAGCCTATATCTGCACTTTGAGAATGCATTTTGATCGCGCTATGTTGATCTGCTATTTTCAGCCAGCCTTTTTAAATGCACAGTCACGGTTTGAGTGCCCGGATTAAATTAGCCTCCCCTGTTATTCCATTAGAGGCGTAGTAACCCACGCCGCACTTGGAGTCTAAGGGAAGTTTCACTTGCTAATGATAAAAAGAGAACCTAATGCAAAATGGGCCGGGTAGACAAGTAAAGAAAAAAAAAAGGCCGTCGGGTATAATCAGCTAGAGTGGGCCTCAAGGAGCGGTTGCGATAATTAGGCTTTCGGACATGTTGGGTATATAGTTTCATGCGTGGGACGACTTCGACACAATTAGGGTAAGCAAAGTGGATGTGGCTCTCTCAGTCTCGCATTTTTGGGTGTTTATTTTCGCTATTGAAATGTTTCCGGCTGTTTCATTTTTATGTTTTAATGCCTCCGAACAACAGGACAGGTTATCGAATTATCGGGCAGTTTCGTCCTGACGCTTTTCCCATTAATATTTCCTGACCGCTCGATTTTTTACCTTTCTTCGAAGAGGGTATCGCACCTCATGATATTAAAAATTAACACCCAGTCTGTGCACTTGTGTAGCGCCTGTGTATAGTGACTGTTACCGTGTCTGTTGTAAAACTTGGATTGCAGGTTCGTATGAATGTAAGTAACCGTATTTTATTGGGTTGCCTATTCCGCATTTCTTTGCATTCATTCGGCATAAGTTGCAGCGAAGCGTCACCTGGTCACCACAGCATCTTAGCGCTGCATTTCTAGGCCACAGCAACAGTGCCATCGACATTGATACTTCAGTGCCATCGACAGCGCTTCGAATTTCTGTAATGAACTGCGCTGATAGCTGAACAACTGCAATACACCATAACAACAACGTTATTCAATAAGGATCGAAGCTCCGCCCCCCCCCCTCCTACACACACACACACACGCACGCGCTCGTACAACATAATACGATTATGGAAAGAGCCAAACGAGAACTATACAACACTTAGCAAAAACCACGAATTAACGAAAGAAAAAAGAGGAACAACACAGAAAAAGCACACAATAATGAACGAAAATTGCAGAACACCGCAGGAAAACCACACAATGAACGAAAACCACATAAAAAAACGGAACTACCTTACAATAACAAACAGTGTAAACCCTTTCTGCACAAAAGGAAAGAATTTTATAGGTTGACATTCATCGATTTTTTTCATGCATATGCTTCCCGTGCACGACACTAACGACCCCATATTCGGAGTACAGACAACGGAGAAAGAAAGCATTAAAAACTACAGGATCACCGCTGAAGCACGGTTGGAATACATCAGCACACAAACTCCTAAGAAAGATGTCTGCTAATCACCAATGAGGAGCGTTTAAAGCGCAACAAATGCATCAAATCAAATCGCTTCCCATTGTTTCCTACGGGAGCAGCCTGCGCCATTGGGCCCACCAATATGGCGGCCGTATGCCGCACTTCTCCTATGCGCGATCCAGCCTTTATACATAGAGATCAGCGGCGGGACCCATGGTCCAGTAGCGTTCAGATGCACCAAGGTCTCCGTCACCTTTGGGATTTCCTGTCATCAACAGGCCTCTCCACCCTGATATGATCCTCATTGAATCCTCATCTCCGTTATCATCTCTCGCTATCTACAAATGGCACTGGGGCAGCGCCCAGCCTGCTGGCCGGCATCAGCCCCATCTCATCATCGTCTCTTTATGTGTATGTGCATGTGTGCTTGCAAGACGTACATCGTATTCAGGTTGGGAACATCATTTTAAAGTTGTAATCCTTGACTATGTCCATGCAACTTGTTTTCACACCATGAACGTAGAGGAGACCTGAGGGGACAAAATAGTCAGGGCATGGATAGGCCTCAGGTCTTCTACGTCTTTCCTCCTTTCTTTATTTCACTACTACAATTGACAAATGCCAAGAAACTGTGTGGTCCCTTAGCTGATGCTAGTGACGGGTCAACTAAATTCATACATATAGTGTGGTAAAGTCAGTCGGGCAGATATTCTCGGGAATTAGTTGCAAAAAAAAAAAAAAAAGAGTAGTACAGTAACGCCTCACCAGAACAGTAGGAAAAATGTATGTTTACAAGCATGAGACTATAAACACAAGATTACCATCATGTACTGAAAGAAGAAAACTCACAAAATACATAATTTTACATACTTCAAAAGCTCCTACAGGAGTGGAAGCTGGAGATTACAAACCTTTAACAACCAAACCATGACAACATATACAATATTGTTACCATACACTGAAATGATCACTAATAATGTATTGGCGGCATGCCGCAAAAAAAATGTTGACTATTTTTTACTTGGAGCGGCAGTTCATTCCATATTCGAACACCGAAGTACTGAATAATGCGAGTAAAAGACAGTGGAATGACAACACAACTATAAATCACTACACTACTATAAAGGAAACTACGCAATACTACAACTGCACCACAGTGGAGGTCAAGTGTACTCCCCGGTACAGACAGAAGTGCTTTTTTTTTTCAGTCACCACCGGCGTGTTCTGCAGAAAACTTTCGATGCTGCCACAGGTGGCGCTGCGCGCGGAACATCTCCATAAAGGCCACTCTAATGCTAAACTGGTACGCTAACGGTCTTCGTGTGAGTTACAAAAACTCATTATCTTCCCATTATAGCTACGAAACTGAACCTTAATGGAAGCAACAATTTATTGGGTCGAGGATTTATTGATGCTCCATACATACGACTTATGTCATTAATAGCAGCACACAATGTTTCTTCACAATTAAGCCGTTCTGCCTCCCGGTTTATGGCGCGGTTTCTATGTTTTTGTAAAAGTTGGGATCCTGTGATAGTGCAAGTAAACAAGAAGCAAGCCTCGCTACGTCATTAGGCAGCTGTCGGCGCATGAGGTTTATGCATGCAACTTCCGCTTGCATAATTGGGGGGGGGGGGGGAGGTCTCATTTTCCCCGCCTCTTCCATATGAAAGTAAAACAAATTTACCGGATTTTTCATAAGGTCCAAATCTGCCAGTGTACGGCAATTGTATCACTTACATCTGGCGACCTTTCCTTGCATAGAAGTCCTTAGTAAAGGTACCACTGCTGATCATTGAAACATAGTTTAAAGACGTGACTAAAAACTTTTTTTTTTCATTATATAGAGACGAATTTTTGTATTAGGACGAGTAGGACGTACATGTTTATTATCTTACTTCTAATTACGACATCATTTACAAGTCCTTCGGTATCCCAATTGGAGGAGAATTCACCTCGTTGCATCACCACGCCCATAACGAAAGCACAGTCTATACTTCGTACCCGTTAGGAACAACGTGCGTGTTGTCCTCTAGCGACGACTGTCTAAAGAGAAGCTGCAATTGAAGCACCTCTTAAGACTCTTATATGCATGAAAAATTTTCTGATGTCAAAATTTAAGTCTGCGGATGTGACGCTGGAGGCCGTACACCAGAGTCCCTTCGCTGCGCCGCATCCATCCTCATTCTGTTAGAGGAAAAATGGAAGCTTGCCTACGGTGTTTGAGAATGGCTAGATGGCCGGATAAATCTTCGACGTATTTTCAGGGAGGCGCGCTTTACCGAATGCTTCTGTCGTGTAATATACGGGGGGGGGGGGTAACGGTAATGAAAATAATTTGATTCGACTATTTGATCTTCTATTGCACAACTTAGGCTGCTACCTCTTGTTTTTTTATCGCTTTGTCTCGAAAGATGTAAGCGCAGCATACCTTTTCCATGTTACCACATGTACCCGGTCATAGCACACTCTGTCGACGCCCAGTGCGACGAATATCCAATGCCGATGACTGTGTCTGGGCGCGTGTAAATTCATGTAATTAACTTTAGGCTTGCTTTTAATCAACTTCAGCAATAGGGTTACTTTAACTTTATTAGTTTTATTTGTAACGATAAATGTTAGTCATAAAAGTCAACATATAGTCAACAAATAGTGATAAAAGTAAGTGATAAAAGTCAAGTAAGTGATAAAAAGATAACATTTAGTGATAAAAGTCAACAAATACCCAGCGGACCTCGGCTAATGTGGGAGACACATGATCTATTCTGCAGGAGAAACATGGCAATTCAAAATTAATGCACGAAGAACGAAGGAGAATGACAAGAATGCATAATTAAATATCTAATTCCTCACGCTATTATGGAAAAGCGGAGAAAAGGGTCTCCTCGCTTTGAGTTCGGCTGCATTCCACTAGTCTTGAGAAACGTAAATAAGTTACGACGATGCATACACCCGAACTCGATACATTATTCACTTGAACTGTCACAAAGCTTGTTATTTCGGACGTCGCTTTCATTGTATTGATTGCCGTTGCTAGGCCTCATGTTAATCCGAGATGTTAACGTTCTGTGTGCCGCTATTCAATTGTATCTTTATTTTTAACCAGAAGGTCATGTTCTCTCATTCTCCCATTTTCTCCCATTCATGTCTCCAGTAATCACCCGACTTGGACTAAAAATCATCAGCAATGGCAAAGGCTCACAAACAAACGACGTCATTTTGGACTGCTCAACGGCGGCAGAAAGATGCTGTCGCGTCTCAAAACTAGACTCTTTCCCGAGGAACGCCGAGCTCCTACACAGAAATCGGGGATATCTAAGGGAGTGGCCATGTCTCTACTTTTTCTCAGTTCCCCATATCTTCTCATTTTCTGATATGATCGGTCACCTTCTTAACTCCTGCCTGGGCATACTTCACCGCAAATCTGAACATACACTGTACTGTTTTCCTGGACATGCGTTAGACGTAACGTTGCACGTCTTCCGAAGCGAACTGCGAAAAGTAGTTACACCACAGCCACCATTAAAAGTGCATGCCGTCGACCGCAATAAAGATTCATGTGATGTGCGAGACCCCTTTCGGATTTCTTTTCATAAAGCAATGTGGGAACCAATGGAAAAAAAAAAAAAAAATCTGTCTCATCTCATAGAGTCAACAATACAACAAAATTCTGTCCTGTTTAATGTTTAATTAATAATGATAATGAATATAATAATGAAATAATAAATAATGAATAATAAATAATGAAATAATAATCTTTAATTCTGTCTTGCGGTAATGTGTTTCAGTTGGGACATCACGCAGGCGTAGCAGGCGTGAATGGCTCACTTGAAAGTAAACACTGGTTCTTTCGTGCGAATTTCATTCCAGGTGTGTCAAAAACTTTCCTGCGCGCGCTACAAAGAGTAGCACGTCTGAAGTAATGTTCTACTTCTACTTAGATTTCATTCACGCTGTACGAACATTGTTAGGTACGTTCTCCGGTAGCTAACGAGCGCCCGCGCGAAGCTACAAAAAGCAAGGATAACATGTTGTCGTCTGCTGCTGTTGTCGTCTGCTATGTGTGCAGAAGGCCTGTCGTCTGCTTCGTCGTAAACCAGAAGAAAAAAAGTGTCGCGAGAAACCAGAAAGAATGAGTGCGCCCAGAATGCCGAGGCAGCTGGCGTCTTTTATGACGCGGAATAATTAATGAAGTGAAATCCCTCATACAGTGGGGATAGCCGAAGGTACATGAACGTGAAGGCGGCGCCAACCTTCATAGCAGAAGTGTTCCAGTAACATGGTTTACGAGCGTCATCTTTTACGCGTTGTCACTAACGAACTGTGCCTGACTTTCTTTTTAAGTGAATTGCATAATGTAGTAACTGCCGGATAACACTAGAAGCTTGTTTAGTTAATAAAATCAAACATAATTAGTGCGACCTTGACTGCACTGTGTATTGCGTGTTAGCAGACGAATAGTGAAAAAGAGAGGAGGAGAGAAAATATAAGACTGTGGAGTTAAAACTCAGGCGACAGTCAGTCAGTTATTCTCGCATTGTGGGGTCTGGACTCAAAGAATCGTGCCAGGAATGTTGCATGCCTTCCAATTTCCCTCCCTCATTGTATGGATTGGAGTGATCACACTATACATGCCACTAGCGCTAACGTTGTTTTGTTTAGTAAGGAAACGTCGAACTTAACGAGTGGGGGCGACGTTCACGTTTCAACGGTAGTATTTTTACATTTTCACTACACTGATTTTTGGGTGGTGCGCTGTTGTCTGGAGCAAACTTACGAAAGTAACCTAATCAACACGTTATCTACATGGGAGTTTGTACCAAGTTACTTTGATGGCGTGCATAAGATATTAATTTGAGATATCGAAAGCATAATACATGTGGCTACTTCGGGCAGAAATAAATAAAATAAATCGTCATAAAGTTTGTGAATGCGATTTCCAACAGGCGTGTGTGAAGCACTTCTGTCAACGCAAAATTATTTTAGCAAATATAATAGCGTCCAATTCGGGTTCCATTATGATTTCACTGTACACGTGTGAGCCTGTGTGTGGTGGTGACCTTTGCTTTCTATATGACGATTCCATTGTGTAGTATTTCTGTGGCCTGGGGACTATACAGGATGTTTAAGCTTACAGATATTTTTTTTAAAGCTACGAGAGCAGCATGGATGTCATTTTGCAACTGAATTCTACGGCAAGGCGGACATCTTCTCGAAGAAAGTGTGCAACTACAAGATGACTAATTACCTGAAATTCAATTCGTGAAATAACTTTTTAATTATGGTATTTCTGGCAAAAGCGAGATAGCAGATTGAGAGACTATCCTATAGTTGCAAGCCATTTCACGTTTAACAAATCCTGAAACTCGCACGTGCGTTAAAATATCATTCCCCGAATTTTGATATACGAATAAGCCGAAACCGATACCATGGGGACCAGGAACGCGGGAAGTATAGACCTTGTCGTGTTACTCTCAAACCACCAATGCCCGTGCGCTCCTTAGCCTCGTTCCCAGCGACGACGCAGCAGGGGTGGACTGCAAAAATCGCTCTTCCAATTGAGATGAACACTGGTGGCCGCCATCTTTAATGAGTATGACTGACGAAAACGTAACTTTCCACATAACTAGTCGCCGGGTAAACATCTGACTAGCGTATCACCGTTCGAAAGGAAAAGAAGGAAAGGAAAAAGAAGATTGCTTGCTTCCGCGTGCGGCATGCACACTTGTTCACGTGAGGTGTGCTGGCACGTGCGATATCTTTTCTACACCGGTTCCCGGGCGGGGTAGAAAATGAACAGGCACGAAATGAACACGAACAGACACCAAATTGAACGAAAACACACACGGGAAGATGAAGGAACTTTGCAAACGGCACTCCACAACAAAGGGTTAGAAGGCACAACCGGAAGTTGTTTAGGGTTCCCAGCGTCAGCGGCTACATGTGGCGCCACGCCGTGTCACTCATTTCAGTAAAACCATTTCACTATTTACAAATTGTGAAAGGGTTTAACTCAAATGAGTGACAGGGCATAGCGCCACATGCAGCCGCTGAGGCTGGAAACCCTAAACAACTTCCGGTTGTGCCTTCTGTTTGTAACCCTTTCACTGTTTACAAGCAGAAGGCACGACCGGAAGTTGTTTAGGGTTGAATACGTAGATAGAAACGAGGTAAGAAAAAAAAGACAGTTATGCCGTGCCGTAATCACATTTACCCTTATAAGGAAATACGTACCTTTATGACATTCTTCACACTTACGGTTTCTATCTCACTGCCAGTTTGCCACTAAACGATACGAACTTCGATAAGGCTTGAAATCTAGCTCGTTTTTTCTTGTTATAACAGCGTCAGCGTCCTTTAAGAGAGTACAGCACGACGAGCAACTCATTCAGTGCTGCTTCAACTAAAGAAAGAAAAGAAGATGTAGTGGACGTCCTCTCTCGGTACGCATAAATTACTGTTCAGTGACTATATTTCTTGGTTCTGCGGAATCACAGGCGCGGTATATCTGAGCCAAAATGACGCCATTATAAGGACAAAGAACCGTCCCTTTTTTTTTTTCTCTCTCTCTCTCTCTTCCTGCTTCCTTTCCTCCTACCACTTTTTTCATGGTGCCTGTGTTATTATGTCGCAGAGATTTACACAGGTTGTCGCCTCTTCTCTTTATTTTCCACTTTAGTTTTGTTCACATCCCGATGGGCTTTTTTTAATTAGTATCTTTTATCTTTCGAATTCTTTTTTACTATTTTATTATTTTTCGTACTTTCTTTTTTTTTTTAGTTGTTCGCTGCCGATGTCGAGGAATAAAGAAAGGAAATATACGAGTGTCCCACAGAGATATGGAGGGGGCCGACGAGGAGAACGATAAGGTCCTTGCGTGGCTGAGCTTCCCACTGTGTCTTTGTTTTGTTTTGTTTTTAGTTTATGTATATCTCATATTGTAATCAGAAAGTGAGCAAAGGCTGTGAGCAATGTCTGACAGACCATTGACGAGAAGAGATTTGCGATTACATGAAAGGGGGGGAGGGGGAGAAGAAAAAAAAAGCGAGGAAAAGCGAAAGAACACAGAAAAGTATCGAGCGAAAAAACAAAAACAAAAAGAACTCAGTGTTGGTTCGTCACTGATTCAGCCTAATACGTCACTGGTGAGGTAATGTGTAGCAGTAATACGTACAATGCTAGTGTCCACCGGAGGAAAAAAAAACTGAAGTAAAGGAAAGAAGGAATGCGAACACGAATTGATTTTAGAGAGATTTTGAACGACTACTACTGACTACTGCCCTACTGAGCACGCTGAGGTCCCGTATGCGCTGCTACGATTCCTTCAGGAAGCTAGAGTCTTGCTGCACTCTTTGATACTTCCGTGGTGACAGCCTGGGCACAGCGACTACTGAAGTAGCTGAGGTAGCCCATCTCATCGTCATCACTTATTGTTGTTGTTGTTGTTGTGAAGTAGCCGTCTTTTTCTGTATTTCTCTATAATTTTCCTGTGTTTCTGTTTTTCTTCTTATACCTTCTGTTTGTCTTCGTTTTAGAGAATAACAAGCCTAACCTTTCCCTTTGTTTCGCCACTAAACATACTTCCCCAGAACTGCAACTAAAAGTCTGCTTCGTCAACGGATGAAAAGTTTGCACATCAGCCATGCGTAATTACGACGTGTCATACGGCGTCCTGAAGGACTTTGGCAGTATCTGAAAATAAAATAACCAAATTAAATAAATACACGTAATACGCTTAGAGCCTGAAGAAAAAAAAATCATTGAATGAGGGTGTGCAGTTGTGCGGGGACCTTGACGAGTACATTAGGCCGATGACGAGAGAAATATGAAAAGCGTCCAGAAGGCCAGAAAGCCCGCGAAAGAGCAGGCGGCGTGTTGAAAACTGCCGAATAGTATGCTCTTTTTCTGAAGCAACAAGGAAGGGGATAGGGAAGTGCTAGGTGAGAAAGTTGTGTGAGGAAAGAGGTCCCCACGCAAAGGGATAAGGGTCGAACGAATGAAAGGGAAGAGGAGGGCGAAAATGGCTTGAGGAATTCGAGAACTGACGATAAAGGCGGTTAAAGTAGGAAGTTTCGAGGGTGGTTGAGCCTAGGACGTTTGCTTTGCTAGAAGTGAGCCGGAACAACACGCGACGTACAGTATTAAAATCCATTTTAATTTCAATTGAATATTCAATCTATAGTTCTATCCCGCGACAGTGGCACTGCCGCGAATACCCAATAGACGATTTTAAAAAGATGCGCGCGCCACCAAGCGCGCCGCGCAAAGCAACATGGGAACTTTGAGGGACACTGCTCTGTCGTCTGCTTCGGTTACGGTTTACCTCGGCAGACTATGCTGTGCACACCGGGAATGTCCGGGAATGTTGTTGTTCTTCTTCTACCTCCGCCACTGACCGTCTCATAATGGTGTAAGACACTCTAACTTCCCATGAGCCCTAACGGTATACCACAGGAGGTCCTGTTCGGAGTGCCACGCATTCGGTGGACTGTCATTCAAACGCTCTTCCAGCCTCCCGTCCCGCATCGCGATAGGAAACAGTTCCTCCTTCTGGCAGTTGAGATTAACTATCAGGTGTGGATTTCTCGCTGCATTGCAGCACAAGGTGGCCGCGTCCGTACTGTAGCAGAATTGCTAAATCTTGTTCGAGCAGGGGTTCGTCGCGCTTCGTAGAGAGAGAGCTGTGCTAGGAGCTGTGCACTTTGCAAGGCGATGGCAGACGTCTTCAGTCCTCTTTGAAGATGATAGAGGTACGTATGTGCTTCACTTTTAAGTGGACAAGTAGAGTGTACCGTTGCCACGTTCGCAACTTTCCGCGAGTCTTCGTTCGTTGCATGGTGACGTCCAGCACACATATTAATCTAGAGAGCATATTGCTCTAGAGTTTGCATCCACGTAGCCCTAGTTTAGTCCGTGTGAAACGTTAGAGGGAACCAGTCTGTGTGGCTGGTCTTCCGCTCCGATGCCAATACATCAGGTGGCGCTTGCTTTTCTAAAAGGGTCTATTGCTCGAGCCGTAAACGCGAGGTGTGATTGTAAACGGCGAATCGTGTAAGATCTAAGAAAATATCTTCCCGGAACAGCACCGCAAGGGTACCGCCCCGACGACCTTGCTAACGGCCGCGCGTTCAAAGACACGGCCCACCCGGGGCGGTCTGCGTTATCAAGGGGCCCCTCTCCGGCATATGAAGGACCGGCTCCCATTTGCCTCCCTCCACCGCTTACGCGGATTTGATGGGAGACCATTACTTCATTACTGTGGTTCCCTATTCTCCCGGCTTTCTGTCATCCCTCTCCTCATAACACTAAACCAACTACATCAAACGAACGCATCGTCATCATCAGCATCACCGGTAGAGGAAACGCTGCAATTCGAAAAGACTGGAGGTCTAACTCAGTGTGTCCACATCAGCAACATCCTTTTGCTTCTTCACGCCTTGCAAGGCGCATTTTTTCTTGCGAACCCGTCCATCCAGATATTAAGCCGCAGAACTTAGTTTAGGCACTCTGCAGAGTGTGAGCGGTTAATACAACAATGACCTGATGGCAGTAAAGTTGTGCAGTATTTACGTATTGCCTTGTAACTGTTCGTCACACAGTTCTTCATGTATTTTACTCACGTTTATTTGCCTCATGTCAGTGACAGGGCGCTGTCCCACGGAATGAGTAGTGGAGAAAAGAGTAATATTGGGGCCGCGTCACATAACTGCGCCCACAGCTAAAAGGAGTGAAAGGGGTGACAGCAGCGACAAGCGAGTGGCGTGGCCATGTCATTCTTGATTGCGTTGTAGGGCGGCATAACGCCTCCTATGACGAACACTGACATCAGACAAGGCACTAGAGGGTGTCAGTCACCAACGGAGGTCATGGACCTCGTTCTGTTACTAGATAAAACAATGAAAAGTGGGCACGTGCTATGGGTACACTCGAGTCGGTGATTTGAAATACAAAGTGACATAACGGTTGAAAGCAACACAGTGAACCAGAAAAAAACGTATCTCGTGTCTTTGTGTTGCTTTCACGTGTAAGTTCAGAGAGGTGCAACTGAAGCCGTGCCTGACAGAATCGACGAATCAGTCTTCTTTTTATGTCGTGGCATGCTGGAAAGTCCACGTGTATAACAGCATCACACATTAACTGCATCAACTTCGAAATGATATTGTCTTCACTCATGCATGTCCCAATGTTTCTAGTGAAGCAGCTTTCACACATCAGAAGCACCATGTGCACTGTGTCTGATGGATACACCAATGCTCCAGGAACGTAGCACTTGTTCGTCGTAAAGTCACTAGCTTGCGAAGACGTGCCACGTTCACTAGTTAACCAGGTCCTACGTTGCTCACAGGTTGCAGTGTTCTTGACAACACGAGACACAATGTAGCCAGAATAATAGAAAAAGGCGCGACCCTCTGTCTCTGTCAGGTGCGGCTGTCCAAAGGTCACGTTATCCGCGTCACTTTCCTGCACTGGCACAACAGGATGCCTGTTTGTTTGGAAGTCTGCAAGGAAAAATGCCCCATCGTCCACGTCATATGATCCAGTAGTCGCCACTTTTAGATACTGGGACACACTGATTATTTTCAACGAGGCTCAATGCCACCACAGGGTGGCGGCTGCACATAAGGTCAAACCATTTATTCACTCGGTCAATAAACCACGCTGTAACCAAGTAGTGTTCTGGCCAGCCGTGGGTCTCGACCATCGTGCGCAGCGCATCCGCTGTGGTGTGGCTGAAAATCGTCATTGCATTGAAGACCTTCATCTTATCAAAGTGATTTGGGTCAACAACTTGTTTGGTCACTTTCGGGGCGAGTTTGAAGACACTCTCATCTTGAAAAGCAGCAAGTCTCTTTATAGGTTTTATGGAGATGATGTAGCCCTTCAAGTTGTAGCGCTTGACGTCATCAGGGTGGAGTGATTTGTTGTCCATTCATGAGGTGTCCACACAGATTCTTGGCGATGTGGGGGACGTCAGCTATGAACCGAACGTCCTTTCCGTGTAGAGCTGGATGCTGGACAACATTGGCAACACGTGCGTGCTTTCCGGAACAACAACATATATATTGTGATGATGAAGTGGGGAGGTTTTCCACTGTAGGAGTGGAACGCTACCCCATAGCTAGGGGTCTCATATGAGTGGTGACAATGATGAGTAATGACGATGAGAGATGACGGGAATGATCGAAGTGGCGATGGCGATGCTGAACGTGATCGTGATGGTGGGAATGTCCGAGGGCGCTGCTGGGGTCATAATGAGTTCTTTAGGCCTGTCGCCTCAACCACATGACGTAAGGCCGCCCTGGAGTCGGCCGGGGTGTACCAAGGGCCGAGGATGGTCGACAAGTTGAGGGGGCGGCAGCCAAGGGTGGCAAGCTGTGACTGCAGTGTACGCCTCTCGTTGATATAGGTCCGGCAGCGGAGGAGTATGTGCTCAACGTTGGCAAGTACACCACACTCGTTGCACATAGGGCTAGCCTCACAGCCTAGCTGGTATCGATAGGACGGAGTGAAGGCCACATTCAGACATAGCCTATGGATGAGCGACTTCAGAGGACGAGGAAGCTTTGCAGGCAACCGGTATGACAGCGTTGGGTCTACACTTCCCAAAGAGGACCTAGTTGGAATGTCGTGTTGCCACTGTAGGGTAGACCAGGAATCGGACAAATGCCTGAGGAGGGATCTTCTGTCTCCTCTCGAGAGTACAATGGGCATAAAAGGCCGTTGTTGGTGTGCAGCGGCAGCGGTAGCGTCGGCCTCGTGGTTCCCAGTTATTGCGCAATGGCCTGGAATCCACTGAAAGGCAACGTAGTGGGAGCGATCTTGTAGGGACTTCAGGGCGCAAAGGATGTCTATCACCACTGAGAAAAGGGAACCGCGGATGCCCATGTTTTTAATGCACAGGAGAGCTGCTTTGGAGTTGGTGTAAATTACCCAGTGCCGCGGTTCGCAGTCTTCCGCATATGTCAAGAATAACAAGATAGCATAAAGTTCAGCTGAGGTCGATGAGGTACGGTGCTTTCCGGAGTTTATCTACAAAGTATGCCATAGTGTACGTTTCCACATAGAACATTATGCATGTGTCTGCTGGCCACAGCAGCTACTGCTTAATAAAAGTCACATGCAGAGGGCTGATTCATTTACCTTGAAGTACTGCCACATTGATCTGTTGCCTGATCCCATGTCTGTCGTGACAGCAACAATTTCCAGACCAATGCTGCAGCATCGTTCAATGATGGTCAGCATCATGTTTCCAGCATCAATACCGCTGAACGAGTCTCCTGCACAATGATCAGTGTGCAGTCACAAAAATGTTTCTTACTGCACCCTCTGAAACCATTCATGCTGCATTGCCAGGATCAAGCACCAGTTAGCAGAACATAGAACATACGCATGGCTTAGTAATAAGTGATTGGCAAGGAATTAATTAGGTTTTACCCTGAAGTGTTTTATATTAAAAATATCTGTTTGAGTAATTAGTGCCTAACTAATAAACTGCTCCATGTCTGCCTAAATGTGCTTCAACTGAAAGAAATTACATAAAAAGCATCCACCTTACACCATGCATTCCCAAATTTTGCTGTCGCAGAGCTTACAAGCTACAAGTGATGCAAATATTACCTGTGTAATGGTAAGTAACCACCTGCTTCCATCTTGTAGCGATTCCACACAACATGAACACGAGGCCGTGGGTTGCCGTCATTTTCTCGACTTTGCCGGGGACAGGTAGTGTGGCATAACCTCGTACCTGCTCAAGAGGTCGAGGACCTCTTGGAGCACGCCTGGCTGGAACTTGATGCCTACAAAAGATAGGTGTTATAAGTACACTGTTACAGCACAATGAACAGTCCACAACCTTAATTCACGACAAAAAAAAAAAATATGCATATAGTCCAACCTTCTATCCTTCGTCTCAGTGTGTTCTGGCTGATGGATAGGGCAGCTTCTGCTTCAGCATATCGTCATATCCGGTGGTTCCACAAGAAAAGTGTAGCTGGAGCCCTTTCTCGATTGTTCCCTCCGACCACTTGGACCCACGTTTGGTTTGTCGGGAGAGCGCTGCCAGCTCATTGTTGAAGACACTCTTTATGTTGTTACGGAGTGTTTCTTTTTGTTAAAGGAAAATTTATTAAACTCAAGAACGGAATAAGAACTGCTACTTCCCACGTTAGTTGACGTACACCTTACATACACACATGCTTACAAACCACTCTAGATCCACTACTTCACACTTCCTTACATATATACATACAAACATACATACATACATACATACAAACATACAAACAGTACTCCCTAAGACCACCACCCTAGATGTCTGCGATTATGTACAGTATGGAATGCAGTACATAATAAGTAGGAATATATACACAGGTGCAGAGTATTTACAGGGCAAATAAGAGCACGTGAATGATGTTCATGGGGGCGCACCAGAGACGGTCACACACCCATTGTGATACAAGATCGAGGGGTGATGACACCATTTGCGCGCGAACCCCTGCACACCTAAAGCGAGTAGTTCCTGCTGTAACACTTTGGTGAGCAAAACGCGCACGTTGCGAACCAACAAGAAGATAGGCGTCGTCCGCTGACGTCGGGCCACAGCAGAACAGCGAGCTTTCCACAGCACAGAAGCACCACACGCGGTGAGCAATACACTTAGCCGATGTGGCCACCTACGGTCGAACTGTACAGGACACAAGATGCGTGTGGACCGCCTGACTATGCTCCAAAACGTACGAGCAACGTGACACTCGAAGATGACATGCTGGTTAGTCTCCTGGTGCGTACAATATGGACAAATGTCTGACGTTGTTACATTCCACGTGTGGAGACGATCACGAGTAGGCTGGATTCCCCAGGCAAAGCTCCACATGACGTCTCGTAGAAATCCAGGCAGAGAGGCGCATACAGTTGTCCACGATATGTTTGCCGCTTGCTCCATTCGTCTTCGCACACCGTCACATGTTGTGACACTGTTCTGTAGCACCTTCTTTGCCATGGAAGAGGCTGAAGCAGATGTCAAGCTGCGGACGGGGACAATGGACGACAGTTTTTGGTGATATGCGCGAACGGCTGCATGGAAACGCTGAGGTACCACTGCTGCTTGCGGATCAACGGCCACGTGCAGGAATTTACTCAGAAACGGCGCCATCCAGTAGGTTAACAATACCTTAGAAGGGGTGTCATCGACGCTAAAGAGACTTCGCAAGGTCGTACTCGGGGCGATTCCACGGTTCATAAGACCGAGGTCTGCAAATTCACGCCGCCAACAGATTCGTCAAATGACAACACTGCACGTGCTATAGGCCCTCTTCGTTTCTTCCAAAAGAAAGAAAGAAAACATGAATGAATCCGGACCACAACTGCTTGTGGGGCTATTGAGATGTGGCTCAGATGCCACAAACGGCCTGATAAAATACACCGGAGAAGGTACGTTCGCTCTCGGTAAGAAAGTTCGTAGGGCGAGGCAGCTTCACATTTTGCTCGCAGCTCTTCAAGGGCCCTTGTCCAATTGTCAGCCGTAGGCCCACGATTGTCAAACACAACACCGAGTATCTTCAGCGAAGTGGCGTGCTGGAAGGGGAGAGACAGGTACTGCGCAGGATTCCCGAGGGGCATGAGCCTGGTCTTCTGGTAGTTCAGGGCACCCCCAGACACCGCAGCATAGGACTCGTACACACGCAATGCTTCGAATGCAGAGTCAACATCACGTAGAAGAACCGTTACATCATCAGCGTAGGCAGTCACCTTCCACTCGCCTGATTGTGGGAGAGGGAAACCACGGATCCCCGAATTCGTGTCAGTGTTCCAGAGGAATGGGTCAATTACCAGGGTAAACAAAGCAGGCGAAAGAGGGCAGCCTTGACGCACTCCTGTTGAAACAGGGAATTCTCTCGAAAACCTTTGCAAGATGTACAAGGAACTACGATGGTTGCGGTAAAGGTGTTTGATTGCATTGCAGATCCATTCTGGGAAGCCATATGTCTCAAGCACAGCGAACATGTAACAATGGGCCACACGGTCAAACGCCTTCTTGTGGTCAAGGGACAACAGGGACCCATCCGATATTCGCATGGACACGTAGGGTAGCATATCTCTCAAACCTGATAGTGTATCATACATTGTTCGCCCTGGTACAGTGCAGGTCTGGGAATGGTGCACCACAGAAGGAAGAACGCTCTGAATTCGACAGGACAAGATAGATGTGACAAGCTTATAGTCGCAGTTCAGAAGCGTTATTGGACGCCAGTTTTCGGGATTGGCCAAATCACCACAGTTCTTTGGGAGCAGCACTATGTGCCCGGAGCCGAACGATTCTGGCAACGGAGCACCATCCAGGCTATTGCGCACCACTTCGAAAAAGAACCACCGAAGAGAAGGCCAAAAAGTCTTATAAAATTCTGAGGGAAGGCCATCAGGGCCAGGACTTTTCCCTGGTACTGTTCTTCGCACAGCAGTATCCAACTCTCCGATACAAAGAGGCTGCGCCAGTGCCTCTCGATCCACCTGAGGGAGGATTGGGAGTCCATCCAAAAAGGCATTGTGTCCGCTTACAATCGGCGAATCAGCGTACAAGGCCCGGAAGAAATCTTCAAATCCGCCGAGAACCTCACCAGGTTCTTCAGTAATGCTGCCATCAGATCGGCGGAAACTGGAAGACAGTCTGTGCTCGGTCTGCCGGGAGGAATGCAGATATGTCACAACACCGTGACCAGCGAGGGCCCGCGCTTGCAAATGGTTTTGTCGCATTTTTCCAGGAGGTGACTGAAGGGCGAGAAGGTAACGTTCCTGTAGAGTTTCCAAGTATTCTCTCATTAGTGGCGTCAGCGGTGCCCCCCTTCTCACGATACGTATCTTTGCCGCCAGTCGTTTGAGGGCAGACGTCCGCTCACGTGCACGCTGACGACCCCACGACGAAAGTACGCCTCGCACCCAAACTTTAAAGGTTTCCCACTCCATTGCTGATGGCGTGCGAACCGAAAGATAATCTTCAATTTTGGTCTTCACATCGGCCACAACTCCGTCATCTAGCAGCAACGAGGTATCAAGACGCCAACGAACATTTCCGCCCACCAGAAACTGTTCGATATTGAGGGAAAGGATCACAGCATCATGATCACTCACGTGAAGACCAAGCTGACGTGTGCTAGCTACTCTGCACCGCAAAATATGTGCCTGGAGAAAGGGCGGGACGTAGAAGCGATCTAGGCGGCTCGACGACTTTTTCATCCTCGCAAGAGCAGCATTCCGGGACACCCCCCACTGAAATCCGGCTTGACCTGAGAGCAGAGGACTACACAAGGAAGCTAAGTTTACAGGGTGGTGCGTGAGTACGTGAGGAGGAACAGATTTGTACAGGGAGAGGAGGACATATCTGAGGCGAACAATCCCCTTTTCGCGCCCTGATGTGCAGTTCGTTTTGTGTTCTGTCCGTTTGTGTTTTCGATAAGCTCAGGGATATTTTTTCAACGTCGATTATACACCTGCTCTCTTGCATGAAGCTTTTTGTGTTCAACCACTAACTATCCTTGTACAAGACAAGCGGTCCTACTAAGAGCATGCAGAGTTCAGTAGTGATTAGAAATGAGTGACTGACTTCAAGATGCTCTCTACCGAACAGGATGACAATATAATTCTACAGGAGGTGATGACAACAGATGACAACACAATTATAACTACGGCTAGATGACAACAATTACAACTACAGACGACAACACAATTCTACAGAAGGCGATGACAACACAATTCTATGGTTCTAGAACAGTTTCTTGTACTCATCGGTGCTCATGAAGAACGCTTTCCAATTTAAGCAACATATACTGCACGCACGTGAAATTATGCGTGGAAAATATTTTGCCATCTTTTCATGACGTCAGTACCCTTAGCGAAATTTACGGAAGCGTCCACGGGACTGCGTTTTGAGTGACACAAATTGGGTTTCCCTAATTGGAATCTGGTGTGCTTACGAAGCTTATAACTCTATAACAGAATTCTATATAACGCCGCAACATGGCAACGTCACGTTCACGTGATGTCGGCATCTCTTATTTGACACGATTGCCAATTTTCTGTGGACGTAGTAATATAATGCACCAGATGAGAGTAGGAAAGCTTCAAACTTTCACGTCATTACCCTGAAAAGTTTGAGGATTCTACCACACTCCCCCCCCCCCCCCGCTTGTGAGCGATGGCATATATTTATGAGTTGTCCTTCTCTGTCTTCTGCCTTCCGAACCTCCCTTCTTTTATTATTTATTTTATTTTAATAACGCGAACGCCACGATATTTCTCACATATCTCGTGCCCCAGAGCAAATTGAACTCCACCAACAGATAGGGGGATGCTGCGATGTTGCTTGCATTGCGGGATAATACGTGGGTGTCCGACACACGTTCCTTTCGCTTTGGGCGATTCGCACGCCGGGCGATCGAAAGAAAAGGAGACTTAAAGAGGTCTGAAAAATGGGCGGTGGTGAGGTTGTAGTATGGTCGAGGCGCCGCCGTAGAGGAAGTACCCGTGACCTCAGGGCTGCTACACTGGAGTGAGTCGTTTCCATCACCACACGAACAAAAAAAAAAAAAAAAAACGCAATTGGAGGTAACAGCAATAAACGAACATACGACGGATTCGCAGAGGACTGTGTAGTGACCTTGTAACTTATATTACACTTATATACGCTTACGCTTAACTTATATTATAATTATATTATATTATATTACTTGCATTACCGGCATCGTACCGGCAAGAAAAGATGTGTCTGAGTGTTCCTCTGTGCATAACGTCTCCCCCTTTCCTTTCTCTCGGTTTCCTTTATGCTTTTTCCTGCTTGACCCACTCTACCTCTTTCTTGTTTGTTTGTTTATTTTTCTCTCTTTTTTCTGGCTCTATTTTTTCACCCACAAACGCGTTTTGGAGTAGTCAGTCCTGACGGGGTGGGGACTAACATCTCCATACATTTCCAATTCCAAGATATATGTATTTGCTCGTGTCGAAGACCGTGCACATGCTTTCGTCCCTAAATTGGTGCGCTATAGCGTTAGTGCTACCAACAGAAACAATGCTATGGCCCAGACTAACATCACTATAGGAACCAGCGACTCTCAGGACTAAAACAGACAAACAAGAGCCGACAGAAACACAACACAGAGCGAGTGCAAGCAGCGCGCGAAAAATGTCGCTGAGAAACATCAATAACGAAACGTGAACATGCTTGACAGAAGTGTGCCTGGTTGGGTAGAAACTCAACAGGATCCTGCCTGCTGCACACTGGCCTCTTCGTCACCCCTGAAGAAGGAGCCGATTCGGCTCCGAAACGTCGGGACCGCTCTTTCGAGCTAACTTTGGTTGGAGCCACGTTGATCCTGTTGAGGATCAATAACGAAAGCATTGTTTGCCTCTTGAGCACGCTCTTCTTTTTTTCTTTTCTTCCAGCACTATTTAACATGTTTTCTTGTTTTTCTCCATTGTTTGTTATTCAGCGCTTAGCTAACGGCATGCAGAGCAGATAAGGCCCGTCCTTGAATAGGTGGTCTTACGCTAAGTGACGCCATCGTGATCGTAGTCGTCATCAATAAGGTCTCCTCTACCTAAAAACAAGGCCTGATCGTTTAAACGACGTGACGTAACAATTAAGAGTCCGCCAATCACGACCGTGCTTTCGGCAGCCCTTGCTATGGAGACGAGGCATTAAGCGGGCCCTTTGTATCTAGGTGGCGTTGTTGATGCCTGCTCTCTCCCTCTTTCGCTACGTCAACATTCGCGGTGTCACTGCTCCAGCCAATCGCCGCGGACGATTTTGGACACACAAAGCCTGCAGCTACGAATGGCAAGCCGGTGCACCCATCGCTAAAGCCACTATCGACGACTCTCGGTCAGCAACAATGTGCGAGAGTGCTCATGAAACCTGCAACCTGTAATTTCCATCGCATACTTGTGATGCCGATATAATATAAGAAGGATGAAAGAGTATGTATCACCGAATGCTTGATTTTGCGTTCGAACTTCGTAGACATAACAACAAGGTGCTACCGGAAAAATAAAGAGAGAACACACTGTCGTGCGATGGCGAGTGTTGCTTCCTTACTAGAAACCTTTTCTTTTTCATCTCCCATCTGCGACGCACTAGAAAACCCTTTTGTATCCTTTGTTCGACAACCTATTCCGTCCTCTTTGCGACTTCCTGTTCCAGATATGGACCCTCCCTTTTCAATCCAATTATAGAACGGGGCATCATGTCATTATTTTTGTACACCTAAATAGTGGTTATTGCTTGTGCTCTAAAGTATCACGGGAACAACGAGTGGGCGGTACTCAGATAATAATAATTATTAAGTTTTCGATAATAGCGTGTTTTAGAATAGAGTTCGTGAGAATACAATAGAAGCGTCGTAGAGGCCCCCGCGCACTGCTTCTTGGGTAGGGTTCTTAAAACGGCAGAGTGGTGCGCTGGCATTCCTCGCTTGCAACGCCTTTTGTGGACACATGGCTTCATTAGTGGCAAAAATAAATGGCATCGTAGAACAGTTCCGTTTGTTGCCGATGTTTTTGGAGAGTGTTGCACTGATGAGCAGTTGCGAAACATTTGCTGGATAACAATATGAGCGCGTAGTTAAGCCGCAACGTGAAAGTTAAATTGAAAACAGCTAGATGGACTAGTTTGTGAACTGCAGCTGCTTCTAGCATGCTAATAAACTGTCGAAAGCATTTTTTTTTTTTTTCTAAAACTACGAACGGGCCAGTAGAGATCAGACGCAAAAACAGCGTAGGCTTCGGACGCACTGAACAAAAAAAGCTTCTGAGTGACTTGTTTGCTGACATTTCACTGCAAAAAGAAACATGTCCCTGGACATGAAGCGCTTGTAGTATTGTCTTCACGAGAATATTCTTTTTGAAGATTGTAAAATTCTTTCTTGAAATCAGCTTGTTGCACTTCCAGTCGAACGCGGGTATAACTCGGGTCAATGAGTTCTTGCGTGTTCCGAAGATTTATCTTAAATCAATGGCAATACGAATTGACGAGAAGTTGTTTACATAGCACACGCACACATACGTATACAGAGGGATGGTGGTGACGATGATTAGAATGGCGCCGACGATGTGGAACTGTTGTCCGTCACCAAGTCTGACCACACAACACGCGTATCGGTACTCGGTCTGCCATCGCGCATCTATTATCGGAAATTTGCCCCATCACCGTTGACTCCGTTGTTAAGTCCCTTTTAGAATCCTTGTAATCTACGCGTACCTCTGTTCTTGTGGAAATATCTTTTGATTTGTTCTCATTGCCATGCGATCAGAACGTATGGTCTTCACAAACATTCGATAATGAACTGTCATGCTGTAGAGCTCCATACAAATGACATGCTCCATTTTCTTGATGGAGCCCACATTGCTTCTTATTGCGTCCTTCGTTGTGTTAGAGTTGCGAAAAGCGAAACCCCCGAACTGATTTTGCCAGCTATTAGTTGTCATTCGAAGATTCTTATTAATGCCGTTGGAACAAAGGTTGTCTGCAGTAATGGAATTTCGGACGCAATCAACCTTTCTCTAATTAGTAGCAGTTTTTTTCATTCCCACTAATGCACCGGTCCTGGAATAATGTTTTTCTGAAATCTGTTCATTAGCTCACTTAATTAGTTCGTTGTTAATTTCCAATTCTTGATCGTTTGTTTTCGCCAAGACATTGGTGATTGTTGAACATGAAAGAACTGAGGTTCTGAGGCTGGAACAACATAGAAGGGACAATTACATACAAAGCCTCAATTTGCCTAAGAAATTGACGATGAAAGATGAAAGTCACTGAAAAGGTTAGCCAGCTGTAGGAGACGAACCCACATCTTCTGTATTGCTGGCCCAGGGCTCTACCAACCTTCTACAGCTGGCTAACCTTTTCAGTGACTTTCATCTTTCAACATTGGTGATGGTGGTGTAACTGCTTGCCGTTGTTGGCCTCAAGACATTCCTTTGTTTCTACAACCTTTTACAATTTCCGAACCACGTAAAATTTACATATAAGGGCGCAAAACAACGGCTAAAATTAGTCTAGTGCAACTGAAAATTTCCTGAGCGAACTGTAAACACGTAAGTCACGAATCATTATAAAATCAGGGACTCGTGAAATCGTGCTTGCTCTTCAAATACTACGCCGTGTGCGTGAACAATAATGGAAACATCTCGAAGTAATGTAGCCAGAATAAAGACAAGGTTGCTGCTAAGCCGCTGAAAAATATTGCTGTGCATGTCGTTTGAAGACTACAACTCAACAACCAGACTAACTGAACGCAGTGAAACAAACTCGTGTGAAACGTATGAACTCGTGAAAAATGAATTCGAAATGAAATAATTCGGTCTGTGGTCAGTTAAGAGACACAATAATGCAAGCCATACGTTTAATAGAAAACTACACTTGCGATGGGGGGTTGAATAGAAACACTTCCAGGCTTCGCGTGCGATTGGATCCTGTGAGATAATTTGCTTGTGGTAATGTGCTAATATGCTGCATATTGTATTTACTACGTCTGTCTTTTATACATGCGTCCTTCGTTGACAGGGAACACAACATCTTCAAGAACGCAAAGTTATCAAAGGCGACTTCTCCTTAAGCACTGGTACTGTGCAGGCAAAGCACGCTTTACAGGAAGCCACTCACCCCCCCCCCCCCACACACACACTGGTGTCGTCACGCTTAACCGCAACGCGCAAGCACGTGGCCTGCATCCAGGGACTTAAGGTCTGCAGAGGTGCCAGCGCCGCCAAGCGTTAACGCTGGACTCGGGACGTTGGGTCCATGCGCACATGGCATGATTGATGTTATCAGAATCGCTGCGTAGGAGCTACAGGACAGGTGTCTTGTGTAGCGCTCCACTTATATGATGCGCATGTTTTGCCTGTTGCATGCATATGAACAATGCATGGTTTTTGTGGAAGCTTCGTTCTGTTTTCGTGCATGCATTTCTATTTTTTGCATCACGGCAATGTATCATAGAAACAGTAGTGTAGAAACAACAGACAAGAAAGAAAGGAAAACACGCGAAAAAAAAAAAAAATTGCCGTGCACGGAGAGGCCACAGCTTCAACATCCTAGACGTGTTGCACACTGACCAGGAAAGAAGAAGAAAAAACAAAAAAGAAATTGAATGTTCGAAGCAATAAACCAGTATACTCTCGGAACTATTTCGAACATGAGGTCTTCTCATTTTGACAAAAAGTTTGAGAGAAACGTACTGTGCCTTCTGCCGCACATGCTGGAACCTCTTCCATGGACTTCAGAAACAGACGGAATAAAATGTGCACACTGCCGTAGGAAGGCCAATGTCAAGAATTCGACGGTGGCCGTGAGATGGACACTTTTGTGAGAGTGTCTTTCGGGATCGATACAGTCCCTGCTGTCGTATCATCTGTTTGTATTTCGTCTGGAGTAAGAGAGAGGCAGCTTGACTCTCTGTCTGCGCCCTCGAATGAGTGCGCCGTGTTTTTTGCTTCTCGTGCGCTGAACTTCGCATAGCGAGACGGAAAGATGGAGGTGTGTTTTCGTTTAGTGTAAGATGGTTCTTGCAATTATCGTGTAATTATAGGTCAGCACCAGACATGAGGAGATTACTATCTGGTAGTGTTTCCCTCATTTTATTGCAATCGGAAATAGGAGAGTTACTTTCCATTTTCTTAGTCACTGCAGCAGAGTGGATGTGCTGGGGTGGCCCGACCGTGTCGCGACTAAAGTTCCTCCGCCCCCACCCCCGGTCTTTTTTTTTTTTTTTTCTCGTCCGCGTGACAACCTTCGGCATGAGTTATTTGGAGAAACTCGTGTTACAGGAGCGAGGGAAATTTTAAAATGCCAGTCCCGCACAATAGTTGTACTGTTTCCTCCTTCTACTTTCCGTTTTTGCCAGTCAGCTACAATTACTACTACGAACTATATACTTTAACTCCCCATCGAAATAAATGTGTTCTGTAAGCAACGGCCGCGCCGTCGAAACGTTATGCCGCCTTCCGAGAGTAACACGCAATTACTAAATACAACTTTCTTTTTTTATTTTACAGGCACAACAGTACATTTATTAATTAGCCCCAGAGCCGTAGCGACGGGGGAGTGAGAGGTGGAGAGGGCGCCAGACGACAGGGTCTGGCAGGTTGGTTGGACAGGATAAAGCGGGAACGAATGAAATTTGAATTTACGATCCCGGCAGTGCAAATAAGAGTTTTCATTTCTTTGTTTACAGGGCTTCCGACGGCAGTGGGTAAGGGGCCGCTTCAGATTTACCCAGCCCTGGGCGCAAACTTGCCTCGCCACGGCTCTGATTGGCCCTGTCAGGTTGCACCTGCAATGCAGTCCCTTTTTAGATTGCACTTATTGCACCTATTTCTGCACTATGTCGCCATTTTTCCACCTGTCTTCTGTGCCTTGAAGTAGCCTCCCTCACTTTGAAGGTTTTTGCTGGCGTTCCGCGTGTGGCAATTGTGTGCCAACAGCCTCGACCACGAACTCGTGGAATTCTAAAGTGC
The DNA here is from genome assembly GCF_037126465.1 of Ornithodoros turicata. NCBI lineage: Eukaryota > Metazoa > Arthropoda > Arachnida > Ixodida > Argasidae > Ornithodoros > Ornithodoros turicata. The sequence goes on from NC_088204.1 coordinate 12,459,377, forward strand.
CACGTACTTGATTGATGCGAGCGAAAAACTGCGCATACAGTCGACACCTATTGAGTTGGAAACAGTATGGTAAGCGTATTCACGTTACTTCTGTAGCATCGGATGACAAGTTTGCGAAGCAACTTCGGCTTTCCATACTCAGCGTTAATTATTGCGCGTTCATTCTATTTACTCCGGGGCTCTGCGTAGGAGTAGGCTTTAGTTCTAGTGACGGGTTTTGTGATTGGATCAGCAAATGTATTTAACGCGAGGGGCTGCGAACTGGCGACCGTATGATGCAGGATGATCAGTGAATATTGAATCTTTGGTCGTAGTATTCTTCGACCAAAGAAACTGAATGTTATGGCCCATAGAAATGTGCGCACCCTTTTGTCTAAAGGCGGCGGTGACGCCATACTTCACGTATTTCCGCCCAGAGCGTCACCCTCGACCGAACTTGCGGGCTTGCTGTATAAGAAAGGGAGACCTAGCTGACGACGACGTGTTTGATTCAGACCCTCGCGTGCCGAAATAAAAATAATAAAAAAAACGAAGAAGAAAAGTTAGTGTTCGTGGTTCCTCCTAACAACAACGGCAGATAAATTAATGATGATGAATGGGGGAAGGGGGTTCCTTCTAGCTCACCATACTCCCGTAGAAACGCTCGAGACGCGCTCCTAGCTTTCGCTTCCTCTGTGGGTGTGTCGTAAACGCTTTCCTTCTCCCCCCCCCCCCCTTCTTACTAGTTTCTTTCTCTCTACGTTTCTAATTTCTCACTTCTTTTAATTTCTGACCCTCTCTATCCGTTCTCTTTTACTCCTCCTTCTCTCCTTCCCCTTTGACAAAGGAGTGAAACTTGCCGCCTCCTCTGAACAGGCAGACCTCACTCCTCTTCCTTAGCATATCATACCACCACAACCACCACTGGAATAATGAACACGTGACACAGTTGTCTGCACGTGGCATAAATGAATTGATAGGAAATTGTTAATTGTGTTCGTTATCCGGTTGTTTCTTTGTAGCCTGTCGTCTTTGTAGCCTGTGGCTGTAGCCTGTCGGTTAGTGGCTTGGTAGCCTGTGGTAGGCTTGTGTCGCAATAAAAAATTTGGCTCGGCACGTTTGCGTTTAGAAGAGGGCACAGGAAAAAACAAAAACTATGAAATACAAATCTTGTGTGCTTCGTGTTTTGTCTTGTGCGTCTTTGTCTTGTCTTGTGCGTCTTGTGTTTTGTCTTGCGTTTAGAAGAAGACACAGGACAAAACACGAACAATGAAGCACAAATCCTGTGTACTTCGTGTTTTGTCTTGTGTCTTCCATTAAACACAAGAAAATATTATACCTTATCCGTGCAAGCAATGGCCTTTGCTGCCTTTGTGCCGTTAAACCCATAATCTCTCTCTCTCCCTTTCTCTCTCTCCCCTTATCCGTGTCTTCATCCCATACGGTGCCTTGCTGAAATTTTAAGTCCAGCAGTCCTTCATCGTAACCATACCTCTTTTCGGTGTAGCACATACGGACGAATGCTACAGGTAGGGAACAGTACCGCCAGCCCAAGATGAAATGAAAAAAGCCTAGGCACGCGTATTTAAGCTATACGTTATGGGGTCTGGTCGTTATCAGGAGTTATTGAAGTGAAGATTGAAGTTATTGAAGACTGGGACGAACGAACGCCTGGTATGTCATGAGGGGGGGATATGTTTATTAAGAAAAAGAAGGAAAGGTCAGCTAGACGAAGGTCGGCTTGCTATTCCAAACAAAAAAGGCAAAAGAAGGGGAAGGGGAAGAAAAGAAAAGGGGACGAAAAGAAAAATAAGAAAAGAAAGGGGGAAGAGGATTCTGCCAAGCGTTCCCAATTTTATCGCGTCGTACTCAGGTCATCTATTAGAGCGAAAAGACTCTTCAGCAAAGAAAAACAATCACTCATGTTTTCGCACAATAATTAACAGCCACTTCCCGAATTCTGTACCACCTGATGATTTTCGGTTCCGTTTCTGTTTGTTGCAGTGGAGGAACGTGATATGAGTTTTCGTTTTCCTTTCGTTTGTGTGTTTGTTTCGTGAGTTTGTCTTGTCGTTTTCGTTACCATTACCAGCTCCGATTTGGATAATAACGAGTTTTAGAAGATCTAAAGGCGTTCGCGACAACGGTTTCGAAATCTTGACCACGCAGTCGTCCTATTATTTGAAGCATACATGACATCATCTTGCTGATCTTTGATTTGGCAGCTTCTTTTATCGTACCTTTCTCGTAGAGTGCTTACGATATACTAAAACATATACCGTTTCTCTTTCCTATACGATCATCATCACCGTTCCCTGTTTGTGGTACAGTGTTGGTGGACTTATCGTAGAGCGCCAAGCCAAGTGTAAACAAGTAGCAAGTGTAACCAAGCATGTAACGTAAGTGAGATTAGTATGCATACAGGCTATACTAGGCGTGTGGTACTCGTACGATGGCCTTCTGATTATTTCGAAGAAATATTTTCTGTCACGTGTTGATATTGATTTCGCGCTGTAACATTGTTATAAGTCTCTCTGAGTTCACATACACGCTAGATAGAAGGATGGAAAGAACATCCGCTTGCGTGATTAATGTTAGCTCATACTCGTAAGACCGAGCAGCGTTGCATTGAAACTCAGTATCGAGTACAGCGAAACGATTTTTTTTTTCGTTTAACGAACGATTAATGCGTCTACATGAAAGACCGTGCGTGATATTTACTCTGTGCAAACATCCGCCATCCAATGCGTATAAATAATCGATCATTGGCGGCTATTCTTAATCTTGAGATTACTTGCCGGACGTGGGTTGCACGTGATGTACGGTTAAAAGGCGAGCTGCGTTGCAAAGGTTCCAAAGATAACAAGAACAAAATTTTATTTTGATGATGGCGAGTGGAATGTTCCACCGCGACAATTGATATAATCTGCAAAGTTACCCATGGTAATTTGGCGAACATTACGATCTTCACATTGAGGACCGAAGCCTACCTGCAGTGTTCAGGAAGGTGAACATTGCTCTTGGAGCAAGATATTGGGGAACTGGATTAGACCACATGAGAAGTATTCTTGGGGGGTGCGGGTGGGTGGGTGAGAATTTATGTTAGGAGTAGCAGAACAAGTCGGGAGACGAGTTCGATTTCTCCTCTCTTTTTTTTTTCCTTACAAACAAACAAACACCACGGACCAAAAAATTCCGTCATAGTAAGAGGACGAGAGTCCAGCTGGTTCAGAGACACTGTAAATGTGGTCAGAAAATGTTCGCAGTGCAGTTAATCGGGAAGGACGTGTTCCAGACCTTTTTTTCCGAATCACCACAGTGACGGACATATTGGACAGTCTACTTTTCGCAAGCTGTAACGCGACTGAGCATCCCATGAATTAACGTAGCATCCGGACGGGCAGTAGCTTGTAGCATTTTGAAACATATGATATCATTCTTTTTTAATATCTGAGCGTTCACAATATCTCAAGAATGCCGATAGCGGACCTGTTTAATAACCTCCAAGTGTTCCTGAGCAGATTACTGCACTGGTGCGGTTAATGGTTCGATTTTCTCTTCTTCACCTCTCTCTCTCTCTCTCTCTTTCTCTTGCGCGCATGTGAACAAAAAAAAGGGGAGGCAAACGACCTGGTCTAATGGGCTTGTAGCAAACATTGTACTTGAGTACGAGGAAAAAGGTGGAGACAAGCTCTAAAAGGGCGAGACTCAAACCAGCAATGAAGGTTTATTCGCAACAGGTCGGGGTAAAAATGATTTACGTTCGCTTGAAGAACGCACCCATCAAGCTTGATGAAGAAACACGAAGGAAATGGGAACGCAGTTACAGGTTACATTGCCCCGTTTTCTGCTCAATGATGTTTCGGGATGGGATCAAGTAATGGGTTTTCTGGCATTGTTTTGTAATACTTCCTAATGACGAGAGTGATGACGCTGTTGTGCTGCCGATGTTGAGAAGAAAATAGTTGAGTTGTCGATGTCCAGATATGACAGTCGTGACGCTGCACATCACTGGGGATATGCTGACGAGTGATTCAGCTGAAAATTTTCCGCTCAGTCCAATTACCATGAAGTGTACTATACAGCGGGCGTTAACGAACGTCAGCACCCTCTCATCGGTGGGTTCCGCACTTTTCGGATTAAATTATTAAGCTAGGCCGTTTAGATGCTTTCTGTCAGTCTGTTTGCCTGCCTGTTAATCTTGGTTGTTTGTTTGCTCGTTAGCTTCACTAAGGTTTGTTCTGTGCCGTTAGTTTGTTGTTTATTGGTGTGTTTCTCTCTTTTTCTTTCTCGTTACTTACGTCGTTCGTTTTTGTTATCTTGTTCCTTTTTGGTTGGTACCTCCTTGTTAGGTTGGTAGACCGTTAAGTTCTTTTTGTTGGGCCGCCACGTAAACAGTTTGTTGTTGGCTTTTGGTTTGTATTGTTGGGTACGGAAAGGAAAATTAGGTTCCGATCAAAATGTACTTATTATACAGTGGCATGCGCAGACTCTGACGTCATTGCGAACGTTGAAGTCACGAGCCTACGGGAACCAATGGGGCGACCGTAGCTCTGACGTAAGAGCTCGGCGCGGGCGTATCATCATGGGTGTGTGTTTAACTTACGGCGACATGTAGAAAACAAAATCCGCATACAAAGTGTAACAACCCCTTTAAGTAAAAGAAAACCAAGTAATAGTTCGAGGAGAAAGCAGAAATATATTAAATTTCCTACAACAAGGCATTAGAGGCGGAAGTCCATTCCATGCGCAGCTTTTCCCAGCACGCCCGTTGTATTACAGGGCTCCTGGTTGTTGCGATCACGGTCAAAAGCAGTAAACTAAATTGCCTCCTTTGGACCCTTACGGCTTCTCTGGAATCTGTGGATGAAAAATAATTCGGCAGAAAACATAACGAACGGAGTGAATCGACACTTCTGCGACGTCATTTGACTGCCTATTTCAGCAGCGAAGACAGGAGGGATGGAAATTCTGATTGCCGAACTGCGTACCCGTAAAGTCTTGCAATGATACTTATACTGACAAATGAATGAAAAAGTTATTTATGGGTAATACTAGGCTCTGTCACATCTGAGGAGAAAATACAGCGAGTTTTAGTACATGAGAAAGGACTCACGATAACAGCCCCGAAAGCCTGATAAAAGCAATCAGCACATTTCTTTCAAGTAGCTGATATCACGTTGCTGACCTTTCATTTGACGACTCCCTTTGTCGTATAGATTTCGTACAGTGCTATCAAGATGTCCTAAAATATGCCGCATGTTAATACTACCCAGGAGAGTAAGGAAGCCGTTCATGCCTAACTCGCCCATCGACCATACGTCTCTTCTGCGTAGAGCTCGAAGGACTGTACGCCTACGGTTAAAGAATGGAAGTTGCGAGGGAAGCAACAGCAGTTTTCATCAATAGACGATTTTAAGAAGATGCGCACGGCCACCAAGCGTGCGGCACAAAGCAGCATGGAAACTTCGAAGGACACTGCTCCGTCGTCTGCTTCGGTTATGGTTTACCCCGGCTGACGCTGCTGCTGCGCACACCGGGAATGTTGTTGTTCTTCTTCTACCTCCGCCTCTGGCCGTCTCATAATGCTCTAAGGCGCTAGAAGTTCCCATGAGCCCTTGCGTACCACAGGTGGCGCTAGAAGTCGGCCCAATACGCATACTATGGTGAGCTAGAAGCTCACCATACCCATACTTACTCTGCCCCTGTCCCCTACTCTTTCCTGCGGTCCCTCCACTATATATAAACAGGATTGACCCTATCTGCTTGAGAACATCCGCTGGAAGAACCAAGGGAGAGAAGAAAAATAAAAATAAAGAGAGAGACAAGAAATGTTTCGAAGCACCATTGGGGCAGCATTGCATTCATTAACATGCACCCTTTCATCTGTTTCGCCATGTTATACAGTCGGATAAAGATTTTTAAAAGGAAACATTGTATGATTGAACAGTGCGCGCTGGCATCTGGCGGTACAATGTGGCAACGGACAAAAGCGGGGAAAAGAGGAAATACAAAATGGGAATTTCAAAAAGGAAATGCACAATGGGTGCGTTAAGTGTGGCAGAGCTCTTTGGTGTTCCATCAAGATCTTTTCTTCTACTTCTTTTGAAGAGCTCACGCGTTCAGTTCAGACGGACTGCCTATGAACTGAACCGAAGAGAGTCTGAGATTTTTCATGCAATGCGCACCGTCACATGTGAGTCACATGGTTTCCCTTTTCAGTTTCTTTGGCGCCGCACATGGTGAAAGGGTTGATGAAGAGAGGCCGGACTTGTCCATCTGTCAAAATGATTTTTTTTCCTCTCTCGTCTAAAGAGATGAAAATGATAAACTTTGTCTGAAAGAAAAAGCAGACAAATGGAAAACTGCAGATCACGTGGAGGCGACATAATCGTGCAACGTGCTCTATTCATAAATTGTATGTGCAAAGAAAAAAAAACTTCTGCATAGTAGAGCGACAATGAATCATTATAATTGTCTCTTGTACCATCTCACGCTTCGGATATGAAATACAGTCGGACCTCGTTTTATGAACCCTCGATATACGAATTCCCTCAACTTACGAACGGCTCCACAGGGAACCAAACCTTTTCCGTGTATTTTGACCTCGTTTTACGAACCTCGATATCCGAACTATGAACGGATTATTAGGGAACGGACCCAAAGTAGCCAAGCCATTCTGACCTCGATATACGAACGGGCGTTATGAACGTACAGAGGACAGGCCAATGGACCGGAGGATAATGAAAGTTCCTCAGTACATGCTGAAAGTTCCTCAGTACTCAAGGTCAAACATACAATGTCCCAACGCCAATGTTCCACAAACATGATTCACCATTTCCTGAGAGAATAATTCCGGGGTTTACAGCCGAACGGTTGTGAGTTTGGACCAGGTCTCCGAGATGGAAAAATCTTGCCATTCTAAGAGAAGGCGTTCAGTCCTAACAGCCGGCGACAAGCGTGATATTTGCCGTTGGAAACAGTCTCATCCGCGCGCGATACGGTACTTTTAGGACCGGGTGGATGAGTCAAGTGTCAGACTTCTGTCATCTCTTCTAAACAGGATAGACCCTGCAAAAAGTACGGTGCAAAGCACAATTTCGCAGTATTTTCAAAAATAAAACTTATTCAAATCAATTTCCCGTGGTTTTGTGAGGTATTTGTGCACTGCACACCTCGGACCTCGATTTACGAATACCTCGATTTACGAACGATTTTCTGAGAAACGAAGAGTGTTCGTAAAGCGAGGTTTGACTGTATACAGTTTCCAAGTGCGCGCTAGGCGAGCGCGCCTGCTGAGATAGCAGGAACCCAAGCAGCACAATGTACTCAAAGTTGAGTGCAATAGGGGTGGACTGTATGTGCCTTATCAATGTTCTTTAGTATCACGAGTCTGCTCAAGGCCCTCCACCTACCTGTCCACGCATATTACACTCGACTTCCAGTACATTGTGTTGCTTGGGAACTTGCAGACCAGAAGTAATAAAAGGTCAAAAAGTTCTAATAAGGCACAGTTCGCAACAGCAAACGACGTTGCGTTGCAGCCGTCGAACGGGCTGCAAACAGAACAAAAACAGGACGCGCTTTTTCTTCTTCTACCGTCTCTTTCCATAGTCCAGCGGTCCCCGTCCTTTTCCGCTACTGCAAACGCCAGTTCTTTTATTCAAAATGCTCTACAACAGAGTACCATGCACGTACATCAAGGTCTCGGGACTGTCTCGGGCTATGTCACGAGTCTCGGGGCACCAGACTAGACGCTTTCCCTGTAATGCTCCGTTTCTTTTGGTTATTGCACATCTCTGTATATTGACCACCCTAATTTCGGAAACGACAAAAATTCGAGTCAGTGATCACCTTTATAATGCGTTCGTCTGCAAACCCTGTGAGAGCAGTTAGACGTCCCAGGGCCGGAATACAGAGACCAGCTGCAATATGGGAGAGAACCAGTTTAGTGTGCTGTCCTTGGAAGCGCACCGAGACATATAAAGTGTCGGGTTCTGTTCTGCACGTTCAGCAGCACACCTCGTTCCGTACGCTTTCCTCGTGGCTGTCTTCTACGTGCCTTCACCAGAGCTACATTTTCTGAACACACCTTCCTCTTTACTTGCACAGGTAACCAACCGTTCGCCACCGTTTTGTTACCTTATATCCAGAGGTGGGGAGTAATGCATTACAAAGTAATGCATTACCGGTAATGCATTACTTTTGAGTAATGAGTAATGGTAATGAATTACCTTTTGACAGCAAGTAATGAGTAATGGTAATGCATTACATTTCGACTGAGTAATGCAGGGTGGCATTACTCATTACTTTTGTCGAATGTTCATTGCGCCACGTGAAGATTGGGAACATCCAGGTTTTCTTCAACCCGCCTTTAACAATGAGCACAGGGCAACAAGGAAAGAGAAAGGCACAGCCTGGTGAATTCTGCAAGAGTTCAACAGTCGGCGGTGTGTATCACAAGTGTCTACATGATGATATCACCGATTTTCTCTTGTGCGCATTTGGAGTAAAGGAAACTCAATGAAATAGAAACATAGCATCTATGAGGGTAATACGTAACAATTGCTGTAGGGATTCACTGTTTTGGTATGGTACCGTGTTAGCTTCTCTTGTGCTGTCAGAGGTAGTTTTTCTGCCAGGACAGAACTGTAGGCTGGGCCTCATCCGCCGGCTCCATAATGCTAGAAAAGGCATCATCTGCAATAAATCTTATGTATAGCTTTTGCCTATCAGACTCGCTTTATGTGCGCTATGCGGGGATTTAGTGGCACCGATTTGGGGATACTCGGGTGGCTATTGCCTATAGCAAAAAAAGCAAGGGAAAAACTTATGCATAGCACCTTTGAGGCTTATGCCCTAAAACGTAAATGTAATGCCAGAGTAATGCCATTACTTCGTTAAAGTAGTGGCATTACTAATGCATTACTAATATTCAAAATGCAACGAGTAATGTAATGCATTAGTTTGTTATACAAGTAATGAGTAATGGTAATGCATTACAAAAGAAAAGTAATTTCCCCACCTCTGCTTATATCTGTGGTGTTATCTTATATCTGTATCCCCGTAAGTCTTCCGACGACAGTAAGCATTTTCTTACAACACGAAGATTACGTAGGCTGTTATCGTTAGACACAACGTTGGATTCATCGTGACATCACCAGGACAGTTATCCCCGCTGTATCGGCTTCTATTTTGCTTCATAATTCTTCCGACATCTCCAATTACTTATCTATCGCCGTTTTCATACATGCATTACTCTCTCATTACATACGTTCCAAACAGGGCCCTGATCAACATTTATTCCTCCAGCCGTCCTTATTTGCACGGCACCATCGTTTGCTCATGCGGTGCTTAATTACACAGCAGCATAGTACGTATTTATGGCCTCGGGTCAGTGGCCTCCGCAACGTTTTAAAAATATTCTTTTGTCAACTGTAGTCACCTTGTGGGTTGACCCTATATCAGTAGGTGTCAGTAGATCATAGACAACATTTGCTGACTATTGAGCACAAAACGCTTATAGGTATTTTCCAGTAGTTTAATTCCTGTCTAAACATAAAGTTACAAGTTCTTAAACATTACTTTGACATCAACTATCTTAGCAACTGAAACAACGGTGACACCACGTACAAAGAAATAGAGAAACGGACTGACAGCCAGATGTCAGTAATTTTCTGATCTCGCTACTAAACGCTTACACGCAGCTGGTGTACGTTTTCTCTTGCATCTCAATGTCACTCAGTGCCCACAACGGACATTTCTCTAGAGAAATTAAACGCTGCGTCCAGCACTGCAAGATTATTTCTGCCTCATCGCCCCCTGGTACCGGTCCTATTCACATAATCTCTTTCGCAGCCACTGCAAAGAAGGCAGACAGGGAGGGTGCCCTTCGTAACGATGTACACAGGCAGGAAACAACGTCCTACTCTATGGCAAGGCGAGACGTAGTGTGTCCATAAGCTTCAGACTTTCCGGCTGTGCTTGTTGTTATTCTCTCAGTGTCTGGGAAGATAGCTCAGTGTGTTGATCTGCGGTGGGGCCTTATTTCTCTGTTTTGGTAACCGGATGTCGTTCAGTGAGTTTCGGGGTAGGACTTTCACGTCTTGCCACACCACTGTCGTCTGCTAAAAAAAAGAGGAAATTGTAGGAAGTTCCACTCTGGTCATTTGTGCGTAGACGTGTACATGCCCCCCCCCCCTCCCCCGCATTGTCACTATTCTCGAGAAGGAGAGAAGAGAGAAAGCGAGGAAGGGGGCAGAGCACGGATTTGTGATTCAGTCTTCGCTTCTGCGCGATAGCTACCACGTATATTTATCAACTTATTGCGAAACACGTATCATCGAGTAAATTTAAAGCGAATTTCTTCATTTCACAGGCTCGTAAGTCTGTTGTCTACATCGAAGGCAGAGTTGAATGCGACGAGGAAAGCTCTCTCTTCGTGAGCGCTTATAGTAACGACGTTCAACCTCCAGCATTGAGAAATGAGGCAAGATTACCTTTTAAGAGAATATGCAATTGGCGCCTGCACGGTCGTTGGCATCATTCTGTGAAATTCACTTGAGCGTTTCCTATCAACTGTCTAGAGACACGATACAGAGAAGATAAAGAGCCGTAAAGGACAAAAGAGTATCTGAAACAGACAAGGCAAACCCACAGAAAAAGGGGGGGAAAAAGGAAAAGAAGTGCCGGGCGATTTGTAAACGTAATTATGTTTTAGGTTTTTAGCTTTCCATCTCTTCATGTCACTTGTGCGTGGAATTTCACAGTTGTGTCACTGTCACACTTGTCACACTGTCACACTTGTGCGTGGAAGTTCAATTCTACATAGACTTTTGCGTTACACCCAAAGCATTTAACGAGGCATGCGATGATACCGTCAGTGCAGAGCCGAAAATCACCTGCAAGCTCTGTTGCCATTCAGCCTAATATGATTACTGTATCAGTTACGCGCAATTAATCGCATCTGGAAGAGTTTGCTTCGATACGCGTCTCAGAGGCTTACGCGGCTTCAACGTAAGAGGCACTACGTCGTCGGTGTTCATATCCAATGCTGGATCTCACAAATACTGTTATTCATGAACATACGCAGCTTCCAACCCAAGAAACAAACACAACGGTTCCGCTTCTTTCGTTAGATACGTGCGTATGGTGTGAACGGATTTTATTCTCTCATGTCGCCCTGTTTTCTTAGTGCCCTCTTGAGTATTGCAGACTAAGTCTGAGGTTACCGTAAACGTCATTGAAAAATTTGAGCTTGATTGAGACTCTTTTGTGCAGAATTTTCTCCTGTCTGGATTCATTTCTTGGATAAACAGCATTTCTATGCTGCAGCGGTACTCGATGTATGTAGGAAACACCTCCTAGCAGCACGACACTGTTTAACCGTTGCACACTTTCATCGCACGCTCCGGCACTCACCAATCAAAATCGCCCTTGTATCTTCCATTTGAGACTGTCTCTAACGTCCATTGACTTAATTTTATATTGGAGCTCTGCGGACGTCAACACGGCGATATGTGAGTACCCGCAATAAATTCTAGCAGGCAAAGGAATGAAAAGAATACTTCTTTTTGATGTTGGCAAATGCTATATCGAAATCCTAGTGTATTACACGTGGTCGAGTTTGTTGACAGAACTTTATCGTCGCATTGCCGGCTCAGCTTGAAAATGTGCCGGGATTGCCGTGCTCCGGGTTGTTATCAAGTACGGTCGTGTTGGTGCCTCAGTCGAGACGCTTCTACAAGGATGCCGATCGCTTCCATTAAAAGTATCATTCAGTCCTCACAAGGGTAGAGTCCGTCTTTGACGAGCGTCCGGACAAACTTGGCCTCTAAAACTATTCCCTCGCTATTTCTTCAGGTAGGCGTCTTCTATTTGCTCAACGCTTGAGCAATGCTGAGGCGTCCCGTGCTATGCAGGCAAAGCACGCTTTACAGACTGTGTACTCGGCTCTACACATGACGTCTTGAACACTGGCCCACTTCAAACTTATAGGTCCCTACATTTATCTCGTTCGTTCAAGCACATATACGACTCTTTTTGTGTGTGTGTCGCCATTTCCTGCAGTGTAAGGACCTCCCTGTTACAGACATTCTCCTCCTTGTTGAGCTACAAGAGAGGCATATGTACCACGTCATTGGTCTAGGACCTGTTCTTCGATGAGTACCGGATGCTTACTCGATATTGCTGAGGACAGATTCTATTACTAAACCTGTACCCGAGAGACACAGATTAAAAGAAGCGAAACTCCAACACCGCACCACAAATTGATCGTCATCCTTTCCGTCCCGCATCTAAGGTCCATTAGGTACAGTGGTACTAAGGTACTATTGGTACTAAGGTACATTGGTTTTGGCCGGAAAACAGTACAACGAAAGTGTCAGAGTGGGGTAAGGTCCTGTGGCTACCACGGGAAAACATCCCATGTCATCATCACTTCTCCTTCATTTATTGTTGTTGTTGTCGCTGAAAGTGTCAGGATACGTGTTTCCATAGTATCAATGTCTTCGGAACATTTCTCTCAGCAGCGGAACTGGGAGCCATGCAGCTGGCAATGCAGTATGTAGCCGCACGCCAGGTGCCCGCGCAATCGGTCATATATATTGCGATTCAAAGGCCGACTTCCAAGCCATAACATCATTCTTGGGAAGTGGATGTATGGCGTCAATAGTACGGGATATTCTCATCGCATACAAGAAAGCAGTATAGAGACATGGCCACGACATACTGCTTCAGTGGATTCCTGGACATGTTTGCATACGGGGTAATGAAGCTGCAGATGAGATAGCAGATATAGCGGACCTATCCTCAACGGAACACACGGTGACATATTCCAGGTCAGGTGTGAAACACACGTTAAAATTGCTGACAGAAGACAAGTGACGAATTCAATATCTTCCGGGTTTTTTTCTTTCTATAATCAAACTCAAACTCAACTCAGTTACTTATCTATAGCTGGTGCGTTCATATCCGATTCAAAGCAACGGTACAAATTTTGGTCCCACGTGTAAACACAAAAAGAAGCCTTACAGACTGTAATGGTGTTACTGGCGTACTACAATCATTCTACAGCGCTCTCGTCTCATTTCAAAAAGCGAAGTCACGCAGATACATGCAAATGAAATCCTTCACGATTGAATAGTCCGGGTGCCTTCGCATCGTGCAATGCCGTAATACACTATAGAAAAAGTGGAGAAAGCCTACAAAGTGGGTAGTTGAAAATGAAATGCATTACGTATGCGAGAAGTGACAGAACTCTTTACAGTGCCATCAGTTTCTGTAGCACTCTCTCTTTCTCATTGCGCTCCTCGTGCCATCCACTCAGAAATGCATTGAGTCGAACGATGCCCTAAATAAAATATTCTCCGACGTGCACTCTCAACACACCCGCGTTTGTGCTCTTGTGCTCGACTGCTTCTAGGTGTTTTGGGTGCTCTCAGTTTTGGGAAGCGCGCTCATGTTCGCACCGCCGTATTCAGCCCCATGGACGTGTCGTCCTGCTCGCGGAGGAACAAATTACTAGTCGTCACGAATGTGCACGTATATACTGCTGTCGGCGTTCGATGTATGTCACGATGGGGCGGCAAGAATTTATCAGTGGAGTGAGAGAGTAAGGAGCAAAATAAAGGTCAGCACAGAACTTTAGATGTGTGGTGGCGAGCGTTGTAGATGGAAAGTCAATAGTGAGTTTCACCGCATCGTACGCTACCGCCGTTGCGTACGTAAGGGATAGCGTCGGTGAGCTTCGCGCAGCGCGCACCACCAGCACTCTATTCCTTACGTACCCAAAGGGGATAGCGTACGGAATCGTTATTTTTTTATGGTTCGAGTTCGAGCATATCGGTTGGGTTCAGGTTAGGGTAGCTTAGGATAGTCTAGGTGTAAAAACTCTGGGGCAGAAAAAAAAAATGGGTGACGGGAACTCTACGTGGGAGAGATCCCCTGGGCTTTCGCCGTAGAACTAGTGCTCATAAAGGCCGAAATGCGTGGGACGCTTTCGCAGCGTCAAAACGTTGCGTGAACGCAGCGGCCTTGTACGCGTGGCAAAGAAGCGCTCGTGAGACGACCACGCGAAAAGCATGGGACGCCTACAGAGCGAGTGACGCCCACCAATGTTGTGATATTCGTCGACCAAAAGCGTTTGCTGGAGTATGCCGCTGCTGCTGTTTTCTACGGTTTCTGTGTCCATTCGTTCCAAATATCGTAGAAATGCCCCATAATTTATGCGAGCTACTCATACGCAACTTTGTCGCACGGCGGGCATAGCTCTTTCCACACCTCGGAAAACGCGCCCGTACGCTCGCGAATATCTGTAGTCGACAGACTCCGGGTTGCATTCTCCGCGCACGTGTTGGAAAACTGGTCTTTCCGGGGTCACACGCACGCTGGGAGAGCTCGCGTCGGGAAATCGTCGAGAAAACGCTCCACGCTTTTCGTCCTTCACGATTGATAGAAAACGAAGAAAATTCAGCGAACCCGTGAGTCCTCGGTCCGCTGCTGTTCCGAAAGTATGAAGACGTTGTGATATTCAGAACCGTGGTCCCAACTTCATTCATAAACGCACATTGCTTTCCAAATTTCCGTACTCCTTCGTGAGAAATTTGAGAAAAACTACCGGGCAGCGGTTCCACTTGTGACGTCATACTTGGAACTGCGCGGATTGGATAGCCACACCTAGCCAGCTCTGCCTGGCAACCAGTTTGTGTTTACACTCCGTCATGGCCGCTGTATCGTGCTGAAACAGCTGTCACGAGCTATCGGGGACCACCGCACCGTTTTATCATGTTTCTTATAAGGAATACTTCGTCTTCGAGCACGTTCTCGTTCTCGATAGCTTTGGTGGTGCTTTCTGCACGCGCAGCAAGTCCGCGCATAGTGCGCTGCCAAAGCTATTGAGAATGCGTAAGTGTACGTCACACGTTAGGTGTTAGGTCTTGTTGGTAGCATGAAGCACAGTGCGGGCACAGAATATCCGCTCACGACGGCCGTCGTTGCACAACGAGGCCATCCTGTAAGGCTTGTTAAAGAAGACCGGCTATTAACGACAGCAGTTATCACGGAACACACCCAAAACATTCACCTTCGCCCATAGATCTCCGCCATCGCATCGACGATTTGGCGTTAGCCAAGCCACGAGCGCGGCTAAGCCAGGACGAAGCCGGGATTGGTCAGGGTTTGCCGACCACAGGACCGCCGTGCCAGCAAAATTTAAAAAATTGTTTTCTTAAAAACTACAAACAAATGGGTGAAAAATTTTCACATGTATGCTCCCTGTGCGGAAACGAACGCACAGCCCAAGCATGGCTCCATTCTGTCGCAGTCGAAAATCGGCGGAGCTGAGCTTTAAGGGAAGGTCCTCAAGACGAGAGCTATCAATATCTCGAACTGACACTGTGCTTCTTCCCGGCACCGCCATCATCATTAGCATGGTAGTTAAAGTGTTAGGGATGATGTTTTGAGTATCGTACTAGGTCAATGGCATACGTGAACCAAGTAGAAGTAGTTTTTTTTCTTTTTTTTTTCATGTGCTTGTTGAACGTACTTGTAGATTGCATTGGTGTCTCTTTTGCTGCATTCTGGATCGAATCATCAGAGTGAGGTTGATTCTTTCGAGTGTAAAAACTTTTCATTTACAGTTCTTAAAGTGGCTATGAACTCTACCAAACTTGCCCACCGACTCTGTCTGCGCCAAACGGCGATTTTAACTTGTTTACTGGGGCACCGTTTGTATAGATGAATCCGATAGGTCCGCATCCAACCAATGCGATCACGGTTACCTGGGCTCGGTTCTGCGGTCGGTCGGTCGGTCTGCCACTATTTTTCAACCTGAGCACGATAAGTTGATAAGTTCTAAGCAAATAAGTTGATAAGAAAACTTATCAACTTGGCATTTCTTCTTATCTTCATGTTTTAAGCTTTATCGCAGAAAGCATGCGCAGAAAGAAAGAAAGGTGCCCGCGGACTTTGTGGAAAGAAAGCCTACGCTGTGTGCTGTCGTCGTCGTCGTCGTCGTCTGGGGCAGAAAGAAACTGAATTGCACCACGTCGTAGAAAACAAGGTGCACCAAACGAATGACGCGCAGAAGTATCCTACATTGCAGGGTCCCACATTTTCTGTCCAATATTTTGGGCCATATTACCAACTCGCGTAAGTTCGTCACTTTTTCTCGCTGCTTCTAGACTGCTCTCTGACCTAGAGCATATGTCGCTATGCGGGCCTTTGCTACGTCCGCGTTGTGGCGGTACGTCTAGTCGACCGTATCCGAAAAAAAAATGCGTTTTTGCATTAACGCTGCACCCGTTATGAACGAGAAGTATTGAACAAGAACTTCGTAATAGAATTACGAAGCGTAGAAGAACAATGTAACACCTACTACACCCGTAACTCAATAGTTGCTTATAGGAGTTCTCACCTCCTTTAAGCTAGAGAGTTTGTCCTGTCCACTTCGTACCGTTTCTGTCTTGTGTCACCTCAAACTTGAGGAAATGATGCTTTTTCCGCGCACACACCAGCTAGGTTGGCTTATCCTACTTTGCAGTATAGCGGTCCTTTGGCAATTTTTATGCAGTAGTGGTTCATTGTGAGAACCCTTCGGTGCGTGATCATACCAATGTGCCGTTTTGACTATACATGAAAGGATCGCCTAATTAACGTACCGTCCCAATGCCGTGCACGGTGACTTGTTGAGAAGAAGCGGAGCACATACAAGCGTGCGTTTTCCGCATTGTCTCGTGTCACCCACGCACGTCTTTTGTCTATGCGGCTCCGTCAGGATTTTGTTCGTTCAACACTTCTTTCGATTCAGCGCCCACATATAGCATGGAATGCAGGCTATACAGAGCATCGTTCGCTTTATTTCAGAAGGCGTGTTTCCTGTGGAATGGTGAACGACTGCACCGTGAGGTCGAATGTTGTGCACCGACCTAATTAGCATGTCCTTTTGTCGAATTCGAAGGCCATCTTATACGAAGCCAAATGGACGTTCCAAGAAGGGAGTACTAATAGCGTGTGGCTTGATAATTGGGCAGCCGCTCCTTTGTGAAGCTCTGCTGTGTTCCCAATGTTTTTTTTTTCTTTTATGTCACCGGTCTAGTTCTATGCGCCATCTTCTCGCATTGAGACTATTTTTAGCCGTAGCAAATCAGCGTTGTGCGCCATTGATTGCGTCAAGAGCTTTATTCGCGCAGAAAGATGAGCATCCGCTGTTACCTACCTATCATACCTCGGCAAAATTCGCTTATGAGCATGCTCACTCACCGGACAGATGAGCAGAGGTTGAGTGAACATCAATGGGGCAAACGAGGAGCAGAACGGGTGGGGGGGACCTTTGCTTTCCGCACGTTCTTGTCTGGGAGGTCAAGAGCCTTCGCGTTTTATTAACGTTACCTGCTTTTGTTTCGTTATTTGTTATAGTGTTCGGTTTGTTAGCTGAATTAAGACAACATTGCAAGCTAGTAGCCCTTCCTCCCTCGCTCTCTCGAAGCGCAAAGAAGATTTACCCATAAGGTGAGTCAGCCTATTTGTGCGGCGACACGCTGCACGTGCCGCGGGGTAGGATTTGGGTATGGCGGCTTTTCTGGGAGACAAGTAGGTAGCTGAGACCTTCGCAGATTTCGAAGCATCTATATGTATAGACATAAGACAGTCTGTGCTTCATGCGGCTGCGTGTCTTGTGTATTGACCATAACGTCTCTACCTCGCTGCCCCGCTGCCCCTGTGGTCATGTGTTAACTTTCTAGAACTTGGCTGAGGACGCCGGCTGATGATATTCAACGGGTTGCTTTGTCGCATTCCGCGTAGTACGTTTGCTGCGGGTACTATACGTGCTCAGGGGACCAAAATTAATCTGTGAACCGTCCACGGCGGCGTCGCTCGTGATTGTCTTCTGGCGACTTCGAGTCAAGAATTATCGAACTTCACTTCACTTATCCAATTTTTTTAAGGTTATCTTGATAAGTAACTCATCGCGCAACTCATTGCGTGAACGTTAACTACGAACACATAACACTATGCCGGTCACGTTTGTTTTACTCCGTGTTAGCGCCGCGAAGCAACTGCGGTTATGAGCGGAGTACAGATGTAGTCAGGTGGATAGAGGACAGCAGGAAGGAGGTCGGTCATGTTACGTAAAGGTTTCGGGCCATGTTAAGTCTCACCTCATTGCTCCTTTACCAATGTAGCAAGGATTCAGGACGGTATGAACGAATAACAAAAACGAACGGCTTCGTATAATCAACGCGATATCAAACCTGATCACTTCGGAAACCATTGTTCTGAGTGATGAGGACGTGAAGGCTGAAGACTGTGTCATGCATTCAGGTCAGCGTGACTGCTCAAACTCTTCCACATATGCCAGGAAGACGGGTTATAGTAGACTAGACAAAGGAAGAGCCATTGATCGATGCCACCGACCCCGAAACGGCTTTGTCCGTTTAATTGCTCTGCACATAAACCCATTGTTTCATTACCCATGAGAAATGGGGAAAGAGGAGGCTCATTGTGTTGCTCCGCGTGAAGCGTGAAAGGGCAGAGGTGTGGCAAGTTTTGAACCTGCTGTGAGGAAGCTGCTTGAGTAAGATATTTATCGCAGAGCGTCCCGAGCGATAAATGAAATTAACGCTCTATTGGATGTGTGAGCCGTCATTTTGCCGACTAGCATATGGCGCATAAAAATTTAGTACTAAGTTTAGTGCAAGAAATAATAAAATACTACATTGGGGGTGGGGGGGGGCAGTTGCAGCCTCTACAGTCTCCTAGATTGCAATTACTCGTTTTAAATTAACGTTCCGAGGCTGGAACACAGAATGAGGGACAACAGCACAGAAAGCCGGCTAACCTTTTCAGTGACTTCCTTCTTTCAGTGCAATTACTCCGCGTCCCGCTGTACGTCACTGGTCACGTGAGGGAAGTACCATACGTCACAACGTCTTCTCGTTCTGCGATGCGCTATTTTCCCGAGGAAAAGGATTTTTCAAAGGTGTGTGGAACAGAGCCCTCGCGCTCGCTCTGTAGGTACCTACGTTCTTTCGCAGGAACTCATTTTATTGGTTGAAAAAAAAAAAAAACTCTGAGACGAAAAAAGTAAAAAAGTTTGGGGGTCACCTCAGAGCTCCTTTAAGGATGCTGGGAGTGATTGACCCGTTCGTCTTAAGGACAACCTCCGTGGAGTAAATGTGCGGCGAAAAAGCGGAGAACCTCGACCGTCTACGCAAGGTGCCGAAAATCTGAGCGTGCGTCGGCGATCCGGTCATGCAGATATATTCGCCTAGCTAGCGTCTGCGGATTCCGGAACCGTGGTGGTGGTGGTGCTGGTGCTGGTGAAAGGGCTCGCCGTTGTCGGCTTTACAGAGGTGGGCAACGTCACATATGACGCCGTGGGGGAATGTGCGTCCTGGGCCGACTTCTAAGGGAACTGTGCCGACATATGTCTGACAAACGAGTCTGAGGAAAACCCAGAAAAAAAAAACCGGGGAGCACAGCCGGCACCGGAATTCGAACCCGGGTACCTCTCGGGTTCCGGAAGCACTCCGATCAACTGCGGATGAACACGAGGCCAGCCAATCAAAGCGCACTTCCTTGTCGTCTGCTCTCCTGAGTCCGCCTGGGTCGTCGTCGTCTTCTTGGTATTGCTGTCGTCTGCTCGCTGCCTAGCCTACTGTATGGTACCTATTGCACCGCTAGAACGCCAGACATTCTCTGCCAAGAAATACCTTTTCCTTTAGCAGCATTGAATATGTCTTTCGGCATATTTACTGAACACCGTCTTCTTCGTTCTCTTTTTTTTTTTTACAGTTGTTGTAGTTAGTTGTAAAATTTTCGAACGACTGATTTCACTTAGCTCTGACTTTGTGTCCTAACATTGGCGGCATCAGAGCTTCCCTACTTCAGGACAGCCTCTCGTGGTTCGTGCCCAGTCACACTATTAAATTATCTCCTTTGCCGTGCACGACTGCACGTCGCTCCTTTCAGCACCCCCTTCCCATTAAGATGGACGGATCGGTCGAGGACGAGAAGTCGGGAGTGGGCATTTTTATCCCCGCACTATAGGCTTGCGCAGATCTATTCGGCTTCCAAATTGTCTTCCCATCTACCTCACAGAATGCGACTATGGACCCCCCTCTTTCTCCACTGCTCCACCCAAGACGACCATCCCTTTCCGTTCCCTTATTCCTATCCACCATTGTTCTTTGGTCGACTCTTCCGCTCCATCAGCCGTCTCCCATGCAGTCGTACCGTTCATCTCGTTGTCCCATCGTTTTTAATCTTCGTCTCATCGCTTCATCTTCTTTTCCATCCAACCATTGATCCGTGTCATATTGCATATGTCTATATATGCAACACGAGTAGAAGCAGGAGGAGATCATTCTCCGATGCTGTTCTGTCGCATGGAGCTGGTGACAGCGAACAGCTGGCGTACATCGTTATGTGGAACGTGCAGATACTCCACACGGACCGTGTGCACTACTTGCGACACGGTTGTCAGGAGCTGTCCTGTCAGTAGTTTTGCAGCCCGCATTTCCTTGATTGCCGTCGTAAACGTTGTTCCAATATTGTATCATCGAAGGAAGTCTATATGCCGCACATGTTTATTGCTCAAAATAAATGATCACCTGAAGATTTGTGATGGGATAGACCACAGGGTGCAGATTTCAGACAAGCGCTTCTGCACACAAAAACTCAGGAAGCCACATTATTTATTAAAAAAGTGCACGGAAGACCTCCTGAGCAGGCTGTACCACACATGGGTGATTGAGAGCACACACCGAGCAGTCTTACACCACACGGCATTCTGTCACTTGACTTTGGCTTTATCGACGAGTTGAACAGCGATGTTCTTCGGAATATCCTCGAGTTCCATGAGGATCACCTCATTTATTTCTGGGTAGGAGCGCACGAAGTACTTGGGGACGTACAGCGTCACCTGGATGCAAGATAGTATTGCGATGATTCACTTAAAGAAACCTCGTGTAACATTTTGGCGTTGCGGGGTACATCGTGTATGAGAGCATGAAGCCAGAAACCCTGGAAAGCAACCTTCGCCGTCTACGACTCCGCAAAGATTACGTCCCAGCTGTTTCAAACTGTCAACCAGTTCTCCAACTTCCCAGTCAAAGTCATCAGCTCAATAACACAATTCACTTAACGCGCGCGTGTCAGAAAGAGACAGCTGCTCGCGCAGCATACATCGATTGAATTATGGCAGCTGAAGAAAAGGCACCAGCAGTGGAGTTCGAACTCACACCCTACGATTGACAGTCAGATATGCTACCAATTACACCACGCGTTCTTCCCTCTCTTCAACCTAGCAAGCCACGCTAACAAGCACGGGGACACCGCCATTCACCCTCAACACACATTCTCTCTTACATTGTTGGAGGTGTGTTGCAGGCCTGTTCGTCTCCCAGCGCTGCCTAGCATGCCTCAGTACCTTGAAGGGAGGGTAGCCAGCACGGTGTAAAAGTCGACCCACATGGTGCGTATTCCAACGTGCGAAGCGCAGAGCGTACAATCTCTCGCACAGAATTTTACGCCGGGCATAAGAACGGCGCATGCGCAGTAGCCAATCGAACCGCGGACCACCCGCGGACCACGCGGATTGGGACGCTTTGACCTCCCTTCTTACAATGAGGATCGTACGCTCTGCCGTGCAAGAAAACAGTGCCTTGTGTGCTTAATTACCTTTCCGCAAACATTTTGCGGACAAATTTGCAGACCGTCACGGAAAGTGTTGTGACACTTAACGCCAATGGTAAACGTTTCGTCAGCGTCGCTCAAAAATCACTAACAGGCAGTGGCGTAGCCACGGGGGGGCTAGGGGGGCCTGAGCCCCCCCTACCTGCCACTGACCGACCCACGCAAATCGTGCAAATCCGAGGAGAAAATAATATACGAGGGGGGGGGGGGGCAGACCAGTGTGACGATCCCGAAAGTTCTTACAGTTCATGGCGTCTATCTAAGCGGCACACTTGAATGGTTTCTGTCATGTATTACCTGTGCTATTATGTCACTGTATCATCCACGTCCATACAAACTGCCCCGATTGTTGTGCTGGCAACCAGGGAGATTATCAAGATGGTGGAATAAAGAGTATACCGTGAATCTGACGGTGCGTGCTTCTCATCGTATACCAAGCAACACAACAAAAACCGCAGCGTCATCAACCATAGCAGTGCTAAGAAGAACTCTGTCACAATTCGGCGTCCCGAAGCAAATAAAAACTGACAACGGACCTCCTTTCAACTCCTCAGAGTTTAAACTCTTCGCACAGGAACTCGGTTTCCGACATCACAGAGTTACTCCGTTGTGGCCTGAAGCGAATGGAGAGGCAGAACGCTTCATCCAAACACTCATGAAAGCGATTAAAACGTGCCATGTGGAAGAGCAGAACTGGATGCAGAAAATACATGACTTTCTGCTCTGCTACCGTGCTACTGCGCACACCACTACAAAGCTTTCGCCATATGAGCTTCTCTTTGGAAGGAAAATGTTGACCACCTTGCCGAGTTCGGTACACCGTGAGACCACGGACACACGCGACGCTACTCTCTCGAACGATACAAGAGCAAAAGAAATATCGAAAGCACGAGCAGACGAAAAACGACATACTAAGGAACACACTCTTCAAAAAGGAGATGTTGTTTTGGTCAAACAAAAGAAGATTAGTAAGTTGACGTCGACATTTGACCCGGTGCCTTATATTGTCGTAGAAGTCATAGGCAGTCAAATTTCAGCAAAAAGAAATAATCATATCATCACACGGAACGCAAGCTTCTTCAAAAAACTTGGAGCAGAGCACAAGCACACACCTAACGTAGAAAATAGCGACGAAGACGATGAACTGCTTGATGACACCAGACGCGACGACCCACAAAACCAAACTAGTAACGATCCAAAAGATGATGATCGACACCACGACGGTGTTACCGCACAGGACTCTGGTTCTCCCAACCGGTACCCCATCAGAAGTTCAAGAGGTGTGCCACCAGAGAGGCTCAACTATACCTAGAGCTGCAAGAGGGAGAGCTGTGACTTTTGAACCTTTTGTTATCTCGCGTTATCCATTTGTGTTTTCACCTATATTTCTTCAGAAATCGTTTCTACATATAAGGTGGAGGGGGAATGTCATGTATTACCTGTGCTATTATGTCACTGTATCATCCACGTCCATACAAACTGCCCCGATTGTTGTGCTGGCAACCAGGGAGATTATCAAGATGGCGGAATAAAGAGTATACCGTGAATCTGACGGTGCGTGCTTCTCATCGTATACCAAGCAATACAACAGTTTCCAAAGTATGAGCTTTTCAAAATCCTTCGAATCTCATGACACCACCTCATTGGACACCACAGTATAATCGTATTGTGAAAGTCCAAATAAATTATTCTCGTTTTTTTTTTCAACCGCATGCTGCGGTGTGCACAAGTATTGTGTGTTGTCGCACCCAGGATCAGCGGGGGGGGGGGGGGAAGGAGAGGAAGGGCGGGTTTTCGTATACAGCCCCCCTTTCCTTGGAGGTCTGGCTACGCCACTGCTTACAGGTGCCGCTGAAAGTCGCAACATCGTCCGCATTTTTTCCCCCTTCTTCGTCGCGTACAATACCGTGCGATTACCTGAGGTCCAGCTGCTGGTCGGTACCGTCCGAGGTTAAATCCATTGATAAAAGCTTGACCCCTCGTCCAGCCAGAAGGGTCGAGGAAGGTGTCTAAAGTACCGGACGTCTCCGTCAGTTGGAACGAACCGTAGTAGAAAGCCGGCGTCTGTGGGCATGTCGTTCTGTTGGCGTGAGACAGGTTCCGCATGAAATTGAAGAGAAGGGAGAGGCTCTTGTCCGTTCTTAAGGAGAAGGCTTCCATCTGCCAGTTGTGAAGTTGCTTCCCATTCAGGGTTACGTTGGACAGGATGCCCTGGCGCGCGACGAGAGATAACACATGAAGACCACTTCCGTTGCGTTGTTACACACACGCGCACGCATACACACGCGCGCACACTGTTATGGCTTGATGAGGGGACATAAAGGAGGTTAGGACTCCTATCTGCATGTATTTACTCGAGTGCGTAATTGGTGTAATGTTGTTCTACGCTTCGTAATTCTATTTATTGATTGCTCAGTACTTCTCCTTCATAATGTGCGCAGCGTTAATACAAAAACGAACCTTTTTTTCGGATACTGGCGAGTAGACACACCGCCATCCAGATAACTCCAGATAATTGTTACGCCATCTGAAATTGTAGCATCCAGCAGACACCAACGCGGAGGTACACAACGTTCTGCGCTTTACACTCTTAAAAACGAACTTCTCCACATGGTACGTTCCTAGCGAACCGTCATCTCGAATGACAACGTTCTCGTTCCTGATTCGTTAAAAACGGGAGGCGTAGCCTATTTTGTAGCCATGATGTAGTATAATGACTCCACATAATAGGATCCGCCTCCAGTTATCAACAAATCAGGAGCGAGAATGTTGTTACTGGGGACGACGGTTGGCTAGCAGCGTGCTATATGTAGTGACGATACGGACCTATCAGATTCGTCCATACAAAAGGTGCCACGGCCAACAAGTTAAAATCGCCGTTTGGAGCCGACGCAGTCGGTGGGCTAGCTTAGTACACTCTTAAAAATGAACTTCACTGCAAAGTACGCTCCTAACCAACCATCCTCTCAAATGATATCGTTATCTGCCCTGATTTGTTGAAAACGGGAGGCGTACGCCTTTTCTGTGACAATTATGAACAGCATAAGTGTCACAAAAAAGGCGTACGCCTCCCGTTTTCAACAAATCAGGGCAGATAACGATATCATTCGAGATTATTGTTGGCTACACTCTTAGAAATGAACTTCACCGCATAGCACGCTCTTAGCCAACCATCATCTCGAATGATATTGTTATACGTCCTGATTTGTTGAAAACGGGGGGCGTACGCCTTTTTTGTGACACTTATGCTGTTCATAATTGTCACAAAAAAGGCGTACGCCCCCTGTTTTCAACAAATCAGGGCGTATAACAATATCATTCGAGATGATGGTTGGCTAAGAGCGTGCTATGCGGTGAAGTTCATTTTTAAGAGTGTAGGAGCGTGCTATGCGGTGAAGTTCATTTTTAAGAGTGTAGAGCTCAGGGCCCCTTTAAGGGAACATGAAAGGGCTCCAAAATATGTCACGAGCAATAGAAAGCAGGACTACAAGCCCTGGGGGCACGCATGCACACAGAAAGTAGGAGTGCGGCGTGCAATCCTGGTGCGCAAGAGAGCTTTCGATCTCGGGCGTCAGGAAACCTGCTTCCTTTGGCAGTCACACTCTTAAAAATGAACTTCACCACATAGCACGCTCCTAGCCAACCATCACCCCGAATGACAACGTTCTCGCCCCTGATTTGTTGAAAACGGGAGGAGGAGCCTATTTTGTGCCGTGCATAATGGGCACAAAATAGGCTCCTCCACCCGTTTTCAACAAATCAGGGGCGAGAACGTTGTCATTCGGGGTGATGGTTGGCTAGGAGCGTGCTATGTGGTGAAGTTCATTTTTAAGAGTGCAGTCACGACGTCAGGACTTGAGCCCAACATTCTTTCTTTCCACGGTTGTATTTGGCGACCACGTTGGACACCGGGCAGTCGACCGGCCGCCTCGCTAGCAGACGATTCTCGGCAGCCAATAAAAGTGCTCGATAATCTGACGTCGCAACGATAATCACACGCCAGAAGGAGCTGGGAGGGATCATCACTGCTGCTTGTAAGCGGATTTCTCAGAAATGCGCGCTTCCACAAGGAAATATTTGGCGTTACAGTTCCTGAAAGTCGAATGTTTTTATCTCGCGGAAAAAAGAAACGACGCTTTTTGCATATTTTGTTCGTGTGTTCCCGCTGTGGTGCTGGACGCCTTCAGTGATGTTTCGGGGTAAATCGAACATGCGCTTTCCATTTCCGTTGGAAAAACGCGAGGTTGACTTGGCAAATTAGCGAGATCAAGTTTAAAAGTTATATTTATTGCAGTTGAAATTTGAAAAAATCCCCCTTCCCTGGTGGCAAAAGTGTCGCAAAGACCAATGCAGCAAGCGGCATCCTTGTACAATGTCAAGATATTTTTATATAATTGAGGGACACGTTACAGCAAACACCCTGTATACGTTCGAAGTACCGTACATCCCTTAAAGGACAGGTGAGCCCCCACTTATAATTTTGTTTTGTTTTTTGCTGCGTCGTATTGTGCAACAAGTTGCATGCACCCTTGTAGTAGTCCCCCGCCGTGTCTGCGGCACACGAACGTACGGTGAGGAATATGACTTTGTGGCTGCTTTCCATGCTGATTCTGAGTCACACGAGCACGATTACGTAACCCCAGAAGATTGGGCTGACCTCTAAGGTCACGTGGTAACATTTATGGCAGCTTTTCGTGGTAGTTTTGTAAATTGAAGTGCGCACTGAGAAGACACAGCACAGCGAAAATACTGCACACATGTGTCTCCTACTGACGGACTGCATGATGAATCTAACAGGGTTTCCGGTCCAGTTAAATGTCAATTCCCTGATTCTGAGTGGTTGGATATGTAAAGACATTTGTTCCTTCATTGTTGTAGTCACTGATTGTCGCTTGAAAGACGCGTGAGAAAAACGATTTACCTTCGACTCTGGCACCGGACTCTCGGGGTTCATCCTTCCCCCGTTCTCGACGATCATCGTCACGCGTTCATTCATCGACACAGGGATCATTGTCTTTCTCGACACTCGGGCGTCCATAACGCGAACCACATCACGGCTCATCACGTACGCTCTGTCGGCGAACTGCGGTATCTCCAGCACAGCCGACGGGCTTTGCAAGTCGAAGTCGACCTGCGGAAGTGATTGTTACTTCAGGACAGTTAGTATATATGTATACAGTTCCGATAGTTTAAAAGACTAGTATACACTCCACATCCTTGCTGATCATAAGAAAGTTTCTCGGAATAAGGAACTAGCAAGTGCTTGTCCATCGACTTCGAGTACTTTCATATTTCAACGGATTTAAAGTACCACTGCGATGTAAATGTCGTGTTTCTCAATAGATCTTTTAATCAGTCAATTGATTTATCGGAGTCCTATCCAATCTATGTCATTATAACCTACGAGTCTCACACTATATTCCCCAATATCATTGTTTTCCTGTGTGACGCAATTGATTAATTGATTGAAGTATGACGTCATAGCGTGCATAATCTGCCACCGGTATGGCAAGGTAGCTCCTTCAAGGTCGACACCCGTGGCCTTATCACCATACAGCTGATGGCAGTCTTCGAACGTGGGGCGAAGGGCGGAAAGATGTGAGGCGTTCTCGCTAGGAGACGGACGGCAGAGCTTTCATTGACGATACCTACTCATTCAAAAATGCGCGGAAGCGCGCAATATTCCATGCCAATTTCTATTATGTGTACTGAGCCTTTGAATGATGTTGATTTATAATACGAAAGAAAATGTCACTTCAGTGTATACAATGTTAATATTTGGACGGATTGATGCGCACTATGATAAAAGTCTCTCAAAAGCAGCGTTATCCCCAGTGCATTACTAATATAGTATCGCACTCTGACCTGAGCTGTGTACGTCACGTATCCGAAGTCTTGCTTTATGCCCTCGAAGCTGACCGGAGTGGCGTTGGAAAAAGTTTTCAGGAGGTTTTTCTCCCAGAATACTTGTTTGACGACATTCCATGACGAGCACGCGTTCAAGTGCACTTCGCCGGGGTTCATCTTCAGGGCAGGGTTCGGCATATGCGCCGCTCGAGTTGCATCGGTGAATCTATATATAATCTTACTTATATCGAAGTACAGGTCAGTAACATCACCCCATTCGGGCAAAGGAGCATCAGGATGGTAACTGGTGGTGTGTGTGCTGTTGCCGAAGCCGAAGTTCGTGCCACCGTGAAACATGTAGATCGATACCGACACATTCAGCTCCAAGATCTTCTCGAGCTTCCTCAAGAGTACCCGCTTCTGGATGGGTACACTCGCTTCGTTCCAGCGGCTCAGCGTTGAGAGGAAGAACTTTACCATAACTGGTCCTCTGTTCTTGTTAGCTGTTCTGGTGACGTTGAGTACCTTCTTGGTGGCCGTCTTTCCATCGTGAACGAACGTTGCGAGGGCTCCTTCCACAGTTCCGCATTCGATGAACTTCTCTTCGGGATGATCTGAAGTTATGAGCGGGAGCTCGGGACCAAGGCGTAACCGGAACGTTTTGAAGAGGTACTTCATGTATTCGTGGTCGCACGGTTGGAACTTGCCGTATTCGTCCTCTAGTTGAACTATAATGACAGGTCCGCCGTTCTCATAGAGGAAGTGGTGGAGGAGCTCCAGCAGTACGGTGATCCAGCGGTCAAGGTGGAACTGAAAGTAGATCAGCCAAGAAAAGAAACAATTACACTGCGGAGGTACCTGCAGATATAACCCTCAAGTTACATCAAGAGCAAAACTAGCATCAGTATAGAGCAACATTTTTGGAATCAGTAGAGTCTTCTTGAATACGTTGAAAGCTTCCAGAAGTGTATTGTGAGAATAATTTGACAGGTGCTTTCATTATTTCATAAAAAGCCACGAGAGAATCATAAATCCCGTACTTTACCAGTGGCCTTTACGGCCAAGCACACATGACTAACTACGAGAATCACTGACTATAGTAAGTGACTCAGTCAGTGATTCTCCATCATCAAATATCCGTTGCCATCATCATTAAAATAAAGTCGTTATTGCTGCCGTCGCCAAATTTCGCTATCCAAATAAGCCGAATAACAAGCGTTGAGAGGTCAACGCCCATTCCACGCCCAAGGGCCATGCATGTGCTTTGCAACCATGAAGCTGATTTGAGTAGGAGCAGACCTGCTGACCAGCTAAACCGCTTGGCGGTCTAATAAGTCGCTGAAAAGGCTAAGGTCGTGTCTTTTCCTACGATTGATGTGCGTGGTTTCAAAACACCTCTCGTCAAGACGTTGCCTTAATTCATCGAATGCGACTCGATGTGGCTTTCACAGCTCAGTGGCGTTACCCGCTTCAGACAAGTTGACTCTCCCAGGTGCTGTCTGTGGTACCCTAGAAGGTCTAGAGCACGTTCTTCATTGCTCACACTACCGACCTTCACTCTTCGGGTCTCTTAATCAGCTGGACTGCCCACCCTCTCTCTCTCAAAATTGATTGGTCCCTGGCAACATCTAGCATACCAACGCTCTGCCCTGAAAGCTCTTTTGAAATTTTTGAACATCATAGGACTTCGATCCTTATTTTGAAACGGCTGATTATTTCGTTCCCCATATCAACATCAGCAATGGGGTAGAGTATAGCCCCCTGCGATGAAACTTCCTACTTCATCATCTCAAAATAGAGTTCTACTTGCTGTTTCAATTTCGGCCTATTTGCGTAAGAAAATGGTGCGATCGAAGTGCGTGCCCCTTACGAGATTTTTTTTTTTAATAGTGCGGCTTTAGATAATGACTGACTGAAATTCTGCCATCTCACATTTCCCTGAAAGCCTTAATAAATAAATTATAGGTAATGCCTGGACGTACAATACGTCCGCAAAGACGACGTCCGTACTATGCTTCGAAGCTTCCTTTCAAAACAAAAATATATCAAATAGAAATAAATACCCTGTAGGTTGTACCGCAGCTCTAAAAGAACTCGCGAATACCGATATTGATACCTAGAAGAAACGGGAATGATACGTTATTTCTTCACGGGACAGTAAATTTGTTGTCTCGATGTACAGTTGTGGACACAGTTAGCTAAAATCGCCTGTCAGTATTTCGCCGTCCCATATTACCTACGTTGCGCGTGAAAGTGTTGTGTCAACATTGTATTTTGAGATGGACCATGTGTAGCACCTGTTGATTACTCGAAAGAAATAGTCTCGCAACAGCTGGAGATTTGAGATGAGATAAACCACGGGGGGCTGATTTGAGACAACGATGTCATACCATAAGTACCATGAAGAAGACCGAGAGACACGGACACAGAAGACGACACACGTAGGTTCTCAGACACAGCAATAATTTTATTGGTTCATCTCAACTTAAAAGCTAAAAATCTTCGAAGGGGTGCGAGAGGGATAAAAGACGCATTGCTAACTACGTTTCCCCTGGTGGCAATCTCCAAGGATTCCCGAAACAACCTTCGGTGTGCGTAGGGTTCCCACGCAAGCACTGTAGTGTCCTTGAAGCAAGGCTGGCAACCTTTACAATCCCGTAAATGATCTACCAGTTACCAGATCTACGGGATTGTAAAGGTTGCCAGCCTTGCTTCAAGGACACTACAGTGCTTGCGTGGGAACCCTACGCACACCGAAGGTTGTTTCGGGAATCCTTGGAGATTGCCACCAGGGGAAACGTAGTTAGCAATGCGTCTTTTATCCCTCTCGCACCCCTTCGAAGATTTTTAGCTTTTAAGTTGAGATGAACTAATAAAATTATTGCTGTGTCTGAGAACCTACGTGTGTCGTCTTCTGTGTCCGTGTCTCTCGGTCTTCTTCATGGATCTATACCAGCTAGCCTGCTCCCTTTCCCTTGTTTCTTTACCGTAAGATACATCGCACTTGTAAATTGGTAATTTATCTGTTTCTATATTTCATCAAATTCAATCAATCAATCCTTCAACCGGACAACAAACGCAACTGAACAGAAGGTGCGATCTGAATAGTGGGTGCCCGAAATACACGTAACCGGAATATTTCGCTCTGAAACAGTCTGAAACCGCTGCGATCTCCCGGCTAAATTCAGGCAACAGTGCGCGAACCGACGTCACTGGAGTATGTTACGAAGGTAGGATTCCTCGCGGACACCACCTTTAAAGCCCTTGCTTCATGTGTATTTTTTCAATGATACGATATCGCCATATCATATATCATATCATCATCACCACTACCACCATCATCAGCAGCAGCAGCAGCAGCAGCAGCATGCGGACAGACAGACAATATAGAAAAAATGCTGTTATTTACACGTTTCAGTTGAGCTTGGGGAATAATAGCCCTGTGACATGGACTGTCTTCAAGGACCATTGTAACCAATGGCCATTGACCCAGAGCCGTTCATAGAGAGAGTTTGGCCATTAGGAGAAGCCTACCTTGCACCACGTCATCCGACGTCACGGCTGAACTACTCCTCTCACCGCACCCTATTGTTGTCCAGCCGTCAACCGGCGCCATGTTGATGCAAAGCTTTGTCCACGAGGCCAAGGGAAAGACACGTGCGTATCCCGTCCTACGGGTACCCTTCGTGCTCGAATCCTTTCAGTTTGGCAACAAATATCCCATATCAGAGGCACATGTGGGTCATAAGCCATCGATTCTGGTAGGTTGTATTGAGCGCGACAAATATTGCCGTCGACCAGCCGGTGGACTGCATTAAAATGGCGCCTACGTGGTGGCCGATAAGCTGATTCCGCTTAGATTCAGGCCTTTTGGCCGGTGCAGCAGCATCAAGACAAACCCCACCCGTGAAGCGGCAAATGATCAAGAGATGGCCAATGGCTCTCTATATACGTCTCTGCATTGGAGCAGAGCCGTTTATAGGGAGAGTTTGGCCATTAGGAGGAGCCTAACTTGAAGCGCGTCATGCAACGTCACAGCTAAGCGACCTCCCTCGCCGTGCTCTATTGTTGTCCCGTCACCAGCAGGTCGCTGACGCCATGTTGACGTTGATCGTTGTTTACGATACAAGGAGGGAAGACGCGTGCGTACCTCGTCCTTCGGGAGCCCTTCGTCCTTAAGCTCTTTCAGTTTAGCAACAAAGCCCCCCTTATTACAGGCGGCTGTGGGTCATAAGCCTGTTATTCCTGTAGATTACACTCAGTGCTACAGCAAAGCTGCCGACCACCTGGCGGACAGCATCAGCTTTTTGGGCGGCTCAACGACGACTCTCATGTCAAAATAGGCTCCACCCATGAGGCGGCAAAAGATCAGAGAATGGCCAAACTTTCCCTATAAACGGCTCTGCATTGAACATGCATGTAGCCCCACCTAGCGTGTAACGTGTCACCTACTCGGAGAGCATTGGATTGAGTGCTCCCTGGCAGGTTGACAGGTTACACGGTAGGTGGCGCCACGTAAATGTTCAACGGCCATTTGTGTCAATCCTAATTGAAGTCTGCCCCCGTGATAGGGGTACTACAAACAGTGTTGGTTTACTGGAACACACCTCTTACACGATGAAGGACGTGAAAAAAATTACTGGCGAGATAGGGGCTTACCTGGAAGGCGTTGCCGCTTGTCCGTAGCTTCACATCTGCATCTACCCTGGGAAGCCAATAGGGAATACCTCCGTTGTCGCGGTCGGCTGATATATAAGGACCGGCCCGTACGATGACCAGGAGGCCGAGATCCTTAACGGTATATAAGAAGGCCCTCAGATTGTTGATACCGTCAAACATGTAGTCCCACGGTTCGGGTTCGTGGGTGGACCAATCGACATAGGTGTCAACCGTGTTAAGGCCGGACGCCTTGAGTTTGTAAAGTCGGTCCTTCCACAGTTGGTGGGGTACACGGAAGTAGTGAATGGCTCCGGCAATGATGCGGAAGGGTTCTCCGTCTTTGAGAAAGACGTTCTTGTCGTAGTCAATGGTAAACGTGGGATCTGTAAGACAAAAAGAACGTTACCACTTTTCTTTTCTCGTCCTCTTGTTTTCGATTGCTCATGTGGCTGACCGTTAAGAAATTCCCTGCAACGTTCTGGTGTGATAGCATGGTGTAGGGTTTCGTTTATTAATTTAGTTTTTAATTGCTGCTCTATCAAATTTAATTAACCAAATTAATCATCTGCGCCGGAAACCTCGAGGACATCAACAGAGAGCCCTTCAATTTTAGGTGAATTCTGCAGATTAATTACACTATTTGTAACTATTACACTATCGATAATAACTATATTAGAGAGTTTAGTGCATTGTACGCTATCGCCTTGGCGTACGTAAGGGATAGGGTGATGATTCTGCGCACCGCTGTTCTCACTGTTTAACGCTTGCGCAGAGCGACCAACGCTATCCCTTAGGTATACGCAAACGCGATAGCGTACGATGCCCTAAAACTCACCATCATTTGCAGTTCGCGCTCATCGAGAGGTAAAGGTAGCATTGCCTTACCGTCCTTGCGCGCGGGCAGCGGTAGCACACGCAAGGACGGCGTGCGAGCGTGCGCCATTATTTTTTTTCCCCCATAACGCGCGTACGCTACGATTTAGTCTTTCCAGAATTTAATCACAATCAGAATTCAGAGCATCACATCTAGACAACAGAATGGTCCACCTGCGTCAAATGCGAAACGTGATGCCGGCGCATGGCAGACTTACAGGATACTGGATAGGATCCAGTATCTCCAAAATTTCTTCGGTATTGGCAGTATGGCGACAGGTGCAGTACAGGTAGTGGACAAACTCCACAGTGCAAAGACCTCAGTCTGAGCCCTTCTGTTTGTGCCCGCGGACACGGGCTTTCGCGCTATGGAGTTGTTCGGTATAATATACAGTCTACTATCACGCGTAAACGGTTGTGTTCGCCATTTCTTATCTTACGTGGTATATGAGGACGCAGATTCGGCCTGACTGTGGCGTTGTCTTCCAGAAACACCCATGACTGAGAGCTTGAACCATTTGCTTCCGACATCGACTGGGTCGTGAGACGTGATCTTCGGATGGGCCCAAGCCTGTGGAACAAAATAATCATCGCAACTGTCACGAACAAGACCCAATGAAGCCAGCAAGTTCTGACGGCATTCATTTTCAGATATCGGCACTCAGCGTACGCTTCCAAGCAGAAAGAACTATTTCGTCTTCTTCTTCTGCTTCTTCGTCTTCTTCTACCAATCAGAAGATGGCCGAAGTAACATCTGTGTGGCAGTGATGAGATTGGGCGCCAGGTTGGGCGCAGGTGACAACTAGGGACCGGATTTTTAGGCATTTGTCTATGAATGCCTAGAAACGCCTAAATACGACATTTTCGGGTCTGCCCGCCTTTTTATCGACTCTATTGAGTTGTAGCCTTTTTCAACATTCTTAGACACCACAAGAGTGGTGTAAGTGGTAAGTGGTAAGAGTGGTGTAAGAGTGCGGCTTTCAGGCTCGTGCTGAGTGCTACATTTTGCTTTTCGTTACTGCGTGTTTGCGCCTTTTGTTCCTTTTTTGCATACATTTGATACAAAGATTTGGCATCTTTGGGCCTTTTAAGATGTTCGAGGGCGGAAAACTAAAACCTGCTGACTCAGCATTCATGTACCAGATGTCAAGGCTTGTATGGTACCGTACCCTTTGAACGAGCAAGTTTCCATTGATGGAGCATTCTGAAACATCAAGAAAGCCAAAGAGCGTACCAGATTAACGTGCCTATTTTTGTTTTCTATAGCCTATATGTAATTTGATATTTGGGCGGCCGAAATGCCTGCCTATTTCAGTCGTTTTAGTGCCTATATTTCTGGGCTCTAGTGATAACTGACGAATATAGGACGTATGATGTATATGCGTGAATAAGTAGTGCGTGCGGCAGACCGATGAAATATGAAAGTTCACATGACACGTCATTAAGATGTGCAGGGTAAACTTAGTAACCATGAGCACATTTATGCGGCGTCGTAAAAAGTACAGGATGGGGTATAATACGCCCCCCCTGAAACTCCTGAAAGTCGTAACATATTGTTTGCAAATGTTGTTGTACCGCAAAATTAAGATTGAAATGTTGCAGTTTCTTACCCGATGCATTCTACCTCGTCTCACTCAAAAACAGCCTTTCTTTCCCCCTGTGTATGCGTCAGTTTCATGTCATGGCACCAGAGGTGGGGAGTAATGCATTACTTTTGAGTAATGGGTAATGGTAATGAATTACGTTTTGCCAGCAAGTAATGAGTAATGGTAATGCATTACATTTCGACTGAGTAATGCAAGGTGGCATTACTCATTACTTTTGTCGAATGTTCATTGCGCCACGTGAAAATTAAGAACATCCAGGTTTTCTTCAACCTGCCTTTAACAATGAGCACAGGGCAACAAGGAAAGAGAAAGGCGCAGCCTGGGGAATTCTGCAAGAGTTCAACAGTCAGCGGTGTGTGTCACAAGTGTCTACATGATGATATCGTTTGAAGTAAAGGAAAATCAATGAAATAGAAACATAACCTCTATGAGGGTAATGCGTAACAATTGCTGTAGGGATTCACTGTTTTGGTATGGCACAGTGTTAGCTTCTCTTGTGCTGTCGAGGTAGTTTCTCTGCCAGGACAGAGCTGTAGGCTGGGCCTGATCCGCCGGCTCCATAATGCTAGAAAAGGCATCATCTGCAATAAATCTTATCTATACGTTTTGCCTATCAGACTCTCTTCTGCGGGGATTTAGTGGCACCGATTTGGGGATACTCGGGTGACTATTGCCTATAGCAAACAAAGCAAGGAAAAACCTTATGCATAGCACCTTTGAGGCTTATGCTTTAAAACGTAAACGTAATGCCAGAGTAATGCCATTACTTCGTTAAAGTAATGGCATTAGTTTTTTATACAAGTAATGAGTAATGGTAATGCATTACAAAATAAAAGTAATTTCCCCACCTCTGCATGGCACACAGGCTGCGCAACGCACGGAAAATGATGAAGAATGTCGCACTGTTGTAGACAGCGCCATCTGTATGTCGCCATGTGAGCACTAAACAGACAGAGAAGAAACAAAGCGGCTTTTGAGCGACATAGGTCACCATAACTGGCAATGCAAAATGGGAGACCTCAATATTCTCGCTTCCGAAAGCCCCGATCTTGAAATTCTATTTCTCGAAACAAGGAAAGTCGAGGTAAATGCGCAAAACACGGCATCACTATTTAACCACCCAAATGCACATGTTTTCGATGTCTGCCCAAGTCTTCTCTGCGGACGAGCCACATTTTAGCAGCCGTTAGACTTCTCAGGGCGGACACGACGGAGCAGCATGTTGATTAGTTTGTTATTAGGTTATTCCAAGGTCGATTTTTGCATCCCCATGCCCAGGTTAGTCCAAGTTTGCAGTTCACAGTTCCCCGTGCGTGGCTGTGCATTTTATAGACGGATAACATTAATTTACGGTAGTTTATTATCACTGTTTGGGGGGTCAAAATGTTTTGGGCGCGATACTTCGTTTGCTACAGGTCAACACATTTGCAAAAAAGAAAAAAAATGTCTACAAGCGGCGCGTGAGCTGAGAAGAAAAAAAAGTTCGGGGCGTTCTCCCCTTCACACGAGGATGGTGCCGGCCGTCAGCCGCTGCTTTCTCTTTTTCCCTTTTCGCTAATTCGATTGCGCAGCTATAATGCATCGCACAGCGAAAATATTTCGCATGGTGACTCCTGGTGGACAGCTTGACAGACGAGGCAGGATTTCGAGCGATGCTAAATGTCACCTCGTTGCTCCTATAAGGATGCTGGGAGCGGGAGTGGTGTTCATTTTGTCGTTGGTTTCACCACCTCTCTCCACCTCCGACAGATGGCGCATGATACTGGAGAACACGAGGCTGCCCGAATACTAGCTAGTATTGAAGCGCCCTAGAGAATACAGTCCGCCGCATGAAATAATCATTTAACATGAACCTGAAAACTTTCTGCAAACCTTGTCCCAGTATCGCCGTATCCAACTTACACCACTCTGATACCTTTCATACCACAAACCATCATCTAGCTCGATTCATCACTCGCTCGAGTCATGTACGCCCACATTTATGTACGCCATTGTTTGGATCAGCTGGTGCCATGCTGGTGATCAGATCGATTAGATTAGCGGATTGTAAAGGATTGAGTTGTGTTATGAGAATTGCATGTTATATTTGTCCAAGTTGTAACATTTGGCATCCTCCGTCCACATCTGGTGTTGTTGAGGGACGTTTGCTCATTTTCTTAACGACCCTGCGGCGAGTGTTGACCCCACTGGTAATGTCAGTGGGGAAAGGGAATGGCATCGTTGCAGGTGCAGGGGAGCTGGAGTCCTCCAGGCAACTCGATCCGTCGCGACGGCCATAAAT
The DNA here is from genome assembly GCF_037126465.1 of Ornithodoros turicata. NCBI lineage: Eukaryota > Metazoa > Arthropoda > Arachnida > Ixodida > Argasidae > Ornithodoros > Ornithodoros turicata. The sequence continues at coordinate 12,496,319 of NC_088204.1, forward strand.
ATGGATTCTGTCACCGGAGGCATGGACTCACCAAAGTTAGTTCGTGCACGGGTTGACACCTCGACACGCAGGTCGTAAATCGCGTGGCGAAAGTGTGCAATCGGGCGGTTCTGGCCTGGACAAGTATTGAAACTGGGCCAACCACGAGTTGTAACCCTTTGAACACAGGCCGCCCGACTGGAAGACTTCAGCGGGGGTTGTGGCCCTATCTGTCACCCTTTTAAGCGGCCGCAGCGGCGGAAAGAGGACTGGGAGTCGGACTTGGGAACATGTAACATCCAGCCCAGTGTGTAAATCTTGTAAATATCCATGTGTACCATAGCCCCCAGTGAATAAAGCCCGTATCACCGTCGTCTGAGTCGGACTTTATTCAGTGCCCACCGAACCCGGAGCTACGGAGAATAATTTGGATACTTCGTGCGCATCGACATCGCTAGAGTCGCTGACTCTAGACATCGCCAATCCGTCCCCCGTCACTCCGGACGAGAGGAACGCGCAACAACAACTCGGACAACAAGTTTTTACTCGGATGCCTAGCGTTTAGTCTTGGGTTACATGTTTTTTTATCATACACTGTTCGTAATTCACCTATGTCGCGACCTGCAGTTTGTCAGTCGTGTTGCTACTGTTCCTTAATTATATCTTTTCATTTTCCCTTTTTGTTGCTTCCCACTCCCTCCACGTAATGCCCCTTGGGCCTTTTGAGTAAATAAATGAGCACTAGTTCTCATATTCCGTCCTCCGTTACGAAGTACGCGCCGACATTCGACACAGGCCGCATGTGCAAGCATGTACAAGGATGTGGGCAGGGTCGACGTCTTAAGGGGTCGGTGGAGCAGCAGCCCCTCCCCCCCTGAGCCCTGCCAGAAAGAGACACCTTTCGGGCAGCAAGAATGCCGGGGGGGGGGGGGGGGGGAGGCGCAAATTTCCTACTTGTTCCCACAGAAGCGCAAAGTCGACGTCGGTACTAGATGTGGGCACACATCGCGCTTGTCCCATCCTACAGTTTACAATATCAACAACAAGCAGTCAGACATCTTGGACGCTCCTGCACGCTAAATTTTGGGAAAAAAATTATTTATTTGAAAAAGTGATCATATCGCCTCCTGACCAGTTGTACCACACAGGGCTGATTCAAAGTATAGAGAGGTAAGAGCAATCCAACACCACACGGCGTTCCGAGTCACTTGACTTTGGCTTCATCGACGAGTTGAACGGTCGTGCTCCTAGGAATGCCTTCAAGTTCCATGAGGATGACCTCGTTTATTTGTGGGTAGGGACGCATGACGTGCTTGGGGACGTACAGCGTCACCTGGATGTAAGACAGTCTTATGATGAATAACGTCATGCAGATACTATACGCTGTGGTTGAGCGAGGCCTCCCGTTAGAAGTTATAATCTTCGACTAACTTCAAGATTACATCGTTTCCCCGCAGAGTTTATTTCCAGCAACAAACAACAAAGGTTTTAGCGTTAGGGGTCATAGCGTCTCTGGGAGCATTCAGCCAGAATATATGGAGAGCAGCCTTCGATGTCTACGGTTTCTCCATAAATTTCGTCTCAACGCTCTCTTAAGCATGCGCGATCACCGAGCAACGGCCGTCAACGTCGCCTGCGAGAAGTTATTCAGCTGTTTCAGAACTGGCAACTATAGCAGTGTAACTTACAAGGCAAAGTAAGTACTAACGCAATTAACTTCACGAAAGTCACCAAAGTAGTTTCTACACCCAAACCCTCGCGGACAGCTCTAAAGGAGAGCGAGAGAGAGAGAGAACCTCCCCAACCAGTTTTTCCTTGCTACATGCAGTAGTGCACGATCACCCGCGTGTCGCTTACCTGAGGTCCAGCAGCTGGTCGATACCGTCCTAGGTTAAATCTATTGATAAAAGCTTGGCCCCTAGTCCAGCCAGAAGGGTCGAGAAAGGTATCTAGAGAAGAGGACCGCTGTGGCATTTGGAAAGAACCGTAGTAGAAAGCAGGCGTCTGCAGGCATTTTGCTCCGCTAGCCTTAGGAAGGTTCCGCATGAAATTGAAGAGAACTGCGAGGCTCTTGTCGTTTGTTAAGGAGAAGGCTTCCATGGTCCAGCTGCGAAATTGCGTCCCATTCAGGGTTACGTTGGACAGGATGCCCTGGCGAGACGAGGGATAACATTTGAAGACAGTTCCGCTACGTTGTTAGACACGCACACTGTTATGGCTTGATAAGGGAACTTAAGGGCGCACGAAAGGGCTAAAAAATATGTGAGGAAGAATGGAAAGTAGGATTACAAGCCCTCGGGCACACACGCGTGCAAAAAGTAGGACAGCAGCGTGTAATCCTGGTGCGCAAGAGAGCTCTCGATCGCGCGCGTCAGGCAAGCTGCTTCCTTTGGCAGGCAGCCACGTCGTCAGGACCACGACCTATTACATTATACCGACCATGTCATAATCGGCAACCCCTATGATTACCCGTCCGCACGACCGCTAGGAGCGCTACACATCGGCTCGCGAGAATGGAAATTTGAATTTTGAACACGCAGAAGCGGATGTACGACTACCGTAGCAGACGACAGCAATAGCCCCAATGAAAACGCGTAGAATGATGATGGCAATCAACTTTAGAATGAAGCGTTTTCCGTGGGACATCTACCGCTCTTGAGGGTTACGTTGGACAAGAACAAGATGTCCTGGTGGGACGCGAGACATCAGTACAGACGTGGACAATGGACAGATGGAGAGAGAACAGCAGAAAGGAGAGGGAGACAGGGAGGGTCCAAGAAATGCGCGCTCCTCAAAGGAAATATTTTGTGTGGCAGTTTCTGAAAGTTCATATCTCGCGGTAAAAAAAGAGACATGCATGTTCGAGGTGCCTTCCATCCTTCAAAGAATCAGTGATTCCCCTCCAACCAACGATTTTTTTCGTTCTTTTCTTTTTCTTTTTTTCCCTGCGGCGTACTGTGCAATATGTTGTATGCACTCTTGCGGTGACAAGACACCGCACAGCGAAGGTATAGTGCATCATGTCTCTCGACGGACTGCATAATAAATGTAACACGGTTTTCGAGCCACGTTAGATGTCGTTCCCTCCCTCTTTAAACTGGTTGTGCACGAAATATCACATTTGTTCAGCCAGGGTGCTGGACTCTGATTCTCGCTTTGCAGAAGAGTGGGGAAAACGATTTACCTTCGACTGTGGCACTGGACTCCCGGGGTTCATCCTTCCCCCATTCTCGACGATAATTGTCACGTATTCCGTCTTCGACACAGAAATCATTGTCTTTTTCGACCCTCGGGCGTCCATGACGCGAACCACATCACGGCTCAGCACGTACGCTCTGTCGGCGAACTGCGGTATCTTCAGCGCAGCCGGGCCATGCAAGTCGAAGTCGACCTGCGGAAGTGATTGTCAAGACCGACCCGCATGGTGCGTATTCCAGTGCGCAAAACGCGTTCCACGTGTCAAGCTCAGCGTAAAATTTTAAGCACAGAGTCGGTTTCTCGTACGTGAAACAACGCGTCAAGAGGGTTCTGAATTTCACGCTGCGCGTAAAAGCCGCGCATGCGCAGTAGCCAGTCCAACCGGAAATCGCTCCAAATTCACTAGAGCCCGGTTTCAGCAAAGCCGACTAACTTTAAACCAAGATCAAGCGTCCCTTAAACTTGATATTAGCCGTCATTACTTTTTCAATAGCGTTATGACGCAAGGTGCATGAGTTCGAGTAAGGCTAGCTAACGTTACAGAAAGCCAGTTGAGGTGTAATTTCAATTTAAGGGACGCTTGATCGCGAATCAACTCTTAACCGGCGTTGGTGAAACTGGCCCTAGGAAAACCAAAAATAACGCTATAAGAATACGTCTCAAGAAGTTGTCAAATTGCTCACCGAATGCCGTATCTCAATATTCTGCCAACAGCATTGGTTTCTCGCGTTCACGTAGTGCCACGTATTTATGCGACCATGTGGTTCACTCTGCGTATTCAGGCTCTGCGCACGCGCGCTGCTTTCGCTGTGCGTCTCACCGAGTGAAATACGCACGATGGAGGTCGGCTTGTTGACACTGAGTAGATATACGTGGTTCGAATAGTTTAAAAGGCTGGTATACTCCCCTCAGCCTTCCTGGCCATAAGAATGGTCTGAGGGGCAACAAGTTGTCTCGTGCTCGTCCACCGACTACGAGTATTACGTATTTCATCAGGTTTAAAGTGTCACTAGGATTTAAACCTCGTGTCTCCGGTGTTCCATCTAACGCGTCATGTGAGCATCATAAAACTGATTGATTGACCGAATTTTGAGAACTATGAGGCTACAGCGTGCATTACTCATTGGACAATTCTTGGAAGCGCATAATATTCGATGATTCGCATGATTTTTTTTAAAATTTTGTTTACTGAGCATTTGAGTGATGTTGATTTATAAAACGAAATTAAATGTCACTTCAGTGCATACAATGTTAATATTCGAACGGATTGAGGCATACCATGATAGAAGTTACTCGAAAGCAGCGCTATACCCAGTGCTTTGAGCTCGATCACTAATATATCGAACTCTGACCTGAGCTGTGTACGTCACGTATCCGAAGTCTTGCTTCACGCCCTCGAAGCTGACCGGAGTGGCGTTGATAACCGTTTTCAGGAGCTCTTTCACCCTGAACACTTTTTTCACGTTATTCCACGGCGAGCACGACTTCAGGCGCACCTCTCCGAGCTTCATCCTCAGGACAGGGATGCGCATATGCGCCGCCTCACTTGCTTCATTGAATCTATAAATAATCCTACTTATTTCGAAGTACATGTCCGTAGGATCAGCGCATTCGGACAAAGGAGCATCAGCGTGGTAACTGGTAGTGTGTGTGATGTTGCCGAAGCCGAAGTTTGTGCCGCCGTGGAACATGTAGAACGATACGGACGAGTTCAGCTTCAATATCTCCTCCAGCTTCCTCAAGAGTTTCTTCTTATCGACGGCCGCGCTTGTTTGGTTCCAACGGCTCAAAGTGGAGACGATGAACTTGACCATGATTGGTCCTCTGTTCTTGTTAGCTGCTCTGGTAACGTTGACTACCTTCTCTGTGGTAGCGTCTACATCATAAACGAACGTTGCGAGAGCTCCTTCCACTGTTCCGCATTCAATGTGCTTCTCTTCAGGATGATCTGAAGTTATGAGCGCAACTCTAGGACCAAGGCGGTATCGGAACGTGTAGTAAAGGTACTTCATATATTTGTGGTCGCACGGTTCGAACTTGCCGTATTCGTCCTCCAGTTGAACCATGATGACAGGTCCGCCGTTCTCATACAGAAAATGGTAGAGGTGCTCCTGTAGGACGCTGAGCCAGCGGTCAAGGTGGAACTGAAAGGAGATCAGCCAAGAAAAGAAACAGTTACACCGCGGAGGTACCTGCAGGTATATCCCTCAAGTTACATTACAGATTACAGAATTTCAGGAAGTGTAAACCCACTCAGTTTGTAAACAAGAGGGCGCGTTCGCATGGAGCGGACGTCACTGATGGGAAAAAGGGAGTATAGGAAACCTCATGGTGTGTACGGCGTATTCGGCCTTTCTGCACCGCGCAGCGCATGCGACAGCTACATCACTTTGCGGCAAGCCCTAAATAACGACTGAAAACGGACATTGACTCGATGATTGCGCCAGAAGCGTCGTGAGAAGTATTTGACGAATGCTTTCAATATACACGGTGCTTATTCTTATTTGATATATTTTTCACAAAAAGCCACGGGCAAAGCATAAATGCGGTTTTTACTGGTAGGATTTACGCTCAAGCGCGGGGGACATTCCGTCGAAGCGAGCCTTTAGAGCGAGCAACTACATGACTGATTACTAGAATCATTGACTATAAAAAATAAATAGTATAGGCACAGGCCCGCTGGCCAGATAAAGCGCTTTGCGTCCTATATATATATATAGGACGCCGAGAGCCAATGTTATGTCCTTTCGTGCGAATGATGCGCGTTGTTTTAGTTTCGACCTATTTGTGCAACAAAATTTGGCGGTAGATATATCGAAGTATACATGCCTCTTACAGGATTTTAAAACGAATAGTAGGGCTTTAAATAACGACTGACTCCAATCCCGCTATCTCAGATTTCCCTGAAAATCTTAATGAATAAATTTTAGGCAGGGAATCATCCTGTATTTGGATATTCTTTTGGACATTCCCTTGGATGGAATGTCCCGCCTGGACGCGTAATCCGTCCGCAGGAACGGCGTCTGGGCCGCTCATAATCCTTTCTTATAAAAATAATTTAACAACAGCTTTATTTCGAGTTGATGAATGGGAATTTCAAAAAATAAAGTAAGAAATAAAAACACCCTGTAGATTATACTGTATAGCTCCAAAACGACTCGCGAATACAAACATTGACATCTAGAAGAACCTGCAATAATATACAGGGAGGTAAGTTGTTGTCTTGATGTACCCCGCATTTGTTGAGTAAACTTGAGCAAATAATGTTTAAATTCGATGTCGCTTCGTTGCGCATGATAGGAATTTATCTGTTTGTTCATTCCAATCATTTGGCGCTTCTAAAGCGTTTGTTTGCCGTCTACTTTTCCATCGTCATATCATATATCACGATCATCATTATATCATCGTCACCATCTATGCGAAAGGTCAGTATAGAAAAACCGCTATTATTACACCTTTCAGTTGAGCCTCGGGAAAAACGATGTTGATTTACAAGAACACGCAGTCTCTACACGCTGAAAGACGTGCAAATTTTACTGTATATAGGTGTACCTATACCTGGAAAGCGTTACCGCTCGTTCGTAGTTTCACGCCTGCATCTGTCCTGGGAAGCCAATAGGGCATGCCTCCGTTGTCGCGGTCGGCAGATATATAAGGGCCGGCTCGTATGATGACCAGGAGACCAAGATCCTTGGCGGTGCTTAAGAAGCCCTTGAGATTGTTGTAGCCTTCAAACATATAGTCCCATGGTTCCGGTTCGTGGCTGGACCACTCGACGTAGGTGTCTATCGTGTTAAGGCCAGACGCCTTGAGTTTGAAAAGCCGGTCCTTCCACAGAGGGTATGGTACACGGAAGTAGTGCATGGCTCCAGCGACGACGCGGAATGGTTCTCCGTCTTTGAGAAAGACGTTCTTTTCGTAGTCGACGATAAACGAGGGACCTGTAAGACATACAAACATAAGGAGGGTTTTGAGATTGCTGATGTAGCTGAGAGTTACGAAATTTCGCGATACGTTCTGGTGTTATACATGGTGTGGGGTTCAATTTATTAAGTTAATGCAATTTAGTGTTACAGCGGCAGCTGTTAATGCCACACTTCGCCTTCACGCGATCCGCCTCGACGTTGACACAAAACCCTACTCCCCCTCCCGGACCTCTCTGCGTTCCTCCTCTCCGCGTTCTTGTGTGTGGTGTGGTGTGGTGCGGCCTTCCTCTTCTTCTGTTTGTGGAATGCGTCGTGTAGGTGCCGATATTATCTAGTCAAGATGGGACGTCCGAAGGCGTCGCCTGCACAACAAGCTGCCTCCAAAGAACGGCGTCGAGACAAGCAACGAGAATGGATGCAACGAGCTCAACAGATGGCACTGTATCTGACAGAACCTGAGAGAAACTGACAGAACCCACCGCCAACTACAATTCGTGCATCGACCTTCCTTCTTCGAGAATAGAACCTTGGTGCAAGAAGTGTCAACCCTCGTGACGCATTTCTCGGATCACAAAGCTCTCATGGTCACGCTATGTGAGGCGCAATGAAATAAAATACATTCAGTAGAAACTCTCTTGTAAACATGAAAGAACCGATGTTCTGAGTCTGGAACAAGATAGAAGGGACAAATACATACAAAGCCTCAATCCACCGGCAATATAGAAGATGTGGGTTCGAGTCCTACAGCTGGCTAACCTTTTCAGTGACTTTCATCTTTCATCTCTTGTAAAATTATTTATCGCCATTTGTGAACAATGCAGTGACGAACGCGTCTACACCACCCCAGAGCAGCTGTCGTTGCTAATTCGTGGGAAATCTAAGGGTTAACCGTCCCTCAATTTTTTAATTGCTGATTAAATAAATTAATAAAATTAATAAATGTACATTCTACACCCCAAAACCTCGAGGACATCGCCAACGGAGAGGGAGATCCAAACTTTTAGCTGAATTCTCCGGTTTAATTATATTCTTTTTGAAAATGATATTTGTTCCCCGCCGCGAGAGTTTCGGAGTTTTTCTGTCGTAATTTTTCTCAACTATTCCATCACCACAGGGCCTTAGTACTGCTTACGCAAGGGAAGAGTAAGGGCACACTCCGCATCTACCAAACGCTGCATGGCGTTTGGAGTGGTTACAGTGCAAACACAGTATTTCCTTGCGTGCGCAAAAACTAAAACTGTATTACAGAGTTTAGTGCGTAGTACGCCGTCGCATTCGCGTACGTGCGCACTGCGCGAAGTTTAGCGCGTGCGCAGAACCACCAACGCTATCCCTTACGTACGCAAAGGCGATACCGTACGATGCCCTAAAATTCACTATTATTTGCAGTTTGCGCTAATCGAGAGGTTGAGTGCAGGGTGTGCACAGATAAACCTAACCGGCATTTGCGCACTTAGCTTGTTGTCTATTTAACTGACGAACTTCCGATGGCGCACTATGGCGCATTTATGCGTGCTAAATCTACGGAAAAATCGTGGAAGCCATATATTGAGCTTAAAAAATAAACAGAGCGACGAAAACGTCGGCTTCCATGCGTAAGGATAGTGCGGTCATGGCAGTGCATGGTACTACATAGCTGTCTCAGCAGATCCATGACTTGAAAACCCGAGACGAGGTAGGGACGAAAACAGACACACACAAACACGGTCTCAAACAAACTGTCTCAAACACGGTCTCTTTTGAGACCGTGTTTGTGTGTGTCTGCTTTCGTCCCTACCTCGTCTCGGGTTTTCAAGTCATGGATCGTCACCACCAGCTCGCTTGCTACCTAACTTTCCTTTCGTTGTCTCAGCAGAGTTATGTGCAGGCACCGCCAGGCGCACTATCGATGAGCATCCATTTGACATCATTTCGGTTTCTCCACCGATGGCTCCACTAGTGGTACCTGAACTCAACTCTACTACGTCCGCCATGTTGCCCTATTCTGATGCAATGAGGTTGACGTTTCCGTCGCTCTGCGTACTTTTTAAGCTAAGTATGTCTTCCATAATTCTTTTCTACATTTCGCACGCATAAATGCGCCATCGGAAGTTTGTCACTTAAGTAGACAGCAAGCTAAGTTCGCAAATCCCGGTTAGATTTATCCGCACACAGAGGCGTTGCCTTGGCGTCCATTCACGCGGGCAGCAGTAGCGTACACGCAAAGACAGCGTGCGAGCGTGGGCTATTTTTAATCAGAATCAGAATTCAGACCTTCACATGTAGAGAACGGAATGTCCACTTGCATCAGTTTCCACGCGTGGTGCCGGCGCAGGAAGGTTCAGGCGCCGTCATGGTACTGGATGAGATAGCACTGACTATGGGTCCACTATCTCCAAAATGTGTTCGCTACTGACAGCATGGTGTAGGCCGGCTGTGGGACAAACTCCACAGTGCAAAGACATCACTCTGAGTACTTCTGTTCGTGCCCAGATAAGGACATTCGCGCTATGGAGTTGTGTATACTCTACAGTCTTCTATACTGCGTAAACTGTAGTACTGACTATTCCTTATCTTACGTGGTATATCATAACGCTGATTCGACCTGACCATGGCGTTTCCTTCCATGAACACCCATGACTGGGAGCTTGTACCATTTGCCTCCGGCATCGAATGGGTCGTGAGACGTAATCTTCGGATGGGTGGAAGCCTGTGGAAGAAAAAGACCATCACAAGGGTCACGCCGAAGACTGAACAAATGCAGCAGCTTCTGATTATGCTCATTTTAAGATATCTGCACTCCGCGTACGCTTCGAAGCAAAAAGAACTACTTCTCCTTCTTCTTCTCCTTCCTCTTCTTCGCGCCTTCTCCACGAGAAGAAGAAGAAGACCCCCCCCCACACACACACACACCCTACACAACGGTCAGTGCCCCTGCAGGAGCTTCTCCTTCTTCGTCCGTTCAAAGGATGGTAATCATGAACCAGACTAACACATTTGGCCACGTCGTAAAAAGTACAAGATGGGGTCCATCCCTCCTGAAACTCCTGAAAGTTGTATTGTATTGTTTGCATATGTTGTTGTACCGCGGAAATAAGGCTGAAATGGACCAGTATCTATACCCCCATGCATTCTCCCTCGTCTCACTCAAAAGCGGGCTTTTTTTCCCTCTGTGTGTGCGTCATTTTCATGTCACGACACATAGGCAGAGCAACGCACTGATAATGATGAAGAATCTCGCACTGTTGTAGACAGCGCCACCTGTATGTGGCTATCTGAACACGAAACAGACACAGAAGAAACAAAACGGCTTTTGAGTGACATTGGTCACCATAATTGGCCATTCAAAATGGGAGACCTCAATATTCTCGGTTCCGAAATCCCTGATCTTGAAGTTCACGTGAAACAAAGAAAATGGCGGTGAATGCGCAATTGCTTCGTAAGATATGTCCATTTAAAAACACGACATCACTATTTAACCATTCCAATTGGCAGGTTTTCGCGGTTTGTCTGCGTCGTCTTAGCGAACGAGCCACATTTTAGCAGTTGTTAGGCTTAGGAGGGCAGACACGACGGATCAGCATATTAGGTTAGTCGAAGTTTGGTGTTAGCATTTTGCTGCCCCATGTGGGCAGCGTCGCAACTCCAGTCAGGATAAGATGACAAAGTGTGAGAAGACTTAGTATAGACAGTGCAGCACAACCAGTTATGTCAAACTACTCAGAGACAGGAAATCCGAATTTCCTCAAAAGCGCGATAGCTTGGTAAGGTCATTGTCAAGTTACTGAACCAGTTGGAATGAACTACGGGGTACATGATGCTAAGTGCAATTAGAGCGCAAGAGTTGAGCACATTCATTGCGATATCATGCCCAGTCTGGGAGTGCAGTTTCCTTACGGTTATATACTGACCCTACGTTAGGGGATGTTGCGTGTGCAGCCTTATGGTGGGACAAGCTACCATGCAACAAAATACAGTTGGAAATGCGCGCCGAGGCAGCGAAGGTCGTCGTCACCTTTTGGGGAAGTCTTCGACTTCCCCAAAAGACACAACAAGGGCAGAAAAGGGAAGACCTAAGTGGCTACAAGACAGCAAAAGCTCTGATTATCCGCTGCGATTGAGACGTATGGACCTGGCATTACAAGCCCGAGACAATATCGACCGAACAGCAAGAGCAGAAGACAAAAGAGAACTGTCCTTTAATAACCGGGTGTCCGACCTTCAGAGGGGAAGATTGTGGAAGCGAGAGTCGTCATCAGGGAATTGATAAGCGGAAAGCCACCAGGTGAACCCAAGACACACCTCCAGGACTTATGGATCAGCGTCTAGGAACAACGAAGCTTCCGATAAGCCTGTATCCGCAACTGTACCGACCTACAAGACGGACAAAATGCAGAGGATCCGCGAGACACCACCTGGGCAGCGAGCCGTCGGCAACGGAATCGCCCACCCCGAGATAGCTCTAAAGCTCACGCGCACCCTTGCATATAGGGCTGGGCAGTCCCGTAACTCTGTTTTATTAATAAATCGCTCGTTTTCTCGAAGTTGGTGTCTCACTCAAAAGTGAACCCGAACTCGTCCGACCACCTCCTCGGACGCCTGTGTTGTCACAGCCTCTCCTACGTCTTGCCTCACAAGTGGGACTTCAGAAAGCAGAAAACCCGAAAGAGAAGAAGAAGAAAAAGTCCGAGCAAGCGAGCATAAACAAGGTCATGGTTCAGGTTTTATCGTATACACGAATGTATCCCATCAATCCTGGAAGAGAGATCAGTGTCTTCCGTGCTACTTGCAGACTGTAGGGATGCACACGAACTGAATCAGCCTTGGAAGAACGGGAAGAACAGGGGGATGATAAGAGTGGGTGATAGTTCATATCGCTACGCTGCAGGACTCAGACGGGACGAAGGGGGGTTAAAACAAGGTTTGACAAGGACAGTTGCGCTCTTCACCCGGGCTGCTCTACCGTGTAAGCCAAGTTTGTTTCACATCGCCGGCATCTTTTTCTTATTTACATACGAAGAATTTAGCAGAGTTGTCGGTAACAGCTCCCAGAGCTTCTTTCTTGTACAGCTTAGCCGATCTTGTTTGAACGTCTTCGTCAGATGCAGAACTTTTTTCTTTTTTTGTCCGACGAACACGTACGGTCTGTAGGAGTTGAAGGAGCACTGAGGTAGCGAGGTGAGCTCCCCTCTTTTTTCTTTTTTAGTTTTTTAATACAGAGTGATCTCCAATGAATAAAATGAGTTCCGGCGAAAGAACGATGATTGCAAGTGACCTACAGAGCGAGTGCAAGGGCTCTATTCCGCGCACCTTTGAAAACTCCTTCTCCTCGTGAAAAGGGCGCATCGCAGAACGAGAGGACGTCGTGACGTATGCTACTCCCCTCACGTGACCACTGACGTACGGAGACACCGCTCAAGCGTTGATGTGCCGTAACAGCTAAGAGTCAGCCAATGTGGATCGTGTCTTCAATGGCGGTAGCCAATCGCGAACGTGCTTTCAGTTGTCGTAGCCTTGTAGACGAACCCCCGTAGTCTGCGAGTATAGCGATTGAACATCACCGCGTACTATACGGGAAACCTTTTAAATAAAGGGCAAAACGGTCCCATATCTTTCTCAAGATTGATTTTCTGAAAAGCGTGTTGCCTTTAGTCATGTTCTGGTCTACGGGTTCCAAATGAGCTGCAATCATTTGAGGGCTCTTGAATACGCAGAATGGCGAATCGCGGTAGCAGACGATATACGACTAAGACTCTATATGTCCACGTAGCGGAGGGGGGAGAGGGGGCAATAAGCAGGCCTAGGCAGGAGTCTATAGGCGGCGTTGGCTCAACGTCACCTCATTGCGTCAAGGTTGCCGAGGGCGGGACTGCTGTTCGTTCGATTCCCTACCTCTTTCCACCTCCAGCAGATACCGCATGTTGTTTTGAACGTAGTCCTCATGGACCGTACTCAGTTACGAAGGACGTGTCGACATTCGACGCAGGCCGTATGTGCAAGCATTTGACAAGCGTGTACAATGCGCATTGCAAGCATTGCGCTTGTCTCATCCTACGATTTTCAATACAAACAAACAGTAAGACATCTTGGACGCCCCTGCACGCTAAATTTTGGGAACCATGCGGTTTATTTGAAAAAGTGATCATATCGCCTCCTGACCAGCTGTACCACACAGGTCTGATTCGAAGTGCAGAGAGATGAGAGGAGTCCAACACCACACGGTGTTCTGCCTCACTTGACTTTGGCTTCATCGACGAGTTGAACGGTCTTGTTCCTTGGAATGCCTTCAAGTTCCATGAGGATGACCTCGTTTATTTCTGGATAGGGACGCATGACATGTTTGGGGACGTACAGCGTCACCTGGATGTAAGACAGTCTTAAGCTGAATAACGTCATTCATATATCCACTTAGTTATAACCTGCGACTGGCTTCAAGATTACCTTTGTTTTCACACAGAAGTTACCTATTTCTGATCGTTTGCGTTTACGCGTTCGTTTTGGCTTTACGTGGCAAAGCATCTCTGGGAGCATTCAGCTAGAATATCTGCAGAGCAGCCTTCGATGTCTATGGCGCTTTACCATAAATTTCGTCCCAACGCCCTCTTAAGCACGCTCGATCACAAAGCGACGGTCGTCAACGTCACCTGCAAGGAGTTCTTCAGATGTTTCAGAACTGCCAACTATGGTGTGACTTACTAGTTAAAGTCACCAACTTCCATTAACACCAAACCTACGCCCAAACCTCGCGGACCTGTCCAACGGAGAGAGAGAAAGAGAAGCTCCCCAAAGGCGAATGGCGGAGTCTCCAATCATTTTTTTTTTTTAACCTCCCCAATCAGTTTTTCTTTGTCACATGCAGTACTGCACGATCTTCCCGCGTGTCGCTTACCTGAGGTCCAGCAGTTGGTCGATACCGCCCTAGATTCAATCCATTGATAAAAGCTTGGCCCCTAGTCCAGCCAGAAGGGTCGAGAAAGGTGTCTAAAGCAGTGGACCGCTGTGGCAGTTGGAAAGAACCGTAGCAGAAAGTCGGCGTCCGCAGGCATTCTGTTCCGTTAGCCTTAGAAAGGTTCCGCATGAAATTAAAGAGCAGAGCGAGACTCGGGTCCTGTGTTAAGGAGAAGGCTTCTATGCTCCATTTGTGAAGTTGCCTCCTCCTGAGGGTTACGTTGGACAAGATACCCTGGCGGGACGAGAGATAACAATTGAAGACACTTCCGTTACATTGTTACACAAGCACGCACGCACTCACGCACGCACGACACAACTGTCACAATGATTACACACAATGATCATGCTGCGCAAGACAGTGTTGCGATAAAAAATATATATGTGTGTGTGTGTGTGTGTGTGTAGCGGCCGCAGGCCCGCGGTACCGGAAAATACGCGCCAAAAATAAAAGGACGGGCGCTCACGGGCTAAGAGTTTTTAGCGAGCCGAGTTCAGCCGCATTCTGAATTGCCTTCCTTCTACGCAGGTCTGCCTGTCTACTTTCCTCTGCTACACACCACAACTGGTGACCCGAACGTGACCCGATCCTGAGACACGGTACTGTCGTTTGACGCAGGGGTGCGGAGTCTCCGGTGTCGATACGGTGCTCGGTATGGCGTGCGACGCCGAGCGGAGAGGCACCGATATCGAACAGGTAGGAGTACTGTCGCAGAAGAGCAAGGAGCCGGTGCTTTTCAAGGGGAAGCAGACACGATGCATCATAGAATGAAATACGGAATCAGGCCGGCGAGCAGGAGGACTACTGGTAGGGCATTTGGGATGAGGTGGGTCTAGGACAGCGATAACACCGAGCGTGTAGTGCAGTTCATACATCGCGATCAGAGATCATGTGGGGAGTAGGACGGCGTCATCTAGTAGAGTAGTTATTGGGATAGCCACTTCGCCGTTTGCTGGAGGGCACACGCACACAGAAGCGACGAGGCCTTTAGTAGAAAGTGATGCGTTTGGCGGGTTCACAACAATGTGCAGTGAGTCGAACGTGCTCAAGATTGGTTCCAGGCTGGCGAGATGGTGGAGCGAGGTGGGATTAGTACATCGTGGAGGCCATGTAATTTGCGGGAGGAGATAGTGACGTTCTCAACCTCACAGGAGGGCAGATCAGAGAGAAAGAGTTTGTCAGCAGCCCAGTCGATGAACGCCCCGTGGTCCTTCAGAAAGTCCCAGCCTAATATGGCGTTATGTGGTCAGGGAGTGAGCACGACGAACTGCATTGGGTACCAAGGGAGTTGCCTCAGGACAGGAGCCGCCGACATTTCGAACAGAGACTGTTCTTCTGGGCACCGTCCTCATCATTGGCATGGTATTTTAAGGGTTAGGTGTGACGTCGTTAAAGGTTCATGCGAACTGTGGGTCAACAGCCCGGAGGGAAGAAAGGGTCCGTACGGGCTTCTACGGCCGTAGTGAATGGCCGTTTGTTAGAGTGTGGAGGGGATTATGTGAATGAAGTGATCTTGGCTCCAGACCGGTTACAGAAATGGACGGTGCCCAGAAGAAGAACAGTCTTTGTTCGAAATATCGGCGGCTCCTGTCCTGAGGCAACTCCCTTCGTACTTCTCTACCGGTTCGCTGGATTTCTACCCACCTGTGAACTGGGTACCAGTTCGTCTTGAATCGTTACGCGTGTTCTACACCTTGCGGCTGGCAGAATATTGGCATTTGCTGCGCTTTTGAGTACAGCACCGTCATATGGCGTCGTAACTGTACGTAGCTTCTTACAAATGCCCGCACTTATTACCGACGTGGCAGCACCTGTATCAATGAGAGTAGCCATCGTGATACCTTCAATAACGATGGTGATGAGATTACGGGGAGGTTTGTGTGGAGCTATCCTTGTCGCAGTCCGCCTTCCTCGGACTGCGGCTATTGGTTTCCTTCTGGAACAGGTGACTGACCGCGACTGTGTAGGTGACAGACCTGGATCCCGGAACCGTGGGGACGGTGATCGAGAGCGGAGGGCATCGGGTGAAATGCGATGGTCCCTTGTGTCTGACCGAAACGGCCCATCAGGTATACCTTAGGGAATGGAACGGTTCTGTCCCGAGGCCACGTAGAAATCATGCGAGTCCAAACCAGTCTGATCATATTCGAGGTCCCGGCGCCGGCTGCGACAGTCGCGCAAAATATGCCCTCGGATACCGCAGTAGAAGCACGTCCGCATTTCTCATCGAGGAGAAGAGGTTGTCTGACGCCGACGAGTGAAGTATATATGTTCCCCCTTGAGAATACAGAGGCGCGATAGGTGCAACAGCCTCGTAGTTATGTGCTCGGGTCCCCGGGGCGTCGTATGTTGGAGGCAATGTGGACGACATCGGCGTAGGTGTGGTATGGTGGCATAGACAGAGGTGGCGGAGGTTTGGCCATTGTGGGTGAACGGACAACGTCTACGTAGGTACTGGTATTTGTGTGGGATTTGTCACTGGCACCCAAGGCCACGGATACTTCCTGTCGCACAAGTGCGAGCACGCTGTGGGTGGGCGGTTCCGGAGGCAGCGGAGAGCAACGGGCCCCTGGGCGCGCCCTAGCAATTTCTTCTTTGACAACCTGGCGAATGAAGGCGCGAAGAGCCTCTAAGTTTGAAGGGTCCATCAGTGCGACTGATGAGAACGAGAAAGAGAGCCGAAGATTTTTCGTTTCTTGGAGTTCGTTGCAGAGGGCCACCATATCTTGGACAGTGGAAGGGGACTTCAGAACAAGAAGATTAAACGCATCAGGCGCGATCCCCTTTAGAATGTGCTTGATCTTTGTGGGAACGGACATGCTGGAGTCGACGCGATTGCACAATGACAGAATCTCCTCAATGTACGACGTAAAAGTCTCGTTCGTCAGTTGAAGCCTCTGACAGCTTCTGCGTCGGCTTTCCGCAGCGCCGGTCGTCCAAAGAGATCAGCGAGACGGGAGCGGAACACAAACC
Source organism: Ornithodoros turicata (assembly GCF_037126465.1). Taxonomy (NCBI): domain Eukaryota; kingdom Metazoa; phylum Arthropoda; class Arachnida; order Ixodida; family Argasidae; genus Ornithodoros; species Ornithodoros turicata. Next base: position 12,513,323 of record NC_088204.1, read on the forward strand.
AAGAGCTGATTTCGCTTTCATGGTTCAGAAACCGTGTTCTTACGAGGTCCACTAGATAGAACGTCACATTATTTCGCTTCGATGAGTCGTACGACTCATCGCATTGAATTTGCTTACTTGTTCGTAGGCGGGCGGTCATCAGTGCCCGTGCCGGAGAATACGGGCGGATCACTCTGACATGCTGCGGGAGCTTGGCATTGTCCCGCGCGTATTGTCGGGGCGTCGCCGGTTGAGGCATTGGGGGAAGTCATCTTGCGAAGTGAACGCCCAGAACGCAGCTCCAGTACGAAGTCGTGAGGCCAAAGTGGGGGTTTTGTGACAGTCGGGTAACGGAAGGGGGCTGACGAAGTCGCACCTCCACCAAATGTGAAGCGGAGATTAAGCAGAGAGAGAGGCAGCTTCTCTCTCTCTCTCTCTCTCTCTTAATCCGCCTGCTGAATGCGGGTGCTCTGAAACTCGCGCTAAAGGGCACCAGCTCCGGTGGCGCAGCGGTAACGCGTGCGCTTGGAGACTGGGAGGTTCGAATCCGCGGGCCGGCTGTGCCGTCTGGGGTTTTTCCTGGGTTTCCCTCAGATGTGTAATAGGCGTATGCCGGCACAGTTCCCCTGAAGTCGGCCCATGGACGCAGCTATCCTCCCCCCGAGCGGATTCCGCTCGGTCTTCCACTTCACCCTTTCCTCTCCTCCTCTCCACCACCTTTCCCTTCCCGAAAAACATGCCGCCTAATGAGGCCTGCAGACCTCTCGGGTTCCTCCCAACGACACTCCTCCTCCTCCTCCTCCTCCTCCTCCTCGCGCTAAAGGGCCGATGGCGATGGTTCTCCCTAACAGTATGTTCGAGGTGCCCAATGACTTTCTTTTTCTTTTTGCTGTGGCGTCCTGTGCAACAAGTTGCATGCACCCTTGCCAAGGAACGGTGACCCTACACTCTAAAAATAGCATAGCACCGCACAGCACGCTCCTATATAGGCAACCATCATCCGGAATGACAACGTTCTCTCCTGCGTCTTAACGGTGTAGTGTCTTCAACTTTGTTTTCCTCGTCTGCCGTAGCTCCGTGGGTTTTGAGAATGACATACCAACTGTGGCCCACTCTGCTGTGTTAGTACATAATGCGACAAAAATGGCGTACGCTCTCCCCACGTTCCCCGTTTTCTCCAAATCTGGGGAAAGAGCGATGTGATTCGGGATGATGTTTCGCTAGGAGCGTGCTATGTGGTGGAGTTCATTTTTAAGGTTGTTCATGTTGACCTTTGACTCTATGATAGGCAAGCCTGAGAACGGGCAAGACACAGGGCTCGCCTATCATGGAGTTTATCCACCAGCTAGCCTGCATCTCTACGCTATTCTATCTTTGACCTTTGATCCTCTAGGAACCCATTCCCTAAAGAGCTCCTGTAAGTGAAGGCGTGAAGGCGTGGAGGTGGTGATGTAACACCGTGATGCGTCGAGTCCCCGTGCAGTCTGTGTAGCAGATGGGTTTGCGGTGATAAATGAGGCTTCGTGGCTGCTAACAAAGCTTATTCTACGTCACACGGGTCCGAATTGCGTCACGCCAGAAAATAAAGCCCCCCCCCCCTTCCAAGGGGCACGTGACAACGCTCATGGCTGCTTTTCCATGCAGTTTCGTAAAATTCGATGTGCGCTGACAAGCGAAGGAATAGCGCACGGTGTCCCACGACGGAATGCTTAATGAATGAAACAGTGTTTTCGAGCCGTGTTAGATGTAATTCCCTGCCCTTTTAACTGGTTGGACACGAAATATCAGATTTGTTCAGCTATGGTTTTGTTCTCTGTTACTTAGGATTCTTCGTTTTCGGGTGTTATTATTTTTTTAGATTCGGAGGGTAAAAATCGGGTGATTCTTTAGAAAGGAGATTCGGGGGAAGAATCCGGGGCATGTTCTGTCACGTGTTTTGTGTGTCGGGAGCTTCCGGGTAAAACTTGTAGGGATGAACAATGAAATTCCGAATGGTGTACAAAAAAGCAGGCCTTTGGAACTACCTAGGAGGTGAGTGAGGTGTTTTCTTGGGTGCTTTTAAGGTTGATAACGTGGCACATCCCTTTTGTGGCTCACTGTGAAGCCATATGAGGCTGAAAGACCTCGCGGAATTCGGGAAGAAATCGGGAGTGTGCCCGAATTTAAGAAAAGTTGTTCGGGATGCAAATATCGTGAGAAATCGGGTTTAACCAGAAAACGAATAACCCTACCGATTTTGAAGCGATGCGTGGGAAAAACGATTTACCTTCGACTCTGGCACCGGACTGTCGGGGTTCATCCTTCCCCCATTCTCGACGATAATTGTCACGTGTTCCGTCTTCGACACAGGTATCTTTTTCGTTTTTGACACTCGTGCGTTCATGACGTGAAACCCATCACGGCTCAGCACGTACGCTCTGTCGGCGAACCGCGGTATCTCCAGCGCAGCCGACGGCCTATGCAAGCCGAAGTCGACCTGCGGAAGTGATTTTTACCTGAGGACAGTTGGTAGACATATAATTCGGATAGCTTAAAAGACTAGTACACAGCCTTGCTGAACAAAAAAAAAGTTATTTGGAGTAACGAAGTTCAATATGTGCTCGTCCATCGACTTCGAGCACTTTCATATTTCGGCGGATTTAGAATACCACTGCGATCTAAATATCGTGTTTCTCCATATGTCGTTTAGCCAATCAATTGATTTTATCGATTCTCCGGAGTCCTATCCAATTTTATGTCATTGTAATCTAAGTGTCTCACACTGTATTCCCCCATATCATTGTTTTCCTATATGATGCGTCATGTGAAGCATCACGAAATTGATTGATCAACTGATAAGTAGATGATTGATATGTATGACGCCAATCTGCCACAGATATGCAAGATCGCTCCTTCAGGGGTCGATATCCGTCGTCTTATCACAACAACAGCTGATGGCAGTCTTCGAACGTGGGGCGGAGGGCAGGAACGAGTGAGGCGCTATTTTCAGGATACAACGTCAGATCTATCAATGACGCTTCCTACTCATTCAAAAATTCTTGGAAGCTTTTGAATGATGTGATTTATAATACGAAATATAAGATGTCACTTCGCTACATGCAACGTTAATATTTCAAGGGATTGAGGCATACTATGATAGTAGTCTTTCGAAAACAGCGCCATACAGTGTGCATTGAGCTGCATCACTAATATATCGAACTCTGACCTGAGCTGTGTACGTCACGTATCCAAAGTCTTGCTTTATGACCTCGAAGCTGACCGGAGAGGAGCTAGAAATCGTCTTCAGGAGCCCTTTCTCTTTGAACACTTTTTTCACTTTATTCCACGGCGAGCACGCCTTCAAGTGCAACTCGCCGAGGTTCATCCTTATGACAGGGGTGCGCATATACGCCGCCTGACTTGCTTCGTTGAATCTATAAATGATCCTGCTTATTTCGAAGTACAGGTCTGTAGGATCAGCCCATTCGGACAAAGGAGCATCAGCGTGGTAACTGGTGGTGTGTGTGCTGTTGCCGAAGCCGAAGTTTGTGCCGCCGTGGAACATGTAGAAGGATACGGACGCGTTCAGCTTCAAGATCTCCTCCAGCTTCCTGAAGAGTTTCTTCTTATCGACGGCCGCGCTTGTTTTGTTCCAACGGCTCAAAGTGGAGATGAAGAACTTGACCATGATTGGTCCTCTGTTCTTGTTAGCTGCTCTCGTGATGTTGACTACCTTCTTAGTGGCTGCCTTTCCATCGTGAACGAACGTTGCGAGAGCTCCTTCTACAGTTCCGCATTCGATGAACTTCTCTTCGGGATGATCTGAAGTTATGAGCGCAACTTTGGGACCAAGGTGGTATCGGAACGTGTAGTAAATGTACTTCATGTATTCGTGGTCGCACGGTTCGAACTTGCCGTATTCGTCCTCTAGTTGAACCATTATGACAGGTCCGCCGTTCTCATAGAGAAAGTATTGGAGGAACACCAGTAAGACACTGAACCAGCGGTCAACGTGAAACTGAAAGAAGATCAGCGAAGAAAATAAATTCTAGTTAATAAGTAAAGCATTAGTAAAGAAGGAGTTACACTGCGGAGGTACCAGCAGATATAACCCTTAAATTACTTTACAGATTACGGAATTTCAGAACAAACAAACAAACAAACAGTATAGAGCAACATTTTGGAAACCGGTGTAGTCTTCTTCTCAAATATGTTCAAAATATACAGAAGCGTCTTGTGAGAATAATTTGACTGATGCTTTCATTATACAGGGTGTTCATTTCTATTTGATATATTTTTATTATAAGCCACGAGAGAAGCGTAAATCGCGGTTTTACTGCAGGGCTTTGAGGCCATGCGCGGCGCACATTCTGTCAAAACGAGTGTTTGACAACTATACATGATTAATAATTAGAATCATTGACTAGATAGAATAAATATTCGTCACCATCATACCAAATTTTTCTTCGCAAACAAGCCGAAACATAGGTACAGTTAACCCCCGCTAATATGACCCCCGATAATCTGACATACGAGCTTTACGACCATAGTCCTGGGGAACAATGCAGTGAAACCTCTGCAAATCCCCCACCCCGTTAATATGACGAGGAGGTCATATTAATGAGGATTCACTGTAATAGAAATTTATCTGTTTGTATATTTCAATCGTTTAGCTCTTTTAAAGCGTTTGTTTGGCGTGTATTTTTTCAATGATGTATCATCGTCATATCTATCATATCATATGATCATGTCATCATATGTATCATCTTCATCTATGCGGAATATCAGTATAGAAAAAAAAAACGCAGTTATTACACCATTCAGTTGAGCTTGGGGAAAAACGGTGTTGAGGTTCAAGAGCACACTTCTCGATGAAAGACGTGAAAATTTTTGCTGCATACAGGACATTCTCAGGTAAACATAAACAAGCCCCCGTCACAACTTCCGGTGCCACGAAGACTTCCGGTCCTTCCGCGACAAAGGACGCTCGGAACCAGCCGCCATGCAGAATTATATCTTTCGCTTTCCTGATTTGTTGAAAACGGGACACGTACGCCTTTTTGTGGCAATTTGAATTGCCACAAAAAGGCGTATACGACCCTCTCTCTCCTCAAATCAGAAGCGATAACTGTATGAATCGGCACCGTGGTTGGCGCAGAGCGTGTTTGCAGTGAAACCGGATGCCGTTTTGGCACCAAACCGGAAGTGGTAAAAACTGCAAGTATAGGTCTACCTACCTGGAAAGCGTTACCGCTCGTTCGTAGTTGCACGCTTGCATCTATCCTGGGAAGCCAATAGGGCATGCCTCCGTTGTCGCGGTCGGCAGATATATAAGGGCCGGCTCGTATGATGACTAGGAGACCGAGATCCTCGGCGGTATTTAAGAAGCCCTTGAGATTGCTGTAGCCTTCAAACACGTAGTCCCACGGTTCCGGTTCGTGGCTGGACCACTCGACGTAGGTGTCTATCGTGTTAAGGCCACACGCCTTGAGTTTGTAAAGCCGGTCCCTCCACAGAGGGTATGGTACACGGAAGTAATGAATGGATCCGGCAATGATGCGGAACGGTTTTCCGTCTTTGAGAAAGACGTTGTTTTCATAGTCGACGATAAACGAACGATCTGTGGAGACATATGAACGTTACATCTTTTCTTTCCTTTTTCTTTTTTTTTTTTTTTTACGTACAGCAGAAAAAGTCGCATCACAGCCTATACAGCAGGTTTTCATATCAACAAACATAGCGGCCGCCGCAACAAGTGCATGGGCATGCGCATATGCGTACCAGAATTGGTCCATTGCAAAGTGTGGCGCCGGTACACTTACAGGATACTGAATAGAGTCCGGTATCTCCAGAACTTGTTCGGTATTGACAATATGGCGCAGCTGCAGTCCAGCTGGTGGACAAACTCCACAGTGCAGAAGCCTCAGTCTGGGTTGTTCTGTTTGTGACAAGACATGGGCTTTCGCACTGTGGAGTGTTTCGGTATACAGTATTCTATTAAGCGTAAACTGTAGTGTTGGTCATTTCTTATCTTACTTGGTATATGAGACCGAAACCTTGAACCACTTGCCTCCGGCATCGAACCCATTGTGAGACGCAACGCATCGTAGACGTGCGGAAGCCCGTGGAACAAAAGGATCAGCGCAAGGGTCATGCCGAGGATTGAATAAATCCAGCAAGTTCTGACGATCTTCATTTTCAGGAATCTCCACTCAGCGCATGCTTCGAGAACGCAAGTGCAAGTGGCCGTTGCGTCTTCCTTCTTCTTCTTCTTAAGATGATCGGCAAGAGCTATGAGGTTGACTAACTAGACTATGACATGACTATGCCAATCTGGGTGGTTGCCGTGAACGAGGTGATGATGAGGGCTACTTAAGTGTGCTTATGATTTGTTGCAGGTGCCATCACCCATGTTCAGTTATTTTGCATAATTCAATTGTGAAATCATTGTAGATATATGTCTTTGTGTGTCTTTTTGTTCGCGATGTCAAACTTCATCGATATTTTATAGGTACGATAGGCTGATGAACTTTAGAAATGGCACTTCATTAAGGTGTGCAGGGTGAACTTAGTAACCATGAAGACATTTTGCGACGTCGTAGAGAGTATGGTCTATCCTTCCTGAAACTTTGCAGACTGATACAGATGTCGCTCTGAAGTGTCGTTGCATTTCTTGCAGATGATTTTGTACTGTGAAGCAAGGCTCAAAATGGAGCCGAATCGTACCCCATGCGGGTTAAAGGGCGTCATCTCACTCAAAAGAGGGCCTTTTTCTTCCTGTGTATGCGTCAGCTTCATATCATGGTACACAGGTTGCGCAATGCACAGATGATGATGACCAGTGCATGACTGAAGTAGATTGAAGAATGTCGCATTGTGGTAGACAGCGCCACCTGTATGTGGCTCTGGGAACAGGAAACAGAAGCACAAGAAAACAAATAACGGCTTTTGAGTGAGATAGGCCTCCATAATTGAACCTCTGTATGCAATACAGAGCTTCAAATGCTTTACAAATAGGATAAGTCGACTACACCCCTTTTTACTATTTTAGCTGCAACGACATCTACATACTAGTATCCTGCCAAAGAAAATTCAGGACTGTATTGCAATTTATTGGCCCGCTACAGGAGTGTAAGAAATGAGAAATACATGTGTGTCAATGAGACGGACAATCAGATCAGGCCCCTCTTCTCGGTTTGGGATTTTTAGACTTATTCCCTTATTGCATACAGAGATTCAATTGGCCATTCAAAATGTATGTGGCGCGATATTTTTTGGTTTTTACAAATCAACATTATTTGCAAAAAGAAAAAGAAAAAGATCTGCAGTCTGATGGTCTGCAAAGCTTCCGTACGGTGAGCCAGCTTCCGGTGATATTTATTCCCGCCTTGTATTATTATTATGACGTGATGAAAATGTGAATTCATTACTAAATTCACTCTTAAGAAATGTTCATTCCTTGAAAAAATGACACTAAAACACACGAAGGTAAAAGGTGGTGATGGTGGTGACGAGACCGGCTTGCCGTTGTTGGCCTCACTCTCGTGCACAATGGCCACAAAGAAGAAGCTTCACGGGGAGCACAGATTGTGACCGCAGCAAAGCGTCGATAAAGTTGCTCCTTTCGTTAGCCCGAACTACCCGTGCAGCTGTCTCGTGTCGAACGTGCGAAGCGATTAAGCCCCAGGAGTCAACGAGAAACCGCATGAAGCACTGCCGCTCCGTTCACCTTGGCGACGGTTCTTACACCCTGGACCGACATCCTGCAAGACCGTCGCGCCCTGCAGATTTTCCTGAATTTTCTGCAAGACACCTGTCTACTTTACATCATTTAGTTCGCTTCTCCACATTTTACGCGTTTCGTGAAGTCTTCCTTCATGTACGAGGGCCTTACTCTGCAGATGCTGATGCGCGAACTCACTGCCGTCTCTCACCCATCGTCTCCTCATTGTCGCTCTAAATCTCATGCAGTCCCGTCGGCATTAGGGTAGTGGGTCACAACTCAGGTGTCGAACCTTCCTACCGATCATCACCAGTGTATTTGTTGTAGTAGTTTCACTGGCATTACAAATGGGACAGTTCGAATCACGTGAAATTGAATTTATCGATTTCCTGCGCAAAGGACTTCATTGTTCATCATATTGCTTACTTCAGTGAGAGAGTTGAATACGAGACGAAAAGTTCGATTTTTTCGAAAGCTTAGTTAGAGAGCTGCTCTTAAGGACATGATATATTGATATGCGTTGTAATTATGAAGGGATTACCGCGGCTTCCGAGTGCGCGATCGTTAGTCTATCTCCGAATTTCACCTGAGGCACCGCCTTTCATTTTTCCTTCTCTACCGAGCTCCGATCGCAGGGATGTGCGATGTAACTAAAACAGTCAACGAGCTTACAAGCAGAAAAGGAAAAAAAACCGCTGGCATGCACTGTTTAGTTTTCAGTAAGGGTGTGCAACCTCTCAAGTGTGCAGTCTCCATGTGGCACGTGATCCAAAAGGATCTGCGGGATTTGCTGGACCACATGGTCCAGCAAACTTTGCTCGAAAGGGACCCCCTTTCTCACACACGCAAAAAAAAGCCGCCTTTGAATGTGCAAGCTTACGAGTCAAGTCCACTTACTTACGAGTCAAGTATATTTTTGTGATCGTGTATTCGTGGAGAGGTTATTATGTTCCTTGGCACACGATCTTTGCATGGCTCAGAGGCTTCAAGGAACACGAATCATCAGAGAGGTACCACAGGGATCAGCATTGTAACCTTTTTTGTTTGTTTGTATGTTTCTTATCTACATAAACGATTTGTTGCGTAATATAAACTGTGTGTTCGAAGACGGTTGTGTAAGAGGACAATGTAATTCAGAAATCCACGCCGTTCGTGTAGGTGTCCTTCTCTCGAAAGGCCTTTAGGGTGTCATGGGTATATCACGTATCAGTAAGCGCACATGGCGTTTATCTCCAGTTATTCCCCAAGGACACAATCCACAAACGAAATGTCACTTTATGAAAGATGGAAGTTACTGAAAATGTTAGCCAGCTGTAGGACTCGAACCCAAATCTTTTGGATTACTGGCCCAGGGCTCTACCAATTGAGCTAAGCTAACGCACCTCCCCAGCGACTTCCAAGGGCGCGTCATCGGAAGGGACGAACCAGCCACTCTTTCCCACTCATCCTCCTTTCACTCTTACATTTTTTTTCTCACTCATACACACATTCATACGACGGAATCGGCGCAAGCGGCATCAGTTGAACATGAGACAGTTGATATTCTGAGGCTGGAACACATATAGAAGGACATAGAAGGCTTTGTATGTATTTGTCCTTCTCTATGTGGTCCAGCCTCAGAACATCAATTGTCTCATGTTGAACTGTCACTTCCCTAACATGATGTCCGTTCGTTCGTTCGTTTCGTTGGTTTCATGTCAACATCGTTTTAATATGGAACCAATAATCTTGCAACACCCCTCCCAAATGTCAGCCAGAAAGGCTGCAAATATGGGTGCCACCCCCTCTCCTTCTACAGACCCCCCCCTCCGAGACAAAAATTCTGGGAATATCCCTGGCCACGTGACCAACGTAACTAAGGCTTTGTGCAGTATTGACACTATTCCGCTGCAATCTTATGATAATATCACGGGAGTCAAAGCTCGCTACCTTACACACGCTAAATACGAAAGCTGATCGTGAAACTCACGCCCACCTTTACACCTTGCCCCGTATACAGCCCAAGCAGTGTTTCGAACCCTGTCCTCTCACGAGGATACAACTATAGGCAAGGTCTCACCAGAGAAAATTTGGTGCTAATTCAACGGAACCCATACCTCATTTGCAATTCATTTAGCGTTGAAACGCTCTACACACTGGAATGAATCACCTTAATCGGGAACGAGGGATTGTGGCGGTAACTTAGTTTGCAGTCTGCCCCTTTTGTCACAATGCAGAGCTTTGAAGGCGCGTTTTAATCGTCCCTCTATTCATCCTTCTGCATGAGCTGGGCACCTGACAGTCCGTCTCTTTTCACACGTCAGTCTAACACAGAAAGATTCGTACGAACATATACTGACAGGGCACCATTCCGCGTGAGTGTCTTGTACAAGGACACACAAATATTAGAATTACTCTCGAGATCTGGTGTCTGAGGTAAAAGATGCGGCATATTGCTATGTGCGGTTATTGTCTGTAAAATGAACTGTGGCAAATAGAATTATTTACGCGTATGTCGTTATCCAGTGACATTCTAAAATGCATTGGGAAGTGCTGCCCGAATTTCGTTAATTGCAGCACGTTGTTGTCTAGATGTAAGAACAACACTCTTAAAAATGATGGTGATGGGGGTGATGGCGATGGCGAAAGGGCTTGCCGTTGTCGGCCTCACGTATGTGGGCAACGTCACGACTGACGCCCTGGGGGAATGTGCGTCCTGGGCCGACTTCTAAGGGAACTGTGCCGACATATGTCTGAGAGCGTCTGAGCTCTTAAAAATGAACTTGACCGCATAGCACGCTACTAGCCAACCATAATCTCGAATGATATCGTTATTTGCCCTGATTTGTTGAACACGTGAGGCGTACGCCTTTTTTGTGACACTTATGCTGTTCATAATTGTCACAAAAAAAGGGTATTCTAACCAAATAGCTCTCGGTAGCATAAAAGCACTGCATGCTTAATACGTAATCGACTCCCGTGCTTCCCTGAGCCATCGAAGAGACGTTCAAGCAATAAACCTCTACCTGGGAAACGTTATCATGACGTTGGTAGACACACCGAAATGGGTTCGCTGCCTCCTATTGAGAGAAAAGTAGGACCGAAGGTCGCGTCCTTTTCATAGACCATCGTAATTGCCTCAAGACCGTGGCTTTCGGGCGCGACCTTGTTCGCCACTATAGCTTTGAACGTAGTTCAACTCTACCAAACTCGTGGCGCTGTCGAACATTATGACGTCATTTGTTTACAAACAGGTAGATGTTTATTGATTGCAATGCCCGCATTGATAAAAGAATAACTGCATGGGGTAGGCGTCATGGGACGTATTTCAGATTACTTGCTGTTTGGGATATCAGGTGGGCGCGCGAGATATTAACTTTTATTTTATATTTTTTTTTCTATCTGAAGAGGAATAATCGGTTTGCTGGACATCGCAGAACGTCTCGAGGGAGAGAAAGAAACGTTAGTGCCTCGATGCCCGAAAAAACAACGGCAGACACAAATGAAGGGAAAACAGTGCTGAGCGACCGGCCTGGGAGGAGAGACAAAAAAACTCTCGTGCCGTGCAAAGTTTTTCTCCTAACGCTCCGTATTTTCACCCAGCCCTGAGGGATCCCTGCGCTTCAAGGCACGCTTTCAGCAGTTTCAGTAATGCATTGGGCATGCGCAGTTGTAATGCGATTGATGGATGTCGTTGCATTGCGCGACAGTGCCAGACTGTTTGTTTTCCTTCTTCTATGCGTCATAGAACAAAATGATGATAAAGAATACCTTTAGCACCTTGGCACCAAAGCTTAAAGGAGGATATATATAAGAACAAAATAAAAATAAAGTAGTCATACAGCAATAGAAGCCAAGCAGAAAGACGTGAGTGTCCCGAATCGAACTGCGGACCTTCCGTCTAAAAGTCCAACACTTTACCTCTCACAAACAGCACGGGGAGGGAGAGAGGGTGCCCCCAATCGTGCACAATGGGGATTATTTGGGAGTCGGAGGCGAACGGCGTGATAAGGCTCGGCGAGCGTGGCGCCATCTAGTGTCGGGAAAATCGTGAATCGGAGTTGCTGTTAAACTGCTATGCCCTCTTAACGGGCCTCGAAACCCTGCCCCGTTTGTCAAACTGTACACCAGGAGTCACCATGCAAAATATTTTCGCTCTTCGGCATGTTATATAGCTGCGGAATGGAGAGAGAGAGAGAGAGATACATGATGACGATGATATGGGGATAACTTCTGCTCATTGAGCGGAATGGAACTAATAGAAACGGTCGGAGAAAGCAGCCGCCGACGGCCGACACAATCCTCGCGTGACGTAGAGAGTAGGCTCCGTTCCTTTTTTCTTTGTTTTGTCTTCGCAGCTCACGCGTCGCTTATACGTGCTTAAGCTGCGCCGCTGTACGTCACTGGTCACGTGCAGGGGAGTACGATACGTCACGACGTCCTCTCGTTCTGCGATGCACTCTTTCCACGAGGAGAGGATTTTTGGAAGGTATGCGGAACAGAGCGCTTGCGCTCGCTCTGTAGTAGGTCATCTACGTTCATCGTTCTTTCGCAGGAGCTCATTTTATATATTGCAGAACACGCCGCAGCGATATATATATATTTGGGGCGTCATTTCAGTGCTCCTAGTACCCTTAACTCCTCATCAGTGAAAGGCGTGGGCTGAAAGCAGAAATTACGGTTCTTCTTGTCGCTTAAAGGGACAGGATGATTTTGAGATTAGAAATGTATGCGACAGTAACCGTGCATTCGCACGAGGAACATCCCCAAGGAGCATTCTAATCAAAGAAAACTAAAAAATATATAAAACGTTCACGAGGCAGAAGTTCCGCTGCGCGTTATGTTGAGCATTCGCATGGCGCCGGAGTATCGGTAGTGGAGTACTGCGCTCGTAGCAGACGACACCATCGGCCCTGTCGCCTCGCTACAGCATATATTGTGGCTGAGCCGCAAAATACTCCCATATAGAGACATGACCTTGAGCGTTCGTGCAGAAAGCTATGACGTTTTGCGCATCTTCCGCTGGAGTATTCTGGGAGTGAACCAGCTCATTTGCGACGCCTTCGCAGCGAACTATTCAAACCCGAGGAATTCAGCTTGCTTCTTTCCAGCGCACCCCACGCAAAATCTCAAGAACGCATTTAAGAGAGGGATGTCGCCATTCCTCATGCTCGACGTGAAGCTAAGGCGTTATTTCGCTCTCAGTAATGATGCAGCTGAATCCCTCTCTTTCCGTAAGTACCACATCCTGCTTGAATGCCAGCCGAAACGAACACGAGTTCTTGCGCAACGATAGAAGTAACGTCTCCACGAACTTCATATACCAGTGCTTTGCCCGAGTGACTTCCCTCCTCGTTAGTTATAAAGGCAGCGTGGTATGTCTGCGTATGTTTGTCGCACATATGATGTACATCTTTCAGTAGCTCTACGGGAACCCGCAATTGGACGCTTGGAACAACATCGCAATGTTCGCGTCTCTTCATCTTGTAGCGTCGTTGCCACGCCGCACACACTCTTAAAAAAAGGGTGTACTTTAACTCCTTTCCTTGCCCCATATATCACTCCCTTTTTGGAGAGTACGTTTACTCTCAAAAAGGAGTCTCCTCACTCCCTTCAGTCCCTTTAACTTCCTACTGGAGAGTAATAGTACTCTCTGAAGAGTCTGAAGGGAGTGAGAGGCAAGGAGTTAAAGTACACCCTTTTTTTAAGAGTGCAGGCTCCGAGACTCAGAGTGAGATAGTGTTTACTCTTTTTTATATATATATAGCCTTTGCGGGGTAAGGAAGACCTGTGGAACCTTTCTCTTTAGGTTCCATCCCTCAGGGTAGTTGAACTGTCGCTTGAACCACTTGGGTATATGGAAGGGCAATGGCAGCACTGCGGCAAACATTATGGGGACAGATAGAAAGAAGGGAAAATTAATTTCACCGGCTAGCACGCTCCTAGCCAACCATAATCTCGAATGATATCGTTATCTGCCGTGATTTGTTGAAAACTGGAGGCGTACGCCTTTTCTGTGACACTTATGCAGATATGTTAATTGTCACAAGAAGGCGTACGCGCCGTGCTTTCCACAAACCAATTAGTGATAGAGGAGCTTCGACTAGCACCACCACCATTTATTATCGTTTTTAAGTCCGTACTAGCCTCCCGTCAACTTCTCCAACGCTATTTTGAGCGCTAAGTCTACGTTAACCAATCGGGAGCTTCTTTCAACGGCGACTTCGCGGAATCTGGGGTTTGTTTTGCTTCCGGCCACTCGAAGTAGCAAGGCGAGAGAGCGACGACGACAACAGGAAAATGGCCACGAGTTTCATCTACCAAATGCATGGCAATCACAGCATCAAAAGTGTCACCCGCCATGGTGCTGCGGATACCCGACGCAGACAGCAAACAACCACGGTAGTTCCGGTGCATCACGTCGCAACGAGATTTCCGGTGACCCGAGCAGGATAGCGCTATGTGCTCGGCTGTGTGTGAGAACGGCAAGCGGAAAAACAGCCCTAGATTTCGAGCGCTATATTCTAGCGCTATAGAGCGAAACATTGTACGTGGGAGCTGGCCTTAAGCGATCATAGATATAACGACGCGCACAAAATATCAGAGTAGTAGTTACAAATGTAGTTAAACAACACATCCTAGTAGTTCCAAAGTAGTTTTAACTAGTGCGGCTGTGACGTTGTTACACTAGCAGTTAAACTACAACTTGACGCGGTAGTTAGAGTTACTACTAAAAAAGTAGCTACAGCAAGTATTTTATTTGCTTATCATTGCTTTTTTCTTTCCTTTGTAGCATGATTCAATACATATTCCATACAAGACACGACAACGACGGACAGGTAGATTGATGTACTCTTCGTTCGCTTTCCTTTTTTATTTCTTTTAACACATATGACAGGTCCCTTGAACAGGTGTCACTTCCCCATTTTCTACTCGAACATCGTAAACACTTTAGCCACAATAATAAGTATTGCTTTTTTCCCATCCTCGTCCTCGAGGCAATGGCCCAAAAAATTTGAGACAAAAAAAGGAGACGAGACAGGACGACTTGTTATATAGAAATCGCTTACGTTGCGCTCACCCACGCACCTTTCAAAGAGCTCCAGGGACACTTAAAACGACGTCGTCTTCACAAAGCACAGACCTGAGGGAAAATCTCAATGGCGTGCGAAGCGACTGTCGAACGCCACGGCGTTTCAAAATTTCATATAAAGAGACATTCGCCGTCGAACAAAGTATTTCTGCAGGACATTCCACTCCCATGTGAGAGCTCTGAAGGAACAACATATGGGCTGCACTTGTAGTGCCCAAATGAGACGAATATCCAACTTACTCGGCTCAAAAATTAGGTTCTCGGATGAAGGAACCGACAGAAGAATAACATTCAAACGCAATTAACAGTGCGATTTATGTTTTTTGTTAAAATTCCGTGTTACACCGCAAATCAACCGTGGCTGTAAGCGGCGCACAGACGTGCATAGGTGGATACGTTAAAGAACCACAAGTGGTTGAAATTATTCGCGGTCTGACCCTGCAGCGGGTGCTGAATTTCGCCACACAAATGTAGACCGACTCACCTAACGTGTAAATCTAATATACATTTTATTATACTATTCTTCTTTCGTGAACGGACATTTCCAAACGTCCTGTAGACATAGCTGGGCGAACTCACTCATGAGGGCCCTCATGAGTGCCCCTCACCCTCACCTCACGCCTTTGAGGTGAGGGTGAGTGAGGGCAAGCTCGCGATCAGGCCATCCGTGAGTGCACTCATGAGGTTCTTACCCACATGAGGTCTCCTGTGAGTGCACTCATGAGGTTTTGCCCCTCATGAGACCTCCCGTGAGTGCACTCATGAGGTCTGAGGGGCGCCAGGTCTGTGTGAGTAAAGTCACTGGTGAGGCCTGAGGGGTGTGAGGTCAGTATGAGTGCATTCCGAAAAGAGGTTAAATGATGCTTACGAGACGTGGGCAAATTATGAAGGCACTAGTGATATGGTTCCAGCGATCCAGCTACCGGCAGAGTGCACTTTAAAGGGCTGGTGTTCCCGTTTTTAGCAATTTCGTCTACCTCGCGCTGGGAACACAGCCAAGCGCTCTGAACTGACGGATTAATTGGTGATATGGTTCCAGCGACCTAACTACACGCAGTGTGCACTTTAAAGGGCTGGTGTTCCCGTTTTTAGCAATTTCGTCTACGTCGCGCAGGGAACACAGCCAAGCGCACTGAACTGACGGATTAATTGGTGATATGGTTCCAGCGACCTAACTACACGCAGTTTGCACTTTAAAGGGCTGGTGTTCCCGTTTTTAGCAATTTCGTCTACGTCGCGCTGGGAACACAGCCAAGCGCCCTGAACTGACGGATTAATTGGTGATATGGTTCCATCGACCCACCTACACGCAGTGTGCACTTTAAAGGGCTGGTGTGCCCGTTTTTAGCAGTTTCGTATATGTCGCTCTGAGAACAGAGCAAAGCGTCTTGGCTGACTGATTACTTGGTGACGTGGTTCCAGCCACCCAACTACCGGCAGGGTGCACTTTAAAGGGCTGGTGTGCCCGTTTTTAGCAATTTCGTCTACGCGCTGGGAACACACCCACGTGTCCTGAGTTGACTGATTACTTGGTGATATGGTTCCAGCGACCCAACTACAGGCATGATGCACTTTAAAGGGCCCAAGTGCACGTTTTTAGCAATTTCGTCTACGTCGCGCTTGGAACACAACAAAGCCTCCTGAGCTGACTAATTACTTCATGATATGGTTGCAGCGACCCACCTACCGGCAGGTTGCACTTTAAAGGGCTGGTGTGCCCGTTTTTGCAATTTCGTCTACGTCGCTCTGGGAACACAGCCGCGCGTCCTGAGCTGATGGATTAATTGGTGATATGGTTCCATCGACCCACCTACACGCAGTGTGCACTTTAAAGGGCTGGTGTGCCCGTTTTTAGCAGTTTCGTATATGTCGCGCTGAGAACAGAGCAAAGCGTCTTGGCTGACTGATTACTTGGTGACGTGGTTCCAGCCACCCAACTACCGGCAGGGTGCACTTTAAAGGGCTGGTGTGCCCGTTTTTAGCAATTTCGTCTACGCGCTGGGAACACACCCACGTGTCCTGAGTTGACTGATTACTTGGTGATATGGTTCCAGCGACCCAACTACAGGCATGATGCACTTTAAAGGGCCCAAGTGCACGTTTTTAGCAATTTCGTCTACGTCGCGCTTGGAACACAACAAAGCCTCCTGAGCTGACTAATTACTTCATGATATGGTTGCAGCGACCCACCTACCGGCAGGTTGCACTTTAAAGGGCTGGTGTGCCCGTTTTTGCAATTTCGTCTACGTCGCTCTGGGAACACAGCCGCGCGTCCTGAGCTGATGGATTAATTGGTGATATGGTTCCATCGACCCACCTACACGCAGTGTGCACTTTAAAGGGCTGGTGTGCCCGTTTTTAGCAGTTTCGTATATGTCGCGCTGAGAACAGAGCAAAGCGTCTTGGCTGACTGATTACTTGGTGACGTGGTTCTAGCCACCCAACTACCGGCAGGGTGCACTTTAAATGGCTGGTGTGCCCGTTTTTAGCAATTTCGTCTACGCGCTGGGAACACACCCACGTGTCCTGAGTTGACTGATTACTTGGTGATATGGTTCCAGCGACCCAACTACAGGCATGGTGCACTTTAAAGGGCTGGTGTGCCCGTTTTTGCAATTTCGTCTACGTCGCTCTGGGAACACAGCCACGCGTCCTGAGCTGACTAATTACTTGGTGATATGGTTCCAGCGACTCGACTACAGGCAGGGTGCACTTTAAAGGGCTGGTGTGCACGCTTTTAGCAATTTCGTCTATGTCGCGCTGGGAACACAGCAAAGCCTCCTGAACTGATTGATTACTTGGTGATATGGTTCCATCGACCCACCTACACGCAGTGTGCACTTTAAAGGGCTGGTGTGCCCGTTTTTAGCAATTTCGTCTACGTCGTGCTGGGAACACCGCCAAGTGTACTAGGCTTTGTTGTGTTCCCAGCGCGACATAGACGAAATTGCTAAAAACCGGCGCACCTGCCCTTTAATGTGCACCCTGCCTGTATATGGGTCGCTGGAACCATATCACGACGTAATCAGTCAGCTCAGGAGGCTTTGCTGTGTTCCCAGCGCGACGTAGACGAAATTGCTCAAAACGGGCACACCAGCCCTTTAAAGTGCACCCTGCCTGTATATGGGTCGATGGAACCATATCACGAAGTAATCAGTCAGCTCAGGAGGCTTTGCTGTGTTCCCAGCGCGACGTAGACGAAATTGCTCGAAACGGGCACACCAGCCCTTTAAAGTGCACCCTGCCTGTATATGGGTCGCTGGAACCATATCACGAAGTAATCAGTCAGCTCAGGAGGCTTTGCTGTGTTCCCAGCGCGACGTAGACGAAATTGCTCAAAACGGGCACACCAGCCCTTTAAAGTGCACCCTGCCTGTATATGGGTCGATGGAACCACATCACGAAGTAATCAGTCAGCTCAGGAGGCTTTGCTGTGTTCCCAGCGCGACGTAGACGAAATTGCTCAAAACAGGCACACCAGCCCTTTAAAGTGCACCCTGCCTGTATATGGGTCGATGGAACCATATCGCCAACTAATCAGTCAGCTCGGGACGATTTGCTGTGCTCCCAGCGCGACGTAGACGAAATTGCTAGAAACGAGCACACCAGCCCTTTAAAGTGCACCCTGCCGGTAGTTCGGTCACTGGAACCATATCACCAAGTAATCAGTCAGCTCAGGACGCTTTGCTGTGTTCCCAGCGCAACATAGACGAAATTGGTAACAACGTGCACACCAGCCCTTTAAAGTGCACTCTGCCTGTAGTTGGGTCGCTGGAACCATATCGCCAAGTAATCAGTCAGCTCAGGACGCTTCGCTGTGTTCCCAGCGCGACGTAGACGAAATTGCTAAAAACGAGCACACCAGCCCTTTAAAGTGCACCCTGCCGGTCGTTCGGTCACTGGAACCATATCACCAAGTAATCAGTCAGCTCATGACGCTTTACTGTGTTCCCAGCGCAACATAGACGAAATTGGTAAAAACGGGCACACCAGCCCTTCAAAGTGCACCCTGCCTGTAGTTGGATCGCTGGAACCATATCACCAAGTAATCAGGCAGCTCAGGACGCTTCCCTGTGTTCCCAGCGCGACGTAGACAAAATTGGTAAAAACGGGCACACCAGCCATTTAAAGTGCACCCTGCCTGTAGTTGGGTCGCTGGAACCATATCGCCAAGTAATCAGTCAGCTCAGGACGGTTTGCTGTGTTCCCAGCGCGACGTAGACAAAATTGGTAAAAACGTGCACACCAGCCCTTTAAAGTGCACCCTTCCGGTAGTTGGGTCGCTGGAACCATATCGCCAAGTAATCAGTCAGCTCAGGACGTTTTGCTGTGTTCCCAGCGCGACATAGACTAAATTTGTAAAAACGTGCACACCAGCCCTTTAAAGTGCACCCTGCCTGTAGTTAGGTCGCTGGAATCATATCGTAAAGTAATCAGTCAGCTCAGGACGCTTTGCTGTGTCCCCAACGCGACGTAGACGAAATTGCTAAATACGTGCACACCAGCCCTTTAAAGTGTACACAGCCAGTGGTTGTGCCGCTGGAACCACATCATGCGTCATTTGACCTCATTTCTGAATGACCTCATACTGACCTCACGTACCTCAGGCCTCACCAGTGACTTCACTCACAGAGACCTGGCGCCCCTCAGACCTCATGAGTGCACTCACAGGAGGTCTCATGAGGGACACAACCTCATGAGTGCACTCACAGGAGACATTATGAGGGTAAGACCCTCAGGGCTTGCGTTTGTGAGTGCCGTGAGGGTGAGGGCGAGTGAGGGCCTGTGCTCGTGAGGGCGGTGAGGGTGATTGAGGGCATGAGTCTGTGAGGGCCGTGAGGGTGAGGGCGAGTGAGGGCCTGTGCTCGTGAAGGCGTTGAGGGTGAGGGCGATTGAGGGCATGTGTCTGTGAGGGCCGTGAGGGCGAGGGCGAGTGAGGGCATGTGCTTGTGAAGGCGGTGAGGGTGAGGGCGAGTGAGGGCATGTGCCCGTGAGGGCCGTGAGGGTGAGGGCGAGTGAGGTTTCACTAAAATGCCCACCTATGCCTGTAGATAACACTTAGTACCCGAATATACTTCGCGGCACTGAGGAGAGAACAGGAATGGGCAGTATTTAAATACGTTATAATTAATGTGGTATTTAAAATATAAATACGTGTATTTATATTTTGGATTTAAATACAGACTTGAAAAATGGATTTATGATTATATTTAAATACCAATTCCTGAATATTTACTTTTGTAAATATACTCCTAAACATACAAGATACTGACTCGTATCTTAAAGGTACCCCGCATTTGACCTTTCGGTAAGAAGAGCAAATCAGGGTTTGGAGAGTCCCGCAGTTATGCCGTATTTTCGCAAGCACGCACATGCGGTAAACCATTTTAGATGGCGAGTTTTTCACAGTTGTTGTGGGCAATGGTCGGGTCTACCCGACTACTTTCTCGTGCGAAACACCTTCATGAAATTTAATACAAGCTTTTCTTCATAGGCACCTGTGGAGAGGTGTTCTCCTTTTGGAAATCTGATGCTTACTGCCGAACAGGAGATACCGAGAAGGTGCAGTCTTCGAGAAGCTTCTAATATTAAATCACCATGAAAATATAACAAGTAAATGCTATTGTTCCTTGCTGATCTGTTGTCATGATCATATTTATTTCTCTAATTCCAGATAACGTCTTCCTCACAGTACTTAGTATTTAAATAGTGTATTTATATTTTGTATTCAAATACTCATATTGAAAACTATTTATGCATAGTATTTACATACCTCTTTCAACAAAGTATTCTGTATTTATATTTAAATACTCAAAAATGTATTTATGCTCATCCCTTGAAGAGAATAAGCCTTCACTGAACACATCAAACACAAGCTCCTTTTGCGCATGCGTAGTTCCAGCATATACAGCTCCAGTCTCATGAATGCATTTAGTGGTGCAATATATAAACTACACGGTACCTTCTCTCCTCTTATATTCTGGTATCAGTATCGCATTCGTCATAACGAAGAACTAGTACGTTGTATCACGTATACCCCAACGTAAATCCGTCACTATAATCGTGTACATCTTAAAGGAAAAGAAATCTAGTCCGTCAGCTCTCAAAATATTACTGCGCCGCAGATAGGATGACTGGAGGCAGAAAGGCCATGCTTTCTCCCTGTTCCAGATAATGTAATTGAACATACGCACTCTGCTGCGCTGCCATACCCCCCCCCCCCTCACACACACACACACGCTGCAGCAAAAAGTGCGCTCCTCTATTGATGGCGCATGGTGGCGCTGCAGTTGTAGTGACGACGACGAGTCAACTTGCGAAATCTCAACTGGCAGACCACGTCCATACTTACCCCACCGGTTCCGGAAGCTTGTCTTTGACGCACTTCATAACCATTCCCACCCCAGCATGCGAGCTACCCAGTACCTTGTCACTACGAGGTACATCTGGCCGTGTATCAATGTCGACGTCCGAACCCGTGCATCCCATGCCAGCGTGCAAAAGTTCATCGGTACGCTCAACCTCCGCTCGGCCACTTTACGCCACCGGATACCCGATTCAGCCATCCACGTGGGCATTGTTGGTCCTCTACCGCCAACCAACGGGTTCTCTTACATTCTTACGTGCATCGACAGGTTCACCCGTTGGCCAGAGGCCATTCCCATTCCGAACACTACTGCCGCAACTGTTGCCGAAGCCTTCATTGCTGGTTGGATAAGTCGCTTTGGAGGGCCTACAACCATAACAAAGGATCGCGGTCGGCTATTTGAGTCCGCGGTTTTTTCCAACCTGTTACGTTTGATCGACTCGACACGCATTCGCACGACTGCGTATACCATCCCATCGCGAACGGGCTCTTCGAGCGTTTCCACCGCCAACTCAAGGCAGTCATCCGAGCCTTCCCTGCGGGTGAGTCATTTACCGAGGTGCTTCCTTTCGTAGTTCTGGGAATCCGCTCCACCATCAAAATGGATGCTGGCTGTACAGTGTCGGAGATGGTGTATACGGCACGACCCTTCGCCTTCCCGGAAATTTATTTCCATCCCCGAACACACCAA
Source organism: Ornithodoros turicata (assembly GCF_037126465.1). Classification (NCBI taxonomy): domain Eukaryota; kingdom Metazoa; phylum Arthropoda; class Arachnida; order Ixodida; family Argasidae; genus Ornithodoros; species Ornithodoros turicata. The sequence goes on from NC_088204.1 coordinate 12,535,134, forward strand.
CACCTGACTACACCATGTACGTCAATCGCCTCCGCACGGCCATGCATTCTCTTCACCCTTTTCACCGTTTTCACCGTTTCACCCTTTTCTATGCCGTGTATACGTTGGGCGCTTCCGCTTTCACGGGAGGGGGGGCTCATGTAGTGACGACGACGAGTGGAGGAGGATTTCACGTGACTCGTTATTCTGTTCAGTTTTGATCCTGGAGCCATTTGCAGGACAATTTCGCTCCTGATTTTAGCTCTCCTCCTGCCAATAAACCAGTTATGGCAACCCTAGGCAACCCCACACAGTATTACTCCTGGCGCTCTATTGCATCTCCTTATGTCCAACGGCGTATGTAGCTGACGGGCTACATTCCTTTTCGTTTTTATGTTGAACACGGGTATAGTTGTGTGTACCTCTTTTTTTCTTTTTTACTTGCGTTCGAGAGCTTTTTATTTATTTATTTATTTTTTCGTCTGACTGAAAATAAAATTCCTCATTAGCGAGTGTGTGTGACAACGCTAAATAACGCGTCCTGGAGTAGCCGATCCCGAGTAGTTTGGGGCTAACCTCTCAAATTTTTTTACCAGTCAATCAACTGATATGATCATGCATACTGCCATTGGTTCCGAGAGGTACGACAGATTCAGCGTTTGACACAGCGCTGCTCGCCGTTAGTTATAACGTCATCAGAAGAAAAACAAAACAAGAAATAAATGTGAAGAATTGGCAAGTTTACATGAGAATGTACTTCATTAAATAATTTATGGGAGCTCTCTACGTTGGAGATGTGCGCGTGTAATGTACCTTGATGAATTTCCATCCGAGTTAATTAATTTCCTTCGTTAATTGAACTAATAATTTTTACGGTCATTATGTTATCTAGCAATTCATAGACCAATTAAATTAGCAAATGATTAATAAAATTGGTACAAAAATCTTATTAATTAGTCCCTATACAGAAACGCCAAAACGTTACATAAAATGTCTTAAACGATCAGAACGACGTAAATTGTATGGCAACAACAACAACAACAACAACAAAAAAAAAAAAAGCTACAATACTAAACGAAATATTCAAGAGGATTGTATATCTTCATGGAGAAGAAGTGCATTAAGGCGAGTATACAGACGAGCCGGCCACTTCAACGGCACGCATTAGGTGAACGACACTTTTCGCAAAAACTGCACACGCGAGCACAATGGATAGCGTTGTACTCTAGTGTAGCGCTCTGTTTGTCTTGAGCTGCGGAGCTGCGTCAGCGAAAAAGAGCGAACACTCTCTCGGGCTCGACAATTGTTCGCGCGGCTTTACTTCGGTTCCGTTCGTGGTCGCTCTTGAGTGTGTGCACTCAGTCCAGACAGCCGCTGAACATCTTCCATCTGCTCCCGAGTAAAATGCAAAGCATGAACTGTCAAGACGTGACAATGGGTAAACAGAATCAGCCAGACTCTTTGTGCGGAGGCCCTGCAGCAAATGTTTGCGCTGATACAGGAAGAGCACTGTCGCGGCTTCGATATCGAAGCCGTGCTTCTACCATTTTGGCAGTTTATGTAGATCGGAGGGACTCTACGAAAACGATACGATCAAGGATGCTATCAAATCCTAGTTCAGTAATGTGATGAGTGTGAGCTCGGTCAAAGGAAGAGCGTCATTGGTATCTTGAGGAGCCATTGCACTTCAAGGAAACACCCGCCCCACGCATGTAGTGGTAGTAGTGGTACACTCTAAAAACAGATCTTCACCGCATAGCACGCTTTGCGCCAACAATTGCATCGAATGATAGGGTTATCGCTTCTGATTCGAGGACAGAGGTGAGTGTACGCCTTTTTGTGACAATTTGGATATATGGTAATTGCCACAAAAAGGCGTAGGCCTCCCAGTCTCCTCGAATCAAAAGCGATAACTCTATCGTTCTCGACAATGATTGGCGCACTACGTGCTATGCGGTGAAGTTCTGTTTTTAGAGTGTAGTTCTTGGCCTCACAGTGGTACCTCCCAGTCTCCCAGTGTCCCAGTGCTGGCCACGTCACCACATAGCACGCTCCTAGTCAACCACCATTCCGAATGATATCAATCTATGTCATGATTCGTTCAAAACAAGGGGAGGAGCCTATCTGGGACATGCATAATGTGTCCCAGATGGGCGCCTCCTCCCATTTTCGGCAAATAAGGGCACAGAATGATATCATTCGGAATTACGGTTGGCTATAGGAGCGTGCTATGTGGTGAAGTTCAGTTTGAACAGTGTGGGAGGTACGCGGACGGATTCGAATCCCGGGGAGGGCTGTGCTGTCTGAGGCACTTTCCTGGGTTTCCTCAGACGCTCTCACATATATGTCAGGACCCTTAATTTTTACACATGTGTTGTACAATGGTACTCAAGGTACGCGCCTATTGGAGCTGATCACGTATAGTGCATTTCTGAACTGTGCGGCATCGATGACTAGTGTTGACTATGAAAAGGAACTCTGAGTGCGAATGACTACTTCACATAATCGAGCACGATCTCCGGCATGCTGCTCCGTGCTGCTTTTTACTCGGCCCCGTCCATCAGTGAAAGGGAAAAATTAAAATTGACTTAAAATTGAAAAAGAAAAATTGAAAAATTGAATTATGTGCAGCCTTGGGTGGGTATCTTGAGAAAACAGCTCACGACGTTACAGGAAGTAACGTAATTAAAAAAAGAAAAACTGACGGAAAAGAAAAAATAAAAGCGACGTTACCACTATCACTCATGTTCTGTTCTGTATGTCATACAACCTGATGTTCTATATGTAAAAGCCACATGGCATCAGTCATTCATAATTTGGTATAGCGTTGTGCTTCGGAGTCTGTCTTCAAATTACCCCGTATTGCGTTATAATCGGGCAGGTTCGCGTAAATCGAATTATGGGGCAACGGGTGCACCTGCTACCTGTGGAGGTCAGGGTGTATAGAAGACATGCTCTAAGCTGAAACTCAAAATAAAGGTAGTTTAGTTAGGACCTTGTTAAGGAATCGAATTTTGAGATATTTTCAGCAACATCGCGTATGGACATGAGGCGGGAAGAGATATCACTTTGATGCCAGCTGGCAAAACACAACTGCAACGTTCGTCTATTTTGCGTGCGTGTGCCTTTTGGCCTCGTTTCACGGCGTCGCTCGCGCGTACAACAACAACAACAAATAAATCGTGATAAATCGTCAAATACGCATCGTGTGTTCAACGCACATATTTCGCTAGACGTCGGAAGAAGCGAAATTGGTTTCCAACTTGTTGAAGCCTGTCTTGCTCAGGCTGACGTACAACGTTAGAGGTCTTCTACAGTCTTAATGAACGCGGGGACGGTACGGGTCATCAAATGTCCTTCTGTCCTTATGTACAGTGTCCTTCCGTGTACGAATAAAGGAAAACAGCAAACAAAAAGAGATAGCGTAAATTAGTGCGCAGTAGGGTACTGTAGTGCATCTCTGATATGAATTAATTATCCGAATTTCATCGCGTTCTAAACAAGATCGGCTGATAGTTTTATTTATTTATTTGAACAATGCTCAATATCTAAGTCGGACTGCAAGTCATTCGCCGATTACGAAAATTAACATCGTCATCACGTTGTTCTTGTTGTCGTTGTTTGTATTATATAACGTCAGTGTAACACAGTAAAAGTATCGGCACTTCTGCTCTTAAAATACAAAATAACAAAAGAAATCGTCCTCGCAGAGCTTTGTTCGTGCATAGCTCGAGGCTACAAAGTGCTCAGAATTAGCACAATTTGAGGTACTCAAATGACGTCTTTCTTTTATATCTCTTAGATCATTCTATCACCTAGCGCTAGGTTTCTCATGCGATGTTATACGAGATGCCCTTTTGCTGAAAAAAGAAAGATGATGGTAATGATGATGTTGATGTTAGGAAAAAATAAAAGGAAAATAAGAAAGGCGAGCATCCTACATATTCAATTTATGCTCTCGCATTCCTTTCAAAGGTGACCTATTTATGTTGTACTTAAAGAGTTCCTTAATTGTAACCGCGGCTGTGTCAGTGTTTAATCATCTCGTTAGAGCAACGACATTCGAGTAACAAGAAAAGCACGCACCTTAACAAGGCAGGAATAAAGAGCACGGAGAGTGCCCCTCACTGCCTTAAATCCCTCACTGCCGCATCGTAATGAACGAATCCTCCTTTCGTTTTTCGTCGTTGCCTCAATACTAGCATTAAAGTCCTGCTTCCATCACGTCCTATTCAGGAAGCACAGAAGAATCGTTACGTCGTAGTGAATATCGCTGTATGTTGCTCCCTCTTTCGCTGCGTTTCGGAGATTTCCCAAGATAGCCACGGAAAACGATTATTGCTCTGCCAACATAAAGGGCATGTCACCCGCACGCGGTGAGGGGAGAGGCCGTTCTTCGATTCGAACACGTTTCATCACTCCTCATGGAAAGATATTGTTTTGGGCTAGCAATCGACTTGGGGTCTGCCGCAGACGAAAGGAGAGAAGAAAATTGTGAAATGACTTTACAGTGGATATGTTATGCGAATTTACAGTGGACAGCAATAAACCTCTACCCGAGAAACGTCATCATGACATTGGTAGACAGACTGAAACCGAATCAAATCGGAAGGGAAGGGCTGGGTTCCACGAATAGACACTTGTTCGCTGCCTCCTATTTAAAAAAAAAAGTAGGACAGAAGGCCGCGTCCCTTTCAAGGACCATCATAATCCCCTCAACGCCGTGGCTTTCGGGCGTGATCTTATTCGCGTCTAGCTTCGAGCGTAGTGCAACTCTACCAAATTGGTGGCGCTGTCGAACACTGTGACGTCATTTGTTTACAAACAGGGAGATGTCTATTCATGTAGCTACAACTTGCCACAGTGTGGGGCTTCCGGGCTGTGCCGTACCAGCTGCCGCCCGATTACAAGCGCAGCTTTATAGTCTCTTGCGTTATTTCGTCTTATCAGTATCAATTTTGAAATTGTAATTTAGTAAAACCGCAGAATTCAACAGAAGTTCAACATTACTTCAGAATTGGTCAGGTTGATTGGTTGATTGAGAAATTAAAAATATGCGGATGTAAGTCCCGGCAAATCGGATGGTGCTACACGTTTATCAGACTGATTGATTTCGAGGAAAAATAGAACGGAGGCTTCGGCTTCACTAGTGTGAGGATGCCACTCTACATCACCTGCACCATTTACATTGGTGAAAAACTCGTGGAACGATGACGGTGATGATGATGATGATGATGAGTCCGACAAAAACGATTACAAAGACAGAGTTGTCATAAACGGAGTTCAACGTTATCTTAATTACTGTTTCGTTAATTTAATTCACAGTTGCGTCAAAAGTGAACGATTCACATGTGGGTACTTAAGTATAAAAGCAATGTCGAGACCGCACGCCGAGAAAGCAGAGGGGTAGATTTCGAAGGGTACCTTTCCTTTTGACGTTAGTTCTTTTCTTCTTTTTGTTCTCCGCATCTCTCTTCGCACTAGGTGTGGGGGTCAAAATTTCAAAGATGCCGAAGATGCAAGAGGTAATATCGCGATCAGCGAGATGGAGGCAAGCTGAGGTCTCTGGAACTGAAAAGAAATAAGTCAAGACACCGGTACAGCGGAAGAGGGATAGAAGGGTGTAGGTGCAGGCTAGCTGGTGGATAAACTCCATGATAGGCAAGCCTGCTTATCTTGCAGGTCTTTTTGCTATTGAGCATTCGTGTTGTGTGTTTGCGTGCCTTGCCCATCGCTCAGGCTGGCCTATATCATGGAGCGGAATAATGAGCAGAGTTTTCGCGTACCGCCTGGTGCAGCTTGCATGTACTAGGTGCCGTGCGCCTCTTTCATCGCAGTTGCGACTTAGACACACACATCGTCGCGGCGATTCAAGCCTCAAACCACCAGCGAATTCGTCGGCACGTTTACGGGCCATAGAAACGACTGAGAATTAGTGAACGCGAAGACACGGCCCTACAACGTGAGCGTCGTCAAATGCGGAGAGCTGCCCTACGTGCTGCAGTTATGCGACGACAAACTGTTCATTCTGAACTGCAAGATGGGCGTAGTTGTCGGGCTGGTTCATTACGATCGGCGGTACGATCGACGAGACCAACGTCTTGGAGCGCGACCCAGACGAGCGAGAAAAACTTCGGCGCGTATGGCTTCTGAGAGCCCCGATATCGGTTCCAAGCTGCGCGTCAATAAGCGACTCACCGTCACCAGTATGCCGGGTGTGGTGTTTCACGTCCGGGTGACTATGAGCAGGAAGCACGCATTCACCACACACAAATCGCATATTCAGCGAGATCGTCTTTGACTTGAAGCAAGGTACAGCATCCAGCAGCTTGTTCACGTAGCTCTGTCACGAGTTACACCGATCGACGGGTTATACCTCACCAACTCCAAAGGCGAATTCAAGTTCTACCACTCCAAGGGGTCGCCCAAGATAATCGAAGTGTGAACTTGAGCAGCGACTCCAGCACAACCATCCATTGCATGCGGCATGCGCACAGGTCTAGAGGTGCCTCGCTTTCGCGCAGGGCGAACCATCAACGTTCCGCATGACGATGAAATCAGAAGCATGATTAGGCATGCGGCCGGGGTTACCATTGGCGCGATACGAAAACTGCTCGTCGCCATCGGCATCAACACCCTCCGCGATGCGCGGTATACATCGTGCCCTATTATATCTCACCATGTACAGGTCTCGACAAAAGACCTTTCCTTCTTGCCTGCCTCATTTATTTTTTTTCGTAATAAACATATCTCCCCCCCCCTCGACAAAAGTTTACGGAACATCGGAGAGTGGCGTATATCTTTTTTGGAGCGACACCCTCACAACAAGCAGGAGTCAAATATAGACTTACAGAGACAGGTAACTGGGTATTCCATGCACCTCTCTGTGTGCCTACTCCCGTACGTTGCTAGGATGTCGCTCCAATCAAGAAATACGTCGCTCTTGTGATCCGTAAACCTCCTGTCGGGATCTTTGTATACGTCCCAGCATCGGCCACACAACAATCGTTTTCACGTCGCAGATGGCTGTCACGACAAGACCTGACTGGATGTGGCTTCTACAGCTCAGTGGCCTTACCGCTTGAGACCAGTTGACTCTCCCAGATGCTCTCACTACGGTGCTCTAGAAGATTTAGAGCACATTCCTCTTCATTGCCCACACTACCAACCCAATCAGCTGGACTCTCGCACCCTCTCTCTATCAAAATTGCTTGGTCCCTGGCCAAACCCAGCAACACCAACGCTTTGCCCTCAAAGCTCTCTTGACCTTTTTGGACACCATAGGACTTCGGTCCTTATTGTGACGGGGCTCATCATTTCATTCCCCACATCACCACCAGCGATGGGGTAGCGTATCGCCCCTGGCGACCGAGCTTCCCATTTATCGTCTCAAAATGAAGTTGTTGCTGCGCACGCCGGCGATTTCAACCCAGAAATACCCCCAAGCGAGGACGCCTTCTTTGACTCCGAGCTCGACACGTTTGGATTGAGGCTGGCATATCGACAACGACCGGCCAGATTGCGCTGCAGCCACCACATATAGCACTTCCCATATTATCGCTCTCTGCTTGCCGTGTATGATTCCATGAAATGATCGATCCTCGGCACTCCATTCCTCGCACCGCCGACACGTATAGTTGTCCGTAAAGATATGAGTTTTTCCCCAGAAAAATAAAAAAAAAGGTACTGTAATGTTACACGTAAGGTTTTCCCCAGAGGAAAGACGATAAAGGAAAGGTCGTACGCATTTTGTGCCGCACCATTTTGCACACTCTCGAAGCCTTGGAGGGCCAAGCCGGCCGTTCAAGATTTACCCTCCATAAACGATATCATGATGGATTGACGAAACTGGAAACATTACTTGGTTCTTTGCAGCGTGTGTGCACTTAACGTTTTACGTGGTAGACGGGGGGTGATATAAACAAGTGACCTTCTCTTTCCTTCTGAGGAATAGGGGAGATGCTGCTTAGTAGCGCTTCGTGTATGACGGTGGAAGCCTCCGGCGAAGGAGGGCGCCATGACAGAACGTTCCTATTCAGTGTTGTGCGTAACGCCGTTACAGTAACCGATACTTTTTTCGGTATCGGTATGTGGATCACGATACTTTTTTAAATCGGTATCAGAAAAGTATTTCAGGTCAAAAATGTATGGTAACGCGATCTCCTTATCGTTACCGATACTTTTTAGTGCCCCACCCTTTTTTCACCGACCATATCTCTAACTATCATTCATTGTCACTGGTCTGCGTAGCGCTCAACAAGAAGCCTGTGGACACTCCTACGTGCTCTGTAACACGAATTATACCAAACGCATGTTCACTTTTTTCTTCGAACCTGGAGGAAATAACCACGCTGCGCTCAACAGAAGAGTTGAGGTCAACGAACGGAGGTCAAGTCTTTGACAGTGCGCTCTGCATTCCACGGCTAAGCTGCCGTGTCGCGCGGAGTCATGCTCACACATACTGTGGTATTGTTAACTTCGGACAGGTTTGTTGGTCATTAGACTCCACGGTATGTGTGGGCCAGACATTAACAATTTGTCATATTGGCCTCTGTCAGCTGCCGGAGAAACCACGGCCTGCTAGGCTCACAGAAGACGACTTTGAAAACCAGCTATTGATAAAAGTCAAGCAACATGACCGAGCTACATAATGATGATAATAATAATAATAATAACTTTATTTTTGTTTGGGTACACCAAAACAACCGCAAGGGTCTATAGGCTATATAATAAATACTGCCTTCTCCTAATTTGCTATGCGGTGTTCACGTAAGAGTGATTTCTATGATGCATCATCTTCGTATCTCCACCAGAAGTATCGGCTAAAGTATCGCGCTACTTTTTTTAGTAACGGTTGCGACACTCCGTTATTTAGAAGTATGGATATCGATATTTCGGTACCAGATTTCGGTAACGGGTACAACACTGCTCCTATCCAGGTGGAAGAAGGCGGGGTGAACACAACGAAGGGCCCAGAGAACAAGAGATGAACTTACTAAGGCGTGTCAAGACAGCCATGTTGACCAGAGTCCATTATAGAGGTAGCAAACAAAACAGAAGCAACCACCATGATTGATTCTTCTATACCATGGACTCATTTTACGGGCGCTTCATACATGTAAGACCACACATTAAATGCTGAGCATAAATACTTTTATTTATTTTATTCATTTATTGTGTCTTGTTTCTCAATGCCGGCAGTGTAGTCTGCGGAACAAAAAAACAGTAAGGAGGCTGACATGCCGTGCGTATATAGGCATACTGAGCAATACGACTCAGGAGCAGCAAGCCAGCTCGCCTAGGCTAACTTCCACTTAGGACCACAAAAAATAAGAAGAAGATAGAGTACGAAGAAAGAGGCAACACAACCAGAGACTTGTGAAGCAGCGCAACATCTGAGGCAGGTGCACTGCAGGGAGGTCGTGTTAGCACTGCGATAAACATATGGGATCTCAGTCCTGTTTTGTGCACAGATGAAAACTTCGGGACTTTCTATTTGTCGCAGTGATTCGGGGCAACATTGCTTGGTCCATGGCCAAATCTAGCTCACGTATACGCTGTGCTCTAAAAGCACTTGTAAAGTTCTTGGACACCTTAGGACTTCGGCCCTCATTGTGAGGTAACTATTATTCCATTCCACCGCATTACCGCCACAGACGATGAAATTCCCCAATCGTCATCAGCATTCAAATAAAGTTGTCGTCTTGGGGATGCATTGCAAATACCACTCATAGATATTTAGGTGGTACAGTGCTGGACAAAAGTTTATGGAACACGTTCCGGCACATTCCTTTCTCAGAGAGTCACGACAGCAGGGAATGGTACCGTGCGGACTTGCAAACAGGTGACTGGATTACCTAGGCACATGTCTGCAAGTCAGCATGGTCCCATTCGCTGCTATCATTTCACTGTTCTGAAGGAATGCGCCGGAGTGTGTTCCGTAATGTTTTGTCCAGTCCTTTACAACAGAGGAAATCGCATATATACGATGTCTACACGGATCATACAGAGAACACGATCGTAGGTAAGGGTCCGCGGTGCCCGTACTGGACAGGCTAAAGTTAAACGGCTGTTGAAGTAATGGATTGCACTCCTGTCGCTTCTCTTATGCGGAGAGGTTCATGCTACTAGAGCGTTAGTGTACTCAAAGTGGCTAGTAATTCCTAAGGAAGCGTGTGATCATCTGCAGGGCCTCCTTCGGCTTGTCCTCTGGTACCATATGGCCAGCACCCTTCAAAAAGAAACACAATGAGAAAGTAATTTAACGGGGACACTGGGAACAAATTATGTTTTAAGTATTATTACTTGACGGCTATCCGACCTTTCACTTTTTAACGGATACTGAATAGATGCTTGGAAATTACGAACAAGTAATGAAGGGAACTATATAGACATATCTGACACATAAATGTGTCTGATTGGATTCAACTCAATGGAACACCAATCAAGGTTCGCTCAAGAGCAAACCTTCGTTGGTGTTGGTTGTTGGAGTGCGCCACGAGCCACATCACCTTTGAGGGCTGTGGTGGTATTATTTTTATTTCGAAATGTTTAGAGTCCCAACATTTGATAGGTACCGCAACACCGGTCAGCGGGGAGACACTCCATGGTATCATCGTTCAAAATTTAATTGGGGGTGTTGACAGCAATTAGATTAAATTGCGATGACTAAATAATTTGGTGACCCAACGTATCATTTAGAAACGCCCTCAAAATATGCATTTCTTGATTGTCTACCTGGTGTTTTTACAGTTACAGAGTTACAGAGAGTGTTTTTACAGTTACACATGTAGGCGCACACAGATAACAAAATAATACTTATAGTAGTTCCATTCATAGCGCCACGAGCGCAGGATAACGTGCGGACAGCGCCATGAGCGACGCCACAGTGCTATGTTCCTCGATTGATGTTTAATTAATAACATATAAATCGTATTAATTATAACAATTCTTTAATAAAGACTCTAGGGTTCTTCGACATGCGCCGGGATCACGTAAGTTTTTTTTTTTTTTTGTCTCGTATCGTGGTACCTCGTATTTTGACGTCCCTCATCAACTAGAATGACTATTCTTCTCTATTCGTCTCTATTCAAAAAATCAGTTAACAAGCAAGCAACTGAACAAGAAACAGCAAAACTCACTTTTACCGTCAGGAAAGTCAAGTTTCCCTTGTGGGTTCTGTGATATCCAGCCACTTGTCCGTCAACCAGCCACTGGTTATAACCAGATGTAGCCTGAAATAACGTTTTCTTTTTCTCTCTTTTTTTTTTCTTTTTCAAACGTAGGGCGACTGCTCATGTGTTAGGCAACGAGTTATAGATCGCTTCCAACAAATTTCACTAATTTTGAGAGGTCAATCTGGGATGCAGCACAACGTGGCGCAGTATCGAAATGCTACGAGTTCAGGACTACCCACGTGCTTCATGCAATCTGATGAGCAACGCAAAGAAATCATTGCCAGTGCCAAAAGGGCCCTTCATTCCTAAATATTTAGCTACTGTCGTTTAGAGATCGCACCTAGTTACCTTTTCACTACTAAACCTAACGTTGATTCAGCAGTGACTTTTATTAATCTTATCTAATACATTCGTACTTTATAGCTACTGTGTGTCTCACGCCGCGTCGTACACCGATAATAGTAACTTTTCTTACCTCGTACCCCAGCGAATCAACAAACCACTGGTCACCAAGGTAGTCACAAACCGAGTCGAAATCGCCATTGTAGATGAGCGCCCTCACGCGACCTGTGTCCGCAAGCTTCTTCACCACTTCGCTCATGGTACTGTACTGCACTGCGTAGTTGGAGTGGACGGCACTGAAAATGAACACGGTGACGACAATAATTAATTGTCTAGTTAGCATGCAGTTATCGAAGAAATCAGTCTCACGGTATCATAGTGCCAAATGGCATTCATCGTCATTCACCGCCTTCCTCCCTCAAGTAATGGGACAGGTTGCCCCTCGGCGGCGAAACATCCCACTACATCGTCATTACTTATTTGCTGTTATTGTCAAATGGCAACTTGTCGTAAGAAAAATGTCGCATTAAAATGTGGTGATGGTGCCGCCGAAAACCGGCATGCCGTTGTTGGCTACACTTATGTGGGCTGCGTCACGAGTGTAGCCTCGTCCTCCTGGTCTGCGGACAGTGCGAGCGCGAGCGCGCCCTCGTGGAAACTGCTCTCCAACGCGTCGATCAACGCGAGTTCGACTTAGCCAAAATTCTCGGGCCATGGTCGGACCCCGCACATCAGATATGCAAGGCCTACGAGCTGTTGCTGAGTTCCTCTCCAGCACTGGATTAATGGACGAACTCTAATAGGACACCTTTCCATCATCATCATTTTCCCATCCCTTCCACAAACGCAATGGGGTAGTGTACCGCCATAACGGCGGAGAATGACCCACCACATCATCATCCCATTTATGTGTGTGGGTGTGTGTGTAGCCAGGATGAGATGAGATGATGTGATAACACATGAAGGAATGATGACGACCGACAGTTAAGATTTAGTGCAGTCACTGCCAGAATTGGTGACAAGTCTGAGCGGTGCTCGTAGCCTTTGAGCGAGCCCAGATTCCTGGAGAAAGCAGACGAGGCTGTGAATTTTGGGGTGTCTCTCCGTGAAAGAGCCTGTGGGATGTAGGACATCATCCACCGTGCAATTCCTATAATGGCCAAGGTATTTCTCCCGCACTGCAGCGTATGCGCAGCAATGAAGCAGGATGTATTGTATGTATATATGTACCGACATCCTCTGACCTTTCCGGTGAAACACCCCATCTCATCGTCATCATTTATTGTTGTTGTTGTTGTTGTCTGATCTTTGCCGCCGCGAGCTTGGACCATTAATGGCGGCCGTAGCGTGCCTTCCCATGCTGCGACCGCCATTTTTGTTCCGAGGAGGTCGCGGCGAGAAGGGAAAGGATGGCGTTACTTTCCCTAGTACAGTGCCTTTGTGAAGAGCTGGGTTTCTGTACTGCGGAAAAGTTCTTTCAACATCAGATCAGTGATTTTGCAGGATGTCCCGGATCGCAGGGTTCTGCATAAGAACTATTTGGGCTAGTGCCGCGAAAATGTGAAAACGGTAGTTCCAGGGCGCGGACCAAATAATAAATAGTGAAGTCACCTGCTGCAAAGAACCCATTTGAGAGGCGACTCTTCGACATGAAGGGCCGCTTTCACGTCTTTCCGGTTGAGGTATTCAGTGAGCGATCGGTCGTTGATACAAGGCGGCGAAGTGAAGACTTTGGGTTTCAGTGCCTGAACAAAAGCAAAATACATCGAGTAACACATCGTCACTGGGCTTCTTCCCTTACATACACTCTAAAGACAGAACTTCACCGCATAGCACGTTGTCCGCCAACCATTCCCAAGAATGGTAGGGTTATCCCTTCTGATTCGAATAGAGAGGGGGCGTACGACCCCCTCTCTCTTCGAATCACAAGCGATAACCCTACCATTCTTGGGAATGGTTGGCGGACAACGTGCTATGCGGTGAAGTTCTGTTTTTATTATTTTTTTAATTCCGTGTTAGCACCGCGAAGCACCTCCTGCTATGAGCGACGTACAGATGTGGACAGATGGAGAGAGGATAGTAGGAAGGAGTGGGGGACAGGGGGTTAGTATGCGTCCTGGGCCGACTTCAGGGGGAACTGTGCCGACATTCGTCTGGAAAGTCTTCGAAGTTCTGTTTTTAGAGTGCGTCACTTCATTAGGTTATATACAGGGTCGAGGCAACGAACAAAAGGTCGTTATCCTCCTCCATCTTTTTTATTTAACAGATTTGTGGTTGCTCTGCAGTTCATAGCACGTACCCGGAAAGGCAGCAAACACAAGAATCGAAGGGAATGTGTTTCTTTGCGGAGATATAGGGTGTGACATCCCTAAAATTAAATTACACGGGGATGTTAAAATAAATTACCTACTTAATTAAATCACCTGACTTGCTTCGACGGTTCGTTCCATGCACGACCGTCCTTTGTACAGCGCGAACCTGAAGAGAGGCACAGTGCTGCTGGACAAAAGTTTACGGAACGCGCGAGCACTGTATTTCCTCCTTGGTGCGACACCCTAGCGGCGAGTGGTCACGGAGTGAACCAGAGTGCCCGCACCCCGCAGCCCGCATCCGCCCACCTATTGCCGGTGTCGCGCCGAGGACAAAATATACTGCTCGCGCGTTCCGACTTTTGTCCCGCACTGTACAAAGAAGTGACAACGATACCGCTGGACTAACCTCTCTTATTCATTGCTACAAACCTGTTTATACAGGGAGTTTTTTTTTATCAATTACAGATGTGTGATGTGATGTGATAGAAAAAGAAAACAATGGGGATTTAATTCCCGACACAATCAGACTGGCTACCCCAGACCACTTAGCCGCAGTTAGTTGAAATAAATACTAAAAAAAACGGAGGAGACTCGGTAGTTTGAGAAGGGGGAGGGGAAGACAAATATCCCGTACTAATGGGAACACTTGTCACAAACGAGGGACCAGAAAGTGTCACAACTTACAGATGTTTTATATCACGTCCAGATAGATGTCGTTTTTGCAGTTGAGTTATACGGCCTGGTGGACCTCCTCTCGAGGCATGTAAGTACTCGGTGGCTAGTAATCACTTCAGCACTCATCACATTCGATAACAGCATAGCAGAGCTCTCGTCTTTTTAAACGTTCCCCCACCCCTTCTTTTCCCTCTCTCCCTCTCTCTCTCTCTCTCTACTAGATCTGGAGTAGCTTCTCCCGCGGTGAGCGGGCTCAGATCTCCTTTCTTTTTCTCCTACCACCACCGCCACCACCATCATCATCATAGTAATTGAAACTTAGTGAAAAGGTGCGAGGGGATGTCCATTTCCATGGTAACAGTCTGCCCCTCCCTAGGAGAATTCCTTCTTTGGCGTCGCACCACTGACAGATGCGAAAGCACATTGTTTGTAAATGTTATTACGGAAACATCGAGACAGGTGAGGCTTTTGCTGTATATGTATAAAGACGGCAACGTTAGCAAGAGTGCGTAAAACACGTGCAGTTAGAGATGGTTTGTAAACGTGTTGCTCAGGAGCTGTCTGAATCTGAAGTAGTCTGTCTGTTCCTTGTGCCTTTTGTTGGGTTCAACACCTCTAATATGACATACCAACTACCTCGCTTCAAAACCCTAGTTTTTGATCCCCTTTACATGAGAGATATTGTCCAATCAACGTACCTCGCTGAAGTGGCTGACCTTCCGCATGTACAGGTTCCGGACGTTGTGTACGTACGCTATTTTAGGATCCGAGACGTTGCGTTCACAAGGCGCATAAATGTTGTAGGGGTTCAGTGCGGCCAGGTTGCGCCAGGCTGAACTAACCTATATTAAAGAACAAATTCAGTTAGTAATAAATTTACCCGAATTGTTCAAAACAAAACTAGAGTATATAAATCAAATAATTCGTTATTCTACTACGATTACGGAACTCCAGTTTATTCTCGCGTTCAATGGAAAATGGGGACCAACATTTGCCAATAAACAAATATAACGAATATCGACCATGGCGAATTTCAAATATACCGGATGCAACGGACATCGAATGTTCAATATAGCGAACATAGCATATGCCGAATTTCAGGATTTTCAGTGTATGAAAAATAATGGATATCGAATATCGCGAATTCCTAATATACCGAATACAACAAATGTCCCCGTATATCAAGTATAACCAGCGTGGCGTTTCCGGTATACCGAATTCAACAAATGTTGAACATGTATATCGAATATAACGAATACCGAATAAAATATATATCGACCATCAAATGTTTTCTTCCGAAGAAGACATTACAAGGAAGAATTAATCGCGATTAATGCAAATAAAAACGGGCTGTGAATATACATGCACTCACTCTCTACTACTCACTATATTACGGGCTCACTCACGTACACTCTTAGAAATGAACTTCACCGCATAGCACGGTCCTAGCCAACCATCATCTCGACTGATATAGTTATCTGCTCGGATTTGTTGAAAACGGGAGGCATACGCCTTTTTTGTGACAATTATGAACAGCATAAGTGTCACAGAAAAGGCGTACACCCCCTGTTTTTAACAAATCAGGGCAGACAACGATATCATTCGAGATTATGGCTGGCTAAGCGCGTGCTATGCGGTGAAGTTCATTTTTAAGAGTGTACTTACATACTATTCACTCACTCCTGCACTCTTCTGTGCAGCTCCATCTTGGACGTTGCTCCGTCCTAGCAATCGCTCGCGTTTTTTGCGTCGCGCAACAGTGGTCACCTCATCGCACATGCATATCTACACACTACGTGTAAATCGCATTTTTCTCTAAAATTTGGATTTGAACCCACCACCTCCTAATTTTCGGCACGCCCTTGGCTACCACGAACGAGCGGGACGCCTTAACCTACTCGGCCATGCCACTCGTAAAGTTGTTCATGATGCCAGAAAAAATTAAATAAATTGGTACGCCATGTCTGTAAAACGCGTCTCTCTCTCTCTCTCTCTCTCTCTACTCTCTTTGAACTCACATCATTCAGACATGACATGCTGCCGATGTAGAAATCGCACTTCTCCGTCAAGGCGTCTTCTTTGCAACAGTGCTTTATCATGCTTCTCCACAAGCTGAAATAACAAAAACAATAGTAGCACTGCAAAAAAATGGATAGTTAGCCGTCTGAACTTCAGCAGTGCTCGACAATAACAGTATCGTTTCGCAACCACGTGGCCCGCGACGGAGACCTTTTTTCAAATAGTGTAACGCAACATTGCTTACCGTGAACTCCAAAGTCCATGATAGTAGCCAAAGTAGAGATTAGAAATCTCGAGCTTCTCCCCGTCAAGGTATCCATTTCCAATGGCGTATCCCTGAAGATTGGATTGGATTGGATTCGATTGGACTTCGAAGTACTAACTAACTGAGACAGCATTTTCTATATAACGTTTAGAGGACTTGCCTTTAAATTGATGTCATTATCACCATCAAGGATGCGTTGTGCAAGCATTGGTACGTAGACCCCGGCGTAGCTTTCACCCGTGACGTAGAATTCGTTTTCCAGAAAGTTCGGGAACTTGCGGAAGAAGTCCATGATGGACAGGTAATTGTCATCTGCTGTCTGATCATCGCTTGTTCTGTAGTCATAGTCAATCGGCTTTGAAGGGTCGTAGGAGAATCCGACTCCAGCAGGTGATTCCAAGAACAGGACGTTGGCAACCTGGTGGTGGTAATGGTCAAGATGTAACCGATAACTTAGTAGCTCGGAGCACAGGCTCCCAGGAATGTTAGGGTTATGTGACTTCGTTTCATTCCGTCTCCGTGCTGTCAGCACAAAAACGATGAGATTCGTGTATTCTGCTGGTGCATATTATGCGATGCTTCTAACTCGACAAGGCAGCTTACTCCACCGAAGCCCACAAGTGCATCGCGTCGGTCGAGTTAGCCTTAGCACCAGTGTCGTTATAGCATCACGACACGGTTCGATGCGTCGACGACGGTCGACGACGGTTCACACATAACGATTCGGATTGGTCAGCGGTATAACGCCACATTGCCGAACATACCAGAAACACTGGACTGCAAGAATGCTAGATATCGAACAGAGTACGCAAGTCGAAGGCAGTTACAGAGCGACGCTCAGACACAGCATTCACGTTGTTTGCGAATGGCTTCCAGCCACAATCTCCATATTACTTTATAATCCAATCCAATCCAATCTTATCTACAGCAAAGACCACGCTGTGTAGACTTGCACAACCACTGTTCATTCCATGCCGTCAGAAATTCGGGAAAATAACTCGAGAAAAAAACAAGTCCGAACCTCCAATGACCAGCATGGCGGATAGATGAAGCAGCGAGAGATGAAGGCAGATGCAAACCATTTATGATCTGACTTCGGTAGACATTAAGCTGCAATAAACTCGGTAGTCTGCTGCTATGTTCGCCATCGAGGGTTTGCATATTTACGTAGCAGATTTTCTTCTAAGTTTCTGATCCGGTTCAAGGAACTAGGGGTTGTGAAGGCCATGAAGTGCGGTTCTTGCTCAGAGCGGCGCCGTCCCGCTGCAAACGGCAGATCATAGGGACTTCTTCTTAGCGGGCCTTTAAAGGGATTGTCGCGTCCGTTTCGGTCGATTCCGTAACTGTAGAGCCGTTTTACTCCTCGATTATCACGCCGAGAATCCGACGCGAAAAAACGCAGTAGTTTCTGTGCAATTTGATGCATTGCATGGCAAGAGTAGAAGACTCATGTTGAGAGTATTCCGGAATTCCCTTTCCGGAAATCGGAGAAAACGTCACTCGCACAAGGCCAATGAGGGAACGCTCGGGGACAAGTTCAATCACAGGGCGGCCGGAGGGCCTCTGGCGATCGGCAGGCGGGTGGGACGGTGTGTGCATGTCGCGTAGAGTCTGTGATCGGCATGTGGATATCAGTCCTGGGTTAGCGTTGGACATGTTCGTACAGCCGGGCGTAACGTCAAATCTCACACGACACGCTCGCATTAGAACCCACACGAAAGTCGTCGTATTTACCGAGGGCTTTTCACTTAGTATATTGCGAACGCAGATGAGCTCGGGGGCAATCGCCTGCGCTGCGCTCCCATTCGTGTGCCTGGCTTACGTCATCGTGATGTTACTATCGCTGGGGCTTCCTTAGCTTCAGAGGGAGTGCGAATCTTTAAAACTCGTTTATTTAATATGTATGCTGTTTTCGGAAGAGAAACTCGGCCAAGCAGACTGTGAAGCGGTGCCAACATTACCGTATCGGTCTCATACACACGTTTCCGGATGCGATAGTCACTTTAAAGGCACAGTCGCATCCGAAAATTCATCAAACGGATATAACTATGTTCGGCATCGGCTGACAATCTGCTTGTTGTTGGTGATGATGATGATGATGAAGAAAAATACAGGATGTTACCCTATAAAAGTCTACCCGCGCCGGCATGCCGTGCTCGCCAATTACTCAATGCAGGCGGTACAATGTGTTGCCTACGTATAAAACTCATAAGGGCATTCCATCATGGTAAATATTGAAGTGATTGAGCACCGTAACGCAAAGTTATAGCGCAAAACGTGAGGTTCCCGTAGTCAAAACAGCCAAGATGGCGCCTCTCAGTTAGCAGACGACATCCCTTTTGGGTGTCGTCTGCTGAGTATGCGTCGGCATTTTTCGTTCCTCACGTTGCTTACTTCTGAGCAAAATACGACAGTTACACGAAAGCGAAATGGAAACTGCAGTTCCATCCGGCTGGCAGGATATGCGACACGTTGTCGTGTGGGGAGCAGCATGTCAAGTGCTCTTCTCAACGCCGCCATCTTGTTTGTTTTGACTATGGGAATTGCACGTTTTGAGTTATAACTTCGCACTCAATCACTGTGAAATTTACCAAGATTAAATGTCCTTATGAGATTTATATAAATATCGCACAATGTGCCACCTGCATTGAGTAATTGGCGAACACGGCATGGCGGTACGGATAGACTTTTATAGGGTAACACCCTGTACTGCAATCTACTTGGCTCTAAGTTTTTTGTACGAAGAATACTTAGATGTTGAATAAATGTATTTTTAAGATCAGTGCTCCTCATCTGCAGAGGTTCCGTCAACAAGACATCAGCGTGACGTCACTCCCTAACAGGAGGAGTGAGAGGGCGGCGTTCAGAGAAGAAAGGTGCCGTCCAGACGCCCGCTCTGCCGAAACATCCCTTTTCTCGAGGCCGCGCTCTGATTGGTGGTATATAGCGTATGACGTTTTCGCCTTTTTCTGGAGAGGATATGCCGGCATGGTCTCAACATCCGGCGTCTGCTCTTGTTGTGTATTCCGGCAAATAACAGTCAAGCTAAGCGATTATTTCGCGTGGGACTTTCGGAATTTTCGGTAAGTGGTCCACGCGGAATAAAATGGCACACCATAGTTTCTAAATCGACTGGAAAGCATGCGAGCGTCCCTTCAATTCCTTCCCTTCAAGTCCCTACAATCAAGCGTCCTCATCAGTAAAGTTTTGCAATATAAATAAATAGGCCGCTATTTTGTAGTCTTGAAGTAACAGTTCAAATCAGACACTAACGCGCACAGGATGATAGATACCTTATTCCAGCTGAAGGGGTTAAGGTGCAGTTGAGGCCGCATTTTGTCGATTCGGAACGGTCCCAGCTCAGTGAGCATACCCCCCAAGGAACTGCACCCTGGTCCTCCGTTTAACCATAGCACGACAGGATCGTCTTGTGGATAGTCTTGACTTTCAACAAACCTGCGGAACGATTGCGTGCAGAATTTGAAAGCCATAGCACATATGTTGAAGGTCATTCAGCCATGCTGAACAGATACTATCTGGGGTAGTCAAGGTGATGTCCCTGGGCTGAGCGCTCTTTACACCAGCACGCACACCTTCCTTAAGTGCTGTCGAATACTGACGGCACTCGCTGTCAGTTATTTTATTAATCGTTCGTTGTATGTGCACCGTAATGTCTAGAAATAAAAGAACCGACAAAATTTGTACGGGCAATTTTACGGTTTGCAAGTGATTTTATAGATTAACTGTAGATACTGTAGAACTGTAGAACTATAGATTAACTTATCTTTTCCAAAGTATACAGTCGCATTATTGGGGAATTTAGAAGGGGAGAAACTTGCAATCCCACAAAACTCGAAACTAGAAAGGCCGCCACAATCAACCCTGACACTGAGGGCCACAAAACAAACGACACAACACATGCATTTCAGATTTGTGCCGTGTTGTTTGTTTTATGTCCCTCAGTGTCAGGGTTGGTTGTGGATGTATGTCGTCACCAGCTCGCTTGCTTCCTTGCCATATTATGGAAAGTCAGGACTCAAATCTAATAAAATAAAACGGACAGATACGCAGCTATCCCCCTTTCACCGTACACTCTGATTGGTCTCACCAATAGTGTAGCTTGCGTGTGGATCCTGCCTTCAGATATCCGGAATAATGTCTGAATTGTGGTTGTTTCTCCAATCCGGGTAGATGGGTAACTTCGTCATCTTTTATGCTCTTACTTGAGCAGTCATAAAATAATAGCGATGCTACAATCACGCCCAAGTGAACCTTCATGATGTATTCCTGGAAGAAAACCATCGGTCGACAGGTAAAGTAAAGGCAGGTAAAGACGGTAAGGTGTCCACTGCCACGTAGTCATTTCAAAGCTTGTACGAATTCGTATACGAAGGAGGTAATCAAAATAGAATTCAAACTGTTAGGAGCACTTAATTTTTGTTGACGAGCTTCCGTGCAGAGTCTGCACTTTATCTGATGAAGTGCATCATTACCACGAGCATTTCCGTCTAACAATGGACAACCTTCGGTCAACATGTAGATATATCTTCCCTGAGCCGGCGACTACTATGTTTGCAAATGCGAACTCAGTTATCTTGATAGTTTCATATGCATTTCATCAACTTTCAGCGTTCGAAACGCCCATAAGCGACCTCCATGGGTGAAAGATCAACATCAAAAGGCACACACGGCTCTAGCGACAAACAACCGCGTCTCTGGTTTCTAAGTACGAACGCTGACAACAGCACAGATTTTCATTCAAAACAAGTTAAATATACAATCGTTCGTTATAAAGAGAAAGGCCACCCTCACCTGCCGTTATCCAGTGTCTAAGTGCTTCCGATTCCGCGAGACTTCTGTAGGCAGTTTTCGAGGCAGCCTACCTTTAC
Organism: Ornithodoros turicata; assembly: GCF_037126465.1. Classification (NCBI taxonomy): domain Eukaryota; kingdom Metazoa; phylum Arthropoda; class Arachnida; order Ixodida; family Argasidae; genus Ornithodoros; species Ornithodoros turicata. The sequence continues at coordinate 12,556,792 of NC_088204.1, forward strand.
TATAAAGCTTTATGCGCAGTAATCGCGCTTGATAAGGCCGACTATAACCTCGTTTCAGACAGTGTAAGACGATATGGGTGCTACCGGGTGCAAAGTAAACGATGCGAACGTAAACGTGAGGACTGGAGACCATAAAGGTCGATGTGGCACAAAAGTGATCCGGTAGTTAGCTTCCGTTTTCTTATTTTGCAGAACACGCTTCCTTTCGCCGTAATATTAATTTGCATTATTCTCCGTCTGTGCTTCAAATATTCTCTTACGTCCTGTTATACTGCTACTGTTAATTTAATTATGTCCTGCTATGTTAATTTATGTCCTGTTCTCTTGAGGGGAGAGCATGATATTGTGCATTGTAGCTCCTGATATTAAATGGTGTTTAAAAAATCTAATGGCCGCCTCCTCCCATTTTAAAGAAATCGGCACACAGAATGATATCATTCGGAATGAGGGTTGGCTAGGAGCGTGCTATGCGGTGAAGTTCTGTTTTAACAGTGTAGAGGAGCACGAAAATACATGACATGTTTGTGTGTGTGTTGTGTTTTTTGTCTAGCGTTCTTTTGATGTTGTCTCACTAACTCCGCTGTCTATCGGCCCTATTCAACGTCGTTGACCATCTCGTCATTAGGACACATCTCATCCTGTCCGTTGTGCCTTGGGGTAGTGGGCAGCACCTCATGTGGCGAATTTCACCATTCATCATCATTAATTTATCTGTTGTTGTTGTTGCGCTTAGGGGATGACAGTTAGTGAAATTGAGGAATATTGTCGCATCAGTCTTACTTATTTACAAATACCTATTTAGGAATAACAAGGAAAAAAAATTGTGCTTCGCCGTTTTCTCGCTTTTTTTCTCCGTGTTCCACATCTTCCATGTCATGAAGAGTAGTGGTACTGGTAATGGAGAAAGAGTCAGCCACTATCCATATTTGTAGAGGAAATACTTTATCCGTTACCAATTTAAAATGTAGCGGAATCGCTACTCCACTACTGAAAAAAGTTGCGAATACGGTGGCGACGTTATTCTACCAGCGCCGCTATGTATACAACACTGCGTCGCAGTGAATATCGCTATATGTTGCTCTCTTCTTCACTGCATCTCGGAGATTTCCCAAGATAGCCACGGGAAATTGATGGTTACTCTGCCTAGCATAAGGGGCATCTCGCCCACAGGCGGTGATGAGAAAGGCCCGTCTTCGATTCGAACACTTGACATCATTTCTTATAGTACGATATTGTTTTAGGCTAGCAATCGATTTGGGTATCTGCCGCAGACGAAAGGAGAGATAGGAAAAGCGTGAAATGACTTTACAGTGGACATATTATGGGAAGAGCGGCGCCTCTTATCCTGAGGGTATTACCTTAACATTTCCTCAACGGTTCGCTGGGTTTTCTATCTTACAGTGGACAGCAATTTATGTAGTGAAATATTTCCACGGTGCGGAGCTTGTGACGCTATGCTGCATCAGCTGCAGCCTGATTTGAAACGCAGCGTTGTAGACTTTTGCGTTATTTCGTCTTAGCAGTATTCGTTTTGAAATTGTAATTTAGTAAAACCACAGAATTCAACGGAACTTCAACATTACTTCGGACTTGGTCAGATTGATTGTTTGATTGATTGAAAAACGGAAAATCTGCGGATGTAAGTCCCGGCAAAGTCGTGGTAGTTTATAGGTTTATCAGATTAATTGATTTCAAAGAAAAATAAGACGGAGATTTTGATTTCTCTAGTGTGATGCCGGCCACTCTGCATCACCTGCACCAGTTACTAATTTACTTACAATTTACTTACTAAACTAATTTACTTATTGACTCAATTACTCAACTTACTCAGCTCAACTCAACACTCAACTTACTCAATTTACTTCGTGGAACCATGATGATGATGGTGATGGTGATGATTCCGAGAAAAACGGTTACAAACGTAGAGTTGCCATAATCACAGTGAAACGTTACCTTAATTACTTTTTGGTTAGTTTAATTCGGAGTTTCGCCACAAGTGAACAATTCACATGGGTACTCAGCCAAAAACGAAATGTCGAAACCTTTTTTTTTTTTTAATTCCGGGTTAGCGCCGCGAAACAACTGTGGCTACGAGCGGCGTACAGACGTGGACAGACGGAGAGAGGACAGCAGGATGGAGTGGGGGACAGGGGGGTTAGGATGCGTCCTGGGCTGACTTCTGGGGGAACTGGGCCGACATTCGTCTGGAAAGTCTTCGGAAAACCCAGAAATGTCGAAACTGTACGCCGAGAAAGCAGAGGGGTACATTTCCAGGGGTACTTTGCCTTTTGACGTTCGTTCTTTTCTTCTTTTTGTTCTCCGTATCTCTCTTCGCACTAGGTGTGAGGAAGTTATCTATGGACTTGAGTGCTACATGAAAATGTAACTCGGCGACCGGCAGAGAAATCTAAATTTACACCGAGGTAGGGCACGAGAAAGCTGAATCGTCGACTTGAAAATTTCAAAGATGCCGAAGATGCACGAGGCAAAGTAGTATCGCGATCGGCGAGATGCTCGTACACTGTAACAAAAAAAAAAAGAATAATAATAATAACGTAATTTTACGCGCAAGTGACTGCTAACTCTGTTGCCGGCATATGTGTCGTAAAGAAGTTTTTACAAAAAAAAAGATATTTTGAAGTGCAGACTGCACAGCTCCCATAAAGCGAAAGGGGACATGAAGCTGCGAGAGCCCAGTCCGAAACTGTGCAGTGTGCACTTCAAAAGAATTTTGTGCAATAAGCAGGTTACGGCACATACGCCAGCAACAGAGTACGCAGTCACTTGTGCAGTAAAATTACGGAAGTTTTGCTTACGGTGTAGCGCGCAAGTTGAGGCCTCTGGAATTGAAAAGAGACAAGTCGAGACACCGGGAGAGTGCAAGAGTGCTCTCCGAGAGCGCCTGGCGCAGCTGGCACGTGCTAGGAGCCGTGTGCCTCTTTCATCGCAGTCGTGACGTAGACACACACACAACGTCGCGGCGATTCGAGCCTCGTACACGAGCGAATTCGTTGACACATTCAAGGGTCATTGTAACGATCGAGAATTGGTGAACGCGAAGACACGCCTCTACATAAGGTGAGCGTCGTCGAATGCGGCGAGCTATGCTCCGTTCTGCAGTTATAGGACGACGAACTGTTCATTCTGAACTGCAAGGTGGACGTAGATGTCGGGCTGGTCAGCGGCGCGATATCAACTTCTTGTTTAGTTTAATGCTATTTCACACAAAAATCGCATGTTCAGCGAGATCGTCTTCGACTTGATGCAAGGCACACATCCAGAAGTTTGTTCACGTGGCTCTGTCACGAGTTATACACTGATCGATGTGTTGTACCTCACCAACTCCAAGACGACTTCAAGTTCTACCACTCCAAAGGTCGCCCAAGATCATGGAAGTGTGAATTTGAGCTGCGACACCCGGACTTGGATGTGGCATGGATTGGATGTGGATTCTTCGGATTATTTGGATGAGTCATGCGTACTCGTCAAGAGGAATGCTCGTCAAGATTTATTTCGATACTTCGTATTTCGATACTCTAAGACAAAAAAGATAGAATTTTCTACCAACTTTGGTACAGCTGTTTTGCAACCACATTTCTGATGCATTTCTTTTCCCTGGCTACGCTGCTAGGCCCCACACAACGCATGTAACGTTGTGCTAGCGTTTATTCTCTTATTCTTTCTTTCTTTCCTTTTCCGTTCGTTTCGTTTCTTTTTTTTTCTATCTCTCTCTCTTTCCTTTTCCTTTCTTTTTGTTGCTTATTGTTTTCCTTTCCTACCTTTTTTTGGATTCCCCTGTTTTTCTTTTTTCTTTCCTTCCTTTGTTTCGATTCCCATTCTTTCCTTTTTTTTTCCTTCCTTTTTCTTTTTGATTCCCTTTTTTGTTTTTTCTTTCTCCTTCCTTTTCTTTTTCGTTTTCCCCTTCCCACCTTTTTGCTTTTTCTTCGAAATAGCAAGCCGGCTCTTTGCCTGGCTAACCTTTCCTTTCTTTTTTTCTTAATAAACATATCCCCCCCCCCCACACACACACAACATAGTCAGGTGACAAAGGCACTTGTTCAGTTCCTGCGGGTCTGTGGCCTTCTGGGTGAACTATGATCAATTTCGTGTTTGTTTACCTTTTTTGTTTGTTTGTTTTTCTTTTTGTCTGTCTTTCTTTCACTTTTTTTGCTTTCTTTCCTGAGAATAGCAAGCCACTGTAGCGCAGGCTAGCCTTTCCCTCCTATTTTTTTATATAATAAACATATCACCCCCCTCCCCCCCCCCCCCCCCCACACACACAAACACACGCATTTCTACTGAAACCAATTTTACCTTTTGGGTATAACTGCAGAGTAGAAACAAACTACAGAGTAGGAACTGTCGTTCTACCAGCTTGGGTAGTAAATTTACCTCCTTTTTCTTTTCTTTTTTTTTCTTTTTCCTAGAGGAAACGGGAGAGAGAGGAGAAAGTGAAAGGGACGCCAGTGCTTATACCCGAGGAGGAGAGGGCGCGCGTGGATTGGCTCGAAATGGTAGAAGTACTGTCAGTCTACCAGGGGGGGGGGGGGAGGGGGGATATATTTATTAAACGAAAAGGAAAAAAAACAGGGGAAAGGTCAGCCAAACGAGACGTCGGCTTGCTATTCCAGAACCGGTCTACCAGCTTGGGTACTACTTCTACCATTTCGGGCCAATCCAAGCGCGCCCTGGGGGTCTACTGGCGGTCTACCTATAGCTTTGGTAGACCAGCTCGCGTGGCTCAGTGGTTAGCGTGCTTGTCACGTCGCGTCGAGACTGGGAGGTACCTGGGTTCGAATCCCGGTGCCGGCTGTGCTGTCTGGGGTTTTTCCTGGGTTTTCCTCAGACGCTTTCAGGCATATGTAGGCACAGTTCCATTAGAAGTTGGCCCAGGACGCACATTCCCCCAGGGCGTCAGTCGTGACGTTGCCCACCTCTGTGAGACCGACAACGGCAAGCCCTCTCGCCATCACCACCACCAGCTTGGGTAGGAAATTCTACTCTTTTTTTTTCTTAGAGTGCAGGACGAAGAAGGCGGGATGAACACAACGAAGGGTCCAGGGAACAAGATATGAACTTACTAAGGTGTGTCAAGACAGACATGTTGGCCAGAGTCCATGGTATAGAGGAAACAAGCAAAACGGAAGCAGACACGATGCTTGCTTCTTCTCTCTCTATTAGCTCTCTCTATTAGGACTCTCACCAATTAGCCCGTCTTGACACTCCTTTTAAGTGCGCTTCATAAATGTAAGACATACATTAAATACTGAGCATAAATACTTTAACTTATTTGATTTATTCGTTTCACAAAGCCGACAAAAACAGTACGGAGGCTGACATGCCGTAAGTATATAGCCGTATACTGAGCAATAGGATTCAGAAGAAGCGAGCCCGCTCGCCTAGGCTAACTTCCACTTAATACCACAAAACGAAAAAAAAAAAGATTGGGGAACGAAGAAAACTGAAGGCAGTACAACCGGACACTTGTGAAGCAGCCAAAGAGCTGCGCCAGGTGCGCTGCGTGTTTAGCTCAGCGAAGGCGTGTTAGGACTGCTATAAACATAGAAGAGACAAAGCGCTGACAAGCTGGTGCATGATCAAGGAGGGGAACCCGAGACAGAGAAGAAGAGACGACACAACAAATTCTCAAAAAAAGAATTTGAGAATTGGTTGTCTCTTCTTCCCTGTCTCGGGTTCCCCTCCTTGGCTATAAACATGTGGGATCCCAGTCCTGTTTTATTGACAGACGAAAACTTCGGGACTTTCCGTTCGTTGCAATGATTCGGGGCAGCATTGCTTGGTCCATAGCCAAATCCAGCCCAACAACGCTCTTCCCTAAAATCACCTCTAAAGTTTTCGGCCACCAGGACATCGGTCCTCACTGCGAAGCGATTCATTAATCCATTCTACCGCAGCAATCGGGTGGCGCATCCCACCTGGCGGTGAAATTCCCCGCTCACCAATATTCATATAAAGTTGTTGTTAAGGGGGCAACGTTCCGTTGCATTGCTGAGACCACTCATCATCTGATATCTACACTCTTAAAAATGAACTTCACCGCATAGCACGCCCCTAGCCAACCATCATCTAGAATGATATCGTTATCTGCACTGATTTAGATAAAACGGGAGGAGTATGCCGTTTTTTTTTGTTTTTTTTTTTGTGACACTTATGCTGTTCATAATTGTCACAGAAAAGGCGTACGCCTCAGGGCAGATGACGATATCACTCGAGATCATGGTTGGCTACGAGCGTGCTATGCGGTGAAGTTCATTTCTAAGAGTGTAGGTGGTACAGCTCCGGTCAACCTTAATAATAACACTGGGAAAAAAATTCGATCTCATTTCCCGGCGCGATAACAGCCACCCTTGGGGCACTGGGAAATGTTAAGTGAACAAAATCCTTGGGTTAAGCTAACAGAATAATTATGTTCAATTGGGTTACTTGTAATCGCGCTCGGGGACGAGACTACATTTTTTCCAGTGTTATCATTAATGTTGACCTGAGCTGTACAACAGGGGGTATTGTATATGATGGCTACACGTACCACACAGAGAACACGATCGTAGGTAAGGGTGGACGGTGCCCGTACAAAGCAGGCTGAAGTTATACGGCTGTTGAAGTAATGGGTTGCATTCCCGTCGGTTTTCTTGTGTGGAGAGGTTCAGGCTAGACCAGGTCATTGGTATGCTCAAAGTGGCTCGTTCTTCAGAAAGCGTGTGATCATCTGCAGGGCTTCTTGCGGTTTGTCCTCTGGTACCATATGACCAGCACCCTTCAAAAAGAAACACAAGGAGAAAGTTTTGACGGATACTGACTACGTACTTCCGAATTACATACAAGTCACGAATGGACGTGGCATATCGGACACAAATGTGTTCTGTTGGATTAAACTCAGAGGGAAGAAGACAAACATCAACCAAGGTTTGCTCAAGAGCGAACTTTGGTTGCACTCTCAGAAAAAAGGGTGGAGTAGTTACACCTTTTAGGGGTCTTTTTATAATAGTCGTCGTATATTTTATTTTTATTTTATTTATGACAATACCTCACGTGCCCTCGGGGGGCGTTGTGTGAGGGGCAGGTTACATCAGCAAGTATATGATACAGAACACAAGCAAGTGAACACTTTGCAAAAAAACAAAAACAAAAAAAAACACTTATGTGAAAACGTTATGAAAACATATGCGATGATAGGGAAATCAGACACCAAAACTGGCAGCTAGCTGGCTGCGAAAAACTGAAAAGTCGGAGTTAGCTACGATAGACTGGGGAAGGTCGTTCCAAGCACTGATGGTTTTTGGGAAGAAAGAAAATTGGAAATGAGATGTACGACATGGAATGTGGTCGATTTTATGGGCATGATCGATCCTAGAGGAGATGTAGTGGGCAATAGTGATGTACCCTGGACGGATGGTTGTGGTGTAGTAGAATTTGTGAATTTGTGTAATATGTTGTGCCTAAAAGGTTGCAAAGTTCTACCTGCTACCTACGAATGATAGGGTTACCGCTTCCGATTCGTTGAGCGAGGGGGGCCTACGCTTTTTTGTAGCAATTTGGATATATGATAATTGCTTTTACCACCTTTTACACCCTTTATCAGACGCTATGTTGACCTAGGTGGTAACTAGAGAAGTTACCACCTTTTCACATCCTTTTTTCTTGGAGTGTGGTGTTTGTGAATGGAGAATGTGCCACGAGCTATACACCACTTTAGAGCGCAGTGATCGTGTGATATTTATTTCGAACTTTTAGAGCCCTAACATTTTCTAGGTACCGCAACGCCGGTGAGCGGGGAAAACACGCCATGGCATAATCATTCGCAATGTAATTGTTGTTGTTGTTGTTGTTAGCAATTACATTATACTGTGATGACTAAATAATTTGCCGACCCAGCGTATCGCTTAGAAATGCCCTCAAAATATGCGTTTCTTGGTTGTCTACCTGGTGTTTTTGTAGCTACAAAGTAGTGACATATATTATATAGGCGCACGCAGATAACACAATAATAATCATAATAATTCGGAGTCTTGCGCAATACTCCGAGTTAGCAGCCATGATGATAAGCGTCGGTCCTTCGATTAATTATTAATGAATAATAATAAATAAATCGTATTAATTTTAATAATTTATTAATAGAGACTTTAGGATTCTTTGATGTCTGAATCACGTATGTTCTTTCTTTTTTTGTTTATCTCGTATCTGGTGCTTCGTATTTTAACGTCCCTCATCGACTACTCTCTTAGGAAAAAGGGTGTGTTGTAACTCCCTTTTCAGGAGTACACCCTTGCCACATATATAACTCCCTTTGGAGTGTACAATTACTGTTCATTAAGGGGTTAATAGGTAGTAGTTAATAATTCTTTTTCTGACTAATTGTACACTCGAAAGGGAGTGACATAAGTGGCAAGGGTGTACTCCCCACAAGGAGTTAAAACACACGCTTTTTTTAAGAGTGTAAATGAACGTGTAAGAAAAAGTGAGTTTAATTCTTGAATCTCTCTATTTTTAAAAAATCTGTTAACAAGCAAGGAACTGAACAAGAAACATCAAAACTCACTTTAACCGTCAGAAAAGTCAAGTTCCCCTGGTGGGTTCTGTAGTATCCAGCCACTTGTCCGTCTACTAGCCACGGGTTATAACCGGACGTAGCCTGAAAGAATCTTTCTTTCTTAAAGTTTCTTTTCTCTTTTTTTTCTTTTTTTTTCAAACATAGCGCGACTGCTCAGCTGTTAGCAAACGTATTATAAATCTCCTCAAAATTTTGCTAATTTTGGAAGGTCAATCTGGGAACGTAGCAACGTGGCCTCGAATCGAAATACTACGAGTTCAGGAGTACCCATGTACTTCATCTATTCAAACCAGCAACACAAATAAATCATTACCCATGACAAAAGGACCCCTCATTCCTAAATATTTAGCTAATGTCGTTTAGGTATCGTACCTCACTAGGCGTTCATTCAGCAGGAACTTTTATCAGTGTTATCTAAACTATTCGTACTTTATAGCTACTGTGTGTCTCTTGTGGCATGGTACACCGATAATAGTAACTTTTCCTACCTCGTACCCCAGCGAGTCAACAAACCACTGGTCACCAAGGTAGCTACAAACCAAGTCGTAATCGCCATTGTAGATCAGCGCCCTCAACCGTCCTGTGTCCACAAGCCTCTTCACGACTTCGCTCATGGTGTTGTATTGTCTTGCGTAGTTGAAATAAACGTCACTGAAAGTGACCACAGTGACGAAGGTGGTGGCGGTGGTGAAAGGGTGAAATGAGCTGTGTAACTATGGTAAACTAGAATGGTAAACTAGACCGCCATAGTGTAACTAGAGGGATAGATAGCAAATAGTACACGTTTCAACTGGATCGTAAAAATAGAAGGCGTGGTTTAGCCTACCCCAAACATTGAAGACTGATAGCCATTTGTCTCAAGTTTTATTGGAATTTTTTGTAAGCACTACGGTCATGTAGAAAGAAAATTAAAAATCAAGCAAAAACTCGCACCCATGCATTTTCAATGGCCTATCTCGCCAACGCCATTTTTTTCTCGTGTCTGTTTCACGTTCGGATCACCTCACGCAGGCGGCGCTGCCAACAACGATGCCACATACCAAATTTTGACGTTATGCACTAATCCTCTTCTTGTGTCTGTTGGCGCCCCCTGTGTCCAGTGAAATCAAAATGAAGCGCACACAGTAGAAAAAGGCGGCTTTAGAGTGAAATAGGCCATAGAAAATGCAATGAGTGAGATTGTGCTTGATTTCTAACGTTCCTTCTACAGGACCAGAACGCTCACAAAAAAGTTCCAACTAAACTTCAGTCGAATGGCTACCAGTCTGCGAAGTTTGGGGTTGGCTAAACACAGTCTTCTATAGTTTGACAATGCAGTCGAAGCATGAAACGTTTGCTAGACTAACCCTGTAGTTACCATATTAGTTAGCGTAGGAGTCATTCTCACAATATCATACTGTCAAATGGCAACTTGTCGTAAGAGGAATATAGCATTACATTGTGAAAACGGTAGGCAGCGGTCCAGGGCAGCAGACCAATTAATGAATAGTGAAGTCACCTGCTGCAAAAGACCCATCTGAGAGGCGAGTCCTCAACATGAAGGGCCGCTTTCACATCCTCCCTGTTGAGGTATTCAGTGAGAGGTCCGTCGCTGATACAAGCCGGCGCAGTGCGGTCTTCGAGTTTCAGTCCCTGAATGATAGCAAAATATATATCTTTGATTTTTGATTTGATTTATTTAGAAGAAAACCAGGGAGAAATTGAACTTGTCTCCTGACTAGTTCTGCTACTCCCAAAACAAAACAACAACCTACAAACAACCAAAAACAAACAAAGTCCATTCCCCATCCCCAACAATTAGTGTGTTAGTACACTAGGTGCAAGTGAATAAATATCACTAGAACATGCAGAGAAACAGATATACCCTAATGCAAGTGAATAAATATCACTAGAACATGCAGAGAAACAGATACACCCTAATGCAAAGATACACACTACAAAGATACACACTGATGGAGGCACTCGCACAAAATCCTAAAATATGAGTTCCATGCCGCAGCTCACAAGGAAGTTCTCAAGTGCCGCAAAGGCAGTGTCTCGCTTTCTTGGGTCCCACAGTCCGAGCACTTTCACCACGTCGAAACGCCTGTTGTCCAGGCGGTCGAGGATATACCTCAACCTAGCCCTTTGTGGAGCATACTTTGTACAATGCAGGAGAATGTGCTCAGTGTCCTCCACTGTCGCACACACTGAACAGTCTGCAGAGTCTGCTCGCCCAATCTTGTGGAGGAACTGTTGACCGTACGGGACATTCAACCGAAAACGATGCAGCAGCGTCTCAATGGGCCTCCGTGTACCGGATGGGAACCTGTATTTCCCTTCCGGGTCGATCTTGAAGAGGAGAGATGATCGGCGATCAGCTTCCTGCCACTGTTCCTCCATACCTGCTCTTGAAATGGACTGAAGTAGCGATTTCACGTCTGCCTTGAAAAATGGCACCACATAGTTTGTTGACGAAAGATGTGCTACGTCCGCTAATTTGTCTGCGGCCTCATTACCCGGTATGCCAATGTGGCTAGGTATCCACTGGATGAGGACGTCATGACCGGTGATGTACGATCTTGCATATTCTTTCAGTATGTCGTGAACAACTGGATTAATACGTCCGCCAGTCAAGAACGATTGTATAGCTTCAAGTCCAGCCTTGGAGTCACAGTAGATAACCCACTGAGCCGGTATCTCCCTTGTGCCTATATAATCTATTGCCATTTTAATCGCAACTAACTCAGCCATGGTCGACGACGTGCGATGCGATAGTCTCGCGATCCCTTCCCTACTATGCTCTGGTACCACAAATGCAGATGCAGATCCTGAGGTCGTCGTCGAGCCGTCAGTAAAAATCGCCGTCCTGTTCTTGTGATTGTCCATTGTGGCAAGGCAGTACTGTCGGATCGCCAAGGTTGGGTGATGTGCTTTTTTCTGCAAACCTGGTACGGACGTGCAAACTACCGGGGGTATAAATGTCCATGGAGGATGCAGCGCCGTTTCCTGTCTTTGTGCCTTAGGAATTGTTCGGTGGTGTTGAGCGATCGCATTTGAAAAATTCGATTTTCGGTGGACTAATTGTCGTGCAAGCGGGTGTTTGTAGTGTGACGTGCTTAGCCGCGCATAATGACGCACTGATTCCTGTGTCCGCAGCACAGCGAGCGAAAGTTCTCGGGATTCTATTGTGGTTAGAATATTAGAAGTGGCGCACGGTACTCCAAGACATATCTTCAGGCCCTTGGCTAGTGCACTCTGCAGTGTTCGCTCTGAGGTGTCAGATATACCATGTAACACCGGAAGGTGGAATGCAATCATCTGCCGAATGAGAGCTCTGTGTATGGCCAATAGGGATCTGGTCGACAGTCCCCAGTGAGAACCTGCGGTATGACGCAACACGTTGCTTCTCGCATCGGCTCTTCCTTTTATATATTTGACATGAGCAGCCCATGAGAGTTGTGCGTCAATGATTACTCCCAGAAAGCGATGGTGAGATACTCTTGTTACTCGTTGCCCATTTAGATGCAACTGAAAATGCTTCAATTTCTTTCGGGTGAATGGAAGGAAGACCGTCTTCTCTGCTGAGATGTCCATTCCTCTCTGCATTAAGAAGCCTTCAGTTACGTCTAGCGCATTTTGAAGACGTTTTTGTAGCGCAGGCATCTGCACTCCGGAGCCCCACAAACATATATCGTCAGCGTAGATGGTAATATGTACATTCTTTGGCAGCAGCTGTGGCAGAGATGATAAGACCACATTAAACAGTAGAGGACTCAGTACGCCCCCCTGTGGGACTCCACATGTGAGAGCATGATTATCGCTTGCACCGTTCTCCGTCCTCATGTAAACAGACCTGCCCTGGATGTAGTCAGCAATCCACCGTAAAGCACGCCCTTGGATGCCTTGAGTGAAGAGGTCGTGGAGCACGTGACTGTGGCTGACCGTATCGTATGCTCTTTTAATATCCAGAAAAACTGCTGCAGTTGTCCGGCCTTGAGCGCGCTCATGTTCTACATACGTGACCAAGTCCAGCACATTATCCATTGTACATCTGCCTTTACGAAACCCGGACATGGAGTCAGGGAAAACGCAATGCGCTTCTAGGAGCCACTCCAACCGACTCAGGACCATTTTTTCCATGATCTTGCACACACAGCTGGAGAGACTGATGGGACGAAACGAATTGACGTCACGAGGGGACTTTCCGGGTTTGAGTAGAGGAACCACTCTAGAGACTTTCCATGACGCTGGTAGTTTGCCTTCAGCCCAACTGGCGTTCATGATATGCAGTAAGGTCGTCTGAGCAGTTGGGTCCAAGTTAACCACATGTCTATATGTAACACCATCAGGACCTGGCGATGACTGGCGAGCCCTTGATTTCAATGCAGCCTGGAGTTCCGCAAGGCTGAAGTCGAAGTCAAGTGCTTCGCACTGCGCATTGCGAGTAAAGCACGTGGTGTCCTCTTTCACAGATGTTTGATGCACGCTAGTTGCAGATGCCACTGACGGTTTAGCAAGTGACATGCAGAATTCATTAGCCACCGTCTTCTCGTCCGTATTTCGATAGATAGCCAATGCTCTAAACGGGTATGTCTGGGTAGTCGGCGTCCCAAGCGTTCTAATGATCTGCCATACTCTCGTTGTAGGTGTGAAAGGAGTCAAAGTAGAGCAAAAGGTTCTCCATTGTTGCTGCGACAACCTTTGAAGATGACGGCGGATGACCCTCTGTAAGCGGCATGCTTCGCGATAGTCGGCACGGCTTCCAGACCTACGGAACCTCCTTTCAGCCCTGCGCCGTATCGCCCGCAGTCTCTCATATTCCGCGTCCACCTGACGATACGTGTCGGGAACTGTGACAACCTTGGTTGCAGCCTCAGCTGTGGCCTTCACCGCAGCTGAGAATTCTTCCCCTGTAGTTACTGAGGTCATGTGGCGAGGGGACTGAAGCTTGTATAGCCTCCAGTCTGTTACCCGAACTTGCCTCTGTCCTTTCGTAGGTGTGAACAGACGGTGTATAACAAGTACAGGCATGTGGTCGCTGTCCAACGAATCTGTATGGGTAGTCCATTCCATGTGGTGAGCTATGTCACAAGAGCACAAGGTGACATCTATGGAACTGTGGCAGGAGTGGCCTCGAAAGAATGTCGGCGAACCGTCATTGAGGACAGTCAAGTTAAATTCATCCATCACACACTCAAGCACGTGTCCCCGAGTATCGGTGTGCCGGCTACCCCAAACAACACTGTGGGCATTCATGTCTCCACAGATGATGACCGGTGAAGGAACTCCTCGGAGAAAGTCGCGAAACTGATCCACGTTGATCCTTACATTTGGGGCCACATACATACTAGTCACTGTGATACGCGTACTCTTGAGCTGCACCCGGCACGTTACATATTCAAAATTTTCATCTGTCGAGCATCGTAGGAAGGCACACGGTATGTCTTTTCTCACGCACAACATTGCTCGACTGTGGTTACCTGTCCTCTGAGAACTGTACACCTCGTACCCTGAGAGACCAAAGCTACTGTCCACTCTCGGTTCGCTCAATGCCAATATTGGAAAACTATGGCGAAAAATAAAGTTGCGAAAATCTCCCATTTTCGGCTTAAGGCTGTTGCAATTCCACTGGAAGATGATGGCCGACTTAAGAGCCGTTGCCATGATGTGAGTCAGTGCTTCTTTCATGGTTTTTTTCTAGTAAGATAGCCTCCATGGCTAGCAACGCTTGTACCTCGGGGAGGTTCTGTGACGCAGGGTGATCTCGCAGAATGACACGCAAAACGACGAATAACATTGGTACAATCATATCTAAGGACTCCACCGTGGTCCTGCACGAATTCGCTTTCACACGAAGTCGTCGGGGCTCCGGGGTTGTGCTATGACATCCCGCCGACTTCTCAAGGGGGCCATGGGTCTCTCCTTGAACGTGAGGTTTTCCAGCTGCGACGACAGCATACGTTCCTATGCCCTTATTCTTCCCAGCTTTGGGTTTTGCCTTTTGCTTTGTCTGGCTGGTGAGACGGGGATACTCTTGTAAAGTAGCTCTTACGTAGTCGGGGTTAGGTGGTGCCATCTTGCTTGTAGTAGGCTGACCATTTGTCACCCGACGAACTTGAGCTGCGACTGCCGCTCTAACCACCCTGCACGCTCCGTACGTCGCTGCATGTGGGAGGCTACAGTTAGCGCACTTTGGCTCCCTCCGTGCGGTGCACACCTTGTAGTCATGGGGGCCCGCGCACACTTTGCATCGTTCATCGTATCGGCAATGCCGAGCAATATGCCCGAATCGTTGGCAGCGAAAACACCGAGTAGGAGGTGACACATATTCTTCTACAGGGTAGCTAGTGAAACCTAGTCGAACCTCCGACGGCAGTGCTTGCCCTGACTGAAATGTGAGGATGACGCTGTCCTTCTCAACAGAGGTGCACGTCCCGTCATCGTCTCGGATGAAAGCGAATTCACGTTTCACAGCTTGGATGTTATATGCGCTCAGGTAATCTTTCAACTGAAGCTCGGAATATCTCTTAGGGACCTTCCTTATCCTTCCCATTGTCCGAAGATACGACGATGGCACAAATACCTCAACTGCGAGGCCGGCAACCACCTCAATTTTCAGCAGGCTAGTTGCGGACCCCTCCGATGCGACGTTGATGACCAAACAACCTTCTCCATTGATCCTGTGCGAGAGGATTTTCTCTTGCGTTTCTTTTAGAATGTCTTTTGCGATGGTGTTTGGGTTAACATCCCAAAACGTCTGACTTGAGTCCTTCGGTTTGAAGACAACTGGAATGCCCGCAGGACGGTTCTTTTTGTATGTGACCACTTGGAAAGGAGTCGTGTCGTCGTCGTCTTCGTTATCGATTTCCAGGTTTACCACTGTGTCGTCGGAGGCGGGGTTCGCGTCATCGTGAGGGACGTACCCACGCTCAAAGACGTCATCATCATTTTCGTCTCGCTGGCGTTTCGCTGGAGGTTCTGGAAGCCTAACAGCTGCAACGGCACTTGTTCTTGCTGTGTCCATGACACCGGCGGGCCGACGTCCGTCAAAGGCCCCAATGGGGCTGGAGGGACCTCCCCCTGGCGAACAAAAGGACGGTGCAGGGCAGGGCAGTGGAGATAGGAAAAACTTCGTCTTGAGGATAAAATTGACAGAAATCGCTAGGCCTAGAGTGAAGAACGCGCAGAAAACACGTCCTCTTCGGCCGTCTTCGTCTTCGTCTTTTTCAAAAAATATATATCAAAAAATATAGATCAAAGTGTAGTATCTGTTCTTATCAGCAAAATATATATCGAGTAACACTCGCCGTTGCGCTTCTTCGCTTTTACGTCACTTGATTAGGTTATACAGGGTCGAGGCAACGAGCAAAAGGTCGTTATCCTCCTCCATGTATTCCTTTATTACAGTTGTTGCGTTGCTCCGGGTTCATAGCACGTATCCGAATGGGAAACAGACTGAAGAAGCAAGAACCGAAGAGAAAGTGGTTGTTTGCGGAGATATAAGGAGTAACCAGCGACATCAGTTCCCCTAAATCAAATTACCCTGCCATTGTTGCTTCGACGGTTCGTTCCATGCAGGACTGTTCTTTGTATAGCGCAAACCTGAAGGAAGGTACAGAGAAGGGTCAACGCCAGCGCTGAACTAACATATCTGATTTATCGCTAAAAATCATTTTATATTCTTGCACCTCGAAGCGACCTCTCGCCCCGAGTGTACGCTGTTTCCACTGCTTAGGATATTCGCCTCCTCCGGTACTATGTATACCACTAGATTGCTTATGAAACGTCCTTACTGCACCGTGGACAGTCTCAAAGATTTGGTAGGTAACTGCCATCATTCACATGAAGTCGACTCGAAGATTTCTCTCTCTCTCTCTTCCCCCACCCCTGATAACCACCCTCAATCCAGATACTGATGAGGTGTTCACACACCACAATTTCTGCAATTGAGTCAAAAGGTGCGAGGCACATCTGTTTCCATGGTAGCCGTCGCGCCATTGAGTGATGCGTAAGCACGTAGCCTGTATGTAGTAGTGAGTTTTAGTATATCGTACGCTATCGCCTATGCGTGCGCAAGCGATAGCGTTGGTGATTCTGCGCACGCGCAAGACATAAACAGGGGTTTGTGAATTGCGCAGAACCACCCCTTTTACCTTACGTACGCAAGGGTGACAGCGTACATTATACTAAAACTCACTAATGTTGCTACAAAAACAACGATACAGATGAGGCCTTGGCTATGCAGTCATGTCCCGATTTTTCGGACACTTCGGGTGTGCCGGACACCTCCGGATAGCGAATTTTCGGTTAACCGAACCAAGCAAACTTTCGGTAAAATCCGAAAAATTTGGGAGACCTCTTTATAGCTCCAGAAAAGGAAACAAGGAAAAGTTCGTCACTTCAAAAATTCGTACGAAGTGAGCTGCTTGAAATTAGTAGGCACGCGTGTGACAGAATTTTGGTCACAGCCACGGCACCTGCTGCGTCGCCCTGGTGTCCAGAGAAGGGTAATTTCTGAGAAAGTTGGTCCCGCGCAAATGTTTTTGTCTTTCTTGCAAATGTCTTTGGCATAGTCCAAAAGACATGCGATGCTTTCGGACGGCCTGGACATTGACGGTCACGTGTGGATTTCTTGCGCCCGGTGGATACGAGCACCTCTTCCCCTTATCGTTTATCATCTCTACCGTGTACCCGCACACGCCAAAAAGGAAATGACCTCTGAAGAAAGGGGAGTCAAACAGTACAGAATGCCCCGGTGAGATGTGAACCTTTTCCGCAACAATGCGAACAACACAGCACATGCCAGGGACAGAGGACGCTGACACTTTTCCGGATAAGCGAATCAGAAACACCTAGGTCCTGGAATATTGGTCCCCACACTTGCTGTCCGGATACGGATAACGAATTCCGGATAAACGAGACAAAACCCAATGATAGCATGTTCTTTCGGGTAATGTAGTCCGGATAACGAGTTTTCCGGATATCTGAACTCCGGATAAGCGAGACGTGACTAGGGACTACACTGTTAGAAATAGTGCGTAAAACACGTGCTGTTACAGGTTGTTTTGGGATCCCTTTTCATGTGAGATATTGTCAATCAACGTACCTCGTTTAGGTGACTGACATACCGCATGTACAGATTCCGGACGTCGTGTACATACGCTATTTTAGGATCCGAGACGATGTGTTCACAAGGCGCATAAATGTTGTAGGGGTTCAGTCCGATCATGTTCCGTCGCGCTAAATTAACCTAGATTAAAGAAACAAAATTCAATTAGTAATATATTTACCAGAATCGGTCAAAACACGGCTAGCGAATGTAAATCAAATAATTCCTTACTCTGCTACGATTCAAATAAATAAACTGAATTCCAGGGCATTCACATGTTCAGTCAAAAATGGGAACCAACGTTTGCAAAGATAACAAATCTAACGGATATCGAACATGGCGAACTCCTCATATACCGAATGCAGCAAATATAAGCCGCGTGGAAGATATCGAATTATTTTCGGTACACCGAATTCAACAAATGTTGAATACGTCGAATTTCCCACATACCGAATATAACGAATGTCGAATATCTTGACCATGAAACCAGGACGATATCTGGACCATGACGTGTTCTGACGAACAAGGCATTACAATAAAAACAATCGCGAATTCGAACGGCGTGCAAATACACACTCACTCTCTACTACTTACTACACGAACTCACTCTCAGGTTCACACACGGGTTGCTCTGTACTAGCGATCGTTCGCGTTTTTGCGTCGCGAGATGCTGATCATGAACGGCGCCACAGTGATCACTATGACCACACTGTGTTCAACTGATCACGCATGCACATTTACAGACTTCGTGTATACTGCATTCTTCAAAATTCTCTGAAACCTATCATTGTTCGCTCAACTTCAACTGAAACAAGAACGGTAACAAAAAATACAACTACTGACTGTGAATGGGGGAATGTGTCACTCAAAGCAACACGCGAGCCTTATGAAACTTCGCGCAAGTTGTTCATGATGCCAGAGGAAATTAAATAAATTGGTACGCCATTGTGTAAAACACGCCCTTTTCTTTTTTTTCAACTCACATCTATCAAGCATGACGTGCTGCTGTTGATGCTGTTGTAGAAATTGCACTCTTCTGTGAAGGCGTCTTCCTTGCAACAGTGCTGTATCATGCTCCTCCACAGACTGAAATCAAGAAATAGTAGCATTGCGGAAAATGGGTGATTAGCAGTGTGAACCTCACCACAGCTCGACAATGACAGTATGGTTTCGCAACCACGTAGCCCGTGACGGAGACCGTCTTCGCGCAACGTAACACTGCTTACCGTGAACTCCAAAGTCCATGATAGTAGCCAAAGTAGAGTTCAGAAAGCGCGAGCTTGCCCGCGTCAAGGTATCCATTTCCAATGGCGTATCCCTGAAGATTGGATTGGATTGGATTGAAGGAATAGAAAAACGGAACTGCTCCGAAGATGTGAGGCCGCCCACATCAGAGCCTTTAAAGGGGCAGTGAAATGACATGTGGGTTTGCTGAAACGCCTGCTAAAAAACGAGCTGAAAAGTGTGCGAGTGGCCACACAGTGTCCTCCACACTTATAGGCGTCAAAACTTTCATCGGAGTAAGGACTAACTGAGACAGCCTTTTCAATATAACGTTTAGAGGACTTGCCTTTAACTTGATGTCATTATCACCATCAAGTATGCGTTGCACAAGCATTGGTACGTAGACGCCGGCGTAGCTTTGACCCGTGACGTACAATTCGTTTTCCAGGAAGTTCGGGAACTTGCGGAAGAAGTCCAGGATGGACAGGTAATTGTCATCTGCTGTCTGATCATCGCTTGTTTGGTAGCCATAGTCAATCGGCTTTGATGGGTCGTACGAGAATCCGACTCCAGCCGGCGACTCCACGAACAGCACGTTGGCCACCTGTTGGTGGCAACGGTCAAGAGGGAACCAATAATTTAGAAGCTCGGAACACAGGCTCACAGAGATGGCCTACACCTGCCATTTTTGTAACCGCCCTCCTGGTCACATACCATAAGCAAATTAATTTTAAGGTCATGTTACTTTGTGTACATTCCGTCTCGGCGCTGCCAGCGCAAGACGATTAGATGCGCGTATTTGGTTGGTGCAGATTATACGACGCTTTTAACTCGACACGGCCGTCCCGATGCGAAGTACCACGTGGGGAATGATTATGTGAAGTGCCCCCCCTCCCACACACACGCACACCCAACTAGATGTTCTGTTAAAACACACGCACACAAAAAGCTCATTGACAGTTCCGAGCTCAAAATTCCCTGGGTTCTCGTCTTATTGTCCAACCTAGCTCCCGGACCCTGCTGTCCGGCGCTCCGTCTGACGAAGGCGCCCAGGGCGGTTGCCCCCATCGCTCCCCCCCCCCTCCCCATCGGAACGGCTCTGCATAGGCACTACTTGTCAGCGGGTTTTTAAAGTATAAATAAATTCATATTGTGAGACTGCATCATCGCGGTCGTCGTCAACTGCATAGCATCTTCGCAGCTCGCTCTCGCGCAGGAAGCTTCTGGCTTCCCTGCCTCTGTCTCTCCTAACCGATGCGAAACCGATGGGTTGTGATAGTTTTAGGCCACCTCACTCAATACGTGGAGGCCGCAGCGCTACCCAGTGGAACGTCTCATGAAATAGAAGACTTCTTTATCCGCTACATCCTAGTACGTCACGGTGCGCCACGATTCCTTCTCAGTGACCGCTGCCGTCCATTTTTTGTGTGTGTCCTCTAAGACGCTTTGACCGCATGCTCCAAATTGCACCACCCGACATCATCTTACCAGCCTTAGACAAACTGCCTCGTCGAACCTTTCAATCACACGTTGGCTGACATGCTGACCATGTACCTTTCGGCGGATCACAAAAATTGGGACGCTGTTTTACCCTTCGTGGCCTTCGCCTATGCAATACGACCATACAATCACCTACTAGGTTCAGCCCTTTCTAACTTTTATACGGTCGACGTCCATTCACTACACTTGACTCCACTTTTCCATATCCTCCCGATCCTGCAGACAACTGAACTTTCACAGCCGCCACCTCACGCGCCTAACGCGCTGAAGAGTGCGCCTTCTTGCTCGCCTTCCCACTTTCGACGTCCGAGCTGCTTCTAAGTCCCGCTATGACAAGTCCCACAGTTCACTCATCTACCACCCAAACTTTCTCGTTTGGCTGTGAGTTCCAACGTGTACTTCTGGTTTGTCACCTAAGCTTATATGTGTGTCTTTATTTTGGCCCCTACCGTATCATTTCCAAGCTCTCCGCTGTTAGTTACCAGGTCACCCCTTCTCCATCCTTCACCAGACCACCGCCAGCGCTCCACCGAGACTGTCCATGTCTCCCGGCTTAAGTACCTATACCACTCGCGCTACCTATACTACCCACGCTCCAGTGTCTACTAGGATGGCTCCGGACCTCACAGGGGAGCAGTATGAGGTGGATCATCGCTGTCGTCATCATCGTCATCTGCATAGCTTTTCGACAGCTCGTTCTAGCGCGGGACATATTAAAATAAGCTTCTGGCCTTTTCAGACTACCCTGCCTCTTTCGCTCCTGATTTCCGCTTGACGATATGCGCATAAAGAAATAGGTCACCATCCTGTAGTCTTGAAGTAACAGTTCAAATCAGACACTAGCGTTTACAGTGTGATACCTTATTCCAGCTGAAGGGGTTAAGGTGCAGCAGAGGCCGCATTTTGTCGATTCGGAATGGTCCCAGTTCAGTGAGCATACCGCCCAAGGAACTGCACCCTGGTCCTCCGTTCAGCCATAGCACGACAGGATCGGCTTCTGGATTGCGTTGACTTTCAACAAACCTGCGGAACGATTACGTACAGAATTTGAAGGCCATAACACACCTGTTAAAGGTCATTCAGCCACGCTGATCCGATACTTTCTGGTGTAGCGATGGGGATGTCCCTGGGCTGAGCGCTTCTTACACGAGCAGGTTCACTTCCTTAAACTCGATATCAGTTATATTATAGACCTCTACCCGAGAAACGTCATCATGACGTTGGTAGGCAAACTGAAACCGAAACAAATCGGAAGAGGAGGGCTGGGTTTCACGAATGGGCACTTGTTCCTTGCCTCCTATTGAAAGAAAAGTAGGACCGAAGGTCGCGTTCATTTCAGCGATCATCGTAATCCCCTCAAGACCGTAGCTTACGGGCGCGACCTTGTTCGCCTCTAGCTTCGAGTGTAGTTCAAGTCTACCAAATTGGTGGCGCTGTCGAACACTGTCACGTCATTCGTTTACAAACAGGGAGAGGTCAGGTCTATTGATCGTCCGGTGTATGTGCACGTGTAGTCTACAAATAGAAGAACCGACAAACATTTTACGGTTTTACGGTTTTCACGTGACTTTAAAGATAGACTGTGTTCGATTCCTAAGTGCACAGTCTCGTTACTGGGGAATTTTTTAACGAGACAATGCAATCTCATCAGGACTTGAAACTATAAAAACTGAACTAAAATATAATAAAATGAAACTGACACATACGCAGCTATCCCGCCTTCGCCGTATACTCTGATTGGTCTCACCAATAATGTAGCTTGCGTGTGGATCCTGCCTTCAGATATCCGGAATAATGTCTGAATGGTGGTTGCTCCTCCAATCCGGGTAGATGGGTAACTTCGTCATCTTTTATGCTCTTACATGAGCAGTCATAAAATAATAGCGATGCTACAATCGCGACGAGGTGGACCTTCATGATGTGTTCCTGGAAGAAAACTATCCGTCGACAGATTAGACGGTAAAGTATCACCTTGTCATTTCAAAGCCTGTACAAATTCGTATACGAAGGAGGTAATCAAACTAGAGTTCAAACGGTTAGGAGCACTTAATTTCATTGACAAGCTTCTGTTCAGAGTCTACAATTCCTCTGGTGAAGTGCAGACATCATTACCACGAGCATTTCCGTCTAACAATAGACAGCCTTCTGTTAACATGTAAATACATCTTCCCTGAAACGGCGACTATTATAGTTGCAAATCGAAACTCAGTTGTCTTGATATGACGTTTCATATGCATTTCGACAACGTTCAACGTTCCAAATGTCATGTCCATAAACGACCACCATCGCAGGAGCGCACACGGCGTTACCGACAAACTATCGTGTCTCTGGTTTCTAAGTACGAACGCTGAAAACAGCACAGGTTTTCGTTCAGAGGCTGCCAAATACAATCATTCGCTAGACAGAGAAAGGACACCCTCACCTGCCGTTGTCCAGTGTCTAAGCGTTTCCGACTCCGCAAGTCTTCTTGGGGGTATTCCTCGAGGCAACCTTATTACACGAGATACCGTTATGATAAAGCTCTGTGTGCAGTAATCTTGCTTGATAAAGCATTCGTAAGGTCGACTATAACCCGTTGCAGACAGTGTAAGACGATATGGGTACTACCGGGTGCAAAGTAAAGGATGCGCACGTAAACGTTAGGACTGGATATCATAAAGCAACGACGGGGCACAAAAGTGATCCGGGAGCTCATGTTTTCTTCTTTCGCAGAACACGCTTCCTTTCGCCGCAATATTAGTTTCCATTATTGCCCTTCTGTACTCCAAACATTCTTTTATGTCCTGCTATTCTTCTACTATTATTTTATGTCCTGCTATTCTCTTGAGGGCGGAGATTGCGCATTTTAGCTCCTCATATTAAACGGTTTCACAAAATGTTGTGCAAATTTTGCCCTATGACGGACGTGGGTCAAGTGTCTACTCGCGATGGTGTCATGCAGGTTTGCGTCCTCTGTAGAATGCCATCTTGTGGCTGAGCTGCCGGATATTCCCCATGGTTAGAAAGGCACGAAAATACATGACGTAGAACGTTCGCGTGACAGCAGAAAGTAATGAGGTTTTCGTGTCTTGAGCTGGAATATTCTGGGGAATGTCGCTGGTATGAATACGCGGTTACTTGGCTACACTCTCAGAAAAATGGGTAGAGTCGTTACACCTTTTGGGTGGTAACTTGCTTTTCTTTTTATTCCGTGTTAACGCCGCGAAGCAACTGTGGCTGTGAGCGGCATACAGGCGTGAACAGATGGAGAGAAGACAGCAGGAAGGAGTGGGGGGGACAGAGGGGTTGGTATACGTCCTGGGCCGACTTCAGGGAGAACTGTGCCGACATTCGTCTGGAAAGTCTTCGGTAAACCCAGGGAAAACCTCAGACAGCACAGCCGGTTGTAGGATTCGAACACACCACCTCCCAGTCTTTTGCACGACCTTGGCTACCACCAGGTAACTGGCATGCTACATATACATGCTGTGCCCTGAAGGTTGTGAAGTTACACTCCTGGTTATGGGCACAAGGTTACATCTCATGCAAGGGTGCAACATTACCACATGCACGAGGTAACCATGTCACCTATAGTAGGGTGTAATAATAGTGATGATTATAATAATAATAATAATAATAATAAGTCGGGGCTTTACGTCGCGAGACACATGCGATCATGACGACGCCACAGTGGTCGGGTCTCTGGATTACTTTTGCCCACTTGATGGTTCTCAACGCTGAGCCATGGCTTATGGCTGTCAACGCGCGCCGATATCTGGACACATTGAACACCACATTTAACGCCCCTCGTGGAAGACGGCGTGTGAGAGAAACTTATACCCTTCGATCTTAAGTTGCCACCGTCCTCGGTCGAGTTTGAACCCGCGATCTTGGGACCAGAAGGCGGACATGCTTCCGACTGTACCACCGAGAGCGGCTGAAGAGACGCAAGATTTGTGTTAGATGTGTATAGTGCCCGTGTTTTTTTGCGTGCCGTATATGGTCCCTTAGTGTTGCCATCGAATTAGTGTGTTGAGTATTCAGCTTGTGTTTACAATAAATTTTCCTCTTAACAACAACGAGGGCAGTTACACCATTTGTGGTCTCGAGCAAGGAGGAAACTTACGCATAAGGTGGTAACTCGTGGATTTACCCCCTGAGACTCGGAGAAAACCGAGGAGAGCGGTAGTGACAGCCCACTGGTTGGGGTGCAAGACGGGGCCAACGAGAGCGGCCAACAAAAAGTCCGATTCAGCGAACTTTGGGCTGTCGTGGAGGGCACTGAGCACGTTCTCGTGCACTGTTCTAGATACGGACCTCAAAGGGCTACCATGAAATCTGCTCTCGACCGACTAGACAACCGCAACTTTAACCTCGTAACAGTGCTGGGTCCTTGGCCACCTGACAAGAGAGATGCTCCCTTGTCGGCGCTTGTGACATCTACTCAAAGGTGTGCGTTGGAATCAGTCTGTTAGGACCGTGTGATTAATTGTGCGCCACGTTAACCGATGATTTGGCCTTGGACGGATAGTTATCGCGAAAGCGGGGTTCGATTTTCGGTTTTTCACTCACTTTTATTTTTTCTTCATCAACATCAACGTCATTACCCAAGTGGATTACCTGACTGCACGCTTTCCCTGAGTGCAGGCGCCGCGTCACAGTTGGCTTCCATCGTATGCTTCCTCATGTGATATCAAGGTTGGCTACCATTCTTTCTCAAGCAAAACACACACATTGGTACAGACACATCTTGACAGCATTTCCCGCGCTTGCGATAGCCCGATGCGTCGCGTGTGACAGCGATAACAGTTCCTCATTTCTTTCTGTCTCTTCCTTTTTTTTTTTTTTTCATTTTCTTTCAACCCCTCACAGACGCCCCTTTACTTTGCAGCTTCTGCCGACTCACGTCGTATTCCTAACCGATCATCGTAATTTGTCGCAAAGGCTGGTGACGTCGAATACTTCTGGGTATATCAAGCGCGGCGTCCAAGGTTAGGCCTTTCTCGGCCAGTCGTTTCGTAGGTCGAGGCTCTCTTTTGTTCTTCCCGAATGACTTGATGTCTTGAAGGGGTATGTGGCAACCTTGAACTGGGTTCTTGACGGTGCTTTCGACTAGAGTTTTGCGACGTGTTTTGTACGTTTGTACGCAAAGTCTCGTCGTAACTTCAATATAGTGTTCTCGAGGTTACATGTTTGGTTTAGCTATTTATCTTCTGTGTGTGTGCCACCATGTGGATCTGCGCTGGATGTGTTTGTGTGTGGTGGACATCTTCGTTGGATGTGCTGTGGTTGTGGTGTGTGTACATTGGAAACTATACGGTGACGTCGGTGGAGCTACTCTGCCTACGGTGGATCGCCGGTGACGGTCAGACGGGGTTAAGCTCTCTTAGCCACACTGCGTAGTTCCTCGCACACTCTGTAAGAAACTGTTTAATTGCTGTTAGTGAATACGATGTCGTAGCTTCTAGACTGGGTGGCTTTCGGCTTTGTCGAGGAACCGTAAAAATGGAGGGAAAGCGCCCTTGTCTCCAGCGTGCCTAGGGGTGGGTGCACCGTGTCGTTTCATGTGCGCTTTCATAGGACACTTTGTGACGTCACAGTTTATGCCGTACCGTGCTCTTAACTGATACAGCCTCGGTTGCGTGCGCGCCATAAAAATAATCTTAATTTATACCTAGTTCGATAGCTACCCGGCTCTTATCGCTGTATAGAAACTCATTTACTTGAAGATGCCAGTCGCGGGCTGTAGCTTCGAAGTTTTGTATTACAGTCGAGATTTTAGTAAGTTTTTATTTCGTCATTGAGCTAGCTTATTTTCCTCAGGATGGACACGACCATTTCGTAGTAGCCATTCCAGATTTTAATCGCCGCAAATATCCCCAGTCCAAAAATTCCGTCTCATTCCAACGTGGGGACATTGTCGGCTGCACGCGAGTTGGCTCTTTTTCGCAGACTGTGTCTTATCATATATTTAGTTATTCTTGGTCAGAGACCAAAGGCTCCAGGACTGGCCTGCAGACTATGTTTGCCGTCCGTAACCCTCCTTATACCGCTCTTGATGTCTTAACACGTACCGTAACACGTAACGTTCATATCTTCTAATCATACTCTGTCTTGTTAGGTTATCTACATGATACCACCTTATGCCCCTTATCGGAACTTCGATGTCGTCACCTTCCAGTCGTTCATTAACAGTGGTTGTGCTGCAAGCAGCTCCATGTCTCTGACCAAGACGTCACTCGTGTTTAGTATAACATCTATTGTGTCACCTTCAGTACTGCCTGTACTTCAGTACTGGTACTGTCAGTAGTAAGCATAGCGATCGCGATTAATTTTGCGGTAAAAAGCACTACGTTCCCACCTTGCATACTGGTTACTATGAGATACATATACAACTCTTGCCACGCTAGCCCGCAAAGCCCAAGACTTGCTCTGGTCTCGATGGGCGCGTCGCAATGGGAGGAGCTTAGGCGCGTTGTGGTTGTCGACCTGTAAGTGTTTTGCCACCGTTAAATTTTTTCCCATGTGACCACTATGGGGAATTCACGAGTGTTCAGTATTGCCGGGAGTGTTCACACATTGTTCACACTGTGTTCACCCTACACCACACTGGACTCACCGTGACGTCATACTTCCCTCTGATAGTATATACAGCTTTCGTCGCGCGTCTTCACCGCTACCCTCCAATTCCGGCACCTCACACACACTCACTTTCAGCTGAATCGGTCGTATTCAGCAGACTCTGGGTGCACTATGGTACACAGGGCCGGGTTGGGAGGGCTTACGATTGCATTGTGGGCCTCGTGCGCTTGGGTGGGCAAAGGTGAGTCACATGTGAAAAGCGGCGAGAGTCTCAGCTTTGAGGAAGGGCCAGACTCTAGCTAGCTATAGGCAGTCGTGGCCCGGGTGTACGCCTTTGGATGCGGAGCGGTGAAAATAGACAGGGAATAAAGTTTGCATAAAGTCTTGCACATCGCAAGGTAAGGGGACCCTGTGCACATCATTAGGCTAAGTATGACTTAGCGACGAGACCAGAGTTTTTTTTTTTTTTTCGTGTGATGCGATGTCCAAATGGAATGCCTCACTCTGTAATAATTCCTTTTATATAACCAATGAATAATATAACCAATGAATAATATAACCAATGAATAATATAACCAATGAATAATATAACCAATGAATAATATAATCAATCAATTTAAGACTACGGCTTTCGCTTCGAGTGAGAAGTGAAGCGATTGCTTGTTCGCGTTTGCCTCTACTGTTCCTAAATAATCTCAACCGAATATAATAATTTTAGCTTCTGCCATACTGTCATTTATTTATCCAGACACCCTAAAACACCCTTCTCTTTCTTTCCTCTGCACCCCTACCTAAGGCCACTTGTTTATAATTGTCGACAGCGTTACTCTGACAATGTCCGTCTGCTGTCATCCCTAAATTGCGAGTAATATCAGTGTCCAATTTATTACCGGCTCGCTGGCGTCCTGCTTTTACGTTCAATGTCCAATAATGGTTTCCCTGTTTATGAGCCACCCCCTCTTGTTCACGATCCTGGATAAACCACTGTACGCTATATAACCTGTACGTACCCGACTTGAACTTAAACGATTGTTCATCGTTGCACTCTACGTCCCTGGGTTCTCCATTAGAGCTTCAGGGTCGTGGAGCTTTGCAACCTTCTATGAATGTGGGGGGACGTAATGTGTACTTATGCATTGAATACGTGTAGTAGAGTCGTTAATACCGACTTGCGTAGTCGCTTCCGAAGAACCCGGCGCCACCTCTATAAGTAGTTCTAGAGTTCTGCTTCTCTCGTATACGCTTTTTCTCATATGGCTGCAGTCTTTCTGCAGCCAGCGCTGTGGCGGACAATACAAAACGATACCGGTCTCGAAAGCACAATGAAAAGAAAAAGAAAAATAATCTGCATCTAAACGCACAATAGCAACAGCGTTCCTTGACACTGAAATACGTCGCTGTGTTCGCGCAGAACAAACACACTGATAGAAAGGTATTTGTGGAGCTTCTGATAACGTCCCAACCGCGTGATCTTTTTGTTACTCGATATAAGAGAGCTTCGTGAACTGTTGTTATGACTTGCAAATCCGCTGAAGCACCAATTATGAACGAAGCCGATATCGATTTCTCTTCTGATGGACTTTGCTCGCCGCATACATGCGCATATTGCCTCAAATAAGCTCTCCCCTCACCGATAAGGCTGCGTGCTAGTTGTATCTTTCGACGATACCGTCACGGGAAGTGTTCTGAAGGTTCTCCGTCCAAAGAGGTGACTGACATCGAAGGGGCGACCAAGTGAGAAGACCTTTCCTTTTCGATAGTATGAACGTAGAAATTAGTTTCCTTGAGAGCCATCGTCCAGACGGACGAGTGGCCAGACTAGCAGAAAAACAAAACTGTCGTATAGTTGGTTGATGTCCAAAACCGAATTCCAATTTTATAACGAAGTCCGTAGCCTATGATTTAAAATTTACCTTAATAGCTTGTGTCATGTCCGAATTATGGCTGCACTCTTTAAAAAAAAAGTGTACTGTTACTCCTCTTTTGGGGAGTACGACCTCGCCGCATATATCACTCGCTCCCCTTGAAGAGCCTCCTCACTCCCTTCATAGCTATGAAGGAAGCGACTCCTTAACGAGGGTAATGGTGAGTATTGTACACATCAAAGGGAGTGATATATGTGGCAAGGGTGTACTCTCGAAAAAAAGAGTTACAACACCCCCTCTTTTTAAGAGTGCGGTGTACCACATGCATGGCGGTTGTTGCATATGTCACCAGCCGCCTCTGCTTTCGTTTTGCGCAGCACCTGAGCCACTGACTGAAAACTAACCGTTGGTGTACCTTGACATCAACACAAAAGGAACGGGAGCCGCCCCCATAACGCCGTTCGTGATCTATGATAGAAGAAAAAAAAGAAATTCAATTGACGCGTACCCACTCCCTCTTCTCCTCAATAAGCGCGCGTCAATGCGGAGAGGCCTCGGATTAGTTTCCTCAAACGATCTGCCGCGATGATTGGACAAATCGTTTGAGGAGACCGACCAGTGAGAGCCCGCTCCGCATTGCCCCCTTTCCTGTGAAAGAGGGAGAATGAACGCGTAAATGGAACGCGAAAAGAACGGCATTGATATACGTTGCGCAGTTCTTGATTTGATCGATAGAACAAAAAAACTCAATTTACGCTTTCCCTGTCGATCAAACCAAGAACCGCGCAACGGATATGTAAAGCCGTTCCTCTTGTGTTGGTGTCAAGACAACAGTATCCTTCATTCCGCAATGACAAATGCCCCTTTAAGGCGATTGTGACACATCCAGATGTAGTTCATTACATGACGCACGCAATGTAATGCACGCCAGTGCTATTGATGAAAAATAAAATTTCATTAAAAAATAGCAATATAACAATTTTAAAACAATGTCTTCCCGGTTTCCGACATACAAACCCTGGAATAAATTTTGACGTTCAACTGTGTCGTCAGAGGAGGGAAATCCTCCGCCATTCGTATTTGTTTTCATGAGCGTGTGACCTCTCCCGCGGTCGTCTAACCGAGGGAGCCGCCTCCCGTGATATTACAATAGGACGACTTCCGATGTTAGCGGTGTAGATTTTCTACGAATCTAGCTGTTGCAATCTTTGCTGAAGAACCTGGACGTGGGTTAAAGAGACCATGAAGCGATCCTTAAAAACCCATGCAAGCATGTGTAATGCCTTCCTAGCCACTAGTCCATTCACCCCTTTCCCCCTTTCTTTTTCTTTCTTTTTTCTTTTTTTTTTCTGCCAATAAATCCCCCCCCCAATTCACCACGTGGAGCATGAACCTAACATTGGTTAGAATATATGAACTACAAACCGCGGTCAAAGTAAGGCGACTGCTTCGACGCTGCCGGGCCGACGGAGAAACTGGCTGTGACCTCAAAAGCAGGCGACACGGGCCACTGGCGGGCTAGCTTGGTGTGACCTTGAAGTGAGCAAAGCAGGTTGTAAGAGACTTCAGTCCGCTCGCAGGGGGTGTGTCGGGAGACCCCCTAACGCTTTTTCTTGCGCGTGAACTGAGCCCGCGTTGATGCAATGTTGCAAAAATGGGGTATATTTCAGATAATAGGCCTATTTTGCGAGCCGTTCTCTACGGAGTACTCAAGATTATTTTTTTAGGGGAATCTCTTCATAAATTGTTTAACGACGATGGGAATAGTAACTGTCTTTTATGTGGATCCAGTATAGCGTGCTGTCCGCAGCTGTTTGGTCTGGTTCCTCACATTGTAGCAATGTGAAATAAAAAATTGAATTCAATTCAACTTCGGGCGGGCTAATAATAATATCATCATTATTGGGGTGATCTGTCACCTTTCCAAAGCAGTCCACACTCGCGTGTATCTAGGTGCTATAGGCGTACCACGCGACTACATCATGAACATCTGGAGAGTACTATTTGGTGTGCTTATGCATGATAGTCTGGAGCACCGCAAAGACCACCTGCAGGGTAGCGTTGATGAATGAATTTAACCAGTACATGTAATATCCGATTTCAGATAACACTAGCTTGAACCATGAAAGTCCTCTTGCTGCTAACCGCAGTGATGCACCTCAGTCACTGCGTGGATTTCGCAGACGAGGTAACGAGGTTACCAGGCCTCACCGAGCCCATTAATTTCAAACAATATTCGGGCTTCCTACAAGCTGGAGGAACTCGAAAGCTGCACTACTGGTAAGTACAGACATATATTTATTGCGAACGATGAGGAAAGGAGCTCCCCGTTCCCCTTTTTTTTTTTTTTCTATCTATCATCACCGTCATCATCATCAAGCTCTATCGCTGCACGTGATAGTATGTGAGTTTCTAACTCAAACGTCGCCAAATCTGCTCGACCCAACAACTGAACGAAATGGAACAGGACAGCTTTTCCAGACTTAATGGCACTTCATCAGCAGTCCGTAGGTAACCTTTATTTTAGGAACTGGCGTCAGAATGTCACGTGGAACCTAATGTCCCCGCGTCAGAGTAAGAGCCTCACTAGTGCAAAGTCAGTCGGTAAGGCACTCACCTTGACGGGAGGGCTTTTCACGTGAACGTCTTGAGTGACGTTCTAGTTATAGACCCTTATGTGCCGCCAAGTTGCTCAAACTCTCTAGAAATTTCGCTGTACATCCCCGTTTGTACAAATTAAAGATGTATGTTAAAAATTATAAGACAAATGAGCACGCGGATAAATTATAAACGCAGGTTTGTGGAAAGCCAACATTCTCCAAAAGAAGACCCTCTCTTGGTATGGCTGAATGGAGGACCCGGATGCAGCTCTATGATTGGACTGTTCACGGAGTTGGGTCCGTTTCTAGTTACCGCGGAGAAAACCAAGCTCCGTCTCAACCAGCATAGCTGGAATAAGGTAAAAGGCAGGGTAATGTTCAACAACGCGGGGGTAAACCACTTATCGTGGTTCATTTTTAGTGGTTCAGAACCACTTAAAAGTTCATTTGATTAGAAATATAGCTATGTTTTACATTTACGCTTCGTCACTAGGAACGAAACATCACAAACGCTTTAAATTGCGATAACGAATTGAGTTTCAGTAAATTTCTGACACGTGGCGCCCTCTCTGCTCTCCAGGTGGCTAACGTGTTATTTCTCGAAGCCCCCGCTGGCGTTGGTTTCTCCTACGACCCTTCCACGCCGCATCACTACGTGTCTAACGATGAGGAGACGGCGGACGACAATTATCGCGCCCTTCTAGATTTTTTCCGCAAATTTCCAGAGTTCCTTTCCAATGACTTCTACGTCACCGGAGAAAGCTATGGCGGCGTCTACGTCCCGATGCTTACACAGCGCGTGCTCAAAGGCGACAATCACATCAAGTTGAAGGTGAGGCAGATCACCTCCTGTGAGACTGGGACAAAGCCTCTTTCGATGTTTTCAGGGGTACGCTGTTGGAAATGGATATTTAGACAACGCTCTTCTTGGTAACGGTCTCATGTTTTTCGGGTACTACCATGGCCTCTGGGGACTGGGGTGAGTTCTTCGTCGAGACAGTGACGTGTGATGGGTCCCTTTCCAAATACGCTATGCAAGCGGTCCAGCTACGTGCGCAGCTCTCGAGTTCCCCTTCCTCCCTATTGCCCCTGGAGCGACCTCACTAGTCCCTTTCCTAAGGGGGTAACAGTTGACGACTCAATGTGAGGCGCGCGTGGTCTCTTCTATGAAATCATGCTCAGAACCATGCCGGGTTACAGACACCCCGTTGTTGCTGCGTTGTGAGAGGACACACTTTGTCACGTGACTTCTCCGAATGTGACTCTCTCCCCAGCGCAGAGACAAACTGTCGTAGCGTATTGTTTGTGCGCGGCGCGACGACATCGGAGGCACCGAAGAGCATTGTGTTCATTCAACAGATGACATTTTGCTCCAGTTGATACAACAGGCGCACTTGTCTCATGAGTAAGGCCATGATGTAAGGGATCAGGCGGCGGATGTAAGGGAACGTCTGCGGACTCTTGCGAACTCAAAAAAGTATCAGTAATCATTGCAATGTATACGGATCCGAGAAGTGGGAAAACCGCGTGAATGTGTCAGTCCAGTCACGATCTTGTACGCGCTGAGTATCAACATCAAATTTCTGGTATCCTCGGCCGGTTTCGACACCACAACAAGTTTAGAAACTCAATTGGTCAACCCGGACGCTAGGACGCAGCTATAATGCAACTATATACCAGGTGTTTCAGTTAAATCCCCGGTCTAAACAATTCGCGAACGGGTGCACCAACCTACGAACTTTCTTCTTTACAAGTATATGTCCGATGCCACCTACAAGCTGCGCACCGTGTCAATGAGTGGGAGGCGAAGAAAGTTTTTCGATTGGTGTACCCGTTAGCGAATTATTTAGCACAAGGATTTAACTCAAACACCCAGTAGAGCAGTAGAGAACTGGGACCGGCATCCCCAGCTGTCAGTGGAAGAGTCTCTTATAAAGTCCGAAACTCTGCTGCTTTAGGTTGTGGAACAAACTGACTCAGCATTGCTGCAATGGCAGTGTTTCCCAGCATTCCTGCCGTTTTACTGGATCACGCGATTACCATTGTACAGAGGCAGTAAGTGAACCTTTCGTACTCATCAAGCACCTGTGCTTGAAACCTGAAACATCACCTAAAAACGTGTTATTTGGAACACGTACAGGTTGATGAGGCTCTGTACATAATAAACGATGAGGGTCTCAACCCCTACAACTTGTACGGTTGTTGCGAAGGCGGACTTCTAGGACGCGCCGTTCCTCCAAAGACATCGTACAACTACCACCTGTGGAACATGATGAGGAGGATCCTGGACGTCCCTCCCGGGGTAAGTACTGTATGGATTGCTGCTGTGATCCCACGGTGATGATTCCGCGACAGGTCTCTGGTTCAAGGTGGGGCCATAGCCTAAAATGCAGCGTTACAGAAGACGACGAAGTCGCGGACTACCTTAATCAGCCCGAAGTGAAAGCAGCTATTCATGTTGATGAATCACCGCTTAACTGGACTTCGTGCAGGTATTCTGATATTTCTAGACATCTTAAGTACCGACATTATGGGAACCATTACTAAACAGTCAATAGCAGCAGCCGACTGGGTACA
Organism: Ornithodoros turicata; assembly: GCF_037126465.1. NCBI lineage: Eukaryota > Metazoa > Arthropoda > Arachnida > Ixodida > Argasidae > Ornithodoros > Ornithodoros turicata. Next base: position 12,590,779 of record NC_088204.1, read on the forward strand.
ACATCTGCACGTTGCTGGCAGTTCTAAGGCCATGCTGAAGACTAGTCTGTCTCCTTGGTAGCAAGACCTCGATACCATAAGCGTACTCGAGTAGCCGGCCCAATGTAAAATATGCAGATGTTGGCCCAATGTAAAGTTGGGCCAACTCATGTTGGTACCGATCCTTGCCGCTGTCTTATTCTTTCCGTCTGTCCACCATTTATAGCAACAGTTGCTTCGCGGTGGTAGCACACAGTAAAAAGGCCTATTACAGTAGTGTGCTTGTTGGACAGCCCCGACATGACATCACCTGAATCGGTGGCTCAGTGTTGGTTTATTCGATGGCTGTGGTTGGAGCATTGTCGAGAATTCCTGCAGACGTGGAGGATAGAGGACAAAGTGCACACCACTATTTATCTCCCCAAAATACTTAGAGCAACTGTGGCGTCCGGTTAATACGACATTATTATTATTCTCACGAAATGATATTTCGACCGTAAAGTGCCTTGAATTTCTCTTTTCAAGCGACGTGCTGAGATACACGGAACAACATGATACTATGAAGACCATTGTGAAAGAACTGGTCGATTCGGGAAGACTGAAGACGCTCATATACAACGGTGACGTTGACATGGTCTGCAACTTTCTGGGCGACGAGTGGTTTGTGAACACTTTGGGATATAGGGTTAGTCACCTTTTTGTACTACCGAGTTACCAGATGCCGTAGCACTTAATGAAGCAGGGAAACGGAACGGCATCAGTAACCAAAGCATGACGACGTGCTGAACGGCATACTTAGCACGTCGTACTTGGAATCATCGATTGACTTTGAGAAATCAGTAATGTTTGGAACGACATATGTCAACGCCACCTGGAAGAGTATAAAGCTAGAAACCAGATAGGATGCGAAGCGACCACGACACTCTTCAAAATCCCATGTAACAAGGCGCTATCTAGAAACTATATGCGTTCCCGTGTGTAGTGATGCCAGAGCTCAGCCGGCGTCACGATCGTGGGTTGAGTAGGTTGCGGGAGGCAGGCTTGCTTCTATTGCGTATCATCCGAGGTTGTCGAAATCATTTGTAGTCGCACATGCAGTGCCTGTCTACAGGCCAGCTTCCTTTAGGTGTGAACGTACTCCATATAATTATTGCTGCTGCCAAAACAACATCGCTTGCGGGACCTCATGCGAAAACGGGATGTAACTGCAATACAGGGCACTAGATGCAATAATTGTAATTGCTCCCCACTTTAGGTCAGCCTCCCCCCCCCCCCCCCCCCCCCGTGGAGTGTACGAACACGATGTGACACAATGAACACCTTTGCCGACTGTTTGCTCTTACGATATCAGCGGTCAATTCATACCCGGGTACTTGTATTTACTTTCTCTCGTATTGTTACAGCCGACCTCCAGTTACAAGATCTGGAAACTTCATAAACAAGTAGCCGGCTTCTTCCAAACATACGAGGGGAACGTCACCTTTGCAACTGTCAAGGTAACCTTTACACGAGTGTCTAGATCAAGAAAGAATATTTCGGAGCGCCCACCTTGTCTTTAACGCTGACCTCAACATTGTCTAGGCCATGCTTCGTACTACTCCTTGCACAAGAAACATTGAAGCTGTCTTCGTTCCATAATTGACGAAGGTTAGAACGTATGGTGGGTTTCCGCCACAGTTTGGACCTCCAGCCGCAATCCGCGCTTTCACTATGTACCACTTTTCGCGTGTGACGCACTACCGTTGTTGTCGGTTTTAAGCTTAAGCTTACTGGCGTGATTTAAGCTTACTCGCTGAAGCGTCGATTTTGCTTACTCTTTGTGGTGAGTGAGTGAAAAAAAGATAAAAAAACATGGAGAAAGCGGCACCACCAACGTGGAAGCCGGCTACTCCGTGCCACGTGAACAACTGAGCGACCTTACTATAGGTGCTTTTGCCAGCGCACAGGGTTTATTCCGGTATGGCTACTGTATGGCTGGTTGGTATTGAGGTCGGTGGTCCTGAAGTGTGAAGCACCCCTAAACAGAATATTCCCTAAGTTTCACTAATCTTCCTTGTGCACACTGTTTCCCCCAACTTCACCTTTTAACCACCCCGAGTGAACACACAATAATACGCGCTGTGCAAAGGGGCCAACTGTGTGCGCAGCTCCGCAGTTTCTCTCTTACCCCGCGTGCCTCCGGAGTGACTTCGTTGGTCCCTCCTCCCCCAAATAATGGAATCACGACCTAACGTGAGACACACGTGGCTTTTGCTCTGAAGGGCCTTTTGAAACGAGGCCTACGAGCACCCCGAAATTGCCTCCCGGAATTGCCTCCCTGTGATTGGACAAGCGCATTGTCACGTGGTTTCTCGAAACTTTACCTCCTCTCATGCGCAGAGACACGCTGCCGCAGACAATCTCACGAACTTTTGTATGCAATGCAATAAAATGAAATGGTGTCTCACTTTCAGGGATCCGGTCACATGGTTCCTCAAAACAAGCCAGCGCAAGCTCTGAAGATGATCACCAATTTCCTTACGGACAGTCCGTTTTAAAGCCCAGCGGACTGAACGACGCGGCTTCCTCGTTATCCCGCGACAAGACACACTACACAAGACTGAAGGAAATAACAATAACAACAACAACAATAAATGAAGAAGTAAACATAATGTTCGAATACACCGAAAGCTGGAGTAATCACACGCGTGTATGAAATCTGGGCCGCTCCAACCTGTTACCAACAGCGCCACCTACAAAAAAAAAAAAAGACACGCTTGGTGGCGCTATGCACCCGTTCAATGGCTGTTGATTTCAATCATCACTGAAAATTGCCCATTTATTGTGACAGGGGTCATAAACACGTGGTTTCCACGTAGTGCATTATAAGCGACGTACGGCTTGGGACAAAAGTTTTCGGAACACGGCACTAGCGTATTTCGTCATCGGAGCGGCAGCGGAGGTTATTAATAAGAGATCGAATAAGAAACTGGTCGCAGTCTATTGCATTCATCTACGAGTATGTGCCTCCGCCCCTGCTTCGGTGGCGTAAGTGACGATATGGCACTGGTCCGGGTGTTACAACAATGTGGAAAACAACTCACCATAAATACTCCTGTACGCTTTCTATGAACACCTCCAATGTACGAACACCCATGCCTAGGAACATACCCAACGGCAATGGAAATGTCCTGCTCTTTGTACAACTACTTCGGCGCAGCATGATCTGTGTTATCGTTGCGACAGATAAATATAAAAATCAATCAATGAATCAATCAATCAATCCGCTCCTGCTTGCTACCTGGGGGTCGCTCCAATGGTGAAATGCGACACTTCGGTGTTCCGTGAACTCATTGTCCCAAGCTGAACCGAGGGCTGAGACTTCAAAACACGTTAAAGAACGCTCAGGTGTGCAGTCCTTATACACAGTATTAAGATCTAGGCGTACGCGGTGGCCGCCCGTTACTTCCTCTGGTCTTCAAAGGCGCTTGGGTACGCTACTCTAAAACCACGTATTATTAACTCTCTGTCGTAAAAACGAACGAGTCCCGACTTCTGTGTCCGAAGTTAAAAGACTTAAAAATGAACAACCGCACATATTCTCCAGCGATATACGTTCGGTTGTTATTCGTGCAGTGCTGTATGCCTTCAGCGCTGCTTTTTGGAAGCAGACAATTATGAGTGTCTGGAATTTCTAATCCGCATAAAAACAAGAGTCAACGAATGTCTGTTTCGTTATACAAACTAGCTCGCAGAATATTTTCGCCTTTTCCTGCCAATTTCAAAGGGGGGAAAAGGGTTGTCGCTGCAAAATGAAATTGGCGCGCACAAACTGAAAGGAAGCTTGTTAGGAAGTTCGTATTTATTGGAACTTTTACTTCTTTATTCAATTGTTCGAACAAAGCAGTTCTGGTGCTGCGGAACGCACCTCATGGGACTTTGTATTGCGCTGAGAAGCGGCTTGAAAGCGGACAGCAGCGGCACACCATTGCTAGGGTTTCTGGTTTTCGTATCGTTATAGGAATGTGCCGATGAAACGTAAGATTATTTACGCTGTCGGTAGAAAGAACCATACACCAGAAATCACTGGAATGAGCACTTCATACTTCAGACTGTTGCAACAACAAAAAAGAAGAGGCAAGCGGTGTTGACAAAATCCCTTAAGATGGCATACCAGCTCTCCGTCCCAATGTATTTCCTACGAAACACGTTTTATGCTTTTCTCTGTAACCACAGCGCAGATTTGGACATGGGTGGATTCACTATAAAGAGGAAGACTAGATGAATTAGATAACACAAACAATTCTGAAACATGTTGTATGTATTTTACGGCGACGTCACGAATGTGAAGAAAATACACAATTTTTCGCGTCCCTCTTTCAACAGGTTTTTATTTAACTTCTATAGCCATCGCGAAAAAAATTTCTTATTTAATTTTTCTCGAAATATTTCAGGAATCGGTAGACACCAAATTTATATGTCTACCACTTTTCGTTTTTATATATAAAAAAAGCATGAAATATGAGTACACATACACACCGACTGAAAGTTGAGTGAACCATGCCACTCTGTGTCGCCATCTGCTGTCGCTGAGTTCACAAGTTCATCGCATAACAAGTTCACGTTTTACCAATCTCTACTAGGACGATAAAAAAAGCGCAAATAAAATGTTGCTTTCATTGCAGGCATAGGGAATCCCAGTTTCATTTCTCGTCTATTTTCGCCGACTAGCTTGAAGTTTCAGATATTACGACCGAAAACCACCGATTCGTGGTGAGCGAAACAAACACAGATTTTTTTCACACCTCACCTCATACCTCATGAAGAAACCCGCTATGGGAAGTGCAGTCTCCAGACCCAAACGTCGCTCGTTCTGGTCAAGCTATAACCGAGCGGAGACCTATTTTATTGGATTTGGAAACATTCTTATTGCAGAATGAAAGATGTCGTTGCTTTGACAGCAATGTAAAGGGAACGGGCTTCATCCGTTACGTTCGTTCGTCCTTTATATGAGCGAAAGAAACTCAAATTTACGTTTTCCTTCTTCCTCTCCTTCTCAAGTAGCACAGCAACGCGGAACCGGCCTCTCATTGGCCTCCTCAAACGATCTCCCGCGGTGATTGGTCAAATCAGTTCATCCAATGACAGGCCGTCCCCGCATTGCCCGCGCTGCTTGAGAAGGTCAGGAGAGGAAAAGGGTGAACTGCGGTTCCGCTCGCGCTGTTTTGTATTGCTGTCAATGTAACGCCATCTTTAAATCTGCAACGATAACTTTTTGCTCTTCAGTGCCCATTTAATCTACAATATCCCACCACAATGTTTGCTGCGTTTATTTATCTTTCCTATGAAGCCATCGTCTTTCCCCTATTCCATATTACTATCAAAGTGTTCTACACAGAACCGCACCCGCGAGAAACAAAACCAAAGTTTGTTCCCCACCCATCTGCAAAGTGCGTCCGTTGCTGACACGCGAACATAACAACGAACAACGTAGCCACTCCGTAGAAAAACGGGGGGCAGCTGTTTGCTTTAGTGAGAGAAACGGCAGGAGTGCACCGTTTGTCTCTCGAGAGTGTCGCCTTCATTTTTCAAAACCGAGGCGTAAGTAGAAAGAAAAGAATAATCGCCTCCCGCGAATAAGGATGTTGATGTTCACGCGAGCACCGCATTATGGTATGCATCCAAAAGGCGAGTGGCGAAAGGTACTCTCCGTCGCTATATACCTTCTTTCTTCCTCGTGCCATCGTGTAGTTCAAATATTTAAGAACGTTTTTGCCCATCGGAAAAGACAAATGTGTGCCCTTGTGACATGGGCTCTTTTTTTCTTTCGAAAACTTCCCAGAGGGTGAAAAGTGTAGGCCGGAAGATGTTGGATTAAACCGCATATTAAAACTCATTTCTTTCTCCTCTGACTTTGTTTCGCAAGGGACAACGTATTAGCAGGAGAGATCCTGTTTCCTTCTTCGGAGGTCGGACGCAGTCATGTCGTTAGTGATATTTAGTTTATTTTTAAAGTACGAGAGCAGCCAGTTTCGCAAGAAATTTTCCAACGTTTTTTTTTTCACTTGTAGCCGGCATGATTAACGTGGGCTTATATTAATAAATGCGGTATCTGTCACTCTATTTAAAAAGGGGGGATTATAGTACCTGTTTAATGGCTTGACGTAAATATTCGAGCGTTTATTTATTTACGTTGAAGGACCCTGGATGGGGCATTACATAACGAGGAGCGCATCAGACTACCGATCTTACAATTACACATATACAATGCACGTGCAATGTGCGTGCAGGAGAGGCGTTGATCTTGATGTTGATGAAGAAAAATACCAGGGAGAGGTTGTTCTGCCGAAATAGGTTCTTATTATTATTATTATTACGAGTTAAGAGTTGTTAGCCATAATCTAAGGCTTGGTACTCTTTGAAAATAATATTCGCACACAGACATACTTGCACCCACTCACTGGCGCGTGTGCCTACTCACATGCACACACTTATTCCCGCTGGCGCACGCGCCTGCACACACACACACACACACACACACACACACACACACACACACACACACACACACACACACACACACACACACACACACACACACACACACACACACACACACACACACACACACACACACACACACACACACACACACACACACACACACACACACACACACACACACACACACACACACACACACACACACACACACACACACACACACACACACACACACACACACACACACACACACACACACACACACACACACACACACACACACACACACACACACACACACACACACACACACACACACACACACACACACACACACACACACACACACACACACACACACACACACACACACACACACACACACACACACACACACACACACACACACACACACACACACACACACACACACACACACACACACACACACACACACACACACACACACACACACACACACACACACACACACACACACACACACACACACACACACACACACACACACACACACACACACACACACACACACACACACACACACACACACACACACACACACACACACACACACACACACACACACACACACACACACACACACACACACACACACACACACACACACACACACACACACACACACACACACACACACACACACACACACACACACACACACACACACACACACACACACACACACACACACACACACACACACACACACACACACACACACACACACACACACACACACACACACACACACACACACACACACACACACACACACACACACACACACACACACACACACACACACACACGTACGTGTGTGTGTCCGTCCGTCCGTCCCCGCTCCTGCTTGCAGCCAGGGTGTCGCTCCAGTGAAGAAATGCGACACCCCGGTGTTCCGTAAACTTTTGTCCCAAGTCGTACCAGTTCGTCAGTACGTAATGTTAGGTACTTTCCGAGGATATCTGCCACCAACTGTTTTTCTTGGTTCAGCAAGGACTTGCGAAAAGTAAATGTCCTCTGCAGGGATACAACTACTTTGGTCATGTTAGGCATATTCATCTTTTTTATTATTTGCAGGTGTGTCTCCATAAACTTAACAAATGAATAAAAGTACGAGACTGCACTGTTGCATAGTGTATGAATAATAGGTTGAGGGGGGGGGGGGCAAGAGCGCCTGAAGAATTACATAAATGAAAGTGAAGAGGAAGAAATTAAAATGAATTAGTTCCCGTGCCACACGAGGTATAACAGGAACTGAATTCCATAAGAAATAAAATAAATAAAAGGATAGTTAAAGGGTAGTGAGAATGAGGAGAGAACGGGAGCGATGGGGGGGGCTAACGAAACCACAGTCAAGGGGACGGAACATTGGCTACAGCGAATTTATTGAAAAATTGAATCAAATAAGTATTTACATGATTTGATATTGGAAGTTATACAATATTAAGTATAGTTACATAGTGTATTGGATAAAGTTAAGTTATATAATGTTACATGTTTACTGATTATTGGTGTCTTGAAATTGGTCTCCGTAGTACTTCGTCTTGAAGTTGGTGTGGAAGAGCCTGGTCATAAACATTGGGGAGTAAGGCTAACACTCCTCCACGAAGGGAGTGCACCCAACAACTCGTATTAAATACGGCCGACGAAGGGCGTCGCTGCAACGCCCTCTCTGTTCGCGAAGGTGTCCGAGCATCATTTGACTCCCTTTTCTTCTGAGAGTGAAGCTCCTCCGAAATTATAAACTTCACTAAAACAACTGGTGAGGTACGCTTTCTCTCTGAATCACAATCTAGGTCACATTCACGGATCAATACAGGCACAGGAAATGTTCATTGCTATTAGATGCAACTAGAGCGTTTTCGATAAGACCCAACAGCCGGAAATAAATCTCCCCTCGGATGGTTCTTTTCTTTTCTTTTTTTTTCTTTCTTGGCACTGCTGGCGCGACGCGCCATGTCTCTTCTTAACAAGCCCACAGAGCCGATATAGTGCCAATTAAGGCGACCACTGCGTGCAACCTGTCAGTGCAAATCTCCCCCTGGCTTTGAGCGTCTGCTTTTGCTTTGCGCGCTGCAGTAGTTGCTAATTAAGCGCGAGACATGACGGAAGCTCCAATTTGTATGCTAAATCAACTTGGCAACATCTTAAGCCCCCACATGGACAGGACGTCTGCTGTATCCGTTCTAAACCGGATTACGCTCTTTTTATTTTTTAATTGAATTTAGTGGCGCACATAGAATCACGAGGACAAGTTCGCGTTGAGTACTGTTCCGTACATATAAGATACTTTCTCATCATATATAAAGTGAGGCTAGGAAGCTTGCACGCTGTTAGACTGAAGACCGACTTAGGCTTGCGGATATTGCAACTGCCAACTAAGCTGATCTTAGAAGGCTGCTTCAAAATACGACGCACTCCACGTGAGCAATAATTTCCGAAACAGGATGGTACTCCTACAAAAGGGTGATTGTTTTCTTGAAAGTGTGGTACGCAGGAGCAATTTGATTTCAATTTTTTCGCGCTTTCTTCTATTTCTTCAATTTCCCATTTTCCTCTTTTCACTTTTCCGCACAACACGAAGAGGTCACTCGGCAACCAGCTTTAATTGTTTAAGCGCAGGCGGCTCGCCACTTGTGGGAGCATGATCTCCAAGAAAAACTATTGTACAGAAGAGCATGCAACGGTTCGGTATCATCTTCATATTTTCCATCTCCACGTCTCCATTTTTTTTCTTTTACAAATCAATCAATCATCTTCATATTTTCTTTTATCCATCCACCACCACAAAGAGCAATAACTTTATCTGGTAACAGATCCCCTACCCAATTGTTCGTGTTAATTTCATGAAAATATGTTGATAAGCCTCACAGTCAAGACCGAAGTCCGACATTGTTCAGGAAGGTAAGCTTTCAAATCTCACTCAAGTATACGACACGTGGAATACTCTGACATGCAGTACAACGCGTGCACCATGTAATGAACCACATATATCAAAATACCACAACCCCTTTACTCTTAATTCTCCCTTTTTGTGAATACACTATGTGATATGTAGATCGTGTTAACGCATAGCCTCAGAGGGCTCTGTGATGAATGGGCGAATCGTTTGAGGAGACCAATGGGAGGCGCTTTACTGACGGATATAAAAATGTGGAGATGGGAGGCGCTTCTTGAGAAGGAGAGGAGAGGGAACTTATCTAGCCTTTTCTAAGAGTGTTGTTCGTGTTCAATAAATGTGTCGTTAGTGCGCTACCTGCGTGTGTTCGTTCGTCGTCTCGTCTCTTTTTAGCGCTTTTAATCCGTGATGTGTTAATGTGTTTATCCTATAACAAGAGACAAAACTTTGCGTCTTACGTTCTTCTTAATGCTATGTTATTTTAGATTGTTCCCGAGGCTCAAGTATTTCGAATGACATAAACAAGCGTATTACACGCGTATCACTTTAGAAGACTGAAATCCAGTTTCAAGGTATGACTCTAGGGAGCTAACAGTAGAGATAAGAACGAATTGTCGTTCGTCCTGCAGTGTCTTATGGAGTGCTACCGCCTATACAGCCAGTTGGCGTCCAACACCTGCCACTGCCTGCCTTTCTCAAACGCGCAGACAAAAAAAAACGAAAAGAAGAAAAAAAACGAGTACTACCAGAGAAACATATATGCCTCATGCTGAGAAAGAGATTGGTCCCGACGGCTGCAGTATCGCGTAACGTACACATATCTGTAACGCAATGTTTATCTGTGCCTCCAACGCGCCGCCCTGTGTTTGTAACTGCGATATGTACATATTTGCTGGGTGGACGTCCACTGCGGGATTACGCTGCCGAAAGGACGGTATTCAGTCTTCTATAACACACTCCGCTACTCTTGCAGCCGTCGCTATCTTTCGTAGTACAGAGTTGTTGCAGGTCTTGTGTTTTCAGCTGAGACTGCTCTATTCCACGTGACTTCTGGAAAAGGACAAGCGATGGCAAATAACATTCCTCGGAGTTCGGAACGTGGGTGATCAGGCTTTCCCCAGAACTGCAACTGTACACCGCTCTGAAAATAGAAGCGCTCAAATTTACTAACTTACGAAGTTTAGAAAGAAACTAACTTTACCCTCGGCGCCCACAGAATTGCTCGAGTGCAAGTCATATCGCGAGGATGTGGTAGTGCTCTAAAGTATTTCGCGCTTTCTTTTCCATATAACCCTGTTTGCGAAGCATACTTTTAGAGGGACAAAAGACGCCGTTCTGTTCTTCTTTCTTATTTCCTTTCTCTCTTTCTTCCTCACAAGATGTAAGTGCTGTTCGAGTAAGAAGCACTGTAATTCACCGGAGAGGAGAATACTTCGAAGTGCCGTTGCGGATTTCTTTGGAGCACACGAAACTGTTACAAAGTCTTTCATGCTTCTTAATGGAGCCGTTTTGTTCACGTGACAACTACTTATACTATTTTGGAGAATTTTCCATCTCAATTTAGAGACTTTCTCAAATAAATGACTTTGAGGAACATGGACGAGCCATCTACGCTGTTCGTGAAAGTGCGAAATGATTGACATTCTGCTGTGGCTCTCTTCTACACTCGTGAGAAAAGCAGACGGGAGGGAGACGAGCCGCGCGCGCTGGAAGCCTCCCGAGACGCCTCTGTGCGGACCTACGCAGGCATTTTGTCGAGGAGAGCCCAGGAAACCGAGTGTATACTCCAGAGGAAATATCCGGACAGCACAGTCGATGAGGATATCCAAATTAGGTTCACCTCCAAAGTCCCAGTGACATACCCATCGTTTATTCGACTCCGGGGTGAAAACGTTCAAGAAAATTAAGATCTCAGTCAACAGACAGATATTCAACAAGCCGCCGACGAATATCTATCTGCTCGGAAATAAATGTGCGAGAACTGGTGCTCGATCAATACAAACCACCGCTGAAGAAGAAGCCTTAGTGGCGAACGGTCATCATTTGGCCAGTCTCCCTTAGTGGTTCACGGCCATTATCTCATTGGTAGAAGAAGAAGAAGAAGAAGAAGAAGGAGAGGAAGAAGAAGAGGCGAAGCGTTCTTCGCGCGAGGGTTCAAATTCGTGGAACGTACGCGTCGCGTAGCACCATGACTTCTAAGAGCACGCAAGGTCTGAGCCCCTTGCAAAGGCCTCGCTCAGCAATGCCCACAAAACCTCTCGCCGGTGAACGTCGCAAAGGCGACCGAGCTGCCCGGACTTCAAGCTTGAATACTTCGAATCGCAAGCCCAAGGAAACAAGGCTGATGATACCATCAAGGACCACTGGAACCATTTCACAGCCGGAGAAGCTAAGACTCAATCTCCAACGCCGGACACCTTCCGATACTCTTCCTTTGTCACGTGAGTCGTCTATTCAAGCCCTAAAGACCGCGAACGCAAGGAGAATTGCAGGGCCTGATTTGTTTTCCGAAGAAATTCTGCAAGAGGAGACTGTCACTCGAACGGCTTTTATGCAAAGTAGCTCTGTATGGCAGACTCATAGTGCTGTTTCCACCGTTCGCACTGATATTGGTGACACTCAAGACGAGATCAGTCGGGCTAACCTCTACGGTCACGGCTGCTTCCAGCGCATGGTCCTGTTCTGCAGCGTCTTGTCCTCGGTCGTCTTGCACTGCCACAGTCGCGCTTTCACCTTGATTGCTCGAGGAGTTGAGCACTGGTGCAAGCGGCCGGAAGGCTTTCAACACCTCAGCACCGCTGATTGGAAGAATGTCGGCATCCCTATTGAACACGACGGGAGCTACAGCCGTTGCAAGGTTTACGACCGTCCGCTGGACTACGCGAACCGAACCGAAGTGCCGTGCACAGCCTGGGAATACGAGACCACGCAAAGAACCATAATCAGCACCTGGGATCTGGTGTGCAACAGGGAGTGGCTGTTAACGTACGCGTCTGTGGTCTACATGATCGGTGCTGTCATAGCTGTGCCAACGATGGGTCTGGCAGCGGATCAAATAGGCCGTCGCCCTGTCACCTGCATGGCCGTTAGCATCCTCCTGCTCATCGGCCCGGGTACCTGTTTCGCCACGAACTTTCATTTCTTTGTATGCGTCAGGTGTGGAGTGTCTGGATGTGTCAGCACCATATTTGTAATCATCCTCATACTCCTTTTCGAGGTGACGTCCCACAACCAGCGCGTTTTGTACGTGGTCATCGCCGCGACATTCGGACATGTGATCACTAGCATCCTGCTCAACGTCCTTGGTCATTTACACATGCGGTGGAGAGCGTTGCAATTTACCATCATGGTTATTTCCATCTTACTTGTCTGCACCTTTTATTGCATCGAGGAATCGCCACGTTGGCTTCTGACGACGTGGAAGTTTAAACGTGGAGAGGAAGCAGTTCTGTGGGCTGCCAAGATGAACGGTGAACATCTCGAAACCGTCCGTTACAACTACTGGAAACTGAAGCAAAAACTTATGAATAAAGAGGACTTCGAAGCAGCGAAGATGTCCCCGACACTCCTGTTCTCTAACCCCATCCTACGAAGACGATGTGGCTTCCTCTACGCGTGCTGGTTCGCCGTGATGTTCGCGTTTTACGGGCTTATAGTTTCGGACATTGGAGAACCAGAGCAGTGGGCAATATTTGTGACCATGTTCAGTCCTGCGCCTTTAAATACGATAGCGTATTTCGCCATCAACACAGTTGGCCGCAAGATCGTATACATCGTGTGTCTCGGCCTCCTGGGGTGTTCGAGTGCAGCGTTGATGACATCCTACACCAGCCCGTTCATCAGCAACGTATTTTTTGTCGTTGCAAAAGGAGCTGTGGACGTGGCACTCGTAGTCAACTTCATCTACACGTCGGAGCTTTTCCCGACAGTGCTCAGAAGCATTGGCGTCTGCTGCGCTTACCTTTGTGGTAGAGTCGGTGCAGCCACGGCGTCGGCTGTGATGTCAAGAAGCAGCATCGCTCCCGAGAACTATTCCATGGGTGTCGTGGCGCTGTTGGTTGTCGTCAGCGAGTTGGCGCTCTTGGGGCTGCCGGAAACCCTTTCGCGGCCCCTAGCGAACACGGTGAAAAAACTTGAGGCCGGTGGTTTCAGGAAGCACTTGCAAGATACCCTTCCCATGGACATTGGCAGGACGACGGTTAAGACAACGAAGAGCCAAAGACAGCCACCGGCGCCCGTGGCAGATCCAGTGGGTTCTAAGTGCAGAACAGCATCTGCTGTGTCAATGTCCAAAGGCGCGTCCGAGACGTCCCTCATGAGTCTTAAGGGACGGAAGTGGAGGAGTGCCTCAGGGTTCACTGTTGGATTCGAGAGGAATGTCGTTTTCCGCGGAATCTTACTTCAAAAGCCGAAGGATATATTTATCTACGCAGTCGCTGAGGTCGACGCAAGGGAGTATGGTAAAATAAATAAGGCACGTTTACCGAATTTAATGAATACTTCGAATTGATTATATTAGGAACACAATTGATATAAAATGCATATCGCAAAGCAATGTCTTGTGTCTCTCTTGGGTGGAACAGCAACCGAGAGATCGTTTACGTCCTTGGATCTTTCTTGGGTGGTTTATCATCTAGTCACGGGAGGAATGAAGCTAAGGAGTTTAGAGGGCGCCATAAAGGAAATGATGCAATGTAGGATATTTGTCGCACGATCAAAATGACCTAAACGAGGTTCATTTCTGTAATTAACGAGTAAGGACTCCAGCTAGTAAAGGATGAGTAGGAGCAGAATAAAACAATCAGTAGATATAGGCGGTACAACTCTCTCCTTATTTGTTGACTTCTCGAAGGCTTTTGACTGTGTAAATCATAGGATCCACTTATATAAGTTAGACAGCAATGGAATAACCGTTCCTGCACTTAGGCTTACATAAAGTTATTTATATAACCGAATACACATCGTTAAATATCAAGATTATTTTTTCACCTCCTGCAATTCGGGGGTTCACCCGGGCTCAATATTAGGTCCACTTTTCTTTTTATTGTTCATCAATGGTCTTCCTATATAGATTGCACATTCCGAGCTAATCCTCTATGCAAATGACACCGCGTTGCCTTTAACTGGCAAAACTATTAATGAATTGTCACTGAAACTACAGCTCGATATTAACGGATAACAAACATAAATGCAGGTAAAACAGTCTCTACAATGTTCCACTCATCCAAGCGGGAAGTAACCCTACCGTCAGGCTCACCTCTCTAAGGCACACACGTAACATTTCAGGATGAAGTTACGATTCCGTGGAGGGGTATTTGATCGGCATCTAAGGTTCGCGTCTTACATGAAACATATCAGTAAAAAAAAAATGTCATATGGAATTAGTGCTCTGACAAGCGACACTATTTCCCAACGCACATACTGCTTAACTTGTACCATGCCTTTGTTCATTCTTAACTAGAAAGCGCCCTCTGCTTCTGCTCAGAGAAGCGACGTAGACGGGTGAGCCAAGTTGGAAAGCTCCCTTCGTTGTGTTCTTGTTCCGGTGTTAAGTTCAATGTATATTCAAATGACAACATTAAAGGTTTTGAATCTAGATCTTTTTAGAAGCTCGCGACAACGTTAAATACCAAAGCCCGGGCATCCGCTTCAAAGCGCAGCATTTATACGTCGCAAGGTTAGAACACGCAATCGAGGATGCCATTTTGGTCACTATATGTCATTTATTTATATATTTCACTGAAAACTTGACAGGTTGAGTACTGGTGTTGGTATGGTTTCCAAGCAGTGGTGTACATTCGCTGCCGTATTCGGTACTTTTTGCAGTGACGAAGAAGCGACCCCGCTACATTTTAAATTAATGGCGGAAGAAATACTTTCGCTACAAATCTAAGTTGGTGCGATACTAGGTTCATTGTCGTTTTTTTTTTTCTGATTTGTTTTATTCACTATAACCATATACGTCTAGCGACCCTCTTCCATTTCAATCACTCTCTTAATTTAAGCTCCACTTATTACCTATAATGAAACATAATGACCTCTTCTAATATCTCAGGATCATCATAATCTCAGCATCCATCCAATCTATTTTCCTGCATGTATCCGCGCATGTTTCGGAGTTCTACCAAAAACACACACCAACATCTGACATTTAGTAATATGAACAACGGAGATATTTGTTTATAAGTTCCAAACGTCGTCACATCAGAACTGGACAGCTGTTTCGGCCTTATTGGGCCACCGTCAGAAGTGCGCAGAGTTAGTTGTACGAGAAATTGCGAGGCTGCTGTGTACGCGTTGGTTGACGCACCACAAACTGGGCTTTGCAACATCATCGTCCGCAGCGTGTAGACAAAATGTTGCGTAGTTTGGATCAGGATCGCAAAGGGATAACGCAAACGCAACAAAATGTCTCAATCTATGGTTATCTCATGCAAAAGGCCTTGCTACAATGTGTATGCGGCGTTCTTTATGTGCATGTGATGACCGTATTTAACTTCCGTGGCGTGCAAAGACGTGCCTGGGCAACTTGTGTCATGCCAGCAAGTTGCTGACGCCTTCGGGTGTGGAATGGAACCTGCAAACGTCTGAACCCGAAATGGGTACCTGGGTAAAATATGGGACATGTCGACGCCGCAGTGTTTCAAAAACTAAAGGTGGCTGACGTGGTTTCGAATTGAGCCAGTGGGGTGTCGTTTAGTAGCTACGCAAAAATGTGTGGTGGAAACTGGGATGGTTAAACAAAATGTTACTGCAGCCCTCTGCTTGTTGCGTTCAGTAACGCTGTAAAAAAATGCAGTTCAGATAAAAGACGATCGTGCAGCAATACCAGTCGAGCAACAATTTTGCACTGTATGGGAACGGTCTAAACTTCGACGTTTTTTAAATACTGTAATATGTAGTTACTTAATGCAGGATGATCAACGCAAGAAAGTCAGGTTGAATGTAGGTAATAAAAATTGTGTTTTTGCATTCCGATATTTCTCCATTCCATCTCAACCATGTATAAGATTCATTTGATTATTATAGGCATATTATTTTCTTTTAATTCATTGACATTATTCACCCATCATCTTATCATTTATGTGATATAGTGACCAGTGGCCCCTATAGGGTAGTGGACCACAAATTAAGTGCTAGTGGACCCAAAATTAAGTGTAGTAGTTTTAGATCGAACTTCGGTGTGGAGGTTGTAACAACTGATGTTTAGCGGATGAATGAAATCGTAATTAATCGATTAATTAATTGCGGCAGCTGAGGCCAATGACACACAAAAAAGAACGAATACGCGACTTAAATCTCACGACGTGCTCTTGATGGGAGCGTAGCGTGAATTGTTGAAAGTTGTGACGATAAATCAATTGATGTGCATATAAAGCCAACTTAAATCCGCTTTATTTTCACTGTATCTCCTTCCTAGAATACAGTGTCAGATAATTAATAAGAAACCGAGAAGTGAACTTAAGGGATGTTGACGGAACTACAGTAACGATCCCTGCGGACGTGAGCCCCCATAATTCCTTGATAATTTGGTCGCCCATGAACTTTCAGGTCGTTCCCAAAATCGAATTTCTCTTCTGGTACCCGTATTTTCTATGAATGTAGAGAATACGGTTAATCCACGAGCATTTAAAAAAAACAGCTAATTCGCTCCCCAGTTCAAACTCAACCTGAGCACCCTAGTTCTATTGTCGGAGGGGCTACAGAGCGGTGGAATTTATCGAAGCCATTCGGATAAGTTCAAACACCTCCTCTCTTACTTCATTTGGCGTGCGTTATCGCATTTACAGAGCTGAGGGGACCGAAAGGAGTTAGGTAAGGCTGCGGGAATATTTGATTTTTCGAATACCGAAGCGAAAACTAGTGGTATATTGTATTGTATATATGGAATTCCGTATGCGAATTTCGAATCAAAGATACGTCTCTTTCAAACTTAATATTATTCAAATAGTTGGAAACTGCTGTCGTAGGGGAAAAAAATGGGAAAAAAAAGCTCCAACAGGGAGGGTGTGAAACAAAGTGAGTGTGCTTCATATGTAAGATACGCATGCATGCAACGCGTGTATGTGCTGTGTACCAGCACATATGCTGCAGATGAAAGTGCTAGCTGTTGTCGGCCACCTTCAGGGGGGCAGCGTAATGACTATCGCCAGGGGGGGGGGGGAGATAAAGGAGAGATTTCGGGAGGGTAGGGAAAGAGATTTGGGAAGTCTTCTTAATCACGGAAAAGGGGAAGGCTGCGTCAATTGGTTTCGTTGGCAAGGAATGGGTTTCTGAAGCTTTTTAAACCTGTCTCTTGTGTACAATAGGCATGTTGTTAGTGCGCTACCTCTGTGTGTCCGTGTCGTCGTCGTGTTTTTAGCGCTTTTAATTTCGCCATGTCGTACCAACAGACCCGGTTTGACGCCTTTTTTTATTATTCAAATTCAAGTTTATTTCAGAATCTTAGAGTGTTAATATAATGTACACGAGGAGGAGCAGGAGGGAAGAAATCTCGGTTAAAGGCTCCTCCCAACAGTGATATCAAAGAATAATAAATACGTTTCACAGAATTATATTAATAACAACGAATAATACAACAAATAAATCATGATAACAATAAAAAAGTCACAGACGTTACACCCAATAATAATTACAAGAAGACATCATAAGAAATCAAAAGATATGATATAATTATGATATGATTATCATAAGATAATCATAAGAAAAGAAGACATAAGGGTGGCTATGTGTTTTATGTGAGATGTATTTTATAATCGAGTATTGATAGCTTGTCATAACTGAAAACTTTACGCACATACATCTGCAGTAAGTAAGTGATGTCTGAGTTACTTTTTTAACAGAGGTAAGCGCTCATGAGTTTTGTGTCTGAAGGTGCCTTATTCCGTGCATGTGCGCCATTTTACAAATGCACCATAGTTGGCAAATTTACCATAGTTGGTTCTAGTTTTTGGTGTATTCAATATACCGATCATCCCTGCTCTGGTACGCTTAATGGCATTAAGGCTACTGAAATCAATGGATGGTAGTCTGAGGTTGCTCTTAATGATACGGTAAGTTGTACTTAGAGTGCTGTATTTTATACTTTCATTATTACTAAGTATGTGTGGGAGACTGACAGAAACATGAAAGTCAAACGGCAATTTGAAAATTATTCTTATGGCCCAGTTCTGCGTGGTTAATACAGGACGTAAGCGCGATTTATATGTAATGCCGAATGTAGAAGTCGGCCCAGGCCCTCAGTCGTGATGTTGCCCACATCTGTGAGGCGGCAACGACGAGTCCTTTCACCACCACCATATATAATGCCCAAAACGGAAGTGCTGCATGTTGTGTATAACTCCGCAAACTTTATAAAATGCGTTCTGCTTCATGTCTCAAAAACAGTCTACGTGCACACAGAACGATGGTTTCAAGAATTCGTTTACGTGTCGTAAAACTGCATACAAAATAATTGGCCCGCGTATATGCAGAGAAAATGCTTCGGCTCCTGGTTACCGTCGTGCATGCTATACCTCCAGACGTATCGACAACAACAACAAAGAAATGCACAACCTATACTCTTGACCAAATGCAAGTTACGGGAATCCAACTTAGTGTTTCTGGTTTCACTCACCAAATTTTATAGAGTTGGTCACTTTCACTTTGTAAAGCGTGCTTTGCCTGCACGACGACACTCTGTAAGGCAGAGCCATCTTTAAGGCACTTAAAGGCACTTACTTTTAGAACGCGTTACTTGCTTTTTGCTTTACTGGTACAGCTCCGGTCAACCTTAATAATAACACTGGAAAAAATGTGGTCTCGTTCCCAAGCGCGATTACAGCAACCCTTGGGGCCCACGAGGAAATATTAATTGAACAAAATTATACTGTTAGTTTAACGCAAGGATTTTGTTCACTTAACATTCTTCCAGTGCCCGAAGGGTGGATGTTATCGCGATGGGAAATTAGACCGAATTTTTTCATTATATTTGTTTGCAAAAGAAGCCCTTCTATTCGAAACTTGCGGTATTGTGTTATGTGGAATATTTGAAAAGATTGAATGTCTCGTAACGTCCGCGGTCGTCCTTGTATCTGCAGGAGCAACTCCTCAACATCATATCAACAAATTCATTCACAATGCTTCATATGTGGATGCATTACAGCATATAAACTGGCGTCTGCAATCGTGCGTGAGTAACACATTTCCATTATGTGGGATCTTATCAAAATGGTAGAAATGTCGAATTATAGACGCGAAAATTTATTATACAGCATAGAAGCAATCCTCATCAGGCTGTTTGGTCATGATAATTATCAAAAACCTTTACAGAAGACAGCACCACGAAGCTTGCATGTTCGTCTTGCAATTAAAACAAATGGAATGACTTCTCCAAAAGGGCACGCCCTACACATCACGTGTGATACGAAAAAAGAAGAAAGAAAAAGTTCACGTTCAAAAGTTGAACAAACAAAAAATCACTATAAAGAATAAAGAAGCAGAAGACTACATTTCCGCAGAACGTAACAATATTGAACAGCTCCAATTTACGGCACGAGGTGCTATTTCGTGATACTTCATTCAGACACCCTTTCTGGTCGGGAGATAATTGGCCTCGGCGGCGTTGTTCACATCAAGAGTGCAAAAACGTGTAGTAGCAATTTTGTCGTCGTCTCGCATTTAATTACATCTCTACACTTTAAAACACGGAAAACATCGTTAGAGTTAAGCTATAAATGCAAACAAAAAAGGTTTCAAACTGTAGTAACGTTTTGGGAATGTGACTATGCCTCCCACGGAACGGCAACTCGTTCAACTCCGAGTGTCTGAAAGCTCTGTGGGGGGAACTTTTATGCAACGCCGGTTAGCCGAGACGTTTAACGCAGGTCACCGGCGTATAGTTCGTATTCGCAATAACTTCCCTAAGTTGCGGGAACAAAGAGTTTGCCGGGAGTTGCCCTGAGTTTGCGGGCATGCCCATTAAATGCAGTGTCTATACCTTGTTTTTCTTTTTTTGATTTTATTTTACGTAAGCAGGCGCCGTCCTAGCAGAAATGTCTTGGCGGAAGCGTCAGCAAGCCTGCACTTAATAACAGCTTCGAATGGGGAGGCTCTTCTATAGCGGAGCTGGCATGTTCAAAAGAAGGTCTGTCAGCAAATCGAATTAATGCACTGGACGTTGGAAAGGGCACGAGACGATATAGAGAGCAGCTTTTGCTTTGCTTCGAACGCCGGTAAAATATGGGACATGTCGACGCCGTGGGGTTTCAAAAAGTAAGCATGGTTGACGTGGTTTTCGCGAATAGAACCAGCTGGGCACATAAGCATGTCCTCGGATAGCTGAAATGTGTTGTGGAAACTGTGCGACGGTTAGACATAACACTGCTGCTGCCACCTGCATGTTGCGTTGAGTAACGCTGTAAAAAGAAGGAATAGAGATGCACGATGCGCACAATGGTGTGCTGTGGTCTTTTAAACAGTGTAAAAGAAGAAGAAAACGTAGTAGGAGAAGCTTTTAACGCTTGGCAAGACAACAATTAAGGCGTCACTGTACAGGGATGCGAGGCTGTCGGAGAAAGTGGGTCTTAGAATAACTAATCGCGCTTAGAGAAACACGTATTCATGCGGGTGATCCTGCAGCGTATTCGTTAATTCGAGCGAAAAAGAACGAAGTTTAAATGCTTGATGTTTTCGGATACTCGTGACCCCCTCTTTTGCATTAATTTCCTCATTCGTCGTCACTGCATGTATTCGTTGTTGTTGTTGTTGTTTTGCTACTAGACCAAGTGGTATACAAATGGCCTCTTCACAAGACACTTACTCCTTTCGTGAAACATTATCATGATAAAGAAAGTGTCCGATAAAATTAGAGTCTATGGGAAACATGAGGCTTTTACCCTCTGCTTAGCGAATTTAAAGTGTGTCTATGAAACACATGCAGATCCTTAAACCTCAGCCAGGTCAAATTTTCTTTTTTTTTTTCTTCTTTTTTTTTTTTAATTCTGTACTTCCCTGGAACAGTCTGCTGCTTCGAGTGCAGTTGAACCTCTGTATGCAATCAGGGGACAAGTCGAAAAATTCCAAAACCGAGAAAACCTCAAGTGAATATTTGGTAAAGTAATTGCAGCAGAGTTTCCTCGAATAACGCAAATGCGAAATGCGTAGCACATATGTATGTGTCTGCTCTACGTGCATGTCCTGTTAGCATCGTTTTTGGCTGTGCGACTTGGCAGAAATGGGACAAAATCCAGGAGCATGACATATCCACTTTTTTCAATGTAACACCACATGCACAGGGTTATCGGGCAGAAGAAAAAAACAGTTTTCATGAGTCGGACACTGATAGCAGAGCCATGGTGATGCCAGGTAAGGCGAAGTCACCTGTGTGTAGTGGAGCAGCCTGGATCGGGCTTGTCGTGCTGCTAAACGAGCACAATCTTGAAAATAATGTCCCAGATGACCAGTATAATAAACTTATTAGCTTAGTGCGCATGTATTTTTCTTTCCTTTTTTTTTTTTTTTTTCTTATTACAACGCTCGGTAGCACTGCTGACACGGTCAGGCGAGGTAGGAAGAAAACGTTTTTTTGAGTGGAAGTCAAAGTTCATTGCGGCATCGTAGGAAAATTTAAGCTACACCATTTTTATGCCTGCTGTATATGTACATCCCATTGACACACATGCATTTTCGGTTTCTTACCCTCCTGTAGCAGGTCCATAAATTGTAGTACGATCCTAAATTTTCTTTGGCATGTACTGCTTGCGACAGGGTTGTCTGAAATATGCACCCCGTGGTTTATCCCATCTCAGATCTCGAGGAGTTGCAAGATCATTTATTTCGAGTAAGAAACACGTGCAGCATATGGTCCACCTTTAAATACAGTATTGGAACATCATTCTCGAGGGCGATCAAGGAAATATGGGCTGCGGAACTACTGACAGGCAATTTCAGACAACCGTGTCGCGAGCAGTACATACGGATATGTAGATGTCATTGCACCAAAAATGCTAAAAAGGGGACGGCTAGACTTATCCCCTTATTGACGTACAGAGGCTCAATTATTCAATATGGAAAGAAACTTGAGCTTAACACTAAATATGTCTCATTTGCAATTCCGTTAGGTTGAAAACTGCCTCGAAGGTGGAATCGACCACCCTTAATAATATTCCGCTTCTGTGATGTGACTTCTTTGGCGGCGATTTCTTTTGTCAAGACGCGTTAAAACACTGTATGCGCCATTACGCAGGCGTTTGGCAGCATACAGCCTTTGCACACGCACCTCTCTGAAAAGGAGGAGTGGGAGGACACAAAGACGGCTAGCGTTTACGTGAGAGTTTGCGAAAAGGATGCAATTACCCAACGCAGTTCGTGTTTAAGGCAACGTTACGAAATTGCCTTTATAATCAATTGTCTGAAAAACGTTACCTCGCGAAATTGCAGCTGGGAGTGTATGGTTAGGGAGTGACTTTTTCGAATTAAGCCCGATTCCTTCCGGTTATTCTCCACCCCCCTCCCCTCGAACTGACCTTCGACCAATTCGGGTTAAACCCAATTTCTCCCCGAATTCCAGACACTATGAAACCCCCAAGTGACGTTTCCACTGAAGACGAACAAAGGTGGCCACGTGTAGCACATGTAAGAATGGGTCACTTACGTTCCCAGCAATGCACCCATGCGTGTCAGCTGTCTATGCCTTCGGGGATTAGCGCTGGTAGCTCCCCCCTCCCCTAAAAAAACAAACAAACAAAAAGATTAGAAAAGGACATAATAGACAAGAGGAGAAACAAAAAAACACCCGATAACACCCGAAGGCACAGTTATCGCCCGATTTCTCTCCAAATCACAGATTTCAATATAGCGCCCGATTTTTACCCCCCGAATCTGAGAAAGGCATTTAACCCGAAAAAATCACGCCCTCGCGGCGGTAGATACGCGCTTAAAGCGGGAGGTACATGCAAACAGTTCCACGCCAGAACTTCTGAATCAGACAAAGAGTACACTGCTCTCCAAAGAGTACACTGTTTTAAAAAGGATACGATAGGATAGTTCGACTTCGTCGAAACTCACATCCCCATTTTTTCTCTGTCACATCACATCACATCACATCACATCCCAACGGAGCTAAGAGTACTGCAATGTCAATCATTGATGTCGCATCACAACGCAGCCCATCACTCAACATCAGATCATCCTCGATGATGCATCTATATGTCCATGTTTATATTTTATTTATTTATTCCAATTCCGACACCTTCTTTGGGTGAATGGTTACTATATGTTGAGAAGGAACGGTTTTAGCTTAATGATATTTGCAACATATAATTATACCTCTCATACGTCTTTCTGCTCGTCTTAATAACGTATAGGTAAGAACAAGTGAACAAATTATTTCTGAAAACCACTTTCAAAGTACCCAACGCAAACTATTCTTCTTATTTTTATGTCTTTACCGCATGGACCAGAAAGGTATCGAAATTGTTCAGTGGGAGAAAAAGTAGAAGACCTCACAAATACCACTTACTTTCGCGCGGTTCTAAAGCGTTTGCGGTTTCTTTCGCTTATAAATCACGGACGATGCGACCGATGAACCTCGTTCCTTTTGTGTTGTGGACAAGGTAACGACATCTTATATTCAGCGAGGAGAAATATTTGCAGTTTAGTGCCCGTTTAAGAAAAAAAAAAGAAAACACTCAAGTGCACAGGGTGAACGTACTTTGTCTATCCCCGATATGTGATGTAAGGTGTGACATCAGAGCATCCAGTGCACGCTGCCTAAGCGGTGAGGGTCGAGCACCCAAAATCGTCACGGTGGACGGCTATCCAGAGTCGCCAGTGAATATTCAAGGTGACTGCGGGCGACGGGATACTGTACGCAAGGCACGAAGAATACGTTCCGCTATTCTGCTGCACAACAGACCCCACAATACTGTTTTAGTGCATAGTACGCTATTGCCTTTGCGTACGTAAGGGGTAGCGTTATTAGTTCCGCGCACGCGCAGAACATAAAGAGAGATTCACTTGAACAGTTGCAGTTGAAGTGCACAGTCGAATAGTGGCCTTCTACTACTACTACGATGAAGAGAGCTTCGCGTATTCTTCGCTATCCTTTACGTACGCAAAGGCGATAACGTACAATGCACTAGAAATCTTTAATATCGCGGGTAAGAAATGCCTCCTCCCTCGGCTCTGCGACATCATGTTATTCGCCCAATAGTGATGTCATGTTACCTGCCCAATACGGAGGCGCGTGCCTTCTTTTTTCTTTCGTTCTATTTGAGGTTCCACTTGGCGCCAACCGTCACGCGTGCGACGCGGAGTCCCGCGCTGTAGCAGTCAATTTTCGGCAGCCAATAAAAGTGATTGGATGATCTGACGTCACATCACGCCAGAACGGGCTGAGAGAGTGCGCTGCCATTGCGCGCATTCTTGTAAACTAACTTTCTCGCGGAATGCGCGCTTCCCAAAGGTATTTTGCGTGTTCATAACACGCGGTGAAAAATATATGTTCAATGAGCTTTCCATAATCCTCCTTCCCATGTGCATCCCCATTAATCGCGTTCCCTACAGGAATTCTCAGCAGCAGTTTATGCCTCGCGCTTAGCTATTCAGACTCGGCAACTTCGAACGTATCCCCTGGCAACCATAAACGAGTATTATGCAACGGGCACTTATGTGAACCAATGCTCTCCCGACCTCAGGCAATAAAACGGGGCTCTTCGCTCCCGTTACTTTGTGGCTATAAAATATTTAAAAATAGCATGTGTCTAAGAACGCAACGCGAGAAACGCTAATTAAAATTTATTTGCAGCGCGTTCAAAGCGCTGCAAAGTTTCGTGGCACGGCTATACGCGGTAACGCTTATTTCACATGCAAAGGCATGCAGGCTACATATTACGGCATGGAAAGATGTCCATATGCATACCATAGATTTACATGTATACATCAATATGTACGAATGTAAACTACATGCTGTGAGGAAGATCCATTGCCATCGCCCTCTTCTCTGACCTTCGTACCCTCAGTCGCTCATTAAACAATGTGGAGCTCTCCCTCATTGATCTCCTCAAACGATTTGACGCATGACCTCATCGCTTGATATGACGTGACATGACGTTGAAAAAAGAAAGGGCGGTTTGCCTTCCAAAAAGGAGGGAAGGTGCCTTAAAACAATGAAAGACAAATAGAAATAAAATAAAACACACGCATACACAACAAACACGGAAAGGCCCCGTACAGGGCAGTGAAGTGTTCACTTGTTCCGTGAGTACTGAAATTTCCGTCTTTATCGTTAAAGGGCTGCTATGAGGTATCTTTCCCTCATGTTGCTTGGGTTTTTCGTCGTGTCGGTGCTTGTCCGTCAGGGGAAATTAGGGGTGCTACCAAGGGTGTTGGGTGTCCCAGGTCTCATCTTTCCATTAGACATCTTCTTTACTGTTCGTAGTTTCTGCAAATGAAGCAGTATGTGTTAAACAGTCTTTTGCGTGTCGCAAGAGGTGCATCTCATCTCATCTTTACTCGACCTGTGAGTAATAATGGTAGTGGTAATGATAGTGTGTATTACACATGGAGTCTGTCTGCCTGTCGGCCTGTGAGTTGGAGATAGAGGACTTCCCTTGTTTTTGGCGTTTCTGGTTCTCAGTCTCATTAGTAAAGACCGTCCTTCTCTAATGGAGCTCCTCGTGATTTACAGGGGTGGCGCCGTTTCTTGAGGTGTTCTTTCGCGGGGTGTAAGCGCCATACATCGTGGTTAATGGAACTTCGACCTTGAATGTTAGTGGGAATGCCCGGTAGAGTAGGAGGATATTTTCTGGCTTGCTTGGCTGGAGCATCAGCAGTATGGTTCCCATGTCTGCCCTTTGTGTGATGGTACCCACTGCAGGGTTATTGTAATGCCTTTGACGTTTAGTTGCTTTGTAATGCAGGGCGATGATCTTCGTAGTTGTTGGATGTTGTTTGTGGAGCAGCTTTTGAATCTGATAGACTGCCACTGGCCCAGGTTGTCGGTTCATTGCTGTTATAGTAATCAATTCTGTGCTCATTTTAGCGTTCCCAGGGGATAGGGCCCCCTGTATGGCTTCTGCCCAATCTGTTTGGGATGCAGAAAGCTGCGGTACTCGTTCCAGTGTTTGTGTGCACGGATGCATCTGTGAATATATTTATAGCGCTTCATAGTGGTGTTCTTGCAGAGATTTTTCCCACCAACTTCCGTGCAACTACGTCTGGTGTGTTTGTTCTCTTTTTTCCTCATGCCTGGGATTCTCGTGTCACATTGTAGATGGTGCATAGTCCACGGGGCTGTGCTTTTCGCATGTCTCGGGTGAGTTGCTTCGGATTAACCTGTGTGTTCTCAAAGTTGCTACGAAGCGGGAGCGTGTCTTAGTCTTGAGTCGGCAAGGAGAACACTTCCTGTTTGTGTCTTCTCCAGCGTGATATTATGTTAGAGTAATTATTTGTCGGCGAGTAACGGAAGAAGCAGTGCTGGAACTTCCGCGCACGTGGCTTCACTCTTTGTGGTCAGAGGAAACCCTAAGGCGTTTTATTATTATCATTATTATTATTATTATTATTCCCATCGGGTGAGGAGAAGAGAGTGAGAGGGAAGGCGTAAATTACGTTTTTTTTTTTTTTTTTTTGCTATCGATCATAAATGATGAACGACGCAACTGATGAAACCCGTTCATTTTGTGTTGCTGTTAAAGTAACGTGATCTTTCATTCCGCGACGAGAAATTTTTGCATTTCAGTGCACGTTTAAGCCATGTGTACTGTCCGTTCTTATGTAGAATGGAGGTCCTTCATATAGTCCTTATAGTCTACCTAGAAGGGAGATTACTCAGTACGCTCCTTACGCGTTTACAGAAAGAAGTCTTCGCGCTGTGGAGCAGCGTTCTTTACTCACGGAGCAACGCTAACGACCCGAAACGTTCCACTGCAACACCGGAAGCAAATGTTTACCCCCCCCCCCCCCACTCCCCACCGAGAGTGCATAGCGAAGTCGGTCTCTGTCAGCGTTTCCAAGTCGTTGCCTTTCCCGAAGTTTTTATGTCAGGCACAAGAACTCTCAGCTAGAAGAAGACGTTCATGTAGGTCGTGAAATTAGGCCATTCTTTCGAGCATATTGTAAAATTCCGCTTTTCCTCCGGGTATGTCATGATATCCCAGCGTCCATAATCCCAGATCTCAAAATCCACAATACCAAAATCACCAATTGTAAAAATCAAAGCTTATGTCTGCGAACGACTGTGTCTCATAGTAGGATATCACTGAGCAGTAAACGGAATGGCAGTAACTTCATCTCCTAACCAACCATCATCTCGAATGACATCGTTCTCTCCCCTGATTTGTTGAAAACAGGGGGCGTACGCCTTTTTTTGTGACAATTACGCAGGGCATACGCATACTGTTTTCAACAAATCAGGGAAGAGAACGTGTCATTCGAGATGGTGGTTGGTTAGGAGGTGAAGTTACTGCCATTCCGTTTAATGCGTTAAGCTTGCCTTGTGGCTAGGGTACACTGTTGAAACAGAACTTAACCACATAGCACGCTCCTAGCCAACCATCATTCCGAATGATATCCTTCTGTGTCCTTGTGCGCTGAAAATGGGAAAAGGAGCCTATCTGGGACACATTATGCATGTCCCGGTCGTCCCGGTCAACAGTGTATAAGATGCCGAACGCATACCTTTGCCAGCTACTCCTCTACCACAGGGATAGGGGACAGGGAAGAGCGAAATACACATTTCATTAAACAAACAAACAAACCGAACGAACGAACGAACGAACGAACGACTCTATTCCGAGTTTCGATTAGCTTCACCTCCCTTGACGATAAATAAGCAGTGAACAAGCTAGGAGGAAAAAAAAAGAGAGTCTAAATTTGATGTTGATGTTGGCGAAAAAAAAATAATAGGGAGAGATTGGATTCATCACACGACCAATTCGGCTACTCCTATAAACAGACCCCCCCCCCCCCCCAATAAACAGAAAAAGAAAAAAGGAACGAGAAAAACCCGCCGCTCTCGCGATAAGTATCGGCCAAAGGCCAAATCCTCGGTGTTAACGTAGCGCACAATGAATCACACGGTCCTAATAGCATGACTGCAAAGCACTGCTCAGAATAAATCTCACAAACTGACTAATTTTGTTTGATGTCGATTTACTGTAACGTGCTATAACGTCGATTTACTATAACGTGCTGCAGTAAGTTTCATAGCGGAAACAATTTTTCAGTCCTCAGTATTAAGCGTGAATGGCTTATCAATACTACAAATACGAACAACGCTTGGGAAAATCCAGGTGCAAGACTCATCTCTAAGGGTAGCTTTGAAACTCCTTGCGAGTGGTGTTGATAAGGCCTTTCAGCGAGCGCCTCCTACCGTGACATTTTAATGGATCGTCTAAAAAACACGATACAGATGATAAATAAAATACTTCGTTGTTACCAGACGTTTACTCACATCAATGATGCACAGCATTTCCAATCCCGAAAAGCTGGGGCTCATCTTGCATTTTGATGACGCACCAAAGAGATGAATCATTAAAAATTGATGGGAATGATGAGCAGTTCTCGCAGTGGTGCTTCCCTTGATCCTAGTACTGCCCTCTGCTTGTCTAATTTCCATCGAATTTTAAATAGATTCGAAATCTATATGGATTTAAATTATTTCGTTCCGGTCTACTCATTCCAAGTAATCCTGTACGCAATTTAAAACTTAGAAAAGAAGTAATTTGTTTTGCTTGGGAATGACGTAACGATGAGTATTTATTTATTTGTTTATTTTCTATTTTTATTTTTTGAAGTGCACTCAAGTTTTAGCGACCCTCAACTCAACTCAACTTCACGGACCCCCAATAACTGCAGCGCTATTTTCTTCAGAACTCTCTCATGGCAAAAAAGAATGTTCTGTAAACATACTGGAGAAACCGGAGAGTACGCCTTTTCAAGGGTGCAACAATGGTCGCTTTAGATTTTTTCCTCTCCTCCTTTCTCACTCTCTCTACCTCACGTCTCAAAGCAATGTCATTCCGTGAAGATCAAAAACCAGGCCTCCCTCCAGTGTTTGCAGGTGTGTTTGCATGTGTGAAAACTAAGCGATCTTTCACATGTCTCGTTTCTTCTCTCGTGGTTTCTCTCTTTATTTTATTTTATTTTTTTTCATCGGACAATTTAGAAACTTTTTTGCACGATGCAGATATGAGTGACAAAAGAGAGCCGCTGAAGTGTCCTCAGCGTCCTGACAGAAATAGGGAAAGAAACTTTGTTCTGGTTCTTTCCATATCTCTTTTGCAGGAAACAGATGCTGATGTACTAATGTCTAATGTGCTCTAACAGGGATTGAATTGAATTGAATCGAGTTGTATTTATTTGCCAAAAAATTGCTACACTTGGCAAGGATTCTAATGTACTATGGAGTTCCGGCCGTTTCTTAATGTTGGATTCAAACAGCGAAACTGGTTCTACTTTTCCATGGATACTGAACGATAACACATACGGTCGTTCTTGTTGCTGTTTGTTTGCGAGCTCTTTGTCTCCGTGGACGCCACTTTCCCGAGTATGGAAGATACTCAGTGCACTCTCCGCACCTGTTGCTCAACGGCGGCCTTTTCAAGCGCTTGCGCTAGCAACCGCACGTTCGGAAATCGACGTTGCAAACGAATATTGTGCCAGTCTAACGACAGCTTCAGGGGCCTCGGAGTCACAAGGGTATTTACCTCGCACCATCCCAGCCGTCCTGGAATACCTACAGGAGCAATCTCTGGATCTTCCGTTCTCCTTCATGGAGTTGGAGGCTGCCCTAAGGAAATCACCTCCTGACACCTCTCCTGGGCCTGACTGTATTACGTACAAGGCGATCCAAAATCTACCCTTCCAACAACCATTGCCGACACGCCCTCCTCAGGCTCTACAATGGTTGCTGGGGGTGGTGTTTTTCCAGCAGAATGGAATAATGCGTTGATAGTGCCGCCCCTGGAGCCAGGCTAGTCTCCGCACGGCGTTGACGCCTTCCGCCCAATCGCCCTCACCAGCTGTGTCTGGAAGATTATGGAACGGATGGTATCCGCACGACTGAAGTGGTATTTTGAGAGCACCCGATTCTTTCCTGAGGCAATGGCTGGCTTACGGCAAACGCGGTCTGCAGTTGACAATGTCATCGATCTCGTCTCCTCTATCCAGCAAGCAAAGTCTGATGGGCTCCTAACGGCCGCTGTCTTCCTCGATGTGGCGAAAGCATACCACAGTGTTCTCCGCAATGTCTTTGTTGCATCGCTTCAAGAAGCTGGTGTGGGCGGCTGTACCCTTGCCTGGTTGCAAACCTTCCTCTCCGACAGGTCTCTGTTCGTACGCACAGCAGAGGCGGACAGCGTCAACTACTCTATGCATCGTGGAGTTCCACAGGGAAGCGTCCTTAGCCCGCTCCTGTTTGTCATCCTGGCACACCTCCCTTCTCTTCTGCCCAAGCATACCCATATCACGATCCGTGCTGATGACATTTGCATATGGACCTCTGCAACGCGCCAAGGGTCCATCCAGCGTCGTCTGCAACGTGCCTTAGACCTTATTGTGGCGTATCTTGCGGACCGTGTGTTGTCTGTCTCACCGGCTAAGACAGTAGCTATGACATTCACGCGCCGCTCTTTCCGCAAATACCCCCCTTCTCGCACTTTCGCTACCTAGGCATAACCATTGATAAGGGACTGACATTGTCGCTGCAGATCAACTCTCTCTCTCTGCTAGCGCACGCATCTACAGTAATGTGCTCCGGCACCTCTGCAGATCCACCTGGGGCCCGTCCTGTGCTGACCTCCGTCATGTGCATTTTTCCCGGTTGCTTGGCACTATGCGCTATAGCCTGCTTGTCCTGTATGGGATCTCCAGCACGCACGAGCGGGAGGTGCTAAATATTCAGGTCAGAAGCCTCCGCCTTTGTTTGGGAGTGCCGAACACTACGGTAACCTTCTCTGTTTTTGCGGAGGCACGGGAACCATCGGTGCTTATTTTTCGCGATAGTGTCGCCTTACACGCGTACACGCGTTATCTAGCACGCCATCCGGCTCATTACCTGTGTGATACTGCTCAACTTTATCCCGCGTCTGCATTCGGTCAAGCCATTCTTCGTTTGCGGGGCAACATCTCCTCAGCTTCTGCTTGGACCTCGTAGGCGCCACCCATGTGGACACTTCACAACTCCACTGTACACTGTTTGTACACTGTACAACCACTGTACACTGTACAAATGTCCATTCCGGGTCTTAGGAAAGAGAATGTTGTGCCAACAGTTGTGGCCTGCCAACTTACCTTGCACCACATCCACAGCCACTACCGGCATCGAACCCAAGTATACACTGATGCTTCAGTCTCTCTAGTTGGGTCGTCTGTTGCCTTTTGCATCCAGAGGATGGAATTGAGCACGGATTCAAACTCCTTCTTATGTCATCTGCCGAGCCCGAAGCATTCGCAATATTGGCCGCTTTGAGACACTTTTCGTCATTGGCGCCCAGGGCCTGGACGATCCTAACCGACAGTAAAGTGGCTCTGGCCTCTTACTCTGCTGCAGTCATCAGTGACACCTACACCACGATCATCGCCCTGCACTCCCAACTTATATCCCTGGGACACGGCCTGGTATTCTAGTGGATTCCGAGCTATGTCGGGCTTTCTAGCAATGATCGTGCTGACGCTCTCGCTCGGCATGCCCACGACACTGAGCAGCCAACTGTCCTTCCTCTTACGCTCTCCATGTGCCAGCTGAAAATCCGCCATTTTATTGCCAACTGCACGCAGCTCTTTCAGCAAGAAGCTATACACACCAATGCCTTCCTTAAATCCATTGACCCGCTAATGACACATGCTGTGCCTGGCCGCATCCCTCGCATTTTAGCAGTAGTCGCTGCTTCATCCGCTGCGGCTGAATGTGGCTCGAACTCCGCTCCTCCTGTTTAAGATGAGCCAACTTCCATCACCTCTTTGCCCCACGTGTCATGTAGAAGCAGACGTGCAACACTTACTCCGTGCCTGCCAGCGGTGCGAAGGTCACCGGTCCAGTCTACGCTACGGCGCGATCTCGCTCATCTAGGCTACCGAGAGCTTTCCCTGGCGGTGCTACTTGGCCCTACTGAGCACGCTGAAGTCACGTCCGCACTTACACGATTCCTTCGGGAAGCTAGACTATTGGGTACTCTCTGATACCTCCTACATGACTGTCTGCACAACGATTAGTGAAGGAGCTGTGTGTTCCTGTATTTCTTAATTTTTGCGTCACGCTGTTTCTGCATCTTACTTTTTCTTTGTTTGTGTTTACTTTTGGGAATAGCAAGCCTACATCATGGATAACCTTCCCCTTCTTTTCTTTATCAGCACTAAACATAGCCCCCCCCCCCCCCCCCCGTTTGATAGAAGTTGATTTCTCGTGACTCCCACAATTTATTACGTATTCCGTTTGTGTTTTAAGAAGAACCCAAGAGAAGATCACAAGTGACACAGTGGTGGGTTCGGGTCATACCACCAGCTGTGCTGTCTGAGGTTTTCTCTGGATTCTTCCGGCACACTTCCTAGACGGTTGTGGGCACAGTTCCCTGTGAAGTCGACCCAGGACGCATACTAACCCCCCTGTCCCCCTCTGCTTCCTGCTGTCCTCTCTCCATCTGTCCATGCACGTCTGCCACAGTGGCTTCGTCGCGTTAGCACGGAATTAAAAAAAGTGAAACAGACGTGAAAAAAAAAACACACAAGAAAAAAAGAAAAAGAAAACTGAATATATGTAGCGGACGTGGTATTAAAATATATTATCTTCGCGGGCATCCTGCTTGCCGCGAAAAGTTGCCTAGTGTGTCAGTATTTTGGGGGCACCATAATTCATGCATGGGAATGTGATGTAGTACGTGATATGCAGTATTTTCACAGCCTTTCTTTGCGTGCACTTTCTTATTTCTCTCTCTCTTTTCTCTCTCTTTCTTTTCTATTTCTTCTATTTTGTCTATTTCTTCTGCATGGCCAGAATTCAGGGACACCTCCTGTGGTGCCGGTTTTGCCTGATAGCAGAGCGACGTGTGAGAAAGCCAACCTTAAAGATAAGCACGACGTGAGGAGGAAAGCAGATGGAAAGAGGCGCGGGCAGACGAGAAAGGGAATTTGTACATCAGATATCTCTAGATATCGAGCGCGGGGCAGCCTACAGCAGAGCGATTGCCTTGGGAAACTGCCTTGGGAGACTGCACGAGCGATTTGATCGATCGATCGATAGATAGATAAATAATTGTGCCCATGAACGACGTTTGTCTAGTCTATGACGATGTGTTATGATTATGATTAAAAGCGTTAGAACTCCAGCGCCGGGGAGCTAAGAAGACAGACACAGACACATTGCACTGACAACCCCGGCACTGGGGTTTTAACGCTTTTAATCATGATTCTAGAAAACCGAACAGCCCATTTTTAACCCTTTTTGATGTCTTATGCTTGTGTGCTGTGTACCTCTTTCAGATACCGTTCCGCGAAGGAAGTTACAGTATACAACGGCGGAACCCAATTAAGGTTATTCATACCAGTCTACAGAGCGCATTAACACTGACTGAATTGCAAATGAGGTGCGAGATGAGTCGAAATTAAAGCTGAAGTTTCTCGCGGAACGGAGAAACCCTCCGCTGTTGTATTCCCAGGAGCTTCCGGAGCTTGAGTGGAGCTGCACAAGGCAAGCTTTTAGAACATGCGCGGATCTCAGGAACACCATTTGAATTGCACTTATGTTATGCTTATGCACTCACAGTTGCACTTATTTCAATTATTTGACGTGACTCACGTGCAGTTCACATCGCTTTTGGTGTCAGTCATGTAAATTAAATACACCGTATGTTTAATAGAAAAAAACAATATTAAAACTGCGTATGTAAAAGTTTAGCGTAGGTTGCTTGTAAAGCGTGCTTTGCCTGCATAATTGTGCTGCGCAAGGTGAGGCAAACTTAAAGGCGCAAAACAGATTTCGCTCGACTATTTTCTGCTCTCTCAGTAAATGCGTCACGATAAATGTAGAAAAAAACGTCATTGCTGTCATATGTCGCAAATTGCTCCTTTCTCAACCCCAGCACACGGACCATGGCATGCAGGCTCCACAAGACATTCCCAAGCAGCACAACATCTTGGCCTAATATTGGCTGTGTATTGGCGCTACTGGTCCTACATTAGCTCAGTATTGGACCAGTATTGTAGATATCCAGGAAATTATGGACCAAGATATTGTACTTTTTGGGTTGCTTTGATTTTTGAGGTTTTATAAAAGCATTGGGAATAATGCATTTGATTTATGCATGCATGTGTGGCTGACAATTTTCGGCACATATATCTACATTTCGAGCTCCAACGCATGTTAGCAAATTCAAATCTTGTCGGTTTTACGATAGCGTGCACAAAGACGTCACCTTGAACCGACACCGACACCGATATCCTAAGAAGGCGAGATTGTTGTCCCAAATTTAGTAATATCGACCTGATCAACACCGTGGATATACTTTTCGCCCTTCTTCGCGTGTCGAGACTGGGAGGTACACGGGTTCGAATCCCGGCGCCGGCCGTGCTGTCTGGTGTTTTTCCTGGGTTTTCCTGAGAGTCTTTTGTTAGCGAAGTGTTAGAAGACCAAAACAATAGTAATCTGTTCCTGTCAGCTGCTGCGAACCGAATGCCCGTGGGCAGTCTCGTGAGCCGTGACAGTCAGCTGTTTTTTTTTTTTTTTTTTTTGACAAAACAAAAGTGACGCACGTGATGATGCTGACTTTAGTATAGGCTGGCGCGAATCATAGCAATCTCCCTCCCAAGCTAGCTGATACGACGTAGTCATTGTGTCGCGATCAGGTGATCAGTTCAAAACCTTTTGCATACAGGATGTTCTTGTCATTCGGAACCGGCTTGGGTCAACGAGTCGGCGATCATGAGTCCAGTGGGGATGAATGATAACTTGAACTCCCGGTTCTCGATTTCATTCCTTGGGTAGAGGTATTTCAGATGAATATGTTTGGAAGCTTTCAGACACATGTCGGCAGAGTTCCGTTAGAAGTCGGCCCAGGACGCACATTCCCCCAGGGCGTCAGTCGTGACGTTGCCCACCTCTGTGAGGCCGACAACGGCGAGCCCTTTCACCAGCACCACCACCACTCGCACTTGGAGGATGGATTTCAATATTTCCTCGCGTCATTTTTCTTTTGCCTTTCTGTGGGGTCTGTAGCGGGTCGTGGACAACGACGAAGATGGCCACACGCCTGGAGCACCGGCTTCAGTTCCACCGGCGCGGCCATGGAGACAGGCCACCGTCATCGCCTCTCCGTGGCCTACCATCATTGCCGGTCGGGGCTCATGTAGAGGAACAACACCTCCTCTACAGGTCCATCCATTTAGGGGTTCTTTATGGAAGTACAGTGAAACCTTCCTATGTTGGACACCCGCGGTGCAGCCGAAGTGTGTCCTACTTATTGAGGTGTCCGTGTTACAGAATATGAGGGAAACAAAAAATGGAAAAGATCACAGCTGTGCTGCCAGAAATATCCCTCTTCTTCAATTTATGGTCCTTAGTGGTACCTGGTGGTAATGGTACCTCTACCCACTCTTCACTGATAATTATTACTGATTTTAGTAGATTCAATTCCGTTCAGATTCCACTCGATGGCATTACCTGTGGAGCTTTTCGAGCAGCTAGAACTTGTCTCTGAAGCGTCAGCCCACTTTTCATGTCTTGGTGCAGTGCGCGTTCAAAGCCTCTAGACAAACCGAAGACAAGTGCTTACACAAAGAATTACAATATAGACTGACAGCACTTGTTTTTGGGCTCTAATAACTATAGCAACAAAATGACCAGTATAGGGGAAAAAAGTTGCGAAAGTCAAGGCCACTGGCTCAATTTGGGTCTTTTTGGTGCAAAGATGGGCCGATATTGAGGTAATTTGGCCAGGGTTTTGTCCGACTTAGCAGGGAAAACCCTGTCCTACTTCCGAGATAGGGAGGTGTCCGACATAGAGAATTTCGTCCCCATGTAGTTTCAGTGGGAGCCAGTGCAATGAAATCTTGTCCGACATGGGGAGTTGTCCGAGGTAGGGAGGTGTCCGACTTTGGACGTTTTACTGTAGCAGAATTCGTCAGGTGACTAATTCAACTTCTTCTCTTTTTCTTCCTCGTTTTTTTTTTTTTTTACATTTAAACGCAACTCAGTCTTCTATGTCCGAATATTCTAAATTGCGGTGCAGCCTTTCGCTCCTGTTCCGAAAGATTGGTCCCTGCCGAAATTGCTTGGTCCCTGGCCCAATCCAGCCCAGCAACGCTCTGCGCTCAAAGCTCTTTTGACATTTCTGGACACCATCGGACTTCGATCGTTATTGTGAAGGGGCTCGTTATTTTATTCCCAACATTCCCACCAGCAATGGGGTAATGTATCACCTCTGGCGATGAACCTCCCCACTCTCCAAAGTCAAAATAAAGTTGTTGTTGTTGTTGTTGTTGTGGCGCTCCTGTTTTCCTTTTTTTTTTTTTTTTAGAACTGCCACAAGAGATTGACGTCTAACGTCAGAAATGCACAACAAAAGATCTGCTGGAAGTGACTCAACGTGGGCATGGCGATAACAGATTTTTTCAATTCAATTCATCTTTATTTCAATACAAGTCAGAGTTACATAGGGGTGGACAAAAAACAACATCATGCTGTTTGACGAGGGCGCATCCCTCTGATTTAGTGCATCAACAGCAAGCGGAATATACTAATTGTGAACATCAATATTAGTCGTGAAAAATACTATAGTGTAGCAAGGAAACGGAATAAATACATATACACGTCATAGAAAATTAGACATCATAATAGAAAAAAAAGCAAAATAAGAGACATCATTAACTAGAACAATAAACATAACACTAGAGCATAAACATGGCCCGTAGTGCAACAGCCGACATGGAGTTAAGGTCAATTCCCTTCTTTAAATAAGAATTCAACAGCTTTGCGATGTTATGGGGTAGCGACTGATCTCCGCATATTGTTCGCGTCCTTGGGACTTTCCAAAATAGATCCTGACGTGTTTTGCTAACTATTCGACGTTGTAGATTGCATATTGACAAGATTAACGTATTGTTATATTTTACAGCCTTAAGGTATGTTTTTAGCAGGAGGAAATCGTAAATATTTTCTACCTTCATAATTTTTAGGTCATCAAAAAGATTTGCTGTGTGATGATCAAAAGGAACGCCTGCAATCAATCTTACTGCCCTTTTTTGTAATAGATAAAGTTTAGTAATGTTAGTCTTATACCCTAGTCAGACAGCATTTCAAATGTCAGTTGCGAGAAATGACCTCCGGCCTCTCAAACGACCTTTGTTCGGGGGCGCCTGCCAGACAGGCGGGAAAGGAGTGCTCCTCAACTGACTGCCCTCACCGGCTCCCTTTTTCGTTTTCGTTTTCGTTTTCCCTGTCTGCTGTGGAAATTTGAAGTTGGTCTGTGCGTCATAAATCAAGATGCGGAAGTCATATATACTTCTCTAAATAGGATCTAAATACGTTTACACAGTTTCACTCCATTATCCGCATTTTATAGGTTTTCCTACATTCAGCTGCGAAGGTAGCGAGGGTACAATGGCATAACACTGTTGTCGAGATTGCTCCTTTCGGCACCTCAAATGTCGTTGGGGGCCTCCTTTCGCGTTGATGGTCATTTCTTAGAAAGGTCCTTTGAGTTGCCGTCTGACGCGACTCTGAGAGGTCATTTTTTGCAAATGAAAATTCCCCGAAGTCCTTCGAGCATGCCGTCTGACTGGGGTATTAGATGTCGTACCCCACACGAGGTGACAATAGGTAAAGTGAGACCGTATTAATGTATTGTAAAGAATAACCTTTACGAAGTTCGGGAATGCGTAACGGTAAGTAGACAGGATGCCAATGGCTTTCGCAATTTTGTTCTGAAGATACGTCAAGTGACAATCCCAAGTCCCAAGATAAGAAGAGAAAGAGACTAAACATGATAACAGGTTCTGATAACAACGATCTAATGTAGGGTGCGTTTTTTTATTCTACCCCCGGTAACCCCCGGGTTACGCACCACGTGACCCGAGTGAGATGTCACGTGACCTGTGGGTAGGTACCCCCGTTTAGAAATTTTCGCCCATTACGAGTTACGCCCGTCTCAGCGAACATGGCGGCAGAGGCAGACGACGTTTTTGACGAGGACATGATTGTAGAAGTTGCGGCACTTGTGTTGCTTGACGCATTTGACGAAGGGGAAGATGGACGAAGGAAGAAAAAGGCATCCATCCAACGAAACAACAGTCGTACTAAAGCCACCGAAATATGCTCGGAATCGGAAAGTTAAAAGACGCGGGACTCTCACTTGACGTCGTGTGACGTCATAACCCTCTGCTACCCACCTGCTGAGCTGGGTCAGTGAGAGTAGGGACCCAGAGTAACCCTCGAGCGACGAGAGTTGAATTTTCGCCGGTAGGTTATGACGTCACTTCCGTCACCCTCGATTTTTCGCCCAGTAAGGGTTACCCCAGAGTTACCCGGGTAGAATAAAAAAACGCACCCGTACAGGGACGAATTATATTGCGTGATTTTCAGAAATCTCCAGCCGTGTATTATGACATTACTTGTTTTGACGTAACAAGTTAGCACCAGCATACATTCTAATCATCATCATCAAAATGGAATTGTTGTTAAAGCACTATAGCATCAGCTGTGTACTCTGAAAGGACGAGTAGTTCATGATCGCTCCAGTGACAGCGGTTATATTTTAATGGACGGACAGCACAATTATGTTTTTGCACATGTTAATCGTGAAGGAAGAAGTAAGGGTATTCAATGTATTCAGGGTATTCAATGCTAATAAAACCTTTCTGCACGTTTCCCGAACAGCCTCGAAAAGCAAACGTCGCGAAGTTTGGCAAGTGTCGAGACGTCATCAGGGACTATCAAAACAGCGACGCTGCCGTCCGAAGAAATTCCGTTGGTCGTATTTTGACGTCTGCCAGATATAATGAAATTACTGCTTCCTGGGGGGACGCCCTGACATTGAAAACAGGCGGCTAATGATCACGCCATTTGGCAAGAGCTGCAAGACTGAGTGCTTTATGGGCAAGTCTTCGCGTGTGCACGAAGATGGATATGGACCCACGTCATCGACTTGTGGGTCAACACAATTCCAGCTGCCTGGAACATTGAGAGGTTTGTTTTAGTTGCTTGGTAATCAACAGTGCGAATGTCGTTGTAATTTGAAATCGTTGGTGTAGTGTAAAGTAAAATGGATAAGAATTAAAAATTCAATGAATAAAAAGTATTTAGGGAAGTTTCCGTTATTTGTGACATCTGTACGTGAACGTAACAGCTATGCAGAGTTGTGAGCTTTTTATTATTTTTATGGCATGTGCATTTTTATGGCAAAAATGATCGTGCTCAGGTGATAATTAGATGAGAGCAAAAATTACAATCGAAATGGATAACAGAAGGATAGCGAGAAAAGTTACTGCGACACAACAACAACAACAACATAGATGAATGGATGATGACGATGTACTGCGACAGCGTATCGTTACTCTTCCCGATTCTAGTTCTGCCGCAATCGAACATGTGCGGAAAAACCCGTCATTATAGAAATAGAAAGAAAAAAAATGGAAACGTAGGTCGGGCACTGGTGCGACCACCTGTTCCAGGACGCTTGACGTGTGAAAGCGCTGAATGATTTCAAAGATTGTTTCAGCACGTATGTCATTGAGGTAGTTCGTCAGTGCACACAGCGCAGATTGCTGGTGCTGCCTTGGCCAGCTCCCCAGTACCTTCTCAACACTAAAAGGTCGGTTGTCAAGTTTCGCGAGGGTGTTCTTCAGTGTTCGCCGACTAGAGTGGAAGCGTCGGTAGGTGACCAGCACGTGCTCTGTGTTCTCCACAGTTCCGCACGTTGAACAGTTCGGCGACCCAACGACACCTATCTTATGAAGGAATCCTGCTGCGAACGGCACGTTGAGACGCAGGCGGTGGATGACGGACTCTAACGGCCTTGGCATCTTCGATGGGAGGCAGTAAGTGCAGTTGGAGTCGATACGCGCGAGCAACGAGTGAGTCATGACATCGCCTGTCGGCATGGTTCTAGAGAGACGATTACGTAAGGAGGCGAGCAGGTACTTTGCATCGGATTGCGTGAAGTAGATTTTACGAGTAGCTCTTTTATGATGAGCAATTCGAGCAGCCTGGTCCGCCTTCTCATTTCCACTGAATGATGATGTTGTGACCCTTTGTTTCGGCAGTGTTGTTCGCTGCGATAACACTGTAGACGACCGGCGCAAGTGAGGATGTCGTCGAATCTTGCATTGATTTCAGGCAAACCTGTCATTTAAAAAGTTTATTCACACTATTCATATGGTAATCACATACTCTCTCGCACATATGGCATGTACATATTGCACACAGAATGTTCATCTGGCCGTGTAACCCACCTGTAAAGAAACTGCATCATTGTTGCTCTCATAGCTTTTTTTATAAAGAAAAAGTTAGTATCGTATAAGAACAAACTCTATACATATCCACATATACATAGGGCTCTCTAATTTATACTATTTCACTGTTCCACTATTTTACGAAATCCTAGCGTTTCATGTTTTGAGTATTTCAAACTCCTAGTGTTTCAAAGATTAAAAGTGTTTTGAAAGTGCATTTCAAACTGCCAGTGTGTCAGAATTTAAGCAAGAACAAGGACAAAAAATAAAAAGTAATAAAACGAAAGTACACTTGACGTGGAGGCGCTGTCTCTATGCGTGAAAAATCACAAGCTATCATCACGCGTGCGCTTACCGTCCCAGAAATCAGATAAAAGTATGTACGCTTGGTTACATGTAAAGAAGAGGCATATTACTTCCCCCCCTAGCGTGTCTCAATCGGCTTTGCGAAACAGATCTACTCGGAGCGAATCACCCTGTAAATCGGATCAGAAGGACGTACAGACGGCTCATGGTCTTCCAGCAGATGGGAAGACATTTTGGATACGCTACAGCTTTTTTTATTATTATTATTATTATTTTCTCTCTGCCATTTCGCCTTTCTGCTTTATCTCCGCCAACGTTAAGAAGTTGATCGGATGCACTGCATTCCAGGAATACGAATTCGAGAAGACGGGGTAAGTGGATTTGTGATTGCGTTCGGCATTCCTCATTAAAGGATGTGATTTGTTTTGTGAGTGCTGCAATGTCTTTGCCATTTAGTTCGTTGGAGGTGTGTTTCTTTTCTCTTTCTTTTTTTTTTTTTTTGCCGAGGGCTCTGCCTGCCAGTGGGGCAGCACGGTCCTGTCGATATTGGCGTTTCAGCGTCGGAGACATCCCACACTCTGAAAAATGAACTTCACCACATAGCACTCCCTTGGCCAACCATCGTCCCGAGTGACAACGTTCTCTCCATTGATTCGATGAAAACAAGGTGCGTACGCCATTTTTGTGGCGATTATGAACTACATAAAGTCACAAAAATGGCGTACGCCCCCTCCCCCAGTTTCATAAAATGGGAGGGAAAGAACGATGTCACTCGGGATGATGGTTGGCTAGGAGCGTGCTATGTGGTGACGTTGTTTTTGTGGTGAAGGCAAGCCAATATCGACATTACCCCCCCCCCCCCCTAATTTTTAAATGTGCCGAATTTGAACCTGCGGCACCTTCGAGTCTCAGCAATCGAGGTGATCAACTTAGCCACTAAGTCGCAGGTGGTCTCTTTTCCTTTCTTTTTTCGTGCGTTTATTTACAAATTACACAACATTTACACTTTACATGCATAGCACATGCATTTCAGTGATTCGCCCTTCGTTCTTACGTCCAGCCAGTTACATCTCATCTAGATTAAACCATTCCTGTAAAATACAGCCTATTA
This sequence comes from Ornithodoros turicata, assembly GCF_037126465.1. NCBI lineage: Eukaryota > Metazoa > Arthropoda > Arachnida > Ixodida > Argasidae > Ornithodoros > Ornithodoros turicata. The sequence goes on from NC_088204.1 coordinate 12,633,021, forward strand.
CTTGTAACATTACTTCCATCACGCAGTCCCGCGTAGAACTAACGGATCATCTCGCTTACCTCGCATAATCATCTTTAGTTCTATTTCGATTTGTTTTGCTTATGTATGTGTACAAGTAGCGCGCTCCTATTGTATTATTGTATTATAGCCCACTCCCCTCTGTACCTTGAGGGTAACGTAAATAAATAAATAAATAAACAACTCCTACTTCATGTACTCATTTTCCCCCCAAACAATCTGCGACTGGAACGCCTTCCCTCAGTCACTCGTATCCATTTCCGATTATGCATCATTTCGAGCCACATTAGCTATACTTACCTTTATTGTTAATAGTACAAATTGACAGTAGTGCACTTAAGTGTTGCATATTTCTCCCCCCCCCCCCTCCTCATGTATCGCCCCCAGGAGGGCATTTGAGGTACTGAAAATAAATAAATAAATAATGTTGCTGGTTTCGTTAGCCTGAACGACTCGTTCAGCTGTCTCCTGTCGTTAAGTTGAACGTGCTGCCGCTAGCGTGCTAGCTGCTTGTGATGTGGGGAAGTTCTGTTTTAAATGCGCAAATGGGTCACAAGCTTACGACACCGAACGACATAAACGCCAGTTATCTAGAGATCTTGTAGAAACTCTTGCTGGAATCAGCCATCCCTTGCAGGAGTTAGACAGCGCTGCTGCTGAGATTTTAAATGGCAAACGCTCTCGCAGGCAAGAGTGATTCAGTTCTGCAGTAGTCACTCCACTTAAGCTTAAGACGAGCGAATGAATATTTTTCTTTTTTAAACCAACCAACCAACCAACCAACCTGGGGCGGATGAAATATTGCGTCTAATGGCGTTTAAATCTCCTCTTTTTCGTCTTTGCACGGCCGATTTGCTCAAGAACTATTGCGAACGCAATTTACAACAAAGAAAGCGAGATTTCTTTTACCTGGTGATGCGGCACTCGGCGCAGTTCATCTGTTGCATCTCCAGAACTCTCACATATGGGAACGGGCCCATCTGGAGAAGCACTTTGTCCAATGGCAAGTGCGCAGCTGAGGCGCCAATCCATTAAACGGTGGGTTCGTACGCTATTGAGACTATTTGCTTTTCATTCAGGTCACGCGTATCTAGTTCTCCAAAGACGAATCATTCGAAGCGTCTCTCGAAGTTATTTTGTCCGGGCGAGTGGATGAGTGAAAGTACGTAAGCGATTTTTTAAACAAGGTGCCTTTCTCACATCTTTCTTTCAGTAACAGAAATTGCAACGAGAAGAGTAAAAAATGGTTCATTCTTTCGCTGCCAAAACGTTTTAGTCGTCCTGGTGGAAACATGGAGGTAAAATGTTACCTAGAAGTATAAAATCAGTAAACGTTCCCATTTCTTATCTCGTTCCTATTATCGTCATGGTCATGATCATGTGTAACAAAGAAAGAGAACGTCCATTCATTTTCCAACGCTGTTTTCACCACGTGGAATGTTCAACAGCTGGGTCAACTTGCTGCTTTGATGCAACTACAAGACTCCTACTTCAGAAACCAACAAGCGAACAAGAACATTAGCGGAGATAATCTTCTAAGCCTATTAGCTGGAATGAGCATCCTGCAGGGCACAGCATTATACCTAATTAGATTAGCACTGCAATAACCCTCCTATCTTTTTTTTTTTTTTTTTTTACATAAGCTACAGAGTTTGTGCAGCAGGAGTAATTATAGTTGAAGAAGGCATAGACAGCAGCGCCTTTCTCACACAATTTACAAATTCGATTAGCTGTCGCTAGGGGGAAATTGTTTCATGACAGTTTTTTTATCAATTAAAAAGAACTCTGCTCTTGAAAACAATAACAACAAGTAAAACATATAGTTTTCTAGTAGTTTTATTCTCTCTTGCACCGTGCACATAAGCAGGCAGGTTTTTATTAGGGATCCTGGTTTTCGAAGTGTACTTTTTGGCATACCCGGAGGATGTTTTTCGGAATTTATTAGTTTTCCAGAATTCGGATTTATCGCCGTTTATTCGTTTTTATTATTATTATTTCTTTGTAAATGAGTTAATATCTGAAATTTGCAGCAAAAGCTACTGCTGTGAAACGACGCTAAATAATAATAATCATAATAATGACAAGTCGCCTCGCAGGATATGCGGGAGAACTTGCAATCATCATCGTAAAAATGAAGTTGTTGTTGTTGTTGCTGTTGTTTAACTTGCAGACAGCGCCATCTGTATCACGATCAACTAACGACGTGAAAATCCCTGACCCCAGCTTTCGAAGAAGATAATTTGCATGTCATCTGCGGGAAAGCGAAAGGAAACCCCTAGGCACTGGACTTCGGACGTCCAAGTAGACCTTGGAAATGACGTCATGTCCTGCAGTGTGACTATATAGGGTATCGTATTTTGTTACTTCAACGTCGAGGTACCCTCTTGGCAGGGACGGAGTTCACGTGCACATTACACGGATGCTTCGCACGTTGGTGTGTGAAAGACCGTTGCACAGTGCATTTGGGCCCAGAGAACCAGCCTTCTTCGTTGTTGAGGATTCGAACATGGGACACGAGGCAATGGCGACACTAAGGGAAACGAGCCCAGTCAACCGGTTATCAGTGCATGGTTTTTCTTACTGAGCGCTCGGTTACTGAAATCCAAAAAAAAAGCGGTATTGTCTTTTTTTTTTTTTTTTTATCCGAGAACTCGAAACCCCTATACCCAGAGCACTTACAGCTGTATGATTGAAAGGTAGTTAAGCAGAAAGAGTAAAAAATAAGTGTGGAGAGAGGTATAGTCATTCTGGAGACAAACTGATTACCAAAAGACTGATAGAAAGTTAGCCTAAGAAAGGCAAAACTCGAGAGCGCAAGAACCAAGAGAACCAAATACATTGTCCGCCCTGATATCTTGAAAAAAGATGCAGGATGTTTCCGATTGTGTAACGCGAATTTCAGCGGTAGCTGCTGTGTGTGGATGTTGACACTTTTATTGCTGACATATGCACAACTACTTCAGAGTGACGAGTACTGCCTTGTGACCTGTGAAGTAAGTGGTGATGTGTAGAGCTGGGATTAGTGGACAAAAGCGGGACAGGAAACGCCGAAAAATCGGGAGAAATAGAGAGAAGTAGCGGGGGGGGGGGGGGGCTGTGATACAGCCACAGCGATTCCCCGTCCGAGACCTTCCCGTTAACAACTACCGCTGTACATCGGGTACCAGAGCTGCTGCAACACAGCGGAACGACCGATTCTTGTTTAACAGCTAGCTATGCATTTAAATTCACTTGCAGTACTCTCCACGGGGACAAAAGAAAGAAAGAAGCAATTGGTGATCGGAGACCTCCGTCTCCTGAAGCGTAAATTGTGTCGTTCATTAGCACACGCCCGCAGCAGTTTCAAAGCCCCCAGAACATTTCCTCTAACCGAGTAACTTTAGTCCGTAAAGTGGGACTCTGCAACAAAATCACCGCAAAGGTTTTGGTATATCCGTAATCTTTGGGATGTCGGGAACATGTGTACGAAATATCTGGGTCCAAAACTCCGCAGACTGACTCAAACGAGTTATTACGAACCGAGCGCTTCGCCTCTGTGAAGCGAGAGGGCGCTGAAAGCAACACACTGCTGACATCATCCGGCATCCGGCAAGGTAGAAAGAATGCAGGCTTGGAAGCAGACGACAATGCTGGGTGACGTCACGGAATCCTCCTCCGGACGAAACGCCGTAGTATGGAGCTCTGTTTTCTGCTCTTCGAATTTCGGTTTCGGTCTGCTATTCACTCTAAGAAAAGAAGGAGTAATTGTATACCTTTTGGGGACTACATGCATTGCCACAAAAAATAGTCCCTTTCGGGAGTAAAGGCACGGGAGTAAACGAATGTCACAGAGTGGAGATAGAATTTCACGCTCTGTTCTTAGAGTCGCATGTACATAATTCGTGTGCATATAGTACATGAAAATACTTCGAATCAAACCGTCAACAGTGATACATCGAGTGATACATAAAATCTTGCGACATACATAGGGCACAATTCGCGAAGGAAGAAGCGCTTATTGTTTCTTACTCTGTGTGGGTGAGAAATTGCTAAGTTGGCTGAGTTATACAGCCTCACGCCATCAAATTGACCAAGAGCACATATTTACGTAGACTGTTGCATTCGGAAGACCATTTGCGAAGTTCAGTGACAATTCGCAGTCCTGCGGGAGTAAATGGCGCGGGTAGGGGACTAAAATGGGCAGTAATTGCAGTATAGCGGACCAGAAGCTGCAATTACTCCCCAGTTTACTCCTTTTTTTCATAGGGTGTTGTCATCATTTACGAATTAATTACTCGCGCAAAGTGAATGCGAATGTTGTATTCGGTATCGAGGGGGTGGTTCGTGTTCGGTATGATGCTCACCTAATTTTTTCCCTTTAAGGGAGTAAAAAGTCTTCCTTTAAGGGAGTAAAAAGTCTTCCTCTAAGGGAGCAAAAAATGCATCGCCACATCCACTACTCCCTTTTGGGTATCAAATGCACGGAAGCCGACGCCAAGTTCAGGGACTATTTGTGGTACTGATGAGTACATTTCGGGATCAGAGGACTAAAATGGGGAGCAACTGCAATCCAGGGGACTAGAAGAGGTACTTCCTCCCCAATTTGGTCCTCTTTTCTTCTGATAAAGTGTACGACGAAATTAAAAATCTTCTTTCTCAGCGTTCTAATGATATTCTGGCTTAGCTTCATTGTCTCTTTCTCTGGCTCATTCTTGGAATTAGACGCCTACTCGAGAATTCGGGGCTGGATAGACCTGCCCTCTCGCCGCAGTCACCATAATATATATATATTTCAAAGTATTCACTACCACAATTCCCGCCAAGTCTATCCCGCTCAAAGAATAGGCTCACAACTGAAGCGTAAAGTCTCCAATGGCAACAATGGGAGCCCTATTTCCGCCATATTTTCCGCGAGAATGCGTCCATAGAACGGCTGGTATCGAGTGCCACCACCCTCTGGTCCTCGACAATAATATATCCCTCAATAGGATGCCTAGAGTGATAGCGAAAGTTCAACGATATCAACCGTTTTTATTGAAGCGGCTTATTTCGTCAGGGAACGTTCCAGGATTTCACAGACATGAACAAAACCACGCATAGCCATGTCATGTTCCAATGTGCTCCCGAGGGCAGATTGCTTCCGGTCATAACTTCTGAGGAAACTGAACTCAAACAAATGTGTTTTCTGTAAACAAAGCTCTAAGAACAGAAAGAGGAAATGGGGGAGCTTCTATAATCTCTTAGATTGGGCAATTATTCCCCTTTTTGGTCCCCCCCCCCCCGCCGACCCGACCCAATCTCACCGGGATATCCTGCGTCTGTCCTGGAGCAACAGCGCCCGTCTGCGCCCTCCGCCCCACATTGGAAGACTGCCATCAGCTGTGGTGAGAAGACTGAAATCGACCTTCGAGGAGCAATGTTGCCAGACGCGTGGCTATAGACGGGCACCCTGTGACGTGATACTCCTCCAAACTAGACATTAATTTCATGATGCTTCAGCGTCATACAGGGCAAAGAAGGCTTTGGGAGAATATAGTGTGACGCATGTAGATTGCGATGGCATAAGTTAGGTAGAATTCTGAAGAGACGAGATTAATACCCGTTTCACACGGGCATGATTGAAACCAATAAACCAATTGAACATGCACGCAGCGCCATCAAGCGTGTAACGTGTCAACCTGTCAGGGTGCATTGGATTCAGTGCTCTTTGAGAAGTTGACACGTTGCACACTTGGTGGCGCTACGTGCATGTTCAATGGTTATTGGTTTCAATGATCACTGAAGGCTGCCCGCGTGGCAGTTGTATTAATCCGTAGAGACGGTTTAACTGATGCGGAAGACGTTTACATGTTCGATATTGAAAACGTGCATCAATAACGCTCACCATATGGTGAGCTATATTCATGATGGTTTTAGCGGACTGACATGGATAAGGACGAGACACGCACTAGGCGCATGAGCATGCTGTGCGGTTCTCGATCAGTCAGCCTTCTGTGACAGCCAACCGAATAAACGTGACAACACTCCGTCCTGGTCCACTATTACAGTGCTGCCCCTTATATCCATCACTTCGGTCTGCTACCTAGAGCGAATTAGAAGAGCCTCCCTAACTTTGCAACAGTACACTCGCCGTCGCGTGCAAGGCTGCATTTTTTTCTCGTCTTCTTCTTATTCCGCTGAACCAACTTGCAATTTATCATGGGTCGGCTCTAACGTTTTTTATGAAGCGACAGGCAACGGCAGAACTGTCAGGCGCGCGAAGTAATAAGTATTGGGAAAGGCGCCGTGAAATTACCCTTTTCTTTCAAACCTTTTTTGTCTTCATCTTCTTTCACGTGGACGCATGTCTCACTTAGATTACAGTCTCAAGAAAGCTTTTTTGAAACAACGCCTGCGGAATCTGTCGATTGTTCAAAGCTTGCCTCCGCGACTGAGGTTTTCACCAAACCGCATTCTGTAAAATTTCGCATACGGTGGTTTTAGAGTATAGAATTCAGATGGAACGACGACATATAAATCCGATGTGCGTCACAAAAATTATTTAGAAAATCTATAAGTTAGCTGTTAAAAGTGGATGGCTAGTACAATATGGGAGACGTTAAAAATATTCCTCAGTCGATATTATCATTATATGCCGTAGGGCTGGTATTGGGGCATCAGAAAAGTTGCTGAGCTCAAGATCGCGGGTTCAAACCCGGCCAAGGACGGTAGCAACATGGGGATGTAAGCATTGCTTCCAGTACCGTGTGTCGGAGATTTCCGGCGCACGTCAAAAGAACCCCCAAGTGGTCGAAATTATCAGCCGTCCTACCCTGCGACACGTGTACCATGTCACCATACTAAACAGGCAGACAAATCTTAAGTGTAATACCACGGCACCATTATTAATATTATCATTATCGTCGTCATCATCATCATTATCATCATCCAAATGTTAGATTAGGCTATTTAAAGGCGCTGATGTTCGAAAATATTACGCCTTTTCAATGGCGAACACCCATCATCACATCTTTATTCGTCTTGTTCACTGCGTTCACTGAGTGTGATGACTGTGCAGTGTCATGTAGCTCATGGCCTAATGTTCAGAATCTGTGTTTCTCTGCTGTTGTTCTGTCAGAATGCCTAGATTTGTATACGATTTGTTTTTGTAGTTGCTGCTACTCTAGTAAAGTCGGACCGTCCCTCACTCTGTCCTAGCTTTTACTCTTGACACCACCCATTATTACTTCGATGGAAATGAACAAAAACTCTTCTGGAAGTGCATATCAGGATAAGTCATGGAATAAACTGCAGGGTGGTTGTCCTCGATAGCTTATATTTAATTAGTATTTAATAACTATTTATTTAATTTTAAGTAGACCATGAGTAGACTATAAACGGCGGCATATGAGTATCCGTCTCTTTTTTCCTTTGCATTAAACATATCCCCCCCCCCCCGTCTTTACTGTGCATGACCAACACCACCTTGATAAAGAAAGCCTGCTTCATACCTGCTCTCTATGATGTCCAGCTGTACTCTCGTTTGCTATCCACACACAAGACAGTTTTTCTGTTTCTCTTCCATTTCCTCAGTGACGTTTCCCCTGCATCCCCTAGACGTTATAAACGGAATATGATACCTCATTAGAGGAAATGCACCGTTTCTGTTAAGCGAACTATAGCTGCTTGCGAATGTCTATAAGCACTGGTTCTGTTTCATTGTGCTTTCTCTCACCACGTGCGTATCAAGGAAGCCCACGAGCATTTTGGGGCACTTAAGAACGGGTGGCATTCTTCGACGCGTTGTCGTATTTACTCGAGGACGCTCTGCGATAAACGAAATTCGTGCAGCACATCCCGACACATACCCGTGATGAATATACGGCTTCGGAGCGCTCCCGCGAGTAATTTAGTATCTTTCTGAAGCTGAAATGGTGCTAAGAAACAGTGGTAACAGAATTCTTGCGAAACAGAAATGCGTTTGACTGTGTTGCCTTACTTTGCGTATGGTGAAACGACAACAGTGGTAGTAATTTGCTGGAGTGAAAAATGTGGGCTGTTAGCTGTCAAACCCGCGGGCGGAATTTACATGGTAATGCTTAAGCCTATTTTGAAAGCAGCGAGAGTAGTTATTCAACAGTGCCGTGGAACTCGATTAAGGCGATTAATGCTTGTTTGCATAAGAGTTTTAGCCCAAAGTGAAGTGCGAGACACGAATAGTTTGCCTCCAATTGCTGTCCCAGCCCGTGGGATTGGATTGGATCGGATTCAATGTGAGTTGTGGCTCCACAGGTGACCAGAATTATTATGCAGCCAAATGAAAAATGGAAATTTTCACACACCACTTGTTTATTGCCATCTGTTAAAGGGAACATGGTAAATAAACAATTCAAAATTTACATATCAACATTTGTGACGTCATAAAAAAAGAAAAAGAAATATCAGTGATCCCTTGGGCCATAGAACCAAAACAAGCAAACTTAAGCAGCCCACGTTCGCCACCTCCATCACTTCAACCATCACTTCAACCATCACATTCTCCACCCAGATTGTCATCGTCATGTCATGGTATACGTAGACAACCCCAAAGTCCTGGCCGATCTCCCTTGCCTGACTGACCTTCCCTCGCTTTTTTTTTCAATAAACATATTTCCCCCTCCCCCTTGCGGCTAATGGCCATTCTCAGCAGGACGAAGAAGAAGTCTTCTTCTTCCAATACCTGCGTATCTTCGACAAGGTACACGCTCTTGCGCTCGACACATGCGATACAACGATCTGATTTGAATGCCACTCGAGCCCGCATATTTTTTTTATTCTTTGTTTGTTTGTTTGTTTTGCTACTTACGAGCCACAGGTAGTTAAACAAATATATCATTCAACATCTGTTCCTGTTCGCAAGCTCTTTCAGCATTGCCGAAGTCGTAAACAAGCGTAGCGCTTCCCATAATACCAGCATGTGCATCCATTCCAGAAAACGAATATATTTCCGGGCAATTATATTCTGTCGATGTAGCAGAACGAAAAATACGAGAAAGTGTTGTTCTTTGGTACCCTACATTTTCAAGCAGACAATGACGAATTATATTTACTGCAACACAACAGGCAACCTCTTTCCGCTCTCCGTGCCCGTTCGCGTCGTGCAAACAGAACAGATACGTATCCGAACATGTAAATAAACGTACGTGAAAGCACGGTACACAGGCACTGAATATTAAGCAATTTTCGTCCTAATTTCTCGAGACCGTATGTGGAGTCTCACAAGGTGTGGAGCGCCTGAGTAAACAGTGCATCCGTCATCAGGCACGCCATTCGTACGCAAGCTGTAAACCACGCGAATGATAAATGGCTCTCACGCGCACGTTTTTCACGTCAAAATATTGCGCAGAATAAGCTCGTACAGCAGCGTTGCGTAACGTACCTTAAAGTGCCACTACGGAGTAAATCTCGCCTCATCAGAATCGAATCTATGTCACCATAGTCCACGTGTCTCAACCCTGTACTGTCCCAAAATATTGTTTCTCTGCGTGTCGCCGAAGTATCGTAAGATTAATTTCTATAGACCCTTTTCACTGACCTCATTCCGTCCGCCATACTTTTGTTTTCGCACGTGCTCGCACCACAGTTAATGCTGGTAGCGTGCACGCGCCATGCACAAAAGTATGGCTGCCACAAGCAGGGGGAAAGGCTATGGCGTCTGCGACAGTGACGTCAGATGAAAAGAGTCTATAGTTTTGAGAAGCATGACGTCATGAAGTGCTCAATCTACCAACACGCACAAGTCTGGCTACATTGTTCCTGGAAGCTTGATTTCCGTCTCCTCGCCGCATCTACTGGCAGATTTCCAACGTGGGGCGGGGAGCGGAAAGGCGCGCTGTGTTGCTGGGATGCAGACGGCAGACCTGGTGACGTCACCGTCGTCGCCGAGAATCCGAAACTATGGATGTTTTGCGTGTTGTTTCGAAACTTCGCGCGTAATGTTCACTAAGGGCATTTATATTTGGCGTACTGATTCTATTAGCTAGGTGTATTTATAATACGAATTTAATTAAATACGTTTTTTTTTTTACTCCGCAGTTGGACTTCAATTGACCTTTTTCACAACATTCTGTGCATGCTCTGTGACCATGACGGTGCCGAAGAGTCTTCCCTACATATTCAATAGATGGCTCTAATATGGCGTCGGTTGTTCGCTTTGGCGCGCGCCGATCGTGTTTTGCTCGACAACCGCTAGGATACGACGCGAGTGTGAAAAAAAAAAGTCCATTGTAACAAGCAATACGTAACTTTAACCTGTGTGTGAGATTTCGAGAGGTTCGACTTGACCTCTGTCGGAGTCTGTCTGCAGCGAAACCGCCCCCGCAGACAACGGAACCTCATCGCATGCATCGCTGAAGACATTGCGCAGAATGATACCGTTCTTGCTTCTGATTTGCGGACAGCGCGGCGGTGCCTACGCCTTTTTGTGACAATTAACGGGACTGCATAAGTAACAAGTGGGTTGAAGCGGGGTGGTTGGTTGAAGTACATATTTGAGTGGAAACTGCAGCGAGGGACCCGGAAAAGCGGGTTAAAACATAAACGACAGGAGACCTGCAGACTCGCAACTAGCAGAAATTTAATGGAGGGAGACAGTATATACATTGCCCAATGTCCACGACCAATCGCATCAAAGCATGTGGAGCGTGTAATGTAATGTTAACACATGTAACCACATGTAATCTTAAAACCACGTTCCCACGTGTAATCTTAGCAAGCAAGGAGCGTTTTATTTTCGTTTATGTTTTAACCGGTTTGTTCGCGTCCCTTGCTGAATTTTCCACTCAAATATGTACTGCATAATTGACACAAAAAGGCGTATACCTCGTGTTTTCAACAAATCAGCGGCGAGAACGGTGTCATACGAGATGACGGTCGCCTATAGAAGCGTGCTATGTGTGTGAAATTCTGCTTGAGTTTATATATAGTTTGCTATAGTCTGCTGCACCACTTGCTTTAAGAGTGTAAGGTTATTAAATTGAATACAAAAGCTGGTTTCTTTCTCTCCATATTTTTTGGGAGGAGGAGAGAGGCAGTACAAAAAAAGAAAAAAGAAACATGCATTTGCATCACACGTGGAATGATCCGTGCTGACATCAGTATTTTGTATTGTCTTGTTCTGTTCTGTTTTGTGAGTGTACATTGCAATCCCAGGGTTATGCCAACACGTGGACCACTTCCCGAAAGTCATTCGATGACAATTCATAAATACGCGCAAGTTCGAGAGGGATCGTGACGCGAGATTCATTTTCACGGCCGTCTAGCCTTTTAGGCTGAAGGTTACGGACTTATTACAGTTGGCTTCGTAAAAGGGGTATGAAGGCCGTTTTCTTCCGGCGTGTACCATTACGAAGGCGTCCTTCCTGTCGACCTTCTTCGTGCTCTTCAAGACAGAAAGTATGTGAATAACACTGGAACCAGATAGGCAGTGCGACAGCAATAAAAACAAGCATACAAGCAATGCGATCGGATGTGCTGTCTGATGTCTCTGGGGAAATACCCGTCGTGGACACTCACTGGTGTTCTGGATGAAGACAACACGTACGCACTCTGTTTATGCGTGGAGTGTTGTCATTAGAATGAATGCTGGAACATAAATGTTAACTGCTTCTCCATTTCTTTAACTCTGTGGTTATCCCTCTCGCGGCTGCTAGTATACAGTTGATACGAAAATCATGTTAGGACCGCAAGTATAGGGCCATTTCCTAAAGCTGAGTGCCGATAACATTGACGGTATCCGCATTCGCACGTATACTCGCGCTTGTAATATCCGCGACCGCACCAGCAACCCCGTTAGTTGACATAGGTGTTTCAGCACCCGCGCGGATATTAAGTATAACCGCGTAGAAACAATCCATGTAACGAAAATATTATGTTACTAACGTTTTCGATTATATTTATTATCGATCATCATTTGGATTATCTTGATTGCACCAGTTAGGATATCTTGTGCGCTCCAGAGCCTGGTGTACTCCAGCGCCGTATATTAAAAGGGAGTCTGGCCATTAATGAGTCATGCCTATACCTGAAGCTCGACCCACTTTTTCAGCTTTCCGACCAATGAAGTCTTGAAATATGGGGCGCTATCAATAAACCTATCCTCACTATTTGTCCCCGTATCCAACATGGGCAGCGCCATTTTGGGTGGCAAGTGGATTGGATGGGATTGAAATGGATACCTCTCGCAATCTGCAAACCTAGTGGATTTTTGGTGCAGATTTGATGAACGCCACCTAGGGAGCGTAAGGCACGTCGGGAATTGTCGTCTGCTTCGGTCGTTGTTTCGCTGTCGGCAGAACCACTTGCTGGGACACATTCTGTTGTCGGTATGATTTTTAAACAAATCTACATGAATAGTTGCAAGAACGGGCAAGAATGTTTATCCATGAAATCCAACAATTAAATATGAGATTGTACAGCACAGTGTCGTTTTTGTTGTCATTTCATTATGATCGCCGTGTTCACTAGGCCTAACACCGGCGACAAAACGTATTATTTTCAGTTAGATATCGGTGGATGAGCATAAGTTGAAACTGATTTCCGGGAAACGTACATGAGGATATACGTTTGCAGCGTAAAATCAGAGTAGTCTGTGAAAATTTTTTGTCACGAAATCCCCGCCTCACTGCGTTTGTTTTCGACGCCATTTTGGGTGGCAGTAAGGTGTCATGGCGACCCCCTTGGTAAAAAGCAAACCAATCAGAGGACCGAAACTGCGATTGACAGGTCGAGCCTCTTTTTGTGGCTCCTCCCAATGGCCAGACTCCCTTTTAATATACGGCTCTGGTGCGCTCTGAGTTATGTCGCCATCTAGGGGACGTCGGCAGAGACACTAATATTTATTGGCGGTATCCGCACGCACCGCAGAAGCGGGTTTCACCGCGGGTTTCAGAACGCTATGTTTCTATCCGCAAATCAGGACGTAGTACGGATATTCGCGCGAATCCACGAGTATATAACTGCTCCCGAGCACACCTCTCTGGCTATTACCGCTGACGCTATAAAGGTAGCAGCACACGGAAGCATGTTCTGTCTTGCGTCCCTCTCATCCCTCTAACTCGAGAAAGAGTAACCTTTTCCTATTTTTCATGAGTCAGCGAATGCCCCTTCAGATCTAGAACCCTGGAATATATAAAATGTAACTGGTGTATAATGCTAACTACAAAGCTAGTATAGCAACGAACGTCCTAACATCTCCATGTTTTTTTCCTCAACAAAGAATATGAAGTGACGATGAATGAGGATATGTGTCACTTAGATTGCGACTCATTATCACTCCAGAAACTACTGGCCAAACAGAACTAATCTAGTCCTGGCACCAAAGTGCTTAAAATCACGAAAAAAAAAAGACAACACACAAGGTCTCCACAAATTTGGATCTGTGTAAATTTATTCCCGTGCAATAAACCTTTCAGTTGTTTGAGAGACCCTGTATATTGTATGTCTTTTTCCGGGGTTTTCAATGTGCAACAGTATCACCAGCTCTTTTTCTTGCTAACCATCCTTTCATTTTACGTAGGATCAGACCAGGCGTGACGCTACGCTTGGTTTTCACGCATCTTTAGTTCGACAAAGGTTTCGTTATTTCAGCTGTAGAGAGATGGGCAATGATACGTAAACCTACCACACTGCTCTCTGACCTTCCGATAGCTGCGATCTTTCACAACTTTCATATCATTTGTCTTAATTATGCTTTCTCTATAGCCGAAAATTTCGGAAGCCATACGACATCTATCCAATCACAGTCGTCAAAGGCATTCGTCACGCTAAATAGAGCGACCGAAAACGCCTTTCGAGCAGAGATAAAGCTCAATCAATTCCTCACAGTTGAGAATCGTCCAAATCCTGCGTGGTAGTCGCGACATACACCCACACGCGGATATCCTTCTATTCAACCCTCTCTCCCACGCAGTAATCGACTGCTGTTCTCTTCATTCGAAAGAGAGCCCACTGAATTGCTTCCCTGTGATCAGCCTACGCGGTAGTAAAAACTGCCTGAATGGAATGTGCTACGTCTCCCCATTCAACGATCACAGAACGTTTTTTAAAGCTCCGTGAAATGGGAAATGATACAAAGGGGGAGACACGTTCGGTATGTGATGGAAAGGGGAGTTCATTGGGTGCAGCGTATTTTTTCAATAGTACCAAACCTTCCTTCCGGCTGTTTCTCCAAAGTGCTCAGTTAAGCAAGTGCAATGAATGTCCAGCGCTCCCCTGAACAAGGTGATATGAAGGAAAAAAAAGGTTGTTTTCCTGGCTACAGTACGGCTCAACGTACTTCCAATTTCATGCGCAGGTCCCCACTTTGAGAAAAAGCTGTACGCGACCCTCTTCCCACGCAAAGTGTTCAAGCCTCGTCTTTTCTTTTTTTTTTTTTACCTTTTGATTATTTACTTGCGGGACAGCAAGCCGACACCCCGTGTGGCTGACCTTCCCCCCATGTTTCTATATCTTTTTTTTTTCCTAAGAAACACATTCCCCTCCCCTCTTCGTCTTACTAGTTCTACATCATCACCCAAACGTTGTCTGGTTTTAGGACACATCGTGCCACCTGTCATGTCATCCTGGACACACAGGATACGGAATGTGCAGCCTACCAAAAGCTTTGTTTTCATTTCACTTGGCATTCCAAGAAACTTTCACGGGCGATAACTCGAAGCTAACCATCATCACACGCCACGCATCCTTCGAAATACACAAACACGCACACACACACACACACAAAAAATGAAACAAGCAATAAGTCCATGCAACAAGAAAAACTGGAAGACATAAACGAACGCAGCTACACAACCGCAACTCTTGGCAACGCTCATCGTCATTGGCATCTCCCTTGGCACGAACGAACCGTCTCGCAAGGCCGGATTCTTGCGCTAACTCGATATTGCGGGAGATGCACGCCCGTCTTCTGCTACAGAAGCGTCCAGCAGGCTTCGTCCTCTCTGGCTCTTCTTCATTCGCTTTGTGCCCTGGATTCTTCCATCGCAGAAACATTGTTGCAAGCGATGGTCATCACGGAGGTTGGAGTTATCAAGGGACGATACGACAATGATTTCGCGACGATAATTAAAAGGTAGAACCAGAAGGAATCTCGGAAGAAGTCTGAAAAGACAGCGAGCGAGCGAACGTTCTATTGTGACGTCTGGTGACGTCACAGAACGTGAACGTTTCTGTGACGTCTATTTGCTAATTCTTCAAGAGTAGGTGACGTCACGGAGTGAACAAGAAAGTAACTGTTCTGAGGCTGGAACACACAAACAGACAAACACTCCACAAGCACCTCAGTGCCTTAGAACATTAACACTCGGCGACTACCATATTTCTACTGGTCACCAGGAGGTACATGCCTCCTAGCAACAGCGCTCGAGTCCCGGTCTCCGCTCTCTTCACCAGGTTGGAAGGCTGTGGTGAAAACAAAGACGGAAATCGACCTCGGAGGAGCAATGTTGCCACACGCGCGGTGGTCATACAGCGGTTGCCTATGACGTCATAGTTCTCAAAGCTATTAATTAATTTTACGATACTATATTCCGTGTCACACATAGACAACCGATATATTTTGGGATTTTAATACATTGTGAGACGCGCGGATTGCAATGACTTGAGTTAGGTAGGATTCTGAAGGAACTCTCATTTTCATCGAACTCCTCGGAACGCACGTCGTTTCTGTAACATCTTCCGTAAGCTCTAAAGGGTGGCCGCAAACAGCATGAAGCCTTGCATTGTGCTGCGATGTGCAGTCTGTCTGCGTCGAAATTGCCAGCTCCGGAAAGATGTTTATGCTTGACAATCTGAGTTTGGCAGATACGGACGACACAGAATGAAAACGGGCGCCATATATAGTCGATCTCCGTGGAACCGATGAAAGCTTCCGGTACACCACAAGCGCGGTAAATAGAAAGTGGCATGAAAAGAAACGCGCACTACGCGTATGAATTCCTGGAACAACGTTAGAAAGCTCAGATTCATACTCAAATTTGGCGTATGACGCTTGTGCACGCCTCATATTGCTTCGAAAGCGGTTCACGCTCGAATGCGTCGAATAATTGGATAAATCTGATCGCTTGCGAGAATATTTGCATAGAGCGCACACCTGAAAAGAGGAAGCTTTAAAGATATGCCATGAGAGAAAACGAAGAAAAGAAACGTGATGTTGCCTCTATTATCCCATATATTTGCGCAGCACTTTAGGACGCTCAAGGTTTTTTTTACTGTCGCAACTTTCAGGCTGCCTCATCGACATATTTCCAACCAACCTCCATGCGTATATGAAGCCCACCCTATACCTTAAAAGGAGTTATGATGATACGACTTCTTTCTCGTCTTTGCTTCACAGAAGAAATCTTGCCGAACAGACAACCCAAGTTTTTCTCACGAGAAAATTTGAGCAAAGTATCACCGACGTTATACGATGCCGACACACGTGACCTGGCGATGCGCCCCGCCGTGTGGCGGCAGGAATGTCGTGCGGAGAAACTTCACCAACGTCAGCAAACGACGCATCGCGTGGTACGCCCTTATAGTTGACCGACGCTCCTTAGTGCGAGCCGTGTGCAGACCCGGATTAAAGGGATAATCGCACGCAATACCACGTGACAGCACCTGAAATGGAAGAAAGAGCCCAACTGGGCAAACACGAAGAAAGTTCTACCCGTTGGGGCTACGGGAATTTACGGGCTTGCTACGCAGCATGTGGTTACCGCGTATAGCTCCATCCAGTCATACGAGACCGCGGGATGTCACATAAATATTAGTCGCAAAAAGAAGCTTCTTGTGGCAATTTTACTCTGTTTCGTTGCATTGCACGTTGAAGAACATAACAAAAAAAGAATGATGAACGACACTGCGTACAGCATACTTCATCATTCACCAAAAGCCACCGCAAAGCCAAATCTAGGATGATGCGCTTCACCCACGTCATCATCATCTTCCGTATGTGGGTGCCTCCTAGCCGAATAGACGCACAAACTTTTCATCTTAGGCCTATAGGAGCTTGCGGTAAAGCAGTCAGATGCAGTGTCACATTATCAAAAAGCCGCCACGAAAATTATATCCGTCAGCGAGACCATTTTCCCTCTCTTCCGTAAACGGAAAGTCTGAAAGGAGGGGTTGCAAACAGGAAACAGAAATAAGACATCGTGAAACAGGAAAGGAGTCGTCGACTGGTTTTGAAATTAGGGTTTTATTCGGCTGTAACATACGTGTGGATAAATTTCGCCCAGCGGAGACTCGAAGTTTTTGAGACAAGCAAGAAGAACGCGAACATTCGGTTATGGTTTTACTGTAGCTTGAGGCATTGAGGTACCGCGCCTTGGCGAAAGCGAAAGATATCACATTACCTACGTGTTTCTGGTAAAATGCATCATACATAGAACTTGACCGCGAAAACGCCATCGAAAAGACGAACCGTAAGAAAGGAAAGGACAAAAAGAGTAAAAAAAAAAAACATCGACATGAAAAGACGAGCTTCCCAGATAACAGTCTCGCGGTTATTCCGGAAGGTGGTGGGGGAAGTTACTCGCCCAAAGAAAGAGAAAAAAGGAAATAAAAAGGGGGGGGGGAAAGGTCAGCCAGGCAGCACGTCGACTTGCTATTCAAAAAAAGAGACAGCTTAGGTCAGCACACATAGGCATTTGAACGATAACATGGCAAACATGCTTCAACATCCGGAGGGAACACAACTCACTGACTGTATAACGCGTAAACACACAAGGCAGAGCTTGTTCTCTCTTTCGCAAGACCAAACACAAACACGCGTGACAGGAGGAAGCGCTTGCATCGATCTGAAAACACACTGTCTCCCGATCCCATGCGAATAACGCATTCCTGACGCAGTCACTCCTTCCTCGCCTCCCTTACACTCCCGAAAAACAGCGTCAGATTTCTTGTATTGTTTCTTTTCTTTTTCCTTTAAATCTGTTTCGTTAACCAATTCGTACCAGAGATTCCAGTATGTAGATGGAGCACATTGTATTACAAGCCTCTCCGGAATTGGTTGTC